>NW_027150653.1:1686661-2286661 GCF_020800215.1 Phytophthora ramorum
ACATGCTTTCGCATAGCTGTAGTCCCGTTGAAGTTTTCGTCGCCACTCATAAGCGGTCCTCTCCTGAAGACTTGATGGCTTCGGACCCAACATTGCAGATAACGTCCCTTGGGCATCCCATCCGTGAACCAGATAAAATGGCGTGTCCAGGCGAGTTGCGTCGAATGACGTATTCAGAGCGAACATGAGTCTTTCTGAATGATCGTCCCAATCACTCTGATCCGCTTCCGAAATGTACGCACGGATGCTCCTGACCACCGTCTGGACGGACCGCTCCTGTTGGCCATTTGCCTGGGGACGATATGCCAGTGTAGCGCGCTGTCGACTTCCTAAAAGTTCTCGGAAGCGGGTGAACACCTCGCTCATAAACCTTGGGTCTTGATCGTGACGTAACATCGAACTTGCTCCAAACCTTCGGAAGACGCACTCTTCGTAAGCTTCCGCTACATCCTGAGCTGTCGTCGAACTCATGGGTTTGCACATGACGAATCCGGAAAACGTATCTTGGAACAAAAGTAAAAAGGTGTTCCCACGCTCGGACTTCGGCATGTGTGTCACAAAGTCCATCGATACAACTTCGAAAGGTCTTCTGGGTTCGATGTTTCCAGGCGACGGACCAGCATTCGGAGGTCGTCCCTTACCGCTGGCACAATCAATACATTCTTTCACATAGCGTTCCACGTCCGCATACATACCAGGCCAATAGAATCCCGAACGCAATTTTTCGTGCGTCCTGGTGATGCCTTGATGGCCGCCCTGATAATCTTCGTGCGCATAGTGCAGCATATCTGGACGGAGTGACTTCGGGACGACCAGCCTTGGCTCATCCACAAAATCCCTCGGACGGTCTCGGGTAGATCGTGCAAGTCGGTACAGCACATCGCGAGTGTCGAGCGCAAATAAGTCAGCAACCTTGGCAATCTTTCGGAGGCGTCTGGGTGAGAATCTGTCAAATTCACCCTTCAGGAAATCTTTAATCTCTGACAAGTACTCGTCTTCTTCCTGATGAGCCTTGATGCGACGCCATCTCTCCGCTTGGAATTCCAGAGGTCCCATTGGTGGTCCATCCAGAGATTCGGTGGTTTGGAGGCCTGACCTCGTCATGACTGCCATCACTCTGGCGGCTGCCGACAACGGGGCAGAATCAGCATCAGGAAGCACTGTTCCTTCCTGAGCGTCCCTCGCATCAGAGCTTCCGGGTCCCACTGGACTGGAACTGTCATCGCCGTCTGGAGTGTCAGTCTTCGTGACCTTTTCGGGTATTTTAGACACGACTTCCAGGTGTCGGAGCTCATTCTCATCTTGGACTTCCCATGACTCACCCAGTAGCAACGTCTTGGAAGTCAAGTAATCGGCGGCTTGGTTGTACTCCCTCTTGAGGTGTGCCAGCCTTACTGTCCGGAATTTGGCCTTCAGAACATTAGCCTCCGCGAGATGCTTTTGCAGGTGAGGCTGGTTGCAATTGATTAAACCTTGCACTTGCTGAATAACAATCCGGGAGTCACCGACCACGAATAGATCTTCGACTTGACGTTCGGAAGCCATCGTCATACCTTTCAGGAGTCCATAGTACTCAGCATCATTCACAGTAACATCTTTCAGAATATAACCATGTGCTTCTAGAACGGTCCAACCGGGCACCTTCCAAAGGATGCACCCGCAGCTTCCTTGATGAGTCGATGTCTTGGCAGCTCCATCGAAGCTAAGGACGATCCCATCGTAATCTGCATCCAACATCTCAACACTCACCACAGGCGGCTGCCGGATCTCACCTTTCGCTGGAATCAATGATTCAGCAACTTTGTCTAAGTGTTCACGCGGAGTAATCCCAGCGCCCATGATAGCAGCCAGACCGTCCTCGTCCCGTTGAACCTTCCGGATTTCCATGTTCCACCCGGATAACGCAAGTCCCCATGGGACGCATCTTCCGTCGGCGGATTTAGAAGTGATGACCCACTTCAGAACGGAGTATCTCGTATAGACGATCAGTGGACAATGTTCAACAATCGTCCGGAACACCTGAAGCACCCTCATAATAGCGATCACCTCTTTCTCGGCGACATGATACCTCACTTCGGAGTCGTTCAGGACGCGGCCGGTATACCTGACCGGGTGTATCTTCCCATCATATTCCTGCCCGAGGACTGCACATGCGGCCCACTGATTGGCATGCGGGATGATGACGAACGGTCGGGAGCGATCCGGATGGCGTAGCAACGGAGTTGAGACAATCTTCCGCTTCAGGATTCCAAAGGCCTCCTTAGCTCTTGACAGATTACGTCCTGAGCGCACTTGGTCATCCGAGAGTTCATACAGCACCGCAGCTACCACTGGAAAGTCCTCAATAAACTTGTGATAATAATTGAGACTTCCGAGGAACGATTGTACCCCTTTCAGTGTGCTTGGGAACGGCAAGTCCTGAACGCCTTTTGCAATCTTAGGTGTCGCTCGGATGCCTTCAGCACTGATCTCGTGCGACAGATACGGGATCGACTTCTTTCCGAACTCACTTTTAGGGAGGCTCACGGAAATATTTCAGTACCTCAACCTGAAAAGGAGTGCGTTCAGATCATCACAAAGTTGGTCCCAGGTTTCAGCTCCATGTGCAATGTCGTCGATATAGGAACTACGTCCCAAGACAGGGCCCATCTGAGATGGTGCAGGGATATTCCTTTTGAACACCGTCATGTACTCAGTCAGCGTCGGGACTTCAGGATTAGTGTCCACATCCAGAAGATTGGCTGCCGGAGGGGGCAACTTCAGGAAATCCAAGACGTCTTGGTCGACTTCAGCTTCTTCCTCTGGAGGCAGCCGGACGAATCCCCACAGGCAGTTATTGATTACTGCCTGATACACCAAAGGCGCGTTTTTGAGTCCAAACGGCATTCGCACCCATTGGAAGTGTCCAAACGGACACACAAAAGCCGAAATCAACTTGGCACGCTCTGACATTCGAACCGCCCAGAATCCACTAGCCATATCCAAGCTCATGAACCACATTGCGTTCTCAAATCCTAACAGTAAGTCGTCAATCAGTGGTAACGGGTAGTTTGAAAGTTCGATAAAACCATTGACGATCCGGTAATCAATACACATCCGGATGTCTACACCGTTTTTCTTCAGGACAATCACGATCGGAGAGGACCATGGTGATTCGGAAGGTTTGATCAATCCAGTTTCCAAGAGTTTCTTGAGTAACTCATAGACCTTGATAGCCAAATGAGGTGCGATGGATCGGGCGCGTTGTGCGACCGGCTTGGCCGTCCCAACGTCCAAATCACAAATCACTCCTCTTGCCGGAGCAGGAGCGGCATTTCCATCACCCAGAAAAATAGAGCGGTGATACTTCAGGATGGACCGAAGCTTCTGCTCTTCCAGAGGTGATGTCGTTTCCGAATCTCCCACATCAGCCGCATCAATATCACATGTCGGGCTCAACTCTTGGAGTTCCGGAAGCATCGCCAGCTGATCACGCAATTGGGCTAACAAGTCACTTCCTTCATGGATGTACACAGCGGGTTCCAAATCCAGCTCTTCTGCATTCAGACGCATGCACCTCTCATACTCAATTTTCAACTTTTGGATTGGGGTACAGAGCATGGCTTGGGTTTGCTGATCCCGGAGTTCGTCCAATCCTGACAAGTCATCCAGACAATCGTTCACATCGTTAGCACCTTCATCCGGAAACTCTTCATTCAGACTAATCGAATCAAAGAATTCATCTCCGTCCGAATCCACGTCGTCCGTCAGAAGTTCTGCGCCTTCCAAACGTTCTTCAACCCTTGGTATGACCTCCGACTCCCTTGGATGACATCCGTCGCCAGTATCTTCCGGACGTGGCACTTCCTCAACCTCAGGGTCCTTTTTCAGCTTCACCGTGTCTTCTGCGATGACTTCATCTGGAAGAGTCTCCTCTACTTTCGGATGTAAGACACGAGGCAGCTCCTGAAGTTGCACCATGTGAACTTGGTCGCTTCCAGGAAGCGGTCGAACCAATAGCTTAGCCGGCCATGAGTATTCGGACTTCTGGACGCAAGGAGGTTCGGCGTCCCTCATCATCTGCTCAAATCTTTCAGACCGTAAACGCATCTGATTGGATTCGGTATTCTCATAGATGAGAGTCTGCCACTCCTGATACCTTCGGAGACCCGGGCGGACAAAACGTCCTGCCCTCGGGAAGAAGCCAAACTCGATCATCCGAGCAACCGGCGTCCGAGTGTCAATGCTAAGACACCTTCCGGAAATGTTCACCACTTTGATGGCCACAGCCCACGATCTAGCAGCATAGATGATCTGGGTTACCCATCGGTCTCCCCGACCAGCCCAAACTACATCACGTTGTGGATTGCTCTGTCCGTAATGTATCCGGACGATAGCATGTTCACCTGGACGCAGGAAAAGCTCTTCACGCGGTCTCACCGGAAGGTCCAAACCTCTGTGGTAATGATCCGCACCACGTCCTGATAGCAACACAGTTTCTTCATCCGGAAGTTGCACCAATCCTTCTCGTGCGCACAGTCGCACTCCAGCGGAATACATGAAATTCATTCCAAGCAACACGTCGACACCTTCACCAATGTTCGCGACCCAAAGTTCCAAGACATACACAATTCTCGGACCCAAAGTGATTTTCACTTCAGCACTCGCGGTGATGATGGTCGGAATGCCACCCAGTCCAGATACCCGGAGCTGTTTGCAGAAGCTTAACTTGAGTTTGAGTCTACGCGCAAGATCCAAACTCACCATGCTTACTGACGCTCCAGAATCCAAAAGGATGTCTGTCCGACAATTGTTCACCGCTCCGTGAACCATCGCAATCCGTTTCGTGTCATCCGAACAGTGATCTTCCCACCAGCCATATCGTTCGCCTGGTCCCAGTCGGAATTCAACAGGTACATCCGGATCTTGTATTTCCGGCCGTACACCTTCCGACAGAACTCGTTCAGGACGAAGTTCATCTGAAAGAGGGTCACCACTTTCCGGAGTCACGGTCATGCATTGATGTTTATCCTGTTTTTGGCGTCTCAACTCCGGACCAACATACACTAGAAGACACATATCGGGGGGTTTCTTCAGCCCGTCGCGTTCTGGATCCCCATCCAGCGGGCTTACTAGTTTAACGGCTGTTCCCCTGGATCCACTTTCCCTTCCAGAAGTTGCTTCCGGATAGGAGACGGCAGATCTTTCAGTGCTCCTTGACGTGCAAGATTCTTGATCGCTTGAAAAACCTTCCATTCTTCACACTTGCCTTCGTGAAACTGGTTACAAATCGCACACGGACGAGTCCTGCAGAGGTGTGTCGGATGTCCCATCCTACGGCATCGATCACGTTCAATATCCGACCAACAATTCTCCGTCAGATGTCCAAACTCTTTGCACTTGTCACAAAACTTGGACGCGTTCGGACTTCCAAAACGTTGCTGCCGGCGATCCGAACGGAAATCAGAAGTCGGTGGCCGCCATCCAGGATTCTCCATCGCACGAAATACTGCTTCGGAAAGGTCATCCATGCTTGAACCGGGCACGTTCGTGGCATCCGCAGTTGGAGTAGGCAGCACACTCGGAACATGTTCTCGACTTGTCACTTCTTCCACATCTTCCAAAAAATGGACTTGTCTGCCATGTTCGCCATCCCGGTTATCGTCATCGTGAAGGACATAGGCCCTCCCAGAACGTTTCGGTCGGAATCGATCACGAGGGACATTGTCCGCTCGGAAGTCTCTCTTCGGAGGTGGAGTATCGTAGTCGTCGTCTTGATTCATTTCTTCATGCTGTTTCAGGACATACTCCAGGTCCTTCAGACGACGCAGACGTTGTCCTTGCAAAGTCGTTCGGAGGCGGGAGTCCAGAAGCTTCTTCGTGAATACTTTCAGATGGCGCTCACGTTGCTTACTCGATGCGTTGAACTCGATCCCCGCTTTGTCGGCCACCTTGTTCAGGCGGTAGTAAAATTCCAGCGGAGTTTCTGCCTTCTTTTGGATCATCGTGTAATAACGTTCTGAATCCGAGGTCTTGGCCTTGCAATACATATCTCGGAACTCCTTCAGGAACTTCTTCCATTTCCGGCGCACGTTGGGATTCAAGTTCGAACGCCAGTTCCGAACGGCAGCAGGTAACTTCAGCTTCATCTCATAGATCTTGACCTTATCCGACCAACCGCCTTGAACAGCAAAACTCTGGAATCGTTCCAACCACCGGATACGGGTAGCTAGTGACGCCTTCTCATTGAAGTCTTCCAACGTGCTGGCATTCACATACGGTCTGAACGTGAACAGAGATCCGCCTGGACCCGGTGTCGTATGGACATTCGGAACGACATCTTCGAAAGAGCTGCTATTTGAACTGTTAGAGTCAGAGTCACTCTTGCTGGAGTCAGAACTTGGGTCAGAATCCGAAGGATCACTTGACTTTCCAGATGACTTCTTCGTCCTCTTTCCTTTTCCAGATGTCAAACTTTTCTTGGACGAACCAGATTTTTCGGACATGTGCCGTTTGACGGACTTTCCAGGTGCAGTTGACTTGGTTCCAGAGGACGACTCGGCCTTTCTAGTTGCAGACGTTCTACTTCCAGACATGGGTTCCGCTTTCACATTCACAACAGGCTCAGAAATCTTCACGGTTTTTTCCATCGGGTTCTTCGAAACTCTGTCAGCAACAAATGCCTGCAACGTAGCTTGCAATTGTGCCGCGAAGATCTCGTCAGAGCTTCTCACATCCGGCTTCTGACGTGTCGCATCGGCAGCATTTCCGGAAGCACTACTGCGATCGGAACGAGTGGTTGTACGACCGGAATCCGGGCGTACTATCGGAGCCGAACCAACTTCTTGAGTCGAAACACTTCCAGAAGGCTGCTGGGCAGATGCCGTTCGGAGTTCCCGCACTTGGCCTGCTAGAAACTTCTGCAGGTTCTTCGCAGTTTCTCGCTCTTGTTCCCGGTCAACCCGTAGAGCTTGGAGTTCCTGCTGGAGCGTGGCAACCATGGCTGCAGTCCTCTGTGCTTCATCCGTCTGATATACTTCCGCTTGAGTCTGATATTGCGTAAACCGTGCTTCCGCACGTTCGCGTTCCAGACGTACTGCTTCCAAATGTGCTGCATCGGGATCATCTTCGGCGTCGTGACTTCGACGAACTTCTACCGGAGGTTGAACCGGTTCCTGTTTCGGAATGACGTCCCTGAACTTCTGTTCGACAATGTGATCCAATTTGGCTTCCAGACCGGCAGACATCTTCTCGTAGAGAGACCCCTGCTGAAGTTCCATTCGCGCCATCGCTTCCTGAACTTGGTTCATTGTGTTAAGCGCGACTTGTGTAGATCCGGAGGTTACCGACTGACGTGATCTTCCGGAATGACTCGAACGAGAGGATCTTTCCGAGGGTGACCGACGTTTGGATCGTGTCGAATGTCTGCTGTTGGAACGTCCACGCCGACGACAGGCATCTGCATCAGAGTCTTCTGACGACGACTCGTCTCGGTATCGGGAGGTCCTTCGGGAGGAAACCTTGGACTTCTGTCTTCGAGAACCCTTTGCTTTGTCTTCTGACATGACGATGTCTTCCTGAATCACTGGTACTGGGTTCCGTGGAATCACTTCGTGAGTGACGTACATACCTACACCAGTCTCTGCCGCAACGGCTCCTCCCAGACTCTGAGCTGTCATTGCCCGTGGTTCAAACACTGAGAACGGCATATGCACTCCTGCACCTTGGCCAACACTCCATCCGGAAGATCCGGACGAACTATCTCTGGAAGTCCGTGAACTGGAGGTAGCGCTAGCCATCGACTCGCTTGACCCTCCGGAAGTTTCAAACATACTCGGCGTAGATATCTGAGCCAATTCGTTCGGATACATTCTGGGCAGAGGACAAACTGCTTCTGGAGGACAACACTTCCAGGTTCTGGACAACCGAAGATGGCACCGACTGGAGCGATGACGGCGACGGGATCGATGAAGGAGGCGGTCGGGCAGCCACACGTTGAACACGTTTAGACGCAGCTTCCTCATCCGCAACCCCTCGTGGACTCCGCACCTTCCGGAAACCGGCAGCTTTCAAATGCCACACATATTCCGATCCCAACAGATTGATCTCGTGATCCGTCGCGACTACTATTCTAGGCGGAAAATGATCGGCAACTTCAAGACGCAGTCGATCAGCATCTCCAGGGGCAGCTTGACTCAGCACTTTTAGAAACTCTTGAGCCTGATTCACCACCTGTCTCCACTCAATCAACTCCACCACAAGTAGTTGCAGCATTTCGCCCACCACTCGTCGGACAAGATCCGGATGCACTTTGTAGACTCGCGTCCGGAACCATCCAGGCACCAAATTGACAAACTCGAAACCAGCCTCGAAAAGGATGGTCTGCAAGACAGCAACGCAATCCCGGGGTGTGAACATTCCGGGAGGAATCAGAGCGGCGGTCAGATCTCGGGCCATTCCAAACGTGCGACGTCGTAACTGCATCTCTGCAATCCAGGCGTCCGCTTGAGTCGGCATCGACATCCGTCGTCTCAGGTAATCCGAAGTAGTCAGACTAGCAACCATAAACGACTCGGAATCCAGACGTACTTGCGGCCAATCATACTTGACATCCGGAGGGACATTCTTTTCAGAAACATCACGTTCCCAACGTCGAACTTGATCTGCCACATACACTTTTGCCTGGGCCTCCGTCATTTGAACGTCAGCCGTCCCAGTCTCCACTTCTTGAACTTCAGGATGGTAATCCTTCTGCATAGCGGTTGGAGGGGGCTGCATCGACACGACATCTGGAAGCTCCATCTGCAATGGGACATCCGATCGCACAGGCAAAGACATCTCCACATCTTCTAGCACAGCATCTTCTTGAACGGTCGATAATGGCCGCTCATCTTTGATTGTTTGCGCTCGTTCGGATGTCTTGATGTCATCCAGAATTTCAACTTCTTCTTCCGGCTGGAGAGAGTCCGAAACTCGATCTTCTGCCGGGGGCTCAACCTTCACGACGTCTCCCTCAGACGCCTCATCAGACTCTTGCGAGCTGGAATCATTTTCGTCATCTGAACCAGATTCCGATCCAGACCACTCGGAGCCTTCTTCCCCATCCGAAAGCACCTCCACATCACCGTCCTGATTCGCTTGGTGCGCCTCCTGAACGGCGGATCCAGAAGTGTCTTCTTCTTGGGCCGTCGACTCCTTCGCTTCTTGGGCAGCCTTGCGCTTCGCAGCGTTCGCCTTCCGAGCATTCCTGACGACCTCATCCAAAGTCGCCTGCTCCTCCGGAGGCAGCCCTTGTACTCGACGTGATGACCGGGACGCATCGCCGCGTTCGGGTCCCTCACGTCCACCTTCGCATGTGCTTTCAATTCCAGCCATAATAACCACGGTTAGAAGATTAGTTAGCACCCAGTCCCCTAGAACTCAATCAATAATATAAGAACAACTCGGTGAAATCACTAGACGTCCAAATCCGGGCACGCGCACCAGCTGAGGCGAGGCGGGTGAACGCCTTTATCGTCCAGGGTGTATAGCGCACGCGCGCCAGAAGACTCGGCCGATCAGGAAGCTTAAACTTCGCCTTTCGGAAAGCCCAATGGGGTCAGACTACCTCCAAAAGTACGGGACTTCCGGAAGTAGCTTGGCGTGTGACCTTGTGTAATCCCTATAGGTGTCGTTTGTCTTCGGAAGACCGGACTCCACCTGATGAGTTGTTCCTACACAATCAAAATGAATACAAGAATACAGAGTGCGTACGTTCACTTCTCGACGCAATTAGTACAGCTGGGGTTAGACCACTAGCAAAGCCTTCCCAGATGACCAAATAATACAGAGAGTTATACACAATATACAGCTGCTACTTATTCTTTTGGACCCTTGAGCAGTGGGTCCGTACACCAGTCTACTTGTGTTTCACCTGGAAGACTGGTCACTTCCAGATGCACCCTTGTTGCGCACCACTTCCAGTAAGGAGGATTTATAACTCCTTCCAGAAGATAACTTTCAGATATATCCAAAAGGAAAACCACTTCCGGATCACTCAATATACAGTCCTATCACACAGCAGTCTATTCGATCAAATTCCGGGGGGTGACTACTAACAACCTCCTGAAACGGCAATTACTATGAAATGGGGGGTCTAGAGGACACACTCCCAACTGAAATATGAAATAGGACAGATCACGTACGAATGCGCGTCACTCGGTCACCGCCTAATTTGGTCTTGAGCCTTTCGGAGAGTTCCACGGCGGTCTTCGCGATTACGACGCGTCCAAACGCAGGCTGGGTGAACCCGGGTCCCCGGAATTACACGGCGGCTTGTCCGGCGTTATCCCAGCGTGCTTCCAGGCCAACTGATAAGGCCCCTGGAAAACACTTGCGCCCTTGGTGGCAAAACGAACTCTCTGTTATTTTTAGTCTCTGCTAGAAGTCTTCTGTCAAGGTCTCTGCTGGAAGTCTTCCACATGCACATTTGTCTTGGTTTCACTATAGGGTTCCTTTGGCGTAATCAGCATCCGGGAGGCTGACACATCCTGGTCGCAAGCCGGCTCTTCGTGCATAACATATCCGGCTGGTCGTCTTGGTCGGTCGCTAATATCTTGGGCTTTGTATACTGGAAAATTGGAAAGGTCTTGGTGGGTACAAATCAGGAGCGTCTGGTCAGCCTCCGCACCCACAACGTCTGGGTCATCTGCGAGTCACATCAGGAAGGAACTTTCGGAAGGCACACATGACTTCCGGAAGTAACTCGACATTGGGGGGACTTCTGGAAGTCACTTGGTCTCAGTATGCTGTGGGAACTTGTACCAGTTCTCCGTTCGTCCTCGTTCTTCCCTGTCGCGCGCACTTCTGGACCAATCATCACTGCGAGTGCTTCCATGGGAAATGGGAAACGACGCTCGGACATTTTACGTCCAGTCGCCACGTGTCAGATACCTCAGATCTGTAGATGCCCACGAAATGAAATAGTGGATAACAACACGAAGGGGCATTGTTCATTATTATATTTCCTGAATAGATAGAGCGTTGTACTTGTAACCACAGTGGCTGTACAAGTTTTCTCCCACTTGTTCCTTCTGTCGAATACAGGAATGCATGGTGACATTCAGCACAGCGAGCGGGTCTTCACAGTACGCCATATGCACAGACTTGTTCAATACCAACATATCTTTAATCTCATTTTGAACACCGGGACGAGCTCACGTTTTGACGACGAATTCCGCGAGCTGCTTCTCGTCGGTGACCCGCAGTCGTTACCACTGCCTTTTTATGACTTGTTCAAAGCGTGCAACGGATACGAAGGTCGACACGCGTTCTGTAACGGATCTAGCATCCGTTGGCAACGGGCGAAAACGGGCAACGGCTCCAGCTTTCTACTCTGCGCACCTAGATATCTACAGCAGCAAGCCCCCCAGGCTCGTAGGTAACGACTAGCGCACTTCATAAGCTATTAGCTCGTTTTGTCTTCCTTTTGCCTTCAACCTACAAAGTTGCCTAAGACTCATTTGGGCTTTCCGCTTATTACGTGACACGTTCCCCAACCAATTGATTGCAGCCTCTATCAAAATGACTTCTTCGTACGATGGATGGGTGTACTTTTCGCTGAATGAGTAGGGCACCCAGTGTTCCTTGGCTATCCAGTCAAGGTACACTGCATCTTTCGGTCTCGTATCGGCAAGTTTAAATCGGTAGAACTTGTAATCACTTTTGCGCTCAATGCGAGCCATGAGGAAAATCCAAGCTTGCTCTGTTGGCGAGAGTATGGACGAGAAGTTCTGCGCATTCGTAATGAGATGTCGTACACAAAAATCGTACCCCCGACCCCGATGCAACTCTGTTACAGCATACTTGAAGTTCTTACCTTCGCCTTGATGTTCTTGTTTGCAATCTACTTATAAGTAGTTTCAACAGTCTACTTACGTTTTGAAAATGGCCTTGATTTACTTGTATAGATTAATTTCTCACTCCAGCCGACTTGTCGCCATCAAACGCTGCACCGTCTAACTTTTTATGCCGCCCAATGTTGCTCATGTCATTTTCTACACCTGCAAATAGTGGTAGCACATGCCACGGATATCATTGTGCATGTCCGGGGACAGACGAAGCCTTTTTTTTCATAACAATGAGTTTTGGTTGAGCAAAGCCAACTTGCACATGCTTGGCAGGCCTTGTATTGTGGAGGACCATGATCTCGCAGACAAAATAGTAAACACACACAGCCACCCACCCTCTATCCACAAATCATCTGTGTGCCGCACAGATAAGATCCGTGAACGTGGTCGATCCACGTGGGAAGACGCGGGCCATCCATCCCGCGGCTCGGCCAGTCCACAGGTTTCTCACTTCCCAATCGGCGCCTTCCACGACTAACAGCGATCAGTGCGGCGTGCCATGGCGGGCACAGTGCCGGATCGGCGACGCCTATCGAAGTGTGTGGGCAAAGTTGTTGTTGCGTGGCTTGTGCAAGGCGTGTTGAAGGGCTCGCCTTGTACCACCTTAGCGGATGGCTGTGTGGCAATCGCTACAAACCCACTGCATTTCTACCGACGAAGTGTAGTGTGTTGTTTAAAGAAAATATGTAATTGCTACCATCGCACAATTTTTTGTTGTTAGTCCTCGACAGACATTTTGCGTCGTTTGCGCTGTCTGTACTTCTTGATCTCACCTGATGGCAGGTTTGCGGTGCACTCCCACGTTGGCTCCCATGACGTCAGGAACAGTACGCGCCCATTTACCCGCTGGTCATCGAGAATGGTTCGCATCTGGTATGTCGGCCTACCCTGTTGATCGAAACCTGTTGGCAGGACCCATTATTCCTCGCCAGCATCGTCATCTTTAGCAACTGCCTCAATGAGACGGGCCTTGGTGATGCGTGCATTATGTACCGCATCGAGTAGTCGCTTGATAGCGTCGCTGGCTGTTGAGGTGGAATTGCGTAGAATAAGCACCCATGCCCTCAGGTAACGGGCTGCCGCCTCATCTACCCACGCTTCTTTCGATGGTGTTTGCACCATTAAAAAAAGGCGATAAACGCGCCGGATGGGGCCTCGTTAGTAGCTGTTGGGTCCTCACGGACTGCCATCTTCGTACGTTGATCAAAGTAACCACTAGAAATGGAGGGCAGAACGAATTCTGTTGGTTTCGTTTATCTATTTATGATATAGCAGCCTCAATCACGATAAAAATGAACAAACTGCGATGCCGTACATCAGCGATCACCTTTTCGCACAACCTCTGTGGGACGCCCTTGAGCCTTTCGTCATCACATAATAGAAGCACGTGAGGTACGCAAATCCCGAATCTACACCAAAGACCTGGTCGACAGCGTTTTGCTGAGCTGCATCCGCCATGACGTACTTGAGCAACATTTGCTGACCCGTAACTGCAGTGAAAATCGTGCGGAGAGCAGCTAGCGCTTTGACGTACAATATTTTCAGTCTCTGCGAAGTGATGAACAGCACAACCAGGTGGAATGAGCGGCCCTTGTCTGAAACGCCACATACGATGACTGGATACGCCACTTGGTTCAGCTTGAAGGTGGCGTCCATGTGAAACACGAACGATGCCGGATCCCGCGCCCCATTCTGAAGCCGCCGTTTGGTCGTCAGTCCTGCCAAAAGCGGATGTTCATCAGGACCATTTCCGAGATCGGGTTTTCGGTGACCGTTTAATTGGTATCCGAACGAAAACGGCTGCGTGTCAGCAATGGAAGAACCATACGCTAGCTCATGCACCTGGACCACGAAGTCGTCAAAGTCGTCGTTTCGGTGCAGCGTTTTCTTGGTGAAGGCATTCGAGAACCATTGTACTTGCCGCAAACTTGGCAATTTGGAATCTGACAGTCGCATGGACATCCCCATTCGAATGGACCTCTTCATGAATTGGCTACAACCCGCTGCTGGTGGCACAGCACATGAGGCGGAAACGTCCAATGCGCAGCACCTGAATAAAATACACTGGTTGTGCAGACGACTGATGGATTGCCCCGCGATACCATCAATGACACTGCAACAACAGAATGGCGAGCACACCAGCTAACATGCCAATACATAGTGACGCCAGCAAGCAACTGACGGTCGACGAACAGGTAATGCCGCGCAATTTGCTGGTGAGCACCCCCAAGGACCACAAAATCAGCCGATTCTAGGGATCGACTGCGGTCACTCGACCAACAATAACTATAATCGGGCACCGAATTGTGGAGACAATGATACAGTCAGGCATCTCAAAAACTCAACATATATATATATATATTGCACCCGACAAACAAAATGCACATCTGCTTGTGAGGACATTAGGAAGAAAATAAATAACTGCGAGCGAAGTGCTAGCTCAGTAAATTACTGCAATAAAGTAGGTATCCTACAAACGGTTCACGACAGTCGCCACATTCCAACAAGATTCGTTCACCTTCAAGAACAGAATCATCTCCAGCATTAGAGGAGACAAGCGGTGGCGGTCGTGGCGCAAAACCGCAATGAGCCACGCTAAAGATCTTCTCCACCATGTTCGGGGTTGACGGAATTGCCACCAGTAACATGTAGGTCGACGTCTCAGCAGGTACCTTACGGTGCTTGAGGATTAGCTCGGCGAAGCGTTCCTTCCCCGATGCTGGCGGTTCCATGACGGAAATGCCGCTCGGCCTTCGCTTGGAAGGCTCTAAAGCAGCCGCTTCGTTGTCCGTTAGCAGGGTCGTTTGTTCCGCCAATACATTCTCCACTGCGTGCTCGAACGCAACCAAATGCATGAGGTCGGCGTCTGGTGCTGTTACACGTATGCATAAAATCAACAGCTAGGTTAAAAATTCTATATACAATACCAAGAGTGCTTACTGAAATACTTCGCAAACGATTGTCAAATTTCCAACAGACTGTCGAGCAGGCCACGTGCACCGATCAAAGTAAGCCCGGTGACTTCTAGGTGCTTGGACACAGACTCGACGTCATGCAGGCTGGTTAGCAACATCTCTAGCTTGCGGCGCGTCGTGCGAGACGAAAGATAGTCCTCCAGGTCTTCATTGTCGGTCGAAATAAAGTCGCGGAGCCGAACGTAACGCTTGAGCATCGGTGATGTAAAAGACCAGCGCGTATCCTGTCAGGAGACTTGATGCTATTTTCGTGATATTCGTAATATACCACACATAATTAGTAAACCGTTTCACAGACCCAGAAAACAAATAATAAATCCAAAAATACCGTAATTTGGGCGCTTGCTTCAGAGTTCGCAGTTTCCGCATTTGCTGCTTCACCACCTCGAGATTATTGTGATGTGGCTTCAAGTAGTCACGCACGGTAAGGTTCAGTTCGTGGCTCGCACAACGAATAAGCAGCACGCCAAGCAAATTGGTAAGTCGCTTGCTCAATGCCCTGTTATCACCGACTAGAAAGAGACAACCAGAAATCCCTTCCCGAAAATTGAGAGAAAGCGTTTGATGGCCGTGAAGTGGCCCTCACCATTTAGCTGGTTATCTGACTCATCCATTGCGGGTGCCATAGACAGAAGAAAATGTTGGGGTCCGGCCTCCGTCTCGTAGCACGCATACACAGCCAGGCAGTGTTCCGTACCATGGGTCCAGCCATTGATGATGAGGCCGAAACACTTGGGCATTTCACCACCGATTGCTTTCTCCGCAGCCTTTGACACCGCCACTATGATAGTAGTCAGGGACTCGGCTAAAATTGGATTTAGTTCCGTCTATCTATCCAACATAAAACGTTCAAAAATATAGTACACGAATTGTAACCGAAAAATATACGCAGTGGCGCATTTATTTCGGCTCGCATAAAGTAAACGGCAGATTGTCATTGATAACCCACCGTAACCAGCGTAGTGATCGGGGGGGCTTTGGCGGACCCACGGCGATTGGGTTCCCGACGCGGCTACGCTAGCGTCATGCATGCCGCTTTTATAGTTTATGTGTGCCCTCCGAACGTGAGACACTAGGTTAGTATAAACTGTCTTGGGCGTGTGCTTGCGGCACTCCCACAAGCCTTGCATGCGTATTAGCTGGTGGCGTCGCCTTCCTCACCAAGACAAGGCCTGGAGAAAAAGCTGTCAATCTACTGAGGCGTGAAGGTATGCTGCGCCGGGGCCGCTGCGAGTAGATTGTCGGTCATCTTTGCGTGCAGCAGGAATTGTGAGCTTGGATTCTAGTTTGGAATTGGGGCATGTTGTGTTAGCGAAGATGTCGAGGCTAGATGGATGTAGAGCGGCTGCCACTCACGGCAGCAACCATAGGGCAGCTACCGTAGTCACGTCAATGGCACTCATCACCAGACCGGCCACGCCGTCCCAACAAATGCCTTCCGACAGCATGGTGGTGTCGTCTCGTACGTCGTGATCTCCGTCGTCTCTGTCGAGCCAGGCGTCGCCGTCGTCCTGGGAGCGCTCGTCGTGGTCGTCTTCTTCGTCAATGTAGTCTCCGACGTCACAACGGGTCTGTCACTTTGGATGGAGCGGAGGAATAAGTTATGGACTACAAAGTGTAGGGTTTTCTCAAAATATCAAAGTTAACGTAAATGTTTTTTTAAATATCGCTAAAAATTCTGGACCAGTTCACAAAAATACACATTTGCAAAGTAACAAAGCAGCAATGCAGGCGCCTGGGCTCGAAGAGCGCAAGAAGGCGCTGGAGAAGAAGTTCGTGGAGAAGCGGCCTGCGCTGGCATACGCCAAGCTCAGCGGACGAATTATGGACGACGCGCCGTTCGAGAAGCTCGTCACGCACCTGCCGGCGGAGCTCGGGCGCGGGCCCATTTCTCCCGCGCCCGACCACCGCATCGCGCTGGGGGAGCAGAAAGCCATTTCGCGGCTGCACGCGCGCATCCAGTGGAACCAGAGCGACAGTTGCTTCGAGTTGCAGTGTCTGGGCAAGAACGGCATGTTTGCGGATGGCAAGTTCGTGACCAAGAATCAGACGGTCAAGCTCAGCTCCAAGATGCCGCTCAAAATTGGGCACGCGCGGGTCTATTTCCTGTGCGCCATTCGCTCCACGATCAGCACGATGAGTGGATACAAAATCATCCAAAAGGTTGACAAACTCTCTTTCTCGTTTTGGTCCGAGAGGGGTCTTATTTGTGATTTTGTGTCTTTCTGCTGCAGGCGTTCGAGAAGGCCAAATATCACAAGGGACTTGCGAGTATGACGGCGGGGCAAGTGTGCGACCAGATTCTTGAGAGCTACCCCAAGAGCGAGCACGAGCTCGGTGGGAAAGAACACCTCCGTACATTCGTCACGTGAGTTTTTGTGTGTATGTAATTTTATTTGAGGGGTAGATGTTTTTATTGACGAGCGTGTGTGTCTGCCTTTGCAACAGATCCTACTTGCAGGAAGATACCGGGGCCTTTGAACGCATTGAAGGAGGAGCATCCTCAGTACCAGAGTATAAAATGAAGTTGGCTGTAGGGACCGCCGATTCAAAGAAGAGTGTGCCGGTCAACTCGGTACCCAACAAGCCTGAAGAGACCAGTGAGGCAGCATTGAAAAAGCAGAAGATTGTTGCGTGATCAGCGAGGCTCAATGCAGCGAGGCATAGTACGCAAGCCTAAATTGATCTTGCAGCGCTGCATACATTTTCCTTGTTGAATTGGTTCGAACCGAGCTACACTTCGATCGAGACTGCACAGCTCGTTTGGTAAGTATTATATTTATATTGCGGCGAATACTCCGTCCGTATCGCGCTTCATCGGAGACAACGAGTACGGCCATGCTATTCCGTTGAGAGGAATCCTTCCGTGGCGATATCATCTGGTTCAGGCTCCGGGTGCGGTCGGTTGTCCAACTGAATCTCGCGCATGAGCTCTTTGATTGTGAGAACAATCTCCGAGGCGCTGGGGCGGTTTTCCGGTCTGCCCTCAAGACAGCTCGCTGCCAGTGCCAGAATTCCGGGTGGGCAGTCATTGTAGAAGGTTGGGCGCAACGATCCTAGTGCGACCTTCTCGAGGATTTTTTGCTCCTGCGAGCGTCGTTCGTCGGGGTTGTCCTGCCCAGGAATGCTTCCTGAGTTCCAGTACGGGTAGTCGTCAGTGTCTATCTCAGAGAGTACGACACCAAATGAGAAAATATCCGCGTGTTCGTCATAGTCTCGACCGAGCAGCACTTCTGGGGCAATCCAAAACGATGTACCAACGCCAGGAGTCATGAACCGGCCTGGGCCATCGCCTTCTGCCACTCGGTGCTCACGCGAGACACCAAAATCACTGAGCTTGGCGTCGTAGTTGTTGTTCAGCAGCACATTCTTTGATTTGAGGTCGCGGTGAATCACTTTAGGGCTCAGCGAATGCATGTATGCAAGCCCTTCAGCGATGTGCAGCGCAATTGTGAGCTTCCGACCTTGCCATGTGAGCTCATGATTGGTATTGGGTCCCTGGTGTTTTAATGCGTGCAGCACGTCACGTAGGTCACCACGCTCCATGTACTCCGTAATAGCGCTAAGGTTACGTAGCGAGTCCCACGCAACACCGATGAATTCGACGATGCGCTCATGCTTAAGTGAGCCCATGAGCGTGATTTCGCGCACAAACATGCGAATCTGTGATAGCTTCTCGCACTTTTCGCGCATGATCTTCTTGATGGCCACCTGACGATGTTTGTACATGCCAGTGTACACAAGTCCAAACCCACCTTTGCTGATACAGCGGCCAACGTGCAGATCCTTGTACTTGAGTCGGAATGACATAATCAACGGATCATCGAGTAGATCTGCATTCAGCGTCGGGTGGAGCGAGTTGTAAAATGCCTCTGTCATAGTAGATTGCATTGCACGCGAAGTCTGAACATCTTCAGCATCAGGTGATGACGAGCCTGCTTTGCTTCGTTGCTCTTGTTGATGCCGCACAAACATCGTAGCCAGGAAAAACAGTAGGAACCCAACAAGACATCCACCGAAGGCCGCGACTAGCACGAAAATCGTCCAGTTTGTGCTGTCACTTCCGTTGTCATCCCTTACCAGTGTGGGTGCAGGGGTGGTGCTTGTACCATTTACGACGCAGAATTCCGTGTTGTGGGCCTCCAGCAACTCGCCGCTGGTGCAGTCGACTCCAGCAAAACTTGAGGAAACATCAACTTTAAAGACTGCGAGCTGTGAAATGATTGCAAGCTCGTCATTGGTGACGGTCAAATTTGAGATGTCATTGCCGCTCATATCCCTAAGGACGAAAACGAAGGAGGTTAGCGTCAATTAAAACACGAGGTTTTCAAGGTCATCGACCAGGACGTACAACTTTTGAAGATTCGGGAATTTCAGCAGCTGAACCGGAAACTCGGTGAAACTGTTGTTCGCCAGGTTGCTACACAAACCTCACAACTTACGATCAGTGCCAGCACACGCGATGCATAATAAAAAAACACTCACATGTCGGTCATGGCGCTCAAAGCCTCTGCAGAACCTGGCAGACTGCCGTAAATACTAGATATCTTGTTTGCTGCAAGGTTCCTGCAAAAGTAAATTGCAAGCACGGGAGTGTCAGAGAGAAATAGCACGCATTCAATGTGTATAAATGCAAACACGTACAGCGATGCCAAGGCGGAGAAGCTTTCAAGGAATGGCTGGCTAAGGCTGCTAAGGTTGCAATTCCGCATCGATCTACAAGTTCATCCACGACCACAGTGAGCAAAGTGGTATAAAAAACAGAATTATCAGCATCCTCACAAGCTTGCAAGCGTTGATGGCACAAATTCAGCTCCGATGAAAGTATCAGAAAGATCCAGGTTAGATATGTCCCTGCAACATGCCCAAAACAAGGAGTTAGATGCGACGAATACGACCACTGGCGATTTAGAGCATCACATACACTTTTGTAAGGGACGATGCGTCCTGCGAGCGGACTATGGCCAACTCATCATCCCCCGTTGTCGCTTTCTCCAGGTTGACAGGGACAAGGTCACTGCTTTCTCCCTGAATTTTGCTGTACAGACAAAATCAACATCAAATTCTGTGTTAGGCGTGTGTGCAACAATGTCATAAGTAAAAAAAAAGAAGCGAAAGCTCACGACGAACTTACAGGATAAGCAAGGTCGGTGGCGTATCGTACAGCATGAGAGAGTTCACTTCGACCACATCACCAACGCTTATTACCGTAGGAAACGGCGACTTCGGCGCAGTATCCGGGGATCGAATGCGAAAATGCCATGTTGTTGTGTTTGCAAAGCCCGAGAAGCAGGCGCACGAAAGATTGTAGTGACTCTGAGCCTTCAGACATGCACCGTTAGCGGGAATGGTCGAAGACTTGAGTATCACCATGGGCTCGCCGCCGCAAACACTTTCGGTAAGGAGCGTGTCGCTCATGATTGTCAGACGCTGTTCGTCATCGTCCATCGTTGACGCGTAACCTCTCGCAAGGTACGCGGCGGTCTCATTGTCACTGCCACTGCTGCTATTACTGCCACTCGTAGACGAAGAGGAATTGGCACCGATCCGAAGTCTCGACACGACTCCAACACCAGCACTGAAGCTGTTGTCGCTCTCCTGTGCTGTAGCTGCCCCGGCGCAAACCAGCACAAGCCCGACGAATCCTGCTAGTGAACGTAGTACGCCGCTGGGGCGTATGGTCATAATCGACCGACTGTACCGAACAAAGCGGTTGAAGCTGTGCGACGAAAATGCTTGCTGCCGCCTGGATGAGCGAGCGGAAAGTGGAAAACTCGAAAGGCCCCCCGCGCTCTATACGGACGGGCTTGCACGAGAGCTTGTGCAGTGCAGTGGCAGATTTCTCGCTTCGTCTCCACTGAAATTTGGCCTGTGCTCCTTCGTCTCCGCCGCTGTCAGTCTCGATTGCACGCTCAAGTCACACGCGAAGTGCTTGCAATTATTTGGCTCACATGAAGTTTACACAGGCGCGCGCACGAGCCAGTGGCGACGGCTCCGAAGCCAAACGTGGCCAGCATTAGTGCTCAAACTTCGATAGTTCCCTACCAAGTCGTAGGGACACTGCGCAGGGTTTTGGTCAAGTCCGCTGGACTTCTCCGCTGTGGTCGACTCAACTCAGGCTGCCACCAGGAGGAAAGGGCCAGCGGCGCGCTGGAACCGCCTGGTGGTCGCACTTGAGACTTTCGCCTGCAGGAAAGCTAGGACGTCCGAGGCACCGAGGCGCGAGGTTTGGTCGATGCCGAGTTTGCTTTGGGCATTGGTACAGAGGAGGAGGCGGTTTTCGAGCAGCGTTGTCCACCCCTGGGTATCTATAGCTGTTTGCCATTGAGCGCAGACGCTCCTCTACGCTCGCAGCAGCCAGGCAAACAGACAAAAGCTTATTCGCATGTGTGAATGGAAAGCGAGCTGACCGGAGGGTGCGTTCGTTCGTAAGAGCTTCGCAGCACGTGTACTGGCAGGACGGCAGCATGAACCTATATCACATATGAGAGACCACATGAAAATCAGGCGAAATTCCACTTTGAGATTCTCGGCAACTTGCAGTGGATGGACGCGGCGACGCAGCGCGAGCTGGATCGAGCTCTAGGCAGCGGTGATGCGGACGCCTTCAGGCGCTTATACGAGCAGCACCCGCAGTACCGGGTGCGTGTCTGCAATTTCCCCCGTTGACTTGCAAAAACCGAATATCAAAGTTAATATTTGGATGTTGTACTCTCTCTCTCTCTCAACAGGATGAAGCTGGGCGAACGCTGCTGCACCTGGCCATCCAACACAATCTGTTTGAGGCAATAGAAGGCGACATTTCGTTGGCCATTGTGGGCGCTCGTGTAGGGCAAGCTTTGATAAGGTTGTAGACGGACTTCACAGTTGATTGACAAGTAGGTGGTGTCATGCATTTCAGGACAAGCATGGGCGGACCCCATTGATGGTGGCAGCAGAACGAGGATTCAGCCTCATTTGTGAAGAATTGCTAACCATCGGGGCCTCGACTTCAGCTGTGGTGAGGCGTAGGAGAGACGAAATGGGTCTCTTAATTTTGATTGCTGATGAGATGGTTGATTTGTTCGTAGGCGTCAGACAGAAGTACTGCGTTGACCATTGCACTGCGCAACGACCGTTTACTCGTGTGCCAGGTTTTAGTAGCTGTGGATCCGGAGCAAGCTATGCATGTACGTGAAGTGGAGTCATGAAAAAAGGTGGGTGGGTGGTTGCTAAGGTGGTGCCGCGCTTGTTGCTATACAGCAATTGCTGCAAGCGATTAACAGAGACGCACGAGATGAAGTGGTGCTACTCGTGAAAGCTGGTGTGTCGTTAGACATTTCGGTGAGTGCGCGTGGCACAAACCTAGGAGTGCACCCTCGGTACGCTTACTTTTTGTGTTGAGCAGCGGACGACTGGGGGTGAAGAGCGAAATCCACTGCGGGAGGCAATTTCGCATCCGCTGATTCTTCGAGAACTGTTGCGCTTTGGAGCACCCGTGAACACAAAGGTTGGTAGCAGAACCTACGCCGACGTGATAAGGATTGGCCGGGCGCTGTTTTGAACTTACAAATCCTATGTGTGACAGAATAAAGCAGGAGCTACTGCTCTCTCCTTTGCTGCCGCGACTGGACATTTGAAAGCGTGTGAGATTTTGCTGGACTATGGAGCTTCGCTCAACTCTAAGGTTTGAACTGACGACCCATTGAAGGCGTAGCTACGCTGTAATCTGTATGCAACGAGTCTTACTATTCGTTGGCGCAAATAGGACAACGAAGGTCAAACGCCGATGTACCATGCGTGTTGTCACGAACGCGAAAACTCGATTGCCCACTTTGTCCAGCAGCTTGGTGTCACAGTTGATACTATGGTAGCGTACTGATTGGTGAAAGCCGCTCTATTATTTCGTTTGTCAAGCTCGTGCTAAACATGATTCGTATTGCTGCAACAGAACAACAAAGGGCGGACTCCACTTTTCTATCATGCTGAACGAGGAAATGTCCTCGGGTGCGAACTCCTGCTTCGATATCATGCCAATGCGACTCACAGAGTGTGTACAGCACTTTCTAACTGTCGATTTATGAATGGGATGATGACTAACACGTTAGTGTTGCAGGATATGTCTGCATGGACAGCTCTTCATTTAGCAGCCAGTCATGGACACAAGGAAGTGTGTCGTCTCCTATTGGGATATGTGAACGTCACAACTGTGGAGCGAGAGGACCAGCAAATGGTGTTATGCCAGCCAACGTCATCAGTAGGAAGTTGGATTTCGGTGACGGAGACAGTCTTGATGCGGATATATGCGAAGCTGATGTAAGAACGGGTGCTGAACGTTTACGGTGGACATCTCTCTCTAACTGGGGCCGTCTGGCGTTTCTAGGTCATCTGGAGTGCAGGCGACATTGCGAAAATACGGAACGCTGAGGATACGAGATTGCAGCATGAACACTCTGCTCCATGTTGCAGCTTCTAGTGCGGGAGACAAGCACTGCTACTATATTATTCGATGTCTTCACCTGATTGGAAACATTGCGATCAACACCCAGGTCAAACAAACTCTGCGATGCATTCGATTACAGATATCCAAGAACTGACGTGTTCGTTGGTTTGTTTTATTATCTACTTTTCTGAATAGAACTGTTACTGCGAGACTCCGCTGGACGTTGCTGCAGATCGCCAATGCTCCATGGCTTCCTCAGCTCTTCAATCGCTAGGGGCGGTGCAGATATCGAGCGAGAGCGAGATTTTTCCCAGCGTGATCGAACTAGTAGCACCAAGAAAGGGACCTCTTTCTCGCACGGTGGTAGGGTCATCAAAGGACTTCACTTCATGCTTGCGAGATCACATAGTTCAGCTGTGCCGAGGAATACAAGATGGCATATATTCATTAACAGACGACACGATCGCGCAAGTGGACACCGACCGAGGAGATACCGTTTTGCACTACTTTTTGCAGAGTTTCGTGCAGCGCACCTCATTCCCGTCAGTGGAAGAGCAACGTGAAGTGCTAAGCTCACAAAAATGGCTCGGAACCACAGAAGCCCCGCGCCTGCTTCGTATTCTGATCAGCAAACCCGTACGTACCATGTAACTCTACTTATCGCCACTTTTGTCCAACCACTTTCTGCAACTGTGTGAATTTACAGAATTGGGAAGGGAAAACTCCACTGCATATCGCTGCAGAAGTGGGTGCTTTAGGTTTTTGCGAGATTCTGATTGAGAAGGGTGCGTCACCAAGCGAGGAGTGCCAAGCACCAGACAATCGTCTCCTAGACCAGTCGACAGAGAACCCGCAGTTTTGGAAGGCGATTAACTTTGCAGCCGCAGTGAGGACATCACTTGATGAAGCTCAAGCATCCTTTGAAGAACGTAGTACTCTTGTTGAGTACCTACTGAAGGGGACAGACTCACTCCCCAATGAAGAGAACGCAGCCCACGACTGTAAGGAGAAGATACAGATGTATTTCCCGCTATTACTCCCGCTCTTCATCCGTGTTGAAGACGAAACGAGCCACAAGGAAGACTACGCAGAAGCTGAAGAGCTGTTCTACAAGGTGCGCACAGTAATTGGAGCAGCGTGGGGTTGGGAAATGACTCATCGCAACTTTATTGTTGCCTAATAGTTCTTGGACGAGTGCTATCCGCGTTTTCAAGAATCCACGGTATATGAGAACGACCCAAGTGGTGTTTCTGTCCACAACATTTTCCTCGGCACGGCCAGGCACGGTATTAAATCGCTCAAGAAGGTTGTCCCGCCGCAATGCGTAATTGAAACGACGGGTGATAGTCTGCTTCACCTGATAGCAGTACATGGCCATCCAGACTTCGCGGGAATAATCAAGTTTCTGATTGACGAAGGGCAGATCGATATTAACAAAACGGTGCGTGTCTTCATTGCCTGCTGCTATGTCTGGTCTCCCTTCCTAACGCTAATTGACATTTCACAGAACAAACAGTTGAAAACGGCGCTACATGTTGCCGTAGAGCACGATATGACCGATATTTGCCTCTTTTTAATCGCTCACGGCGCTGACGTGACAGCCTCATGCCAGAATCTTGAGACACCCTCCAAAGAAGTTTGGCATACGCCATTGTACACTGCATTGTGGTCACCCACACCCAAGTACGAGATTATCGAGATTCTGTTGAGTACGCCTCAGTCGATTGCCAAACCACGCAACCCCAAGCTTAGTCGCTCAGCACGATACGAGCCTGGACAAGGCCCAGATACCAAGTGGAACGGTGTCGTACTCGAGCAGTTGTTGAAGATTCACGCAGCGGCTTTGCCATTGTTTTTGGATCATTACGCTGTTGAAGTAAACCGCATCAACGGTGAGAAAGTGTATCGATTTGTCGAGGTAAGCTTCGTCTGCGTGAGAACTCAACTGTTGGCGAGCCGAGTGATTAATACTCTGCTTATTTATTGTAGGTTTTCGAGATCTGCGACCATTTAGAACAGATTGTGAACCCGACGGGCACCTTAACGCCAAGCTTATCGTCCAAGAAAACCATCAAGAACTCGGCAGTGACCCATCCAGTTGTTCGCAACGCTATTCACCTGAAATGGGAACTGTTTGGCTCGACCACACATCGCAAGCAATTGTCGTTGTACGTGCTGATGGTCACGTTCTTCTACTTGTCGAATCTCTTGCTTCCCAAGATTGAGGTCGTCACGAATGAAAATGGCAAGAGAGAAGAATCGACTCACAAATGGATCGAGTTCGACTCGGTCGTCGACTATTTTGTTGGCGTCACGAAGGTGTGCTGCTGGGGTCTGGCGGTATATCACCTCCTATATGTCGAGTTTTTCAAAGAGTGGCGTTCCAATCCGAAGCAGTACTGGCGTTCAGTGTGGAACTTCTTGGATGTATTCACATACGTGCTGATGCTCGGTACGATCCCTTTCGAAGTGGTCAATGGACATGACACGCAGCGCGAGTGCATGCTCAGTCTGCTCAGTATTCTGCTCTGTGTGAACCTCATGCAGGCGCTATTGGTATCGTCTTACTTCAGCGTGCTCATATTTACGTTTGCACGAATGTTCAAGGTCGTTGCGCGGTTCCTGTTCCAATACTTACTTCTGCTCCTGGGTTTCTCGGGTGGACTGTTCCTGCTGTATCATGGAGCAGGGCCGTACACGGATTTCTTCAGCGCTATGCGGATCGTGTTCCTTACTACGTTTGGCGAGCTAAACTACGGCGACAACTACAGCTTCGACGATCGACTTCGCGCACGGAACTACCTGGCGTTCCTGCTACTCACAGCATACGTGCTCGTAGTTATCGTCGTGGCCATGAACCTCCTGATTGCGCTCATGACCTCAGAGTACGAAAAGGTGCGTGCCCAAGCCAAGGAGCTGTCGCTTCTCGAACTCGCAGGTGCATTGCACCGCTACGAGCAGTGGATCGGTTACAGCGTGGTTCGGAAGCTGTACACAACGCCCAAGGGCCAGGAACTCATCAACGACTGCGTCTTGCACGTGTCCGGGTCCGCCCAGCAACGTCGCAACTTCAATCGTCGTGGCCTCACGTCGTCCATGTCCACATCGTTTTCAGATTCGATGGCCGTACCGACAGGCAGGTTCGACGTCCTAGGCACGCAACGCAGCAAGATCGACGCTATGCACTTTTCACTCTTGAGCAAGACGAATGCTAGTGTGGATGGAGCAGAGATGGCAACCATTACGGAAGCTATCACGACGCAAGTGATGAAGCACGTGCACGAAGAAGTGGAGGCCTTGCGCATGCAGGTGACGACGGAGCTGCAGGACGTCCGAGAGCTGCTGGAGACGGCACATAATGGCAGCGCCCAAGCGCAGAAGGACGTGGCCAGCAAACTCTCAGACGTGTTGAAGTTGCTGGTCGCCAAGGACGAGAAGTCACCTCGGTCCAGGCAATAGGTAGAGAGATCAACCGAATCGCACTTCAACTTGCATTGCAAATCATCGGCGCCCTGGAACATCTTATACTACTGATTCCGAATTACAGTACAGAAACGCTGCCAAAATGGATACCCTTGCATTTCTGATTTCATGAATCAGCCAATCAAAAGCGAGTGACGCGCTAGCTCTTCAACGAGAGGATACCGCGTGACCAGCATCGCCATTTCGGATTTTGCGCAGTCGGGAGCAAGCGGAGCCAAGATGCGTCTGAGTCCGCGCGAAGAAGATCACTTGATGCTGCACACGGCTGGCGCCTTGGCCCAGAAGCGCCTGGCGAGAGGCCTCCGCCTCAACTACACGGAGAGTGTCGCGCTGTTGGCCACGCAGGTGACGGCCCACCGCATTCCTATGTAGCCTGCACATAAATTAATAGCATGGCGTCATCTTTGGTATCATTCCTGCAGGTGCTGGAGTTTATTCGAGATGGCAAGACGGTGGCGGAGCTCATGACGCTCGGGGCGCAGATGCTCGGCAGGTACGAGGCCAGAAACATCCTAAAATATAGTAAACATTTACTAAACTTTGTGTTGCTTTGTGGCAGACGGCAGGTGATGGAGGGGGTGGCTTCCATCCTGGATGAGGTGCAGGTTGAAGGCACGTTCCCGGACGGCACCAAGCTCGTGACGATCCACAACCCCATCTCCAACCTGGACGGAGACCTGTCTCTGGCTCTGTACGGGTCCTTCCTGCCGGTGCCCAAGCTCGAGGTTTTCGGCTCTCCTGCTACAACGACGGCAGTGGCACCCGGAGCTCTCATTACTCAAGACACGGACATTGTGCTCAATGCTGGCCGAACAACACGAGTGCTGCAGATCACCAACCTCTCGGATCGACCTATTCAGGTTGGCAGTCACTACCACCTCATTGAAGCCAACCCGTACCTGGAGATGGACCGAAAGGTTGCCTACGGCCACCGCCTCAACATCGCGTCGGGCACTGCCGTGCGTTTTGAACCAGGAGACCAGAAGACAGTCTCGATTGTTCCCATTGCAGGCAACAAGGTGATCACAGGTGGCAACAACCTCGCGACTGGGAAGGTGGACGAGACCAAGGTGGATGCTATTGTCGCTAAGGCTGTGGCTGAGGGTTTCCACCACAAGGTGCTGGATCTGGCTAAGCTGCCGAGCAATGTTACCCTGCCCGATTTTGGAATCTGCAAGATGCCGAGAAGTGTGTACGCGCAGACGTACGGTCCTACGACTGGAGACGTTGTGCGTCTTGGTGACATGGAGCTGTACGTGGCTGTGGAGAAGGACATGACGGTGTACGGAGATGAATGCAAGTTCGGCGGCGGCAAGGTGCTGCGTGAAGGCATGGGCCAGGCGTCTGGCAAAACGTCCGCCCAGGTGGTCGACACGATCATCACTAACGCTTTGATTCTGGACTACACGGGCATCTACAAGGCCGATGTGGGTATCAAGGATGGTTTGATTGCGGGTATTGGCAAGGGTGGCAACCCGGATGTGATGGAAGGGGTCGTGCCAAACCTGATTGTGGGTGTGAACACGGAAGTGATCGCTGGTGAAGGCTTGATTCTGACTGCTGGTGGCTTCGATGCCCACGTTCACTTCATCTGTCCGCAACTGTGCACTGAAGCGCTCGCAAGTGGCTTGACCACGCTGGTTGGTGGGGGCACTGGGCCAGCTACTGGAACAAATGCAACGACGTGCACTCCTGGTCCGAACCACATGAAGCTGATGCTCCAAGCGACAGACACGTTTCCGATGAACATTGGTCTGACAAGCAAGGGTAATACGGCCCTTCCTGAGGGCCTCCAGGACACGATCGATGCGGGTGCTGTTGGTATGAAGTTGCACGAAGATTGGGGCACTACGCCTGCAGCTATCGATAACTGCCTCAGTGTCGCGGAGGAGAACGACGTCCAGGTGACGATCCACACGGACACGTTGAACGAGTCATGCTGCGTTGAGCACACCATCAAGGCCTTCAAGGGCCGTACGATTCACACTTACCACAGTGAAGGAGCTGGCGGAGGTCACGCTCCTGATATTGTGACAGTTTGCGGCGAGCCGAACGTCCTCCCATCGTCGACGAACCCAACTCGTCCGTACACGCGCAACACCATTGACGAACACGTGGACATGCTGATGGTGTGCCACCACTTGGACAAGAACATTGCGGAGGATGTGGCTTTTGCAGAGTCGCGAATCCGTGGTGAGACTATCGCTGCTGAAGACTTGTTGCATGACATGGGAGCGATCAGTATCATTTCGTCGGACTCGCAGGCTATGGGACGTATCGGCGAAGTGATCACACGCACGTGGCAGACCGCTGACAAAATGAAGAAGGAGCTCGGTCTCCTCGCCGAGGACGCGGTATCAGAGCACAAACGTGACAACTTCCGCGTCCGACGCTACGTGGCGAAGTACACAATCAACCCCGCCATCGCCCACGGGATGTCACACCTTATCGGCTCAGTGGAGGTGAACAAGCTAGCTGACCTCTGCTTATGGAAGCCGTGTTTCTTCGGAAGCAAACCAGAAATGGTGATCAAGGGCGGTGCCATTGCGTACGCTCAGATGGGAGACCCGAACGCCTCGATTCCGACACCACAGCCAGTGAAGATGCGCCCCATGTTTGGTGCTTTGGGCGCTGCCATTGGAATGGGCTCGATTGCCTTCGTCAGTAAGAGCTGCGTGGACAAGAAGGTTGCTCAGTCGTACGGGCTAAAGAAGCGCGTCGAGGCAGTCCGCCACTGCCGTGGTGTCACGAAGAAGGACATGAAGCTGAACGATGCGTTGCCCAAGATTAAGGTCGATCCGGAGACGTACAAGGTGCACGCGGATGGAAAGTTGTTGACGTGCGGCCCGGCGTCGTCGTTGCCACTGGCTCAGCGGTTCTTCCTGTTTTAACAAAATCTGGAGTGGAAGTCGTGTTGGAGGTAACTAGCGAGTTGAAAGAGGCGCATGTTGTGCTTGGTAATGTACGTGTCATGGTCCATTTAGTTATCTACTCCTTTGTGGCGTTGGAACTGTCGCCATCTTTTGGCGAGTCGAAGGACTCCTCTGCGGAGCTCATAGATTGGAACGACGAGAGCGGCATCGCTATATCATCAGATGATTGCATTGTTAGCCCAGATGACGAGGCGACTGCAACCAGGCGCTCGTGAGCTGCAGCAGCTCGTCGCTGCTGTGACCGCTGTGATTCATGGGACGCGGTTTCCGACTCGGACGAGTTCAAGGAGAAGAGGCTGTTGGCGGAGCCAGAACGGGTGCTTGAAAATGGTCGACTGCGGCCCAAGAAGGCGCGCTTTGCACGAGTAGCACCGCGCGCCAGGGTGACTGCCTCGCCGACGTGATGCGCTTCAGCATTCTCGTTGCGACCAACCACCTTGATGTGGCCCGAGTGTTTCTTCTTGCCCCCACGTGTGCGCTGATCCTTGTGCACGAAAACGAAACCAAAGCGCAAGATCAACTTCACTGTTTGCATGGCAGTGTTGCGGTCCATTTGCTTCTCGTCTTGCGTGAGATAAATGTACGGGACCAGTCCATTGTGCTCCTTCTTGGCGTCGTTACGCCGCGGGCCGAACTTCCAGCCTTGCTCCATTCGCATCTGTGCCCACACTTCGTGCGTGTTTTCAGCCAGAAGCTCAATCACAGCGCGAAGGTGCGGGGGCACCTTCACATCATCAGTCGGGATTGGTTTGGGTACGTAAGTGCCACCGGGTTCCGACGCCGCGGTGCCAAACTCAAACCCATCAAACTGTTCTTCGTTGCTCGATGGGGGCTCCAGCACATACCCGAGTGCTGTGATGACCTTGAGCGCCGACATGGATGTATCGCGGTCATATTGCTTGTCTTGCTCCGTTAGGGCTTCGTACGGAATAAGGTCCGGGTGAAGTTTCGTGTCGTTGTCACGTTCAGTGCCCCAGCGCCAGCCTTGATCAATGCGCCCCACCGCCCACACTTCGTGTGCATTTTGCGACAGCAACTCTGCCAGGAGGTTGATAGAGTGCGGCAAACGGATGCGGCGAGTGTCCACCGGTTGTGGAGTGTACTTGTACCCCTCCAGCTCACGCTTGTCCAAAGGCGTAAGCGCTGATGGGAACCGCTCCAGGAATGTGATAACCTCCTGGAAGATGCGGTCCTCCAGGTTCGGGATGCGAAGACGACGCTTGTGCACTTTCTTGGCGATAAACATGCGGAAGTTGCGTACAAGCTCGTCAAATCGGCATGAGATGCCGCGTCCTGGAGCGGCAAAACTTTCCTTAATGAGCCGATCCACATCAGCGTCCGTCACGAGTCGATGGGTTTTCTTTTTCTTACGCTTGAACGACAGAAGTTGCTTCACGTAGCCCCACCCGACGTAACCAGTAAAATAGCGGAGCCACGTTGACCGTGGCATGATACACATCTCGTTACCATCCAGTAGCGCGTTGCCATTATACAGCACACGACACGCACGAATGTGGCCTGCTCCACCGATAGTTGGGTGAGTGTGGCGCAATCCAAAAGGGCCTTCACCATTGCGACTACTTCCATACAGGTCAGTAGTGTTCGTGTCTTCACTGATTCGTACATGGAACCCGCCGTTACTGCTGCTGTTCTCTCCATAGTCGTCGTTTTGCCTGTAGGTTTGGGGTCGGCGTTTGAAGCGTGACGGGACGTACTCGTCCTGGTCACCTAGCACTTCTAGCGTGATCTGATCCTTCGTAAGAGAGCCATCATCAACCTCAATACACATGCCGGGCTTCAATCGCTTGAGAATTTCCACTGTGTTGGCAAGAGAGGACGAGATAGGCACGTACGTGACTGGAAACTCGACAAGATCTGCAAACGAGTCCGTCGAGTCTGCCCGGGGACGCACATGCTCACTAACAATTTCCGGTTCAATGCGCATCGTGAAATCTGGGTCGTTCTGGCGCATCAGGTCGCCGCAAGCCATGATAAGGTGCACACAAGCACGGAGCTTCCGGCGTAGACGCTTTCGCTCAGCCATGAGGTAGTCGTAGTCCACAAGCAGAACACGTTGAAAGCCACAAAGCACCAATTGTTCCGTATTGTACGCTGAATCGGCGTCCTTGACCGGTGGCATCTTCACTCGCACACGCAAACCGTTCATGTAGTTCTTGAACTGTTTAGCCACATCATACTCAACATCCATTAGCTGTAGCGAGTCGCGGAAGTCTTCATCTTCGTCACCCTTGTCTTTGTCGTTGACAGCGAGTGTACGCTTGTTATCCTCAAGGTTTTTCTTCTCTGTTTGAGCCAGCGAATAGTACTCACTCATGATAGCGATGAACATGTTCACGCAAATGAGGTAGATAGAGATCATAAAGCTGAAGAAAAAGATGCCGGCCATAGTCGGGTTGGCAGTGTAGATCTCTTCGTAGTCAAATGCACCGAGCAGCATTTGGAAGCAGCTCGTCAGCGATACGGACAGCGAATGGTATTGCTGTACAGCTGTACCGAACGTAAGAAAACCCATGACCGCAAAGCCGAAGAAAATCGTAAAGAAAATAATCACGAATGCAAGCAGGTCCTTAGCCGCGAAGCGAAGTGTGCGCCATAGTAAGTTCAAGCGCGAGTTCAGTCGCAGGTACTTGAACACAATTGCCACCGACACTAATCCCAGTGCTGCGGCGTAGTTCGTAACAGAACGAGATAACCACGCAAGCGGTTCAATATCCACGAAGCAATTCCCTGCGGTTTCCTGGTCATTCGCTGGACCTGAGCAGTCCATATCACCGACTTCATACAGATCATCGCGAATGTGTTCCGATTTCACGATAAAGATTACCCAGTGCGCGATAAACACCACGAGCAAGATCAGCTGTAGCATGTCAAGAATATTCCAGAGTGACTGCACATACTTACGCAGCCCGTAATTGCGCAGATCCGAGAGTTCGCGATACACGAGCAGGATCGTGGCAACACACAACACGATCACAAGCGCATTGGCTCCCAAGAAGTCTCCCGTGTCCTTGTAGCTCGACAAAATGCGAAAACTTTTGATACGTCCGGTGACTTGCATGTAGTCGGTGTTGCTCATTTCGAACAGCGCTTGCACGTGCGAGAAGATGTTGCTGCGCGCGTTGTAGAACGCAAAGGTAGACGCCATATACCGCGTGCCATCTCGAATGAAATCGCTCTGCAGCTGGGTGACCAGCTCAGTAGCCGCAGTGTAGTTGTCGCGGGGGAGGTACACAACATACCCACCGTGGCCGTAGTCCATCTCGTGGCTCACTAGTCCGGGCTTGAACGTCTCGGAGCGCAGCAACTTGCTGAGACCGCTTGTCCACTGGTACCGTGCACCAAGCGCACTGCTGTCGCTGCCGTATGGGTCCTTCATTTCGTGGCTGGTCGCGTACTCTGGATAACAAATCTCGTCCGAGAACATGATGAAGTCATTCCGACCGTATTTCTGGCTGCAGAGCTCGCCTTTGACGCGGCCCGTGCGCATCTGCACGCTGCCAATCGCTCGGTTGTTGCGAATGGGCGGGTCGTAGAACTGGTACAGCATGGGCCCGCTCGTCCATTCCCACATGTCGCCTTCATTGCCGATGTCGTAAAAGTTCTTGTCGTAGGTCAAATTCGGCAGCTGCTCCTGGAAGTACGTGTTGTCGAGCGCCGAGTTCTGCTCGAACGGGAAGTGGACGGGAAGCGTCAACAGCGTCGCTAAGATAACAACCAAGAAGCACAAGTACACGACGAGTTCCTTGTAAAATTTGTTGCGCTTCTCCTGCTCGAGACACAGCTGCACGCGCTTCATGTGGACTCGCATGGTCGAGTAGTGCGCGATCTGCTGCTTGAGTTGTCGCGCGGCCACGAGCTGGTCGTGCGTCTTGGGCCTCGTGCTCATGCTGGCTCGACTGGCGCTGCGCTCGTCGCTGGCCTCCACTGCCTGGCACTTGTCGCCCATGGAGCGTCGTCCTCGTCGTCGCCAGCAACTGAAACACGTCCACCACCTGCGCTCGTTGCTCTTGTCGACCTCCGTCGGCTGCTGTGAATAATCTCCGTGCGCGAAGGCCAGCAGCTCCGACTTGGAGCTGCGATGGGGGACGGTGGCCTCCTCCATGAGCGCGTAGGAAGCGTCCGGCACCGCGCACTCGTCGGCTGGCGGCTGGTACGGGGCTGGAATGCTGCTACTGTTCTCGTCACGGCAACTGCGCAGCGATGGGATCCGCTGGCTGGCACCCGTTTCAATAGAGAATGCCCAACCGTTATGCTCCGCGGAGACGAAGGTGTTGTGGCATTCACCTGGAACCCCGCACGACAGAAAAGACAGTGCCCATATGGTCGCAGCAAACTAAATGATGGCTAGCGCTACACAATTTAGCCGTTATGCACACCTCTATGAGCGCATATACGGTGATATATTAACCACACATCCTGAGATTTGGTAGTATTTGACCTGTACATTTATATAGTACTCTGAAGCTAGAACTATGTGTGATACACATTACTTTGTAAACTGCACGCAAGTTTGTATTGCTGCCACCGACGACAGTGTTATCCCGTCTCATTAGCGTCTGCTGTCAACGGCTGTCCATGCTCGAGCCGATGGCCAAGCGTTTGGACCCACGATCGCATTGGGCGTGACAGGATTCTGGGCGCCATTTGGTTATGAGCGTGATAGACGTTGACACCTTGGCTGGCCTTGGTGCCGAATTGGCTGATAATCTGCGCATTTTGGGACACAGAGCCGACGGCAGCACTGCGCTGCAAAGCAATCCTGCAGCAGGATGCGAGCACTAATGATCATGAGGACGATGTGGACTAGCTCGGTGCCATGATCTCAGAAAATCCACTCGGTTGGATGGATATCGCGGCTGTGGCAACGATCATTGACCTACTTTACTGTTTCGCTGCAACCTGTCGCTACTGCTGCTGTTGTTTCCTGCGTTCACGTTCGGCCGCGAAGAAACCGTTGCTGTCGAGCAGGAACAGCAAGTCGCGCGCTTCCGAGATCTGCAACACGCTGTAGAGGAACTCAAAGCGCCGGTGGAAGTCCTGGTCCAGCACGGCAATGTTATCAGCGGAGAGCATGCCACTGCCATCTGAAATGGCGTCCTGTTGCAGCACGTACTCAGCGAACTGCCAGCAGCAGCCCAGCAACTCGTCAAGGGCGGACGTAACGGTCTTCGTATGCACGTAGCAACTCTTGACGACGCTTGCCACGAAGGTCTCATGTACGCGCTTGGTGCGGTCAAAGTCGCCAGCAGACTCGATCTGCTCCACGCACTTCTTGAACTTGCCTTCAATCACAAACACCTGAAAATACAGCTCCAACGAGCGCACCACGAAGCTCATGCGGATGCGAAGAGCACCGGCAGCAAACGCTGCACCCTTTCCGTTGGTCTCCTTCGAGCGCAGTGCGCCACTCTTCCATGCCAGTTCGAGAGCGTGGGCCACACGCTTCAGCCGAAAGCAGAACTGGAATAGGTGTCCATATGACCGCAGTAGATCGGGTGTGACAAGAAGTTGGAGAGGCCAGCGCGCCGCACAGCGCAAATTTAGCGCATGCCACAACTCGCATGCCGTTACGGCTGCGTTGTTTTCCTTCAAATTGCTTCCACTGCCTTCACGCCAGCTGGACTTGGCGGAGTACTTGTCCAAGCTCCAGTCTGTGAGACGCACCAGTGACGAAAATGCCAAACCGATCCAGTATTCCCCAGTAGCTGCATGTAACCTGAGCGTTTGCTGGAGATCGAACTGCGTCTCTAGCACCGGCATGTCATTGACGATCACAGCCATCACCTTCTTGTACATGACCTGCTTCGATGATGGCATCTGGACTTCCTGCCGGGCGTACTGGACACGAACTCGCATCGCTGGGTTGCTACCATCTACAGGGACTTCGACGACTGGAGAGGACTGCACGCCGCTTTCACCTACGCACGAGGGCTTCACTTGAGCCATTACACGCATCCCATTCATGTTCCCCGGAAGACACTCGATCGCAAGATCGATGCTTACGTAAAAAGCTTGCTGGTCATAGTCCAGCTCAAACGATCCGTTGACTAACGAGGCGGGGCCCAGCGTGCCTTCATTCCTCAGCAAAAGAGACGTGCGGTGGCTTCCGTGAAGGAATTCAGTCTGCTCCCACTGCAGGGAAAACTCGGATGAAAAAGAGTTACCATCGATCTGTGCGTGCCGCCACCACACAGTACCGCTTTCTTCCACTGCAGTCTCGGTGGGTCGTATCCGTCCTGTCGACGATGAGTTAATGGCTAGAAATTTGCCGTTGGGTCCACGTGTTAAGTTAGAAAGAAGCAATCCATCGCTCGAGGGGAACCCTTTCAGCGCGAATGTCTGCAGCGGAAGCTATCATCACAGCGGCCGCATAACATTTACACGAGTCAGCCACTTCAAGCCTTCATGGTAAGTCAAGCTACCACGATGTCCAACTAACCTGCATGTCGAAGTCGTGTCCCCACGGATCGTCTTCAGATATCAATTCTCGTACAACTTCTCGCCAAACACCATGATTGATGTCTTCTTCAGATTTTGATGTCGGCTTCAGCAACATCATGTCAAAACTACGTTCAATGAACGTCTGGAACACTTCGCCGCGCGACAGCAGGAAGAAGCCCTTCAGCACGTGGAGGTATCCAACGAAGTCTGACTTCACCACAACTTCTTCGTGCAGCCTACCGGCCACGTGACGACGCACTTTTTCCACTTCGTGTTCGACCGCTACAACATCAAACTCGGATCGCCGTGCCAGCGCCGACATCGCCGTGATGACATCCTGCACTTCACGCGGACAAAACTGGTTCGCTCGAGTCAGAATGTGCACCGCCTTGCCAATCACAAACACACTCTCGGCCACTGACGTCGGGAAATAATCCAGCGGAACCGCCTCCAAATCCACCGCAAACTGCTGATGCCACATCACCGCATTCTTCTCCGACGATGTTTCCGCCATTGAAACATCAGTCGACGTCGCATCCACCAGCTTCTTGATGAAAAATTCCCTGTACGGGTCCACAATTTCCCCGTACAGCATCCAGGCCAAAATCTGCTTAAACAACACACTAACAATTCAAAGTTAACAACCTTTTAAAACTCCCTCAGAAAGCTTCTCATCACTCACCGATGGCACGCAAACAGCAGCTCCTGCATACACTTGCGTACTCTAGGAAACCCCGAGCTCGTGCATCGATACACAACACTCAGAATCTTCGCTCCTTTGACGTCGTCCACCTCTGTGAGCCTCTGCACCAGTCCGCAGACCTCCGGCAGCACTTCCATGAACTCCTCCAGCTCAAACATGAGATTGGACATGGGGAACACGGCGCTGGTCCGCAGTGTCTTGGCCTCCAGCTCCACGACTGCATCGGCATAGCGCTGCAGCAGCCGCTCCACACCCTGCGCCAGCGCGTGCAGATACACACTGGGGAGTCTCGGCGCGCGTCGCACGAACTCGTTCAACGCGGAGAAGGCGAAGCCCAGGCGCAACAGACGGTCCAGCACGCTGCGCTGCGCCTGTGACAGGAATGAGGCCTCTGCGCGCACGAAGAAGCCGTCGGCGCGGCGCTGCACGACGTCGCCCGTGTGCCCCAGCAACGCCAAGAAGAGCTCGTGGTGCATGGTCTTCAATGACAAAAAAAAGTATCTCGATGGTGATTGCTTGAAAAGAATTCTGATTTTAACCAATGAAAATATAGAGTGAAGATAGCTCCCCCTGTCTTGGATCCAGAAGCTCTTTGAGTCGAGAGAAGCAAGATGTCCAGGTGAGTCTTTGCTGCCGCTTGCTAGTGCAGCGACCCACTGCGTCTATTGCGTGTATACCCTGGCGAGACACTAACGTGTATGGCTTCCTTTCGTCGCTCTCGCTCTTTTCCGTTTGAAAACGCACAAGATACGACCGCGCAATCACCGTTTTCTCGCCCGACGGGCACTTGTTCCAGGTGGAATACGCCATGGAGGCCGTCAAGAAGGTGCGTGTATACGGCTGATTATATACTATCCACATGACTTCCACTAACAATCTGCTGCTCTATTGCTTCAGGGCGCCGTGGTCGTAGGTGTGCGCGGCAAGAACTCGGTGGTGCTGGCGGTGGAGCGCAAGGAGACGGCCAAGCTGCAGGACCCGCGCACGGTGCGCAAGATCTGCAAGGTGGACGACCACATTTCCATCGCCTTCGCGGGTCTCACGGCCGACGCCCGCGTGCTGGTGAACAAGGCGCGGCTCGAGTGCCAAAGCTACCGCCTCACGGTGGAGGACGCGCCGTCCGTCGAGTACGTGGCGCGCTATGTAGCGCGCGTCCAGCAAAAGTACACGCAACGCGGCGGTGTGCGGCCGTTCGGCATCTCGATGCTCATCGCCGGCTGCAACGACAAGGGCGTGCCCCAGCTGTACCAGACAGACCCGTCGGGCACATTCTCGGCCTGGAAGGCCAACGCCACAGGCCGCAACTCGACCAACATCCGCGAGTTCCTCGAGAAGAACTTCGTGGAGGACGCCACGGAGGACGAGGCCGTGACGCTGGCCATCAAGGCGCTGCTCGAGGTCGTCGAGTCCGGCAGCAAGAACATTGAGATCGTCGTCGTGCGAACGGGCGGCAAGGTTTCGGTACGTTTACTGCCTGCTGAGCTGGTGTGGTCGTGGAGATTGACTTGGTGTGCTTTCTATTGTGTTCTTTCTACAGCCGCTCGCGGACGAGAAGGTGAACGAGCTTTGCGATCAGATCGAAGCCGAGAAGGAGGCGGCTCGCCAGGCCAGCGGCGAGAGCAAGTCTTCTGCTTAGATGGATTGGAGGAATGCAGCGCACCCGCAGTGCTGGACAAGTTAAGATTCGAAACAGTCAGCGACCCCATCAATCGTTGTGGGCATACTAGGCTAGGCAACAAATCAAGCGCATGCCACCATTATTGGATCATCCATCTGCACTGTTGTGCTAGGCACACGACTTCCAACGCTGCACGATGAAGAGCACAAATATCACGAGTGCTTGTTTTATCTGTGTTGTTGTTTACCTCTTCGCCGCGCTGCCTGCTAGCTTCGCTTTCAACTTCAACCGTTTACACTTTTTACAGCAGCGACCGACCGACAACACCACCAGCATCTATCCAACCACAGGCAAAGAACTAGACAAAAAGCGGTGCCTCATCGTCGGCTTAGTTCGACTCACGCTCGTAGATGGCCCAGCGGCGGTTGTGCTCCTGGCCCTTGCCCGGACTCACGTTCATGTCCGTGCAGCCAGCGTCGGCGCAACCACACGAGTGCGAGTTCGAGTCCTTGCATGGGCGCATGCAACCCTCGTCGTTGCCGTCCAAGTCCGCTTCGTTCACGGGAAGCTTGTTGAACGCGAAGGCGTGGCCCTCGCCCGCCACACGTGCAACGGCGAAGTAGCGCTTGCCCTTCTCCTTAGCGTGGTGCAGAGCGAGGTTGAAGTTTGCACCGCTTGGGCCGCCGGCGTACACGCGGTCGTTGCCCAGCGTGTCTTCGCCCATGGCACAACCCAGGAAGCGAGTCTTCTCCTTCGAGATGTCCTTCTCCTGAGCCGAGGCTTCAGACAGGCGCGCCTTCTTGACAGCCGTCGTAGGCTCCACGTTAGGCTGCTTCTTCACCTTGAAGATACGCACAATCCAGTGCTCGGAAGTAAAGGCTTCTTCCAAGTGAGTAAGTTTGATGTTCTTCACACCCACCTCCGTGTTACGAGCACGGTCATAGCCCGGCGGACGCTGGTAATCCGTCATCACCTCACCGAAGCGGTAGTAGCACAGCTTGTAGGCCAAGCAGTTGTGCAGCACCTTCGAGCCACCCGGACCGACGTCAAAGTTGCCCGAGGCAGAGTAGTAGTCCCGCTCGGCGGGCATGTCATCCGGGTACACACCCGAACCAATACGCACAGGCCACAGGAACTTGTTGATATCGTCCGAGCTGTATCCAGTCACGCCACCAAAGATGACCAGGACATAGTCCACATCCAGACTCTGCAGGATCGGGTACGCGTCTTCCTCCGACGAGGCCAACGCGCGGCCAACCGTAGCAATGTGAGTGTTGTTCCACGTGTTGTTGTCCACGATAACTGTGCGGTTAGCCATGGCCGACATCTGGTAGCCGTAGTCCCACCACGACATGATCTTGGCATTAGCGTCAGTGTTCTGGCGCAGCCAGAAGTAAGCCTCACGGTAGTCATCGAAGTTCACACGCTCACCCGTTTGCGTACGGCCAGCCTCAATCACGATACTCGGCGAAGAGTATGCCATCGAAGACACATAGGTAGCGTGGAGGCTGTAGCTCAGCAGCATAAGCAGCAGGCCGCTCACAACACCAAGAGCCAGGATCTTGGGCACCTGCTGCACGCCATCCTTCTGCACGACGAAAGTGGACGGACGGGCCAGAATACCCATGAACTTGCGCAGCGTCGACGAGATACCAACAGCACCGAGGATGCAAGCAATGGGCGCCAGCGTAAGCATGAGACGCACCATGACACCAGCGAAGTACCAGGCCACCGTGCCGTACAGAATGACAAAAATGCCACCGTCCGTCAGGTTCTGGAAGAGGAAGTACAGACCCACGGGGGCGAAGGGCACCAGGATGTGCAGGTCGAAGAAGTATGACGTCCACGTCGTCGGTTGGTGCTCACTCACCGAAGCAATGATGGGGATGTACTTGGACGCGTAAGTCGGGTCCAGCAGAGTCAGACTACGACCAGTCCACTGAACCTTGCCCATGAGCTGCAGCACCAGCAGAGCCAGCGCGAAGCCCGAGACAAGCAGACCGGCACCCACGAGAACTAGACGGCGGAACGACGCAGCCGAGATGTAGTTGCGCAGCCAGTTCACGAAGCAGTACACCTGCAGCAGCACGAAGACGCCGTGCGAGCCGGCGCACTCCGCTTGCTTGATCACGTTGAAGCCGACGAACGGCACCTGCATGGCCATAAGGCTGCCCAGCGTGTAGAACGTCGAGTAGGCAATGTACAGGCGCGGCGTGTATCGTCCGGCGAAGATCATGACCAGCACGTAGATCGGGATCATGTTGATGATGAACACATAGCCGCCCCAAGCCGCCACCATGTAGAAATAGGTGAGCGCGCAGGCCGCCGACCAGAACATGGAGCCCGTGTGCACAGCCTTGATCCAGAGGTAGAACACGAAGATGAGCGCGAAGATGGCGACGCCCTCGTTATCGTACGACCCGCCGACCGAGCGGGAGATGTACGACGGCACAATCCCCGCAAAGGCCGCAGCCAGCAGGCCCGCACTCGAGCGCTTGGTCACCTCCTTGGTCAGCAGGTAGCTGGCAACAGCCGTGTTGGCCGCGAACAGCGGTGCCAGGAACACACACGTGTTGCGCACATTGATGGAGATGTTGAGCAGGTTGAGCACCCAGTACACAAGTGCCGCCGTGTACATGAGACCTGGGTAGATGGTTCCACCGATGATGCGGCCGAGCGGGTACCACGCGCGGTCATCAAACCAGTCCAGGAACTCGAGGAACCCTTCCGACGCCAAGTACTTAGTCGTGCGGAAGTTGAAGTACGGATCGAACTCGTGGATCACCTGCGCAATAGCCACGGGAAAAATAACGTTTTAGTTATCATGATGAGATATGCATTTTAGACATTGCATTTTTCACGCACGGATTCGTAGCGGACCACCGCGAAGAGGCGGATAGAGAAGGACATGAGGCAGATCATGGCCAGGATGGCGAACTTGGCCACAGGGGCCAGCGCGTTCTCGTCATCCTCGGCGTCGCGCGGGTCGTCCAGATCAACGCCGAACACGACGCGGGTTGGGTCGACCGCCTTGGCAGACGTGGGCTCCACCACCGGAGCTTCGTTCTCGGAGTCGTCCGAGCTGGCGGACGCCGTCTTCTTGGACTTGGACTTAGGCGCCATCGCTGCGTGTGCACTCTCGTTCACTGCTCTGGCTGTGGACGTTGCACGTGGCATCAAGGCAGCAGCTCTCGACGGTGTGAAGATCTGTGCAGCATTTCAAGGAGGCGTAATTACGCTTTTACGGATCGAGTTTTTACGACTACGTGTAAAGCGCAGGTCGGGTTGGACAGCTAGATTCAATTGCACATGTTTTGTTTTCTGATGGCATGCATGAATCGATTGATTGGCACAAGAGCATTTCGGCGAAGATAGCAGAGAGCTTCAACGGAGTTTCATCCAAGCCTTCCTGGGCACTATCAGCACACACCGATAATAATTATTGCTACGAGATATGGCAGTCGAGACAGCGATTGTGGCTGTTGTTCCTATGAATTTCGGTGACAGTGAAGTTGTAGACAGCGCCAAGCAGATACCTAAACGTTGAGGATCGTCAGCACTGCGAAGGCACTGACTGAAGCTCAGTACTTAAGCGTATTGACCTATATATGATTTGATACTTGCAGTCTGCAAGTTTGCAACTAACGGTGTTGAAGTTGCCTTCAAACGAAGATAAAACAAATTGTGCTAGGCCGCCAATTTATCCGTTATTATTCATTAAGCCACCTGCACAAACATTACTACCTGGTACTGGTACTTGTCTTCCTAGTACAAAAAGCGTGGTCAGTGAGCGCTGTGCTAGGGCTTATCGTGTCAATGCTTCAGACGTCGCTGCAGAGTGCGGCGAACTTCGATCAGCGCGAATCTGAATTTGGTGTGGTACACCGTTCAGCGATGTGTCAGACACCACCTACCAAGTGCCGTTGATTCGTCCAAAAGCGTCGTTTTGCCTGCTGATTCGCCCAAAATCGTACCTATAGATGGGTGGTTCCCGAAGCAATGGTTGGTGCACGCGGCTGGTTTGGTAATTTCGAGGAGCCGCCAGCGCCGAGCTTCATTTGCTACTGTCCAAAGCTATCCAAGAAGAAGGTAAGAGCGAGCTCCCTCTGAAAGCTACAGGCAGGACGTGGACGAGGACTAGGGCCGCTGCAGCAACTCGTGATGGCGACTACAGACCATCTCCCAGGCCCTGCAGCACCCAATTAGCGCTGGACTCTGGACAATGATACACCCCCAGGCGTGCCATTCCGTGGCCTTTATAGCTCCCGGCCCCGTCCTCCTGCCTGCCAGCGTCCGATTGACGGAGATTTACTATGGAGACGCAGTGACTGACGCTGTTGTGTTGTTGGAACTGGCAGTCGCAACCATGGCTAACCTCACGTACTCCCACCCCCGCAACTACGGCAAGGACTCGCGTCACTGCCGCGTGTGCAAGACCACCCGTGGTCTGATCCGCAAGTACCACCTGAACATGTGCCGTCGCTGCTTCCGCGAGCGCGCCACGGACATTGGCTTCATCAAGGTAAATTGACAGCGATTGCAGTTGGATGGGAGTAAAACAAGGACTCACGGAGTTTGATGCTTGTTGCGTGTGCCTACAACAGTACCGGTAAATATGTTATTGGTCGGCCAACCACTCGCTGGACGACAGGGGGACGCGCGCGTGATCAGTCGCGCTCGCTGACGCTGAAGCCTGCGACTGCGCGTGCAATGGAAAGAGGCTGTTTAGATACGCCGAAGGACACGTCATTTTAGTTCATTCGCGGGAGCTGGATGAGGGGGAAACGTTGCGACGTCTAGGCGTCAAAGCTGCTCGCCCGCATCCCAGGTTAACGAATGAAGCTGAATTGCAAAAAAAAAGACTCCTCCCCACGAGCACGAGCCTGCGTCGATCGTATCCGTCGTCGCTTTTGATACAGGAACAACTACGATACGTTCTCACTTCCTCCGCACAGACAGCTTGACGACGGGATACGACGAACTCCATTGAGTCGTGACAGGGAACGAATGCAGCCATTTCATCAATGATCTGCATCAGCGCTGCGGTGGTCAAGACTACTAAATGGCAGCAGTCTCGGACATTTTCACTGCCCCATGCTAGTCGATCTACTTCGCAGTTACAGTGTTTGAACTGACCTATGTCCAGTATCTACGATCTGTCCACATCAAAATGGCTTCCTCATCAACTGTACAGTGATCTGTACATTTCCGGCAAGGTTAATCCTATTCAGAGTGCAAATTAATGCTGTGTCAGGGGGTTTTCCGGCCCAGTTTTGCATCACGCAATACCCGTTGTGCAAGGCTATTCGTTTATAGAAATGGCAGACGCGACTATAACAGCTTATTCATAAGTCATTCTGAAAAACAATTCCTCGGATCCGTAGCCGAAATGCGCACCTCTGGCGGCGCGGGCGCCTCGCTCCGGCGGCTCCGCGATGTCAAGCCAGGCGTTTTGCATCCACTAACCGCCTTGCTCTTGACTCTGTTGCTTCTGTGCCCGCTCGTTGCAGCTGAGACTGGCCCACCGCAGCGCGAATGGACTGCGCAGCTTCCGCTAGAGAGTCACGTGACTGTAGGCGCCGACGGCCTCGCAACTTCACGCGGGGCTGGACGCAGACGCAGTGACGGACTATCTATCACTCGCAGCACTCCTGTGGAAACGGGCATCTCCGCAGATGCAGCAGTGGACGACCAGGCTATTAAATTCACGCCGACGCGAGTGGATCTCGGGCGGACGGAGACATGCTCTCCACAGAGATATTACGCGGGTATCGAAAACCGCGGACGAGTTTCCGTGAGGTTGGACGGTGCGGACTTCACGCACGAAGGTTTTTCATTGGCCAATGACGTTCGGGGCATCCGACTGGACCCTGGAGACCGATTCAACGTGGAGTTCGTTTTTCTGCCCAGGGAGGTGGAACCGAACGGAGTAGATGCTCATCTTAGAGTATTGACGACGTCGGGGCTATTCGCATTGCCGATTAGTAGTCCGGATGTGGTGCTAAATCGATATGGAGTGAGTAGCGTTCGAGCCTCCATTCCTGCTGGGGTACGCTTTGAGCAGTCATTGCAGTTTATCAACCCTTTGAACTACACGATTCGGATCACGGAAATGTATACACTGGACAGTGTTGTTCATCTCGAGTTGTTTAATGGTAGCGCATGGATTGGACCACGATGGCCCAGAGAAAGTGATGACGAGGAAGCTGCAGAAGAAGTTCACGGAGAATACGATCAAGAGTTCGATTACACCAGACGAGCAAACCGCGGTGCGTGGGATATGCCAGCGGGTACAACCAATCCTTTGATTAAAGTGTCACTGCAAACGCACACGCCCGGCGTGTATTTTACCTATATTCACATTGCCGCCGGAGAACGACGCTTGCTATTGGTGCCTGTGCGCATCACCGTTTTAAAACCTGGAATTCATGTTGAGCCGAAGGAACTGGATTTGGGAGTGCTGACTGATTATTATGAAGACAAGCCTCTCGAATTGTATTTCTCTTTGTATAATACTGGATTGAACCCGATTGAAGTGCTGGAGCTTAAAGTTTTGGAAAGCAATATGATCGTCTCAGCGCAGCTACGGGGGTCGACTGTGATTCCACCGCAAACCCGAGTATATCATGCGCTTGCTGTGCAACTTCGTGTGAATAGAGAATATGTTGGTGGTGACTGCATTGCATCGCTGCTGTTAAAGTCAAACGCTTCTAGTTCGGAGCTGGGGCAACGAAAACTGCGATTATATGGACAAGTGGTGAAGGGGTATTTGGCGTTCCAGGTGAACGAGACATTGATGGAGGTCATCACACCCCTTGATGATGTATTTAATGATGAAAAAGGCGTTCAAGATACCGAAGAGGAAAAGGGAGGTGAACAGAGTGGGAGGGGTCAAGAGGCACCAGCTATTAGTCTGGTGACAATTTGTCAGAACGGATCGACGGGAATAATGACCGCAATGAGTGAGTTCCGGAAGCTTCGTTTGTGGAATCTGTTTGATCGCCCTGTGGAATTGCAACGTGTATGGGTGCAATCTGCAGTGCCCGAACAAGATGGACCCCACGAGGTCACAGTGTACAAATTTAAGCAACGTGTCGTGCCTGCTGGAGCTGCCTGGCCGAAGATATCACTTCAGGTCACGCCAGCTCGTCATGGTAATGGCAATTTTCTCGCGTCACGGGTGTATTCACTTATGATTGAGACGAATGCAACGGTCCACCGTATCCAAGTACACGTGTATCATAGCATCCTGAGCGTGAACTCAACCAGGGGTCTCCAAAACTACTCTGCCTCTGGCTACTCTAACTCGACATCACAAAAACAAGGGTCATCCCATGCGTGCTCGCTGGTGCCTAAGGATGGCGTCGTATCCACCATGACGCCTCGTATCGATGGTGGGGAAGGGTCGGTTGACACTCAAGCTGTACAGATTTGTCGATCTCTGTTATTTGATTTGGAAAAATTGGCTTCGCACAGGGCGCGCACTGAGGTGGTGAGCGTGAGAAACGAAAATCCGGTGCCACTAGTACTGAGAATTGCAAGTGCTCCTAAAAATGAGAGCGTGCAAATATCAATCAGAGCAGAAGTACCAGCAGGTGATCTTGTTGGCCCACTGATTGCTTCTGTTGCCAATGGTACCACTGACATGAGTGCCGTCGCAGTTGGTGACATCTTTGTTCTCGAGCCTGGTTATCAAGTGGTATTTTATGTGGAAGTCCAGGCAAAAGACACACTCGGAGAGATTATAGTTCCAGTCTTGTCGCTTTCAACACCCGTTGAAGTGCTACATTTATATGCACACGTTTTGAGTGTCCAAGGTACTATTGAACCAGTCACACCAGCTATTGTTTTGCCATCAATGTTCCCTGGGCGTACGCAGGTAATTCACTTAAAGTATCGGAATACGTTCGAGCATCCAGTGACGCCACTACTGGCCACTACCAGCAGCTCCAAGCTGAAACTCTTGTCCATGGGAGACGCGATGGCACCACAACAAGTCGAAAACGTGTTGGATCTACTCTTCTCCCCGGCAGCGGACTTAAAATGCTCTGATGCAATGTTCCTCGCTGACTGCTTGCTTCCACTACCACCTCATCTGGACGGACAAACGTGCGAAAAGCTTTCAGACTACGGGGAATTCGTGGATGCGCACGACTTGGCTGCTTTAAGTCGTCGCAACGCTTTCTGGAGCGAAACGCGAGGATCTAACCACTCGACCATCGAAGCTCATGTGCAATTGCAAACGGATATCATGGATGATGTTGCTAACGTTACCATCATGGCACTCCTCGAACGCGCTCTGGTGACTGTACCACCAGCGATGTCAGTACACTATAGCAACGACTCGCTCAAGGATTTCGAGTTCCACACATTTGTGCTGACGGAGCTCCTGCATCTGAGCCAGATTTTCGTGTACGTACAAAACCCAAGTAATATCTCTATCCAGATGGAGCTGACAATTGCAGCAGCCGATCAAGAACTCTTTTATTCTTGTGACTACGAATCGCGCGCAAGGGAAGCATTAAAAGATAAGGGACTCGATGGCGAGAAAAGGAATGATGCCGAGGATATTCAAGCATTGTGCTTGTCGGAGTGGAGAGCAATTGCTGCCGATGCTGTTACTCTACTGCGGGATAAGCACGTCGATGTTGGTATACCTCCCTTTTACTTCCAGAGAAAAATCGCTCAGGTTCCTGCTGGAGAAGCGACACAGCTTGGACCTATCTATTACTTGCCCTCCAAAGTCCAGGAAGTAACCACGACAATGTTTGTGCGGAATGATCTCTCGCACATTGAACCTGTGTTATTACTCGCACGCAGTGGGAAAGGAACGTTGGACCTATGGGTGGATGCACCAGCCTCTAACAGCAAGTCTATCAAGACTCACTTTGCTGCCACAGAATTTGCTGGTGTTCCTGAGCAAGTTGACCCCACACTAAACAGCCACGATGGAATACTAACCTTTGCTCTGACTAACGACGATGCATCAACGGACTACAGCCAAAGTACTAAGATCTCACTGTCCAATACGGGGCCGTTTGGACTGACAATTCATAGTGTGGCAATAGAAGGAGACGATGATTCATGGGTGTCAAACGACTTTTTGTTGACACCAGACGGCAGCGAGCACGGAGAAGGCAACGATGACGTGGTGGTGCTTCCTCCTGGCAAAACCGCGCACTTTCGTGTCTCGTTCTGTGCTAGTTGTTTTGAGGCCAGTGTGGCAAGCTCGCTTGTCATCTACACGAGCGACAGTGTCAAGCGTATTCGGCTGCAAGGCAAGATTACTACTGATGCCGCATTCGCTTGCCTGCGTTCTCGGATGTCACTTCCATTGCAATATGCGTTTCACACAGCGTGGATACTCGCAGTCGCAGCTGCAGCAATTTCTACACTTTTCACGCTTTTGGTTCTGGCGCATGACGCATGGACTTCTGGTGACATGAGCGAGGCACAGCCACTACACTTTGCTGTCCATTCAGATGATTTGGTGACGGAAAGCGAGGACCAAGACATACTGGCAACGCCTATCACGGAGGAAGGAGGTGAGGCGCTACCGCGAACCCTTTCATCAATCCATCGTCTCTTGGAAGAAATGGAGCAAGCTGCGTTTGCCCCACCAGCTCGCGTCGTGACGCCCGCGGTAGCAACATTATTAGAGCGCCGGCACAAGGGATTATGCTCCACTAATTGTAGCAGTTTGCCTTCGGACGATAGCAAAGCAGTCGTATCAGAAGTCAAGGCTGAGAAGATTTTGCGGTCTGATGCAGCGTCTACGGCGACAGAACTTAGTTTGCAAGGCGCCCAAGAAGTTGTGCGCGAGGATGACAGTGCAGATGCGTTTGCTCCGTCTACGCCAACGCCCATAGCCCAACCTGTTTCCGGGTCCATTCTCAACACTCCAGTCAAGATTGTGGAAGCCAAAGACGACATTGAGCACAGCGACTTGGCATCGGAAGAGGGCAACTCCGAGTCTCCAGAAGATTTTTTGAGCTCGTCCTCACACTCGACAGTCGTTCAGAGTGATGCTGAAGAGTCAAGTCACAGTGGTGATTTTCCCAAGCTGATGTTTGGTTCGCCGGGCGGTCAGGTAATGCATGCTATGGGGTCCGATTTTCCTGCACCCATCGGTACTGCGTCGCAGCAGAAAGAAGAAGGACCCTTTGAAGCTTTCACGTCATTGTCGGAACGGTGGCGCGCCCAGGATTGGCAAGAAAACTTGACCGATCCACCCCCACCGTCAAGGAAATTTCCTGGCGTTGAAGGTTGGGATGGCGCTTTATCGTTCAATACCTTAGGAAATGGTGTGTTGGTGTCAACGGTTGGTAATCAACGCGACGAGAGCGCTGGTTCTAGTCGCCGCAGTGAGTCGGGCAGCTTTTTGGGTGCAGGCTCCGGACTCTATTTGGACGGGTTTTCAACGTTCGCAACTCCGCCAGCACCAGCGACATCGGCCAAAAAGGCTCCTCCGGGTTTCACACCTGCGGATGCCAAGCCACTGGAGACGCGAGCGGCTTTCGAGCGCCTCCGAGGCGGTGAGACGCGCAGTTTGGGTCCCACTACCAGTACTCCCCGCGAAAGTCTTGGCGGTAGCTCGTTGTTTACAAGCAAGCTGCCGCTGTTTGGTCCAGCGCTGCCTTCTCCGAGTGGTGATCATGTCATGCTAGGAGGTGTCGGTCGCATAGGCAGTGGGCGGTCGAAAGTGCTCCGCCGCGAGCTCGAGGGGACAGCGACGCAGGAAGGCGACAATGATCGACGCCCCATGAATATCGGCGGGCAGCTGCCTTGACTTACACGAGATTAGCTGCCAGATTGTAAGGCGTGCTGTGTTATCGGAGCTGCATCAATTCATTCTCGCCTTCTTTTTCCGTTGCAGGACAAGTCTCGACGCACGAAAAGACGTACAGTATGTCGCTTCGTCTGCGGAGGTTCAGTGTTCGACGCGAAAGGACGCGATCCGAAACGATCTTTAATCTGCTGAGACGTTGCTGATGGTCGTGGTACACGTTGTCTTGCATGCGCTCGCTTGCTGGAGACGACGACAACACTTGGCCAGCGAATGAAGCCTACGACGTCCGGGCTGAGCGTGTGTGGCCAACGCAGCGACGACACTGCCGCATGGGGCACGAGAAGCGGCTCGCGTTAGTCGCGCCCACCCTCTTGAAGGATGGCCCCGGACGTCGGCTTACTTGGCACTCCATCATATGTCGCCAAGGCGCGGCTCGCACTCTATGCGTCGTGCGAGCGCAACGTTTCGCTGGTGTAGCTTGCCGATCTTGGGCAACAGTATATTTTCGCCGCCTTGTGGCAGCGATCGTATGAATGACTCGGGCTGACGCTGTCCTTCTTTGAAACCAGGTGAAGGGGAGCGGTTGGGCTCAAATACGCGGCTACGGGCACAAGTTGCCGTTGTGACTTGGTTTCACTATTCAGACCCAGTGATGCCCTGACGAGAACTCTCTAACCTCAGCACCCTGAATATATTCGCTGGCGGCAACACGATCAGAGATGCAAACCTTCTGCTTGGAGCGCAAGTCATTTCCTTACAAATGAAACTCGATAACACTAATCAGAGGACCTGGGTACGTAGCATATTGTAGACGTTGGTCCGAACGTTTTGGTCTGAACTTCCGCCAGCGCTCAACGATAACGGATGGCACGGCGCCGGCTGTTGCCCCTCCTCTCCCCAGCGCCAGTGTTTTTTGTATCGGACCAGCCCGTCCATTCGCGATTGTGATTGATTCCGGTCTATCCGTCACTTCGCCAGGCCATTGCCATTCCCGTTTCAATTCCTTGAGTAAATCCGCTCGAGAACGACGGCGAACCCCACAGCTCAGCTGCTGATCTCGCCTAATTAACTCAGGACAGAGCGATTTGAGAAATTCAAAACACGCAGGATGCTCAAGACCCTGCTGGTCACTGCCGCCTACTTCCTGGCGGCGGTCGCCGGCGATGAAGACGTCGAAGTGCACATCATGTCGTTCAATATTCGCACCTCGCAGGCCTCCACCGACGCCGGCTCGACATGCAGCAACTGGGACGGTATCCGCAAGGACAACGTCATCAGCAACATCAAAACCGTGGCGGCGGACTTTGTCGGTACACAAGAGACCTCGGACGCCCAGAAGACGTACCTGGACGCACAGCTAGCAGGGACCTACTCGGTCATTGGAGAGTCCACGGGATCACTTAACGGCAACGCCAACGAATGGGATGCTTTGTACTACCGCTCAGACACTTGGACGCTGCTCACGAACGGCATGTTCTGGCTCGGAACGGACCCGGACACCATGTCGGCAGGCTGGGGCATGACGTACTACCGCACGTGTGTGTGGGGCCGCTTCCAGCACATTACCACAGGTGCCACTATCTGCGTGCTTAACACGCACTACGAGACCCCCGGTAACGACGAAGCGCAGGAGAACGGCTCTAACATCATTTTGGAGCGTATCAAGACGTACTGCGATGCCGGCGACAACCTCATCGTGCTGACAGGAGACTTCAACGCGCTCAAGAGCTACTCGGCCATGCAGATTATGTTTGCCAACGACATGGAAGACCCCTCCGATGACGCTACGTTCTGCGGTGATATGCTGTCCGCGACGTGCTCCGTCAAGTACGACTTCACTCTGTTCCGCGCGCAGAGTGACGACGCCTGCCACCTCAAGTCCGAGGTGTCTCGGATCGACTACGGCGGCTGCTACTCGTCGGACCACGCCGGACTCGTTGGCAGCTTCTGTCTCCAAGGCTCTTGCTGCTCGAACAGCTCGTCGTCGACTTCAGGCTCAGGTTCAGACGGATCATACACTCAAGATGCTAGCATCGCAAACGAATCTGATGTAGTTGGCACTGTGAAAGCACGGGATGCATCAGGCTCTGGTGCCAGCAAGACGGCGTCGAAAACCGAATCAGACAGCTCTTCTTCAGGAATTACCCAGGCGATCTCCACCTCGTCAGGGGGAGGTGGCAACGCCTCGACCACAGTCGGAATTATCTTGGGTTCCCTCGGCGCGTGTTGTCTGGTTGCCCTCGTGGTTATTCGCCGCAAGAAAACACTGGAAGCTCGCGCCCACTTCGAGAAATCGTACGACCCCGATGCCAGCGGCTACTTCTCCGGCCCTGGAGCAGCCAGAGCGGTCTCCGATATGTCGGCGCTGTCGCCCCTTCCTGAAGACGACGACGAGCGTGTCTCTAACTCTCCTATTCCGGAACTTGTAGCAGCACCTCGCGATACTCGTGTCTCGACGTCTTCCTCAGTCTCGGTGTCCGACTCTGAAGTTGCTCGACAGGACCTCGAACGAAGAAGTTCGGAGATCCCTCGTGCAAGTGGTGGTAGTCAAAGCTCGAGCCGTCGGTCGTCCACTGCAGTTATGAACCAGACCAGCTCGCACTACTCGTCTTCGTTAGGCAACTCAATTTTGGAGCAAGAAGGTGACTTCAATACGTCCGTCATCAGCTACGGCAACTCCTCCATCTCGAGTTACGCCGAGTCGTACGGAAACTCGTCTATCGCTATGAGCAACGTCAACTTCAGCGAGATCTTCGCGCCAGACTCGTGCGTCTCGGACGATAGCGAAATCGCCAAGTCGGACTTCGCCAAGCTTTAATCCGACAGTTTTCTTCGTCCGTGCGTCCACGTTCAGTGTCGTGATGATGACTATAGTAGCATATCTGCCCTCTAAACCTCCGCGCGCCTCTCACCGCCAAGCTGGCGATACTCCCGCGAGACCAGCCACCTGATAGTAAGCTACGTCGCAAGAAGTAGTAGCTATTCCCCTTTATTTCGCGGATTTACACCGTTTGTCTGTACCAAAACTCCCTTGTCATTCAACAGCCACCAAGGTATTACCTCCCTCCCCCCTTACAGCAGTTGGACACCTGGAAACTTGTCGCTACATGGCGAATGTGGACATCAATGAATGAAATTTTCTATCTACCGGTAAACATCAACTGCACTGCACTGCACTGCACAATGTTAAAAGTTTCTAGCGTTAGGCCGTTCTCTCCTTTAGTCTCATCTTCTTCTCCTCCAGTTGCGTATCCACGGCATTGAGCTCTCTCTCCAGTCGCGTCTTCTGCTGCACGAGCCACTGCAGATGCGTCTCCATCTCCTGCGTCTTGTCGGTGCGCGTGTCCTTGATAGCCCGTTCCACGCGCTCGCGCTTGGTGTCCGACTTCTGCAGGCGGTTGAAGGCGCGCTCCACCAACTTAGAGGCGGCCTCTAGCTCCGACTCCGTCTCCAGGTGCGTGCGCGCGCTAAAGCAGTTCAAGCTCATGGCGTCTTGTTGATTTGTTTGTTCCGAACTGGACATAATCCTGTTGAACATGGTGAGATATACAATAACGGATTTGAGGGGTCGATAGTTGAAGTTTTTGGCGTCGCTTCGCAGCCCAAGTAGTTTGCCATGGCGGCGGAGCGAGAGCCCCAGGACTACCAGTATGCGAGCGAGTCGCTGGACCAGTTCGCTACGTACGAAGATTACTTGGACTCCCAGTTGAGCGAGACGGATCTGTTTTATCTGGAGGACGAGGAACTCGCTCGGCAGCTGGTGGAGCTGGGCTATCGCGGAAGCGGCGAGACGCTTCGGAGAGACGACTTTGAAGCGAGGAAGAGGGCTGAACGAGAACGCAATGCACAGAAAACGAGTGCACCGAAGCCATTGGCGAGTGCTGGGAAAGATCTGTCGCAGTACCCGTTCCTGGCAGCATTGGCGAGTCGAGAGGATCTCGTGCGCAATGGAAAGCTGACGGTAAGCACAGGACCTATGGGGTCAAGTAGTGGATATGTTCTAACGCTGTGCTGTAAATCAACCAGTGTATTATCTTTATACGCGACAAGAATGCCAAGGGCCAGGAGATTAGCGGGTATATCGACTACGCGCTGCGATTGAAGAACGAACCGTTTGAGCCTTACTTTGAGCGCAAGAAGAAGCTGCTGCCCAAATCTTCGGATCTGAGCTACTACAATTGGGAGACGCAGACCTCGACGTCTAATTCAACACCAAACTTTCAGGTGATTGCAGACAGCGAGACAGGGCTGTTGTTTAAGAACAAACGGGACAGGAAGGTCGTCAACGTCGACCCGAAAGTACGTTATTTGTGCGTTAAGTTTACAACAAATTCGCTGACACATGTGGCAGGCGAATCCTGGCGATAATTCGACTCGAACTGAGATCAAGACGAAGGAGTATCTACAAGTCGTGATCTATGATCACATGACTCGCCGCAAGACCTAGGAACATTTTATTCACGAATGCGTTGCTTCTTTATACTTTATCAAGACTTGAACGACGGGGGTCAATGAAATGGTATATCGTTGTCTCTATTGCACAGCTCGGTACACGCGCCAACAAAATTTCGCTTGCGAGTCAACGATATCAGCAACGAGAAAAGTCCTTGACTTCCTTGGTCCCACTCAACTACTGTCGTTGAGATATGTGCTTGTAACTACGATCACTAACTCGGGAATTATGAGATAGCCCCAATAATACGCTCGAGCAGAAGCCGGTATCCGTTCTGTAACAGGAACTGTTGGAACGGGCCTGCTTCAATAGCCTTGAAGAGCTTTCGCTGCACCGGCACGATTACATCCGTTCGCGGATACTCCTCGCAATTGTCCTTGTTCAACGCCATGCTGAGACGACGATTGCTCTGCTCCGTCTGGTACGATTGACGAAGCTCGTTGAGTTCGTCGGCGTGCACGATATTCAGCAGCTGAATTGCACGGATAATCGCCTTCAAGTGGTCCCACTCGTCTTGTGCTGTCCGTCGATTCGTCATGCCTGCACTGGTCACAAGCCCATTCTCTCGGGCGAGGCAACTTCTGCGGAACAGCTCACACTCAATCCATGTGTCCAGCAAGCTCTGATACTGAGTCGTAAAAACAAAATCACGGAAGAGCTTAAGAGTATCTTCACGAGAAAGCACGCGTTCCAATAAGGAAGGCTCAGCCATTGAAGGCACATACGATTCCTGCTCGCTTCGCGTCACAGCCTGCAGCAATCATTGAACCCCAATGACCGAGACACGGAGCGTTAAATCAAAAACCTTCAGCAAACAAGCGAGGGACACATCATAAGTACTTACGTCTTCAGTTATCCAAATCTCGGCCTCGTAAAGCCGGTGGTTTTCTGAGCATAGACCGATCTGGACATGAAGTGCATGAATCCAAGCCACCATCTCGTCCTTGCTACTAGCACAAAGCTAAGAAATGCACCATCGTCAGCCTTCGTCAGAAAGGATAACCGGTTGGTGAAAGTAGCCGAGATCTTTACCTCGTAATCCCGACGTGGTGTTTTAAGCTGGAACGAGAAGGGAACGCGCTACAGAATCGACGAAGCAGTCACACAGTACAATTAGAATGAGTCAATGACCGAAAGGTTCTCCCAAGGCAGATGAAAACGTACCACTTCAGGTTTAGCCTTGGCCAGAACTGCGCCTAGCAAACTGATTGACGTGACGTCTTGCTGGTTCACATTTGACTTACAATACAGCAACTGGTCTCCTTTGATGATAAACCAGCGCTTTCTCCACAAATTCGGATCCCTAGAGCTTGCCTTCTGAAGATAACCTGAGTAGACACCCTGAGCGACAAGTTGCCATGTTAGTGCCGCGACCACAGTACGTTACGAGTCGTACGTCGTACCTTTCCTAATAACACCGGGAAGTTGATCGACTGCGTGTCCGATCCCTGGCGCGATGGCGCTGCAGTCTCACTAATATCCAAATGGGATCCTCTGACGTCCTGTTCAGTTTACCAATGCAACGTTAGGAGCCAGCCAAAAAATATTCAACGAAGAATAAACAACTGAAGGTCCCACCTTGAGCACAAACTTGACCGGCGGCCTTGAGCGATGTTTCACCTTGGTGTGCGTCGTGCCGCCGATCGTATCGTCCGCCTCCACCACGGGTCGAGCACGGTTCAGTCTTTCCACGAGCGGCAGGATGAGTTCTTCGTCCCTCAGCGTCCGCGCGGACAAGGACCCAGCATTGTCCGTGGGGAACACCACCACAATGGCGTAATTATTAAAGTCTTGCAGCGGGATCTTGATCTTGGCTGCCATGGACTTGCGCACCTCGAGCACCGTCGTGTTGCTCACCAACTTGAAGACTGTCGACGACGTAAAGTTCTTGTTTTCAAAGTAAATCCGCGCAAAGCCGGAGCGTTCTTCGCGCGTCAAGGCCGCGTTGCTGGTGCTGGCACCCACGCTGCGTTTGCGCTCCATGGCTGCCTGCATCATGTTCTGCGAGCTGTTGTATCGCCGCATGGGCACGGACGCCGACAGTTGCTCCCCATGGCCGCGCACCCGTGAGGTGAGCGCCAAGACGTTGGACGCCGACTGCGTCCTCGAGTTTGGGGCCGCGTCGTCGCCCACAATAGACAGCGACGCGGCCTTCGTCTCCTCCGCCAGCTCACGGTACTGTGTGCCATCTCCCGAGTCGAATAAGCTGCTGCTGGAGATGGTGGCGGTGGTCATGCGCGTCAGCGGCTGCTTGTCGAATGGTTCCACGCTCTCAGATAATTCGTGGGCCTGGGGCTTCTCCTCCAGGAAGGACGCGGGCAGCTCCATGGCGGCGTGTCGTCGCCTCGACTTGTGCTTCTGCTGGCGTCGTCCTCCGTGGTCACGCAAGAGGAAGAAGGGGCGCACGATTGGAGGAAAAAAAGAGGAGAGGAGAGTATCCATTGGTTGAAAAGAGAGATGTGGGGCTTTGTAATTCTGGATATTTTAGAACATGGCTACAACTGCAACTTGCGCTGCATGATGGGATACATGCGGATGCTTTAGCCACAACGTCTGCTTCTGCGCAAGTGATGTGGCTGAATCGAGGACGATGGCGAAAGGTGCCGACGGATCGGAGTACAAATAGAGATCATCTCATATTACTGAGCAGTTCCATGTCTTGTGGTGGTGCAAAGGCGGCGAAGCGGGTTTGGAAACGCGCACCCAGCAGTCTGAACTCGCGATGCTGTGCCTCGAAGACAGTCCAGCAGACGGTTGAGCAGCGTCGGCGCTCGTCGTGTAGGCCGTCGTGTACTGTTTGCTGGCAGCTACTTCATGCTTAGCTCGACGACAGGACGGTTGACATCGTCTAACTTAAGCTTAGCGCAAACTTGCTGACAATGGAATCACTTTACCGGTGGGACGGTTCAGTTTTGACGGACAGCGTGGCATTGCAACACAAATTATGATACGCACAGGTTGTCATTGAACTGGGGAATCCTGGGCTCGTTCTTCGCTGCACTCCGTCCTCCGACTAATTTATCAGCTTAAACACATGCTCCTCATCTCGTCCTCACAGCAGGAAAATATCCTCCTCGGGTCGCTTGTAGATGGTCGTCCGCTTTCCGGGGACGTCCAGCACCTCGTTGATCTGTTCCGTGCACTTCTTGTGGGCCTCGCTCGACGTCCACGCCTGGTAGTCCTTCAGCGACTTCCACTGCAACAGACAAGCATAAAGCATTAGGTCACAGCAGCAAAATCCCCTCTCCAGCAGGCGCCTCACCTCGGACAGCACCACGTATTTGTGGTGGTCGTTCACGTCGCTCAGCGTCTCGAGGGAGATCAGGCCAGGCTGTGACCGCACCACCTTGTGCACCTAAAGCACGCAACACGTCAAAAAGATCTGGATTTCGAGTCAATTGGTTTGTTAACCACGCACGTTCTCCATGAGGCGCACGACGGTAGGCTCGAATCCGCGGCTCATGATGCGCTCGCTCAGCACACGCACAGGCTTGGTCAACATCATTGCAGGGTAGGCTCTCTTCGGTCTCTTTGCGTTGTGGTGTATCACTGCAACTCGACGTGATAAGACACCAGGACAAGAAATCGTCGAGGTCCCCAGCATAGTGAAACCAAGCTGCGGACAAGTGAGCTGTTTGCGCATATCGCCAGATGTAGCCATTTGGTGTAGGCTGAAGCAGTGACCGAAGTTGAAGCGAAGGGTGGGGGAACAGCGCCAGCTGGATTGGGCGCGTTGCTGCCGCGGAGCTCATTGGCAAGTGGTTATTGAGTCAGACACCAACCTCGGTTGCGTTGTGTGACTCGAGACGATTGGCGACGGTTCGAGTCGTGGTGATCATGCAGCAGGACGGTGAAGGGCAGGAGTTCCGGCTGCCGTTGTCAGAGGAGAACGTGGCACTGGGGCGGCTTGGACGCATCTACAAGGCGCTGGGCAGGAAAACGTGAGCGTGCAAGTGCAACTGAGAGGCTACTGTGGTTTAAACAGATACGTTATGTATGAAAGTGGTCGGGTGCTGGCGGTGGAATGCATCGACGTGGTTGACGATGCAGATGAATCGGACGAAGGCAGTTGCTCCGCAGAAATCGCGCGAGAAATGCTGGAAACCGAGCTTGCACGCTGCAGAGACGCTATCGACAGCAAAAATGGGCGTCATGTGTTTTGTTTCGATTCGGTGAGTTGTAGTCGACGGCGGGTGTATCTGCGCTCTTCTTCTTCAGTTATCCGGAGCCTTACAGCGTAGGTGACTGCCTTGTACTAGGACTAGGCTCGTTGGAGTGTGTTAGCAATAGGAGAATTTCGCTAACTGTTTGTCCCCAGTCTTCAACAGGACTTCGGACGCCTGCATCCCTTAGCAGTCAAACAATATATATATCAGACCGTCCAAGGGCTTCGAGTACTGCACGAGGTATGTCATATTTTGATCGTTTTCAGCACTATGCCCATGCCTGGAGGGCTGATGAGGTTATCTTCTGTGTTGGTTCTGTAGAACCAGATATGGTGTGGAGGCGTACGTGGCACCAACATTTTTTTTGTTGCTTATGTGCTGCTTATGATGCTTTCATATTTATGTCAGCTTTCGCTGTCGTCACTGCTCCTGTGTGGAGGCGATACTGTCAAGATTGCTGCATGGTTTCCGTCGGTGGAAACCGTAAACGCGCTGCAAAGGCAAAAGTGCGTATTGGTACAGGAATGAGTTTGACTAGCTGATGTGAACGTTTATGAAATATTTGTTGTCGTTTTACATGACATAGTATTCTAGCCGATCCAAAAGTTCACCGGGCGAGTCTCTATTCCCCATCAGCAAGCGATGCAATGGCTCAAGATGTGAGGAGCGTGGCTTACGTGATGCTAGAGATGCTCACTGGTCTCCGCGCTCGTGGGTCTCTGATGGAAAAGTGGAATTTGTTGGCCAAAGTTAGCGCTGATTCCCAAGAGTTCCAGATTTTACGCAACTTGTTGGACTTGAAGTCGCTGGATGAAGTACTAGCTCATCCATATTTCTCAGCAGCCAGTTCAATAGGCAATTCCTTGTCTGAGGTGCCACAAGAACAGCACCATATAATCGGGATTCTCACGAAGCAGGAGTTAGACGAATGCCAGTCAATGAAGCGACAGTACCTCCAGCAAATCCGAGCGTGGCAAACTCAGTTTGAGAAAAAATACCGACGAAAGCCAAAACCTGCTGACCGGACCGCTGGAATTGTGCGTCTGCAAGGAAGATGCCAAGCGTTGAACGAGAGAATGCAAGAAGTGAATGGCCGCTTGGCTGCTGCCCATGGTAGCATCTACCAGATGATTTCGGACAAAGAGCGTTTGGCAATAGACGCATCCAGCCAGCCAATGCCCGCGCAATTGGATGGTAGTCTCGACCAACACAAAAGTACGCTTGACGCAGATACGAGCCCTGAAGAATTTGAGGGTAACAGGTCGGGCTCGTTTGGGCGGGGTGAAGGACAAAGATCACCAGCGCAGAAAGCATTTTTAAATCGGTTTGCGCAGTAACATCACCTCGGATCAGCTTCGGCGTCGAAGCTTCGCTGTACAGTCTACGCGGAGAGCATGATAGCGAGAAGGTTTCAATAAATTCTCCAACGAACTTGTCCTGAAACAAGCAGATCGTCTCGTTTTGCTACCACAGAGAATGCACACCTCTCGGCTGTACTCCAAGATTTAGGGCCGAAATGAGTTAGAAACAGACACGGCACACTGCCCAGCGAGCCGCCGGCCTTGCAAAACGCTGTGCGGCACTGCGCAATCGGCCGCATTGGATGCAGCGAGTACGCTCGCATATGGCCTGTTTCAGCGCTCCTCGACCTCCCTCCGCCACACGCATGTTAAGCCCCGCGGCCACGCACACCGCCTTTGGTTGCCGTTGCTTCACCACGTACGCTCGCAGCTCATTGCGTGTCGTGATTGGCGCGCTGATGGCCGGTCCGGTGACGCGTCCTGCTGACACGGCGCGCGCATCTCCTTTTGATGCCTCGATGTCACAATCACTGAGGTCACAAAACCCAATCCAATAACAATACAAAAACTACTCAGATCACCCGGCGATAGTCATCTCTTCGCTACTAAAGCAAGGGGAACGTCAGCCGCGTACGCTCTCATGCGACGCCGTAAAAAAAGAGTAATTACCCTTTTTACCAGTTCAACGTCGCGGATCCGCCCAAGGTTTCATCCGTCAACTTGCTCTGCAGCGCACACTCCGCCGCCTCACCCACCGTTTCTCCATTCCCACCACCGTCGCCATGGCCAAGCAACACCTCGCCAAGGGCATCGGCCGCATGTCCGACATGGTCATGACCAAGGCCAAGGGCTCGTGGATCTGGACGGCCGACAACCGCAAGCTGCTGGACTTCACGAGCGGCATCGCCGTCACCAGCGTGGGCCACTCGCACCCGAAGGTGGTGGCCGCCGTGCAGAAGCAGGCTGCCACGCTCGTGCACGCGCAGGTGAACATCGGCTACCACCAGCCCATGCTGGACCTGACGGACAAGCTGCTGCCCGTGCTGCCCAAGAGCCTGGACTCGCTCTTCTTCGCCTGCAGCGGCTCGGAGGCCATCGAGAACGCCGTCAAGTTGGCGCGCCACGCCACGGGCAAGAGCAAGGTCATCGCGTTCCAGGGCGGCTACCACGGCCGCACGGTGGGCACCATGAGCCTCACGACGAGCAAGACGGTGTACAGCGCCGGGTTCGGCCCGCTCATGCCCGGCGTCACGTTCGTGCCGTACCCGTACGCACTCCACGGTCCGATCCATGACGAGGGTGAGTTTTGATTAGCTGCAATTGCATGTTGAGTTTATTGTGATGGTTGCAACGTGCTGACGAATCCTTGTTGATGTTGCTGCTGCTGTGGTTGCAAACTGCAGAGAAGAACGCGGACTGGTGCCTGGAGCAGCTGCGCCTCGCGCTGAAGCAACAGTCGGCCCCGCGTGACACGGCCGCGATCATCATCGAGTCGGTGCTGGGCGAGGGAGGCTACGTTGTGCCGCCCAAGAGCTTCATGAAGGGTCTGCGCGAGATCGCGTCGGAGAATGACATCCTGCTGATCGCGGACGAGGTGCAGTCTGGCTTCGGCCGCACGGGCGACTACTTCGCCATCGACGGACACTTCGACGTGCAGCCGGACATTCTGGCGTTCGCCAAGGGCATTGCCGACGGCTATCCGATCAGTGGCATTGCCAGCCGCAAGGAGCTGACAGACACGCAGCCCGCGGGATCGATGGGCGGCACATACGCCGGTAACGCGGTAGCTTGTGCTGCTGCCATTGCTACGCAGGAGGTCATCGCTGAGGAGAATGTGCTGGAGAACACCCGTGCTCGCGGCGCGCAGCTGCACGCGGGTCTCGAGAAACTGAAGGCGTCAGGCAAGTACCCAATTCAGGACGTCCGTGGTTTGGGTCTGATGCTCGGCATTGAGTTCGACCTGTCTAAGACCCCTAAGGGCACGGCTAGCAAGATCTCGGCGGCGTGTCTGGACCACGGCATGATGCTGCTGACTACGAGCATCTACGAAACCCTTCGCTTCATGCCCGCTCTTACCGTAACGGAGGACGAGTGCGCATTGGCACTGGAGATTTTCGAGAAGGCGCTGGACGACATTTTCACAAAGTAGACCGATTCGAATTGCAACGTTTTCCGGTAACCCGATCAATTTAATGTTTTGTACTGCAGACCTATTGATGTTGTGGTGTGAATCATGAACCAAGGCGGTGAGGATGCTGTGAGTCACAGGTATGTGGAATGCATACATGCATCGGGTTCGTGTTCCAACTACGGAATGTACATTCAAAAGCGGCTTTGGGGATTTCGTGCCCAGTGTTTACCGTCTACTCTGACGTATCAAATGAAGAGACGGCGCAATGTTGATAGGTCATGAGAAGACAATGGGCGTTTTATCGCTCGAGGTGCTTTCCCTTTACTACAATACTTAACAAAACCATACATTTAATTTTCTCTACTTTTGACTTCTAGTCGAGAACTCTTGTTCACTTTGTCACTAAGTGTTCCACACAGTGCTGCGAGTGCGACGACGCATCTCGTTAAAACCAACCTGATGGAGTCCAGCGCTCTAACGTCGGCCATTCCATTCGACGCGAGGCTGAGCGACGTCTTTTCCTTCCACGTGGCAATTCGAGTGGTAAGTGATGCGTGTGGTGCGTTAATGCACTTGCACAACAGGCTCACCACTATGGTTCATGGAAGTTGAATCAATCGATCGAGATCGACGATGAGAACCCCGGCTTTCTGTTCGATTGGGACCAAAACAACCTGAACGCGTTCGTGGCTGCAGCGAACGGTCTTAACCCTGCTCTTGCGCCTGCGTGGCTGAGGACGGCACCTCCCGACATCACGGCCAACTCGTTCACGGACGATGTCGTTCACGAGCTCCAACAAGTGGCAGGTCACTGTGGGCGGGTGCTGCTGGCGAGCGCTGACCAGATCACCGCCATTTCGGGGATGCTATTCAACCTGCAGCATGAAGATTTCCTGCAAGATGCCGCGCAGGTGGCGCTTCCGGTGGTCAACCAAGTCGAACAACACCTCGCCACGACGTATTATCTTACCGAAACGAGAGCGCAGCTGTCGCATCCGAACAACCTCCCAGCACCTCGCCTAGACTATCAACATTGCGCCGTCTCTTCATTTGATACGTCAGAGTAGACGGTAAACACTGGGCACGAAATCCCCAAAGCCGCTTTTGAATGTACATTCCGTAGTTGGAACACGAACCCGATGCATGTATGCATTCCACATACCTGTGACTCACAGCATCCTCACCGCCTTGGTTCATGATTCACACCACAACATCAATAGGTCTGCAGTACAAAACATTAAATTGATCGGGTTACCGGAAAACGTTGCAATTCGAATCGGTCTACTTTGTGAAAATGTCGTCCAGCGCCTTCTCGAAAATCTCCAGTGCCAATGCGCACTCGTCCTCCGTTACGGTAAGAGCGGGCATGAAGCGAAGGGTTTCGTAGATGCTCGTAGTCAGCAGCATCATGCCGTGGTCCAGACACGCCGCCGAGATCTTGCTAGCCGTGCCCTTAGGGGTCTTAGACAGGTCGAACTCAATGCCGAGCATCAGACCCAAACCACGGACGTCCTGAATTGGGTACTTGCCTGACGCCTTCAGTTTCTCGAGACCCGCGTGCAGCTGCGCGCCGCGAGCACGGGTGTTCTCCAGCACATTCTCCTCAGCGATGACCTCCTGCGTAGCAATGGCAGCAGCACAAGCTACCGCGTTACCGGCGTATGTGCCGCCCATCGATCCCGCGGGCTGCGTGTCTGTCAGCTCCTTGCGGCTGGCAATGCCACTGATCGGATAGCCGTCGGCAATGCCCTTGGCGAACGCCAGAATGTCCGGCTGCACGTCGAAGTGTCCGTCGATGGCGAAGTAGTCGCCCGTGCGGCCGAAGCCAGACTGCACCTCGTCCGCGATCAGCAGGATGTCGTTCTCCGACGCGATCTCGCGCAGACCCTTCATGAAGCTCTTGGGCGGCACAACGTAGCCTCCCTCGCCCAGCACCGACTCGATGATGATCGCGGCCGTGTCACGCGGGGCCGACTGTTGCTTCAGCGCGAGGCGCAGCTGCTCCAGGCACCAGTCCGCGTTCTTCTCTGCAGTTTGCAACCACAGCAGCAGCAACATCAACAAGGATTCGTCAGCACGTTGCAACCATCACAATAAACTCAACATGCAATTGCAGCTAATCAAAACTCACCCTCGTCATGGATCGGACCGTGGAGTGCGTACGGGTACGGCACGAACGTGACGCCGGGCATGAGCGGGCCGAACCCGGCGCTGTACACCGTCTTGCTCGTCGTGAGGCTCATGGTGCCCACCGTGCGGCCGTGGTAGCCGCCCTGGAACGCGATGACCTTGCTCTTGCCCGTGGCGTGGCGCGCCAACTTGACGGCGTTCTCGATGGCCTCCGAGCCGCTGCAGGCGAAGAAGAGCGAGTCCAGGCTCTTGGGCAGCACGGGCAGCAGCTTGTCCGTCAGGTCCAGCATGGGCTGGTGGTAGCCGATGTTCACCTGCGCGTGCACGAGCGTGGCAGCCTGCTTCTGCACGGCGGCCACCACCTTCGGGTGCGAGTGGCCCACGCTGGTGACGGCGATGCCGCTCGTGAAGTCCAGCAGCTTGCGGTTGTCGGCCGTCCAGATCCACGAGCCCTTGGCCTTGGTCATGACCATGTCGGACATGCGGCCGATGCCCTTGGCGAGGTGTTGCTTGGCCATGGCGACGGTGGTGGGAATGGAGAAACGGTGGGTGAGGCGGCGGAGTGTGCGCTGCAGAGCAAGTTGACGGATGAAACCTTGGGCGGATCCGCGACGTTGAACTGGTAAAAAGGGTAATTACTCTTTTTTTACGGCGTCGCATGAGAGCGTACGCGGCTGACGTTCCCCTTGCTTTAGTAGCGAAGAGATGACTATCGCCGGGTGATCTGAGTAGTTTTTGTATTGTTATTGGATTGGGTTTTGTGACCTCAGTGATTGTGACATCGAGGCATCAAAAGGAGATGCGCGCGCCGTGTCAGCAGGACGCGTCACCGGACCGGCCATCAGCGCGCCAATCACGACACGCAATGAGCTGCGAGCGTACGTGGTGAAGCAACGGCAACCAAAGGCGGTGTGCGTGGCCGCGGGGCTTAACATGCGTGTGGCGGAGGGAGGTCGAGGAGCGCTGAAACAGGCCATGTGCGAGCGTACTCGCTGCATCCAATGCGGCCGATTGCGCAGTGCCGCACAGCGTTTTGCAAGGCCGGCGGCTCGCTGGGCAGTGTGCCGTGTCTATCAAGGTCGTGGCAATGGCAGTATGCATGCACATGCGACAGCGGTCACCGTCCACTTGCTGCGTCAGGACGTGACGCGTTGTCGGCCAGGAACTCAGCTACTTTTGTTTGTTTAGAGCTTGGACTGGATGAACCGTTCTTGACGAAGGTGCAGCACGGACGCTTTGTCATTCTTTGTGAACTCGTTTCCGAATCAGGGGTGCAGGATAATATTGCGGCGTAAGTGATACTTTACATGATCGCGGTGAGGAACGACCGTGTTACTGGATCGTATCACAGTGTGATATATCCCTTCCAACCGAATGTCGAGACTTGAGACTACGCGGCTAACCGGATCGCGATCGTCATCGCCATTTATGTTATACGCACCAGTCTCCTTCCTTACTCCGTTGCCTGCTCGGCCAGCGCCGGCTTGTTACTCAATTGCTCATATAACTCTACGATCTGTCCACACCGCCACAACGTCAGATTTATCACCAGAGCCCCAGTAGTAAAACGATATCCATGGTGATTCACCTGCGAGATAAACTGCTTCTGCTCCTTGAGCAACTGCGCGGTGGTGTCCGCACCCGTGGCGCTGGCACCTCGGCGGCGGTTGGCCGCCAGCGCCGCCGCGATTTTCTGCGCGTTGTTGTCCACGCACTCTACCAGCTCCTGCACACGTTGCATCTCGTCCGGCACCGTGTCGCCACGCAGCAGCAGCGCGTTCAGCAGCGTGCGGCTTCCCGACACAAACCGCTCGGTCGCCTTGCCGTCCATCTTCAAAATGTCACGTTAAGCCATCAAATCTCACGTTAATTAAAAATTCTAACTGTCATGATATCCGTTATATTCACATACAAATGCCAAGTCAAAGCGAGGAGATCCTGTCAAAGGGAGAACAGCACCAAGCGGAAGCATGTCGGCGGACCTTTTCGCGGACTGGAAGAAGGAGGAGGCGTCCTTCAGCGACTCCCGCGGCGGCGGCGCCCCGGGGACGTCATCAGGTATGTACGAGTCTCCGTACAGTGCCGGGGGAGCCACCGCGGACGCGTACGGAGGCGACCGCAGCAGCAACGACGACTTTGACTTTGAGACGGTGGGAGACGACGCGCAAGCCACCGACAAGGAGGAGGAGAAACCCATGTTCGAGCTGCGGGAGCATGGGCTCAAGGTCTCGAGACGCAAGGGCTTCACGCTCAGCTGCATGGGCGTGGGCAACGGCGTGCTGGCCATGGGCTCCCAGGAAGGAATGCTGCTGCGCTGCACCACGGAGGCCACGGACAGTGGCGGTACCGTGGAGGAGATCATGATTGAGCCCCGTGTGGCCATGTCCAAGGTGTTCATCGACCCCACGGGCGCCCACGTGCTCATTTCCATGGAGAACGGCTCCAACTTCTACCTGCACACCGGATCTACACGTCCCAAGAAGATCATGAAGGCGCAGGCGCTGCAGTTCACAAGTGTGGCGTGGGACCGCCAATCAGGTTCTCCAGAAGCGTCCGAGCCCGTGCTCATTGGCACAGACTCGGGTGCCGTGTTCGAGGCAGAGTTCGATGCAGGCAAGGAGAAATCGTTCAAGAAGGTGTACCAGATCTCCAACCAGGGACCCATTGCAGGTATTGGCTTTGAGCACTGGAAGCTCCCGTCCGGGGAGTTGAGGTACTACGTCATGCTCACGACGTCGGCGTCGGGGAAGAGGCCCACACGCATGTTCCAATTTATTGGCGGCGGCCCCGGTGGCCTCGAAGCGATGTTCAATGAGTACACGAGTCCTGATAAGTTGAGGTTCCAGGAGCTCCCGGGAGACGTCACCGCTGCAGAACTGCGCTTCTACGCGAAGCAGGAGCGCGAACGCGCCAAAGGTTTTGGCGTCCTGACGGGCGAGGGCGTGTTCCATGGGGAATTTGTCTTTGGCTTGTCGAGCACGATGGAGAATGTGACGACAGGAACAGGCTTGCTGGCGTACCCTGGTAAACCTGAAAAGGCATCGGGCAGTCGTGGGTCGTGGACGCCGCCGATGTCAATGGCAGTGACCCAGTACCATGTTATTTTGTTGTTCGCACGCCACGTGCAGGTGGTGTCCAAGTTGAGCGGCGTCGTTGTGATGGAGGAGTCCTTTGATTCGCGCGTTGGTAGCGTTCACGGTATTACCGTGGATGAGACGTTCAACACGGTGTGGATTCACTCAAATCGTCGAATTCTTGAGGTCGTGATTGCCGACGAGGACCGTAACGTGTGGAAGCTGTTCCTGAGCAAAGCAGTGACGGGCAACGGTGACGACCGCGACTTTGAGCAGGCACTGGGCGTGTGCCGCAATGGATGGGAGCGCCAGCGCGTGTTGACAGCCCAGGCAGACAAGCTTTTCGATAAGGGAGAATTTGATCGTGCCGCAGTCATCTACGCCAAGACAACGCGCTCATTTGAAGAAGTTGCACTTAAGTTTCTTGAGAAGGAGACGCGCGATTCTTTGCTGCTTTTCTTGCTTCAGAAACTAAAAAGTTTGGGCTCCGAGGAAAAGACACAGAAGACTGTGCTGTGCTCCTGGCTCGTTGAACTTTTCCTGGACAAGTTTAACGTGCTTAAAGGTAGCGCGCAAGACGTTGACGCACACGCAAACTTGCTGTTCGAGTTCAAGCAGTTCCTTCAGGATCAGAAGAGTCACCTTGACCCGGCCACAACATTCAACCTGATCTCCAGCCACGGTCGACCTGATGAGCTTGTGTTCTACGCAACTCTTATTGAAGATTATGAAAAGGTTATCACGTATCACGTGGACCGCGGTGAGTATGGAGCCGCAATTGAATTGCTGCGCAGTGTGGAGACATCCAAGATTGAGGAGCTCTGGTACAAGTACTCGCCCGAGCTTATCATCCACAAGCCGAAGGAGGTGTACGAGGCATGGCTCGAGGCTGCTACGTTGAACCCAACCCGCCTTATTCCGTCCATTGTGCGCCACGTTCACCAGAAGAATGGCGTGGCAGGAGACCCGACCAGTAACACGACGAAGAGTCGATCTGTGCTGGACATGGCTATCCGCTTCCTGAAGTTTGCTATCAAGCAGGGTAATCGCGACCCCACAATCCACAACTATCTGTTGTTCCTGTTGGCGAAGCACCCCGATGAGCGTTTGCTCATTAGTTTCTTGCGGAAGAAGCACAATGGCAAGCACTTGTTCGACATTGCCTTTGCACTGCGCCTGTGTACGCAGAATGAGAAGAACCGCGCTTGTATCTATATCTACTCGGCCATGGGACTGTATCAAGATGCCGTGGAAAAGGCACTCCAGGTTGATGTGAAAATCGCTAAGGAAATGGCCAGTATGCCTGAGGATGACGAGACGCGCAAGAAACTGTGGACGCTCATCGCCAAACACACGATTGATGCTGGCGGTGAGATCAAGGATGCCATGAACATCCTCAAGGAAAGTGGTCTTCTGAAGATCGAGGACATCCTGCCGTTCTTCCCTGACTTCGTTCTTATCAACGACTTCAAGAAGGAAATTTGCGAGTCGCTGGAGGTGTACAATGACCGCATTGAGCAGCTCAAGGAAGAGATGCAAGACTACACGCAGTCCGCAGAATTGATCCGTGCCGACATGCAAAAGTTGCGTAAGCGTTGTGCCGTCGTGTCGGGCAACCAGCGCTGCGAGCTCACAGGGCAGAACATCCTGGGTAAGGAGTTTTACCTCTTCCCATGCTCGCACGCTTTCCACGCTGGTGCGTTGCGCCAGGAGATGCAGAAGCACCTTAACAGTTTCCAGCGACAAACGGTAAAGCAGCTGATCCAGAAGCTCAATGAGCTGTCCACAGAAATGCCTACGAGCACGAACTTTTTCCAGCGACCGTTGTCTGCCTTCCCATTTCTGAACTTGTCATCCAGCGAGAAGGAGGTGATGACGCCTGGTGCAGAGGGAATTAGTGCTGCGGCGACTGCAAAGGCAAAGACTGCCGCCAAGGAGCAGTCGATTGCGCAGGAGCGTGAGATGGTGCAGCAGAAGCTAGACGAGATCATTGCGTCCGAGTGTATTTTCTGTGGTGAGGTTATGATCAAGTCCATCCACACACCTTTCATCACACCAGACGACGAATCCAACGAAGGCAGCGAATGGACCATTTGAGCGTGGTGGAGGTTGAATTGATGCCCAGGCGGGAATGATGCTGGAAGAGGCTTGCGTCATGTGCCAGCGAAGAGTTTTGAGCTGTGCTAGAACACGAGTGAAGACCGGGTATACAGCCGGGCCGGGATTTCAAATGAGAGGAAATATGTGTTGAGCTTTATCTGGTCTGAGCCGAATTTTGATGGTATTTTTATCGCGTGTGTTGGTGTCATTGTGGGTCTTGGCAAAGCAGATCAAGAAGGAATGCCAGGGCAGCGCCACTTCCCGGTGAACCCAAGGCGTTCTAGCCCCAATGGCTTGCATCCGGAGTAAGTGTTTTGTTCTTCGGGGCCTGACCTGAGGTGAATCGTTTGACAGTAAATTGTTTGTCGTGGTCCAGGCAGCCCACTCCACCACCGCGAGGTTCTTCCGACGATGTGCGGAAACGAATGGGTGCGTGTGCTATAATGTGAAAAATTGCTCGGCAATTGCTAATGTGCTAGTGGCGTTTATTGCATCGTTGCTCAGATGACATTTATGGTGAGATCGAATACAGTTGGCGCAATGGTCAATTTCATCTGCCGCTCAAGTTCGTGGACTTTCACAAGACAGGTAAACAGTGCCGAAGCAGGATACGTCATTTGCTGTTGGACTCTGCTTACCGCTTCATTTGGCTGTACAACTTGTAGACGTCATGTTCCTCTTTGTGCGTGCGGCAATTGGCTACTCGTTGGCGTTTGTGAAAGTAAAGACGCTAGAGAAGGAGCTCATACAAATGCTTCGGGAGAGGAAATGCTGTAGCGACAGCGAGACGAAAGAACGCGACGAAGACGACCAGCAATCACAACAAGAAGCGTTGGGAATGGTCGAACAAAAGGAGCGAGTCAAGCGGGCTAAGGAAGCACATCGAAGTTGTGCGCAGTCAGTGTCAGCTACGTATGCGCGCCTGGTTCTCCATTGCAGCAACTTTGAGAACCACAAAGAGGACGAACGCTTTTTCGAGTGCGTTTACTTCTTTGTGTGTTCCGTCGTGAAACTTGGTGTGGTGGCGGACCACTGGCGACCGATAGAAGAGGAGTTGGGATTCCTCTTTCGTGGAGCACAATTCAGCACCAACGTCAAGCTACACGCAACCTCAGCTTACCAGGATGGCCACACGGTGAGCTCCACAGAACCCCAAGATGCTTCGGTCTCTTCAAATACAAGATCCCTTTCAAGCGGAGGAATGACGAATGGAAGCGGCAGCAGCAGTAACAACGTCGGTATCAACATAGGCAATTCCGGTGGTGGTGGCAGCAAGAAAATGCAGAGTTTGCCTGCAGCAATTACGAAGGACGCGGCGGAGCGCATGAAAACAGCAGCCGAGTCCTCTGTCTTCGAAGTGCCCAAGTCGCGTATCTCGCATTTTGCTCCATCCGTGCCGGTGCGTCGCATCGTAGCCGAGCTGCAGGCCACGAAGAACCGCGCAGCTCGCAATATGGAGCTCTCTCAAGCTTTGCGTGACCGTATCCGAGCACAACGAAGCGAAGACCGACGTCGACAACTTGAAGCAGTCATGAGTCCACGTCACAGTGCGGATCCGGCTGAAGTGACGGCAGCCATGGATCGTGTCGGTACTTCTTCCCGACTGAACAATCTGTTGAGCCCCCGTATCTCCATGAGGAGCACTTTCACCACACGCTCACCAGCGCTGAATCACCTGCTTCCAACCACCGAGGAGCGCGTGAAGCTTGTGTTAACGTACGTGCTGTGCTGATGCTTTTGCAGTTTTATGGGCGTTGCTAATTTGATTGTTGCGTCCTGAACAGGGGGTATGAACACGAACTACAAGAGCATCGGAATTCCCTGCGCGTTAGTAGCGGAAGCCGAAAGTGTCAAGAAGACGCTCCCAGCCGTAGAGAAGACTCGCCTGGACGTGAGCTCTGGCGGAAGTAGGTGCAAGGAACGAGAACTCCAATACATGCAAATTAACAACTGTAAATTATATGCTCCCTACGGTCGGGAGGTGGTGGTCGTCATGAAATCTCGTTTTACTGCAGTTGCGCTCGTTACTTCCATCCGAAGCCCGACTGCGAGCTGGCCATTGCACGCCGTGTTGAGGATCCAGCTGTGGAAGACGCTGAGCTTCTAGTGTTGCTGAGCGAGGATTGACGCGGCTCACCACTGGTCTTGAGTGCCCCCACGGCGCTTCTGGTTGGAGTTCTCGTGGGCGTTCTAACCGGAGTTCTTGCCGGGGTTGAAATCGCGCGATGAAGAGTTCGTGAGGGTCTGCTTTCTGCTGACGAAGTCGACGACGGCGAAGATGCAGGAGGCGTAGACGAACCTAACGCCTTAGCAGACCGCTGTCTTGGTAACCGGCTGGCCGAAGAACCCTGTCTGTCTAAAGTAGGTGTCGTGGGCGGCCCTGCTGGTCGTGTCCTGGAAGGAGGGTGCAAAGGTACTCGGCCCTCGGAAGATGGAGTGACATTCGCTCGCGCGGATCGAGGCGTTGTCAATCCTGACATCGAGCGTGTCTGAAGCGTAGACAACGACTTGCGGCGATTATCCGAGTCAGCAAGTCTGCTAGCAGAGGTTGCTGAGAGCGACTTGCGGCGTAGGTCCGGGTCCACCACCCGGTCCCGGGAGGCTGCAGACAGAGACTTGCGTCTTTCTTCGCGTTCAAGCATCGATTCCGGTCGTCGAAGTCGCGACCCAGCTGAAGTGGGAGTAGCTGGACTTGGAGTACGAGGAGTTCCTGCTAGCCGTGGCGAGGACGATAGCTGCGGTCGTCGAGTGGTTGGTCGCGGAGTCGATGATGCTACTGACTGCGACGATCGTGCAGAACGAACGGAATGTGCTGAACGTGCTGAACGTGCCGAGGTTGCAGATGAAACACTGCGGCTTGACTTGGCTGAAGGAGTCGGACTTGGTGGCCGCGACGGGGATCGATCCTCTGGTGGCGAATCACTCGGTTCCAGTTCATCTGCAGCCTTCGTACCGTGATGACCACCAAGGAGCCATAGTTGCCGTTCTGCTGCCTCTTTGCCGCTCTGAGCTTCACGCAACTCGTCTCCTTGCTGCTGGCATTGACGCTGGAAGTCGTTCAGCTGACTTTCCAAAGAGAGCGCCTTAGCCTCGAGAACACGGTTGTCTTCCTGCAGCTTGAAGAGCGCACCGCTTTCCACGCTAGGGCGAACAGCGCCCATCTGCACCTGGCTGACTCGAGCACCGAACTGCAGTGAGCAAGTCGTCTCCTCCACGTCAGCCATGTCGGGACTTAGTTGAAGCATCATTAGCGTCTTCGCTTGCCCTGACAGCATATCGCGTAGCATATACGTGAGTTTCGAGTTGCGGTACGGCGTATGCTTAGCCTTATGCTGCAGCGCATACACCACATCTCCAAGTGCAGCAAGCGACTTGTTAATGTGCTGCGTCTCACGCAAACGATCGCCCTCCACTTGACTGCGCGAGATACGTTCCGAACCAGCCAAATCCACCAAGCAAAGCGTACTGGTGCGCACTTCGCGCGTCTCGCGGTGCTGGCTTTCAAGGTGCAGGAACACCAGTGCGTGGGAGCGGCTACTTTCCAGGTTCATTTTCGTGGCCGCAATATTGCGGTTAGCATTACCATCACGCATCACTGCATCCATCTGCGCGTAGCCGCTAACGTCAACCGCCGTGATATCCGTCTCGCTCTTAGCCACCGCGTTCTTGCCACCTCCAGTGCTCCCCTCATGCAGCAAGTCCAAAATCTGGTCGTTGTAGATCTCCACCATGCTCAAACGGATTGAGTCCACGTACGTCATCTGCCGCTTTTTCACAACCGCAAACACCTGCTGTAGTGCGCGCGGGATCATACCGGCGTTGGCATGCACCGTGAGGCCGTTGGCGCGATGTTCCAGTTCGCCTCCATTATTGCCCACCATAGTGTGGGTCTTCCCCGACCCGGTCTGTCCGTACGCCATAATGCACGCATTGTATCCGTCCGTAAATGACACAACCAGCGGTTCAATCTGCGCATACACCTCCGCCTGGGTGCTCTGCGACCCAAACACCTGATCAAAGGCGAACTCCTTCCCAGAGTTCGCCACCAGCAGATTATTCGGTCGTGGCACGACCAGCGCCGCTTCCTCGTCTCTCTCTTTTCCGGGTCTCAAGCGACAAAACACGCGGATCCTTCCTGAGAGCTCGTAGTATTTCTCCGCCATGACCTCCCTCTCCTTCTTCTCGGCCAAGTACGAGAGCTGCAGCACTTGTTCCCTCTTGTGCACATCCTGCAGCACCATTTCCATGGCGTCTTCCACCGTCCCCACCGCTTCCGCTCGATCATGATTCACCTGGTGCTTCAGCGCTTCCAACTCGTATCTCAACTCCTGCAGCTGGCTCCCAACCTGTACTGCCACACTCTTCCACTTGGCCAAGTCTCCGCCTAAGTGGAGCGTCTGGTCCCGCAGCAGCTCGTTCTCTTGCCACAATTCCTCCACGTCCACGGACTGTTGCTCCGCCTGCTCCAACTGCACTCGAAGCGCCGTGTTCTCGTCTGCCAAGTTGATCTGCAGCGCTTTGGAACCTTTGAGTTTCGTGTGCAGCCTCTTGCGCTCGTACTCGAGCTCCAGCAGTCGCCCCTGGAAGGCTGCGAGCGAGTCCGAGCCCGGCGGCTCTGAGACGGACCCTGAACGCTGACGTTTCTTGCTCTCCTGCGCCTTGAGCAGCTGCGTGATACGCTCCAGAAGTTCCTCGGGCGGCAGCTCCTCGTATTGTGGAATGTGCACCGCCATGACGTCGAACTCGAGCTGAGACAGGACCATGTTCACATATTCGTGCGACTCTGGCTGCTTGAGCGGCACTTGGATGACGTTGCGGCCGAAGATGACGTGGTGCGCGGTCATGGGCGACGCCGGAGGAGAGAAAACGTCTTCCTCTGCGAGTAGCGCGTCCAGAGAGGATGTGGAGGACGTGGGAGATGGCGCTGGGGACAGGGAGAGCGGCCCTGAGGCGTCATCGACCCTCGACGGCATGGAAGCTCTGAATATGCGGCGGAAAAAATGTAGATTGGATGGGATTGGAGGAAAATCTATTATAGATTGTGTATGATTGGAGAAAAAGGGAGGATGCTTGAAGTGATTGCTGGACGTGATTCATCAGCTAGTCAGGACCCCTGACTCAGGAGATGTGGTTAGTATGGTGGTGGACTCGCAATGTGCTGAGCTGAGCTGGTGCATGCATGCAAGTGGCTGTGTCCGTGCGAGTCAACCGCGGCAGGCCAGTCGTCTGATCGCGCAGCCACTCATTCTATAGCTAGATCTAGATAGAAAATGTAGTCATATGAAGTGTAGCTATTTCTGACGCGTCGCTTCGTGCGCACAACGGAAATGGGGCAGACGCATAGCGCTCCCCCAGAGGAAGCGGTGCAGTTCCGACAGATGGTAAACCATTTCAACTTGAGCTGTATCGTTGCTCCCTCCGTAATTGAGGTTTTTGATCCCTTGTGCAGGTGTTGGCGGCGTACCACGGAGATGTCGAGGCACTGCGGCTGGTTTGTCGACCGGAGCTGCGGGGTTTGCAGATCTCACGGGCCACATACTTAGATATTTGCATGCAGGAGCAGTCACAGCTGGAGACGCTGACGGATTCGCTGGAGCGAGAGGAGAGTCTCAACGAGCTTCAGAACGAGAAAATGGAGTTTTTTTCGGCGGTGGAGCAGGGGAAGCTCGCTCTGGGGGACACGCTGCTGCACATCGCGGTACGACTTGGTCACGCGGAGGTGCTAGACTTTATGCTGCTGACAGACTACCAGAAACCTCTGAGGACAGCAGCCACGCCTGGTACTGCCAGTAGTTCTGTGAGTATCGCTACTACTGGCAGAATCGCCGTCGTTAATCAAGTGGCACCACCTCCGCCGCTGCCTACAAACACACCGAACTTTAAGGGTGAGCTACCACGAGACGTTGTAGGCAATAACTGCTCGCTGCAGTTACTGCTGGCAACGGTGGATGATGCGCAAGTGGTCTTCGGCTCGAGTTATCGTGACGAGCCAAAAGTTCACCGCCTCGTGAGATCTCTGCGACGTATCTGGCCGTTATGGATGTTTGAGGGTCAGCAAGAAGTCACTGCACTGGTGCGTGTGTTGTACGATGTGCGCACTTCGGACCCCGCCTTTGGTGGTCTTGTCCGCGTTGCCATGGCTGCGGCGGAGCGATTTCGGGTGGCGGTGTCTCGAGATGGGATTCGTGCTGCAATGTCTCTTTTAGCAGAGTGTGACGGCGATATTCACCAGGCGCGGCAAGCTTTGATGAAGAAGTGGACTGCTGAGCGCAAGTCTCAAGAACTCACAACGATTTTTCGACGGTGGTTTCCACTTTACAAACCAACTGGGCGACGGAAAGATCGCGAAGAGGACGAAGCACGCGTTGTATTTTTTGATGCAGCAATGATGACGTGGCTCCAGATTGCTCAGAACCTCCGTCTTTTTGGTGCGTCACATGTGAAAACGGAAGGTGTAGATCCTGATGCAAGGCATACTGAACTACCCGATGCAGCAGAACTGAAGCGCTATGACTCTCAAGTGTGGCAACGGCGCATTAGTCCACCTCCTGCCTCTATTGGAGATCTCAGCGTCCATATTAACTCTCTTGAAGGGTACTTGAGGCTACCACACCTCAGCGTTTAGAAAGCAACAAGCCTCAAAACAACGTTTGCGTTCGACATCGCTGTTATTGAAAACTTAGTCTCAAGCGTTTTTTGTGCTCAGATGGAGAATTTCTTGATTGTGGTCTGGTTTCGAACGGTTTCCATCCGCCGACTCGTGCTGCTGTCTAGTTCACACCTAGATAGCTCGATCGCAGCAGCAACGCATTCGGTTAGCAGACAGAATTTGCACCGCATATTCTGGGTACGCCATCGCCATTTTCTTCGACTTCTTCGGCTGCTTCGTTCCTGGTAAACAAAAGCAAAATTGCGTCGGCTAAATGCATTAGAGGCAGCACAGTACAATGCAGAGTCGTACCCGTCGGTCGTATTGCTACAAGAACGTGGAAGTCATACGGTCCGTCCTTGCCACTCTCCGGAAAAGATGCATCTCCAACGGGCAAAAGTGGATTCATTTTACCGTATTAGTTAGCGATAGCTCGGATCCATGACGTAAGCTGTCCTTCCTCAACACAACGATGGCCAGAGCTACTAAATTGGAGCCACTTGCCCCTGCTGCTGTCCAGGTCCGATAATGCTCAACGTCATTATCGCCCATCATCCGCGGAGCTTTCTTTTTGATGGCGTCGATGAAGGCAGCGACGCTCTCGTGTGGTTCAATATCGATCACGAGCTGAACTATTGTTCCGAAAAACCGGTGCAGTGAATACTTACCATCGTCCGTTAACTTTCTTGCTATTCTGCAGATTGAGGAATGCAAAAGCTAAGTGTGGCATCTGTGTAATCGAGTCGGCATCAGTCAAGCTCGATAGATGGATCCAATTGTCAAATCAATCATCCTTTGGACTTCAAAATTATTGGGTAGTGGAGGAAGATACTTTCAATTCCAATTCTCTCGACGGTGACGACTTGACTTTCGCACAGAAATGATGATTCCGAAAACTACACGCAGTTCGAAGCATTACACCAACATTTCCCATGATAAAGCTTCATGTGCAGTGTATGGCTTTACTTTGTCAAGAGCAAATAAGAGAAGAAACGCCAACACTATTGTAGACTCCAGCATTCCTGACCATTGTACCTCTTTTCAGGTTGACGTCTTTCTCGGTCTTGGTCGTAGCTCGGGATTGCCACCTGGGTGAAGCGCCTAATGAGTCGTGCTGGTCGCAGATCCACCAGCCTCGCCACTTGGAAGCCTGCTCGAGCTTCAATACACTCACGTGTTTGCAATAGCGCCCCAACACAATCGATTCCTGATCACGATGAAGACTGGGACAGAAAATTGCTACAGGGAGCAAGTGTTGATACCGAGCGTCTACGAACGTGTTTATCTGACGATACGTGGGCCGGTCACTTAGTCGAAAGCAAAAAGGAAGCTGGAAGTGGTGGCGCTGGTGGCTCGGAAGCAGAAACCGGCCTCGAAGCTGTGAATGACGCATCACGGACTGGAAACGCGGGCGACTTCACCGACTTCCTGGATCCGAGCTCGCCCACGTCTGAAATCAAAGCTTCGGACAACAGCAGCAGAGATGAACCTTACGAATACTGGGGGAAAGCGTGGTCATACAGCCGCAGTCCATTCTCAAACTGTAGCAGCCTTTCATTCGAAGACTCTGGCACCGAGCAAGATGCAGCAAACGACAACATGTACAACATCCCCAGCAGTGAGGTCGATAGTAGCGCTCATGAAGGATTCATATCGACCGTTCAAGCCCAGAGATTCACACCGAAGCTTTCACGTTTCTCCGATTTAAGCCCCAGAGTGGTGCCTGGATGGACTGCACTGGTTTCTGGAGCTAAGAGCTTCAAAGGACCGACATCAATTTGACTGCCAAGTACCAACCGTCCTCGCAAATGCGAGACGTGACTCGACACTTTCCGTTAGAAGTAAAGCGAGGTTTATCGTAGTATTCGATTAATTCTTTCGCATTGGATGTTGCAGTTTGATGGCATGCAGTAGCACATGTAAAAGTGTTGCATTCTTTACCACTTCTCGGTGTCAAAAAGGAAGTGGCCATAGTTCAATTGAGGATAACTCACAAGACGATGATTCTATTTATTACTTTAAGTGTGCCACTACCTGTACGTGCAGGTGTCCTCCGGGTCAGATACCTTACGCAGCGTGTCGGTGATAGCGATGAAGTACGCGTGATACTCAATGTCCAAGGTCTCCAGTATCGTTGATTTGTCGTCAGCAGCATCGGATAGCTGATCTGCTGCCTCGATAAAGGTCATGGCGCCCAGCTTACCATAGCTAAGCCCGGTCATCTCCTGAAGCTTGCGGATGCGAAAGTCGCGAGGCAGCTTGCCTACGATAACACCGTCGGGAGATTTTACGGTGTCACCGTCCACAATGTCTGCGTTAAGTTCCGAGTCGGACGTCATGCTACGTCGATTCCAGTTTGCGGAACCAATGGACAAGTACACGTCGTCGATGATCACAACTTTGGTGTGAATGAGAAGTTCCCGTTTTGCCTTGACTGTGTAGATCCTGAATTTGGTCGGGTACTTCTCTCGGATAGGTGCAACCATTTCGTACAGATACTTGATGTACCCTCCTTTGCTAAACATGTTCGTTTGTGGGTTCACGATGACAACCAGGCGCTGAATTCTTGGCATCACCTCCATGATCGCATCTAGCAGCTCCGGAACGAGTATAAAGTACTGGTCCTCAATGTAGATGAAGTTTTTTGCGTTCTTGATCGCCTTGATTCGTGCCTGAAACAGCGAATTTTCTCCGCGCGGCGCAAATTCTTTGTAATGTTCGTACTTGCAGCTGAAGGTTCGCGTGATCTGAACACTCTGGTTCCCTAAATTGGCGGTATCGCTGCTGCTAGTGTAATTCATTGCTGGGATATCTTCGTACGGCGGGTTGTCATAGTCGAGCAGGTCGTCTTCAATACCCTGGCTGGGTAAATAGTCCGAGTTCCATCGAGCTAAGAAGTTGCTCGCGACATCCTTTGCGGCAGGCCCGTGAATTCGAACCTCGCCATCAATCCAGCCCTTGTTCTTGTAGGTGATACCGCTCGCATCGCGAATCGCTGTAGCGTTATGATGTATAGTATCCCAACGATCGTTTGCAAGGTCAAGTCCACCCACGTATGTCACCGGCTGGCCATTGCCATCCGAGGACGATGCGATAACCATATTTTTCTGGTGGTGAGAGGCGAAGGCATTGGGAAGGCGATCGTCGAAGATGAACGTCGCTTTGGCTCCATTGATCGACGACGGGGGGATGCTGTTTATCACGTCGCGTGCTTTGATGTTGAAGGACTTGTATCCGATGTTCGACCAGTTCAGGATGTTGACGTTCCCACCTCGCTTCACAACACCAGCAAATACTTTATCGACACCCGTCGTCGCCCCTGTCGGATCCACGTCCGGTTTCAGCGGTACAAGGGCTGTTGTCCACCCAGTGAGCATGACCCGGTCACCCTCCTTGGTTTTGATCAGGTCGTCGTAAACTGCGTCGTAGAATTCCTTCGTTACTGTGTACGCCGTCACAGCGTTGCCCGTTGTGTAGACGGCCATGTCACTGCGTGGCACTCCACCTCGTGAGTTGGTGATGTCCTGTTCGGTCAGAAACCAGTCCGTTGCATCGAGCAGCGGCTGCTGTACATCACCATTTGACTCATTCGAGAGCTCAGTCAGGGCCGACGAAGGAACCAGCAATCCAGCGAGTGTGAAAACGGAGGCGAGTACGCGCATCTTGCTCGTGCGATTGATGAGCGCCTCGGTTGGCGGAATTCAAAGTGAGGTGGAGCCTGGCTGCTCACAAGAGATACAGCACCAGGATACCAGCAAGGATGTTGGTATCTAGCATCTGGTCGGTGATCAAGATCAGATGCTTTAATGCAGTCAGTTTGTATATCTTGTGAGATAGTGAGCATTTTGAGGTTCAGGTGCAGTCTATCTGCGTATAATTCATAGATGACGGCACCAGAAAGGCAAGTTGCCACGAAGGTTATTGTACATGTACTACTACTAGTATTATATTACAAAGACTACAGTAGCATCCACGCTGGTTGCTCTCCGAAAATTGAAAATGCCAAACTGGTTTAATGGCGCTATTAGTGTCCATTGTGCTCAGGCCGTTGTCACAAAACGACGTGAACACCAGCCTTACGGACATTAATCTTATGCTTCGCTCCATTTCAATTTTTGCGATCTAAAGTAGGCGTGCAGCAAGCACCCATGGTGTATGCTATTCTTGCGATCAAGTCTGAGTGTTTGAGCTTCACAACGCTAGGGCTGACGGGAGGCATTTTTGATCAAGTGCCTTCACCTTGCCTCGAGACCGGACGAACATGTCGGAGACTACCATAGCAGAAGCGGTTAATGAGACGACCACTGCTCCAGCCCGAGTCGAGGATGCTGAGACCTTCGAGCAGTCAACCAAGAACACGGCTTTCTTTCATGGCGTGAACCTTCGAACGCAACCTGTTCTAACAAAGCGGGGCAGAAAAACCGGCAAGATCGTGTCACGCGTTTTCGTGATTTTGGAAGGTGGGGTATCACTTGCTGGCAAATAAATGCTGTATTCGTGGGAAGCACTAACTAAACCCACTCGGCACACAGAATACCTCTTTTACTTCCAGCATCCTTCATCGACGGCACCGTGTGGAGTTCTGGCTCTTCAAAATGCAGAATACTTTGTGCATTCGTATGCATCATCGGCGCTGCTGGGTAACTTTTGTATCGAGCTTCGATCGCCTTTGAGGGCCTGGGGTACGGCGAATAGTGGACGTTCCATCATGTAGTGAAAACTTACAGCATGTCGTTTGTTGTTGTGTGCCCAGGTACTCTTATCCTCCATTTCCACGGGTATACGCCCATGGCTGTTCACGAAATTAAACAAATGATGAACGCAGCGGGGGCATACCCTCGACGCAACCAGTTTGACAAGAACGGCACCGAGCTCGAGAATAGTCGTCGCAGCACTAAACAACGCCGGCCTTCCCGGTTGATCACGCTTTCGAGCATTTCGAACCTCATTCCACAATGGGCACGACGAAGCGGAGATAGACGCAGTAGCATCGATGGACGTGAAGAAGACAGTGTATTGATGCTGGAGAGCGAGACTGAGTTTGATGCCGACGCAAAAACAAGTGCAGAAAGCAACACGGTTGTATGCCGAGTCACAAGAGGATCGAGAACGAGTCTGCTCAAGGTGGATTTGAGGAGTACGAGCACTGGTAGTGAACCCAACGATGGCAATAAGAGTGCTGAACGCCCTAGCAGTCACCAGTTCCTCCAACTTTACCAAAACACTAGATTATCCTTCACTCAACGAGGGCAACCCCGTCGCCACTTCAGTCTGGATGAGCAAGAAGAGCTCGTCGCAGAACAGGATATCAGCCCGGAACACTGCCATGAACTGTGCGTGAATGGATTCGTGGAGAATGCTGGGCGTCGGCTATTCCACTTCATTTGGCCATGGGAAGGTCTCCAGCACCTTCGTCCTAGTCACAGGCAGAGTGATGCCGCGCTTCGCTTCTCTGTAGTGGTGCAGAGTACCAATCAGAGGACACACGGCCCACGAATTCGCTTCGTATCGGCTTTTGAACCGTCAAGGCAGTTTGATTCGACCACCATGGCAATAATGAGGCAGTGCGCTTCACCCCAGCAACAGCAGAGGCTTGCGATCTGTGCAGCCAGTATCTCTCCTGACGGAACTTCGAATACACCAGTGATTGCTCAGCGTCCTGTCAACGTTGCCCGCAGCAACAGCGTGAGAAGAAACAGCATCAACGTCGCAAGTTTGCAGATGGCATTGGCTCGGTCGCAAAGCAGCGAGACACATGCCCCAGTGGTAGTCGCTCCACTGGTGCCAGCATCCGATGATTCGAAAGCGACAAGGAGCTTCTCGCCACAGATGATTCATCCGTTGTCGATCACGACAGCCTCTAAGAGCGCCAGTCCTCCAAAACTTGCCACCCCTGCGAGTAGCCCTCCCAAGACTGGAAGTCGTTTGCCCTCGCCAACATCACTATTGTCGAAAGCAAAGGCCATTGCACAGCGTTCAGCATCACCAGTGACTCCACCGGCTCCGACAACCCCTGTTACAGCGCCTGCCGTTGCCAAAATTTCTGGTCCGCCTTCGCCAGTGAAGAAGGGACCAGCTCCAGCAGCATCCGTTCCAGTTGTGACGGACATTCGAGTAGTCCAGGCTGTAAGCATCGCCGAAAGTTACAGTGGTGGGTATATGCTGCGTCAGTATGAACCGCTCAAGGTCATCGGCCGCGGCGGCTTTGGGCATGTTATGGTGGCGCGTCACTTGCCTTCTGGTTCTCTGGTGGCCATCAAAACCCTCAGCAAGCGCGCTATCGCCACACAAAACCAGATCCAGCATTCTCGTGCAGAGAAAACTGTGCTCACACGCTGCCGGGATCACCCGTTCATCGTGAAGATGCACGCGTGTTTCCAAACCATTGATCACTTGCACATCGTGCTTGACTACTGCCCTGGAGGTGAGCTGTTCTTCCACCTCTCGCAGCGTGGGCACTTCACGGAACCTATTGCAGCCTTCTACTTGGCCGAAGTCCTCCTTGCACTCGAGCATCTGCACCAACATGATATCATATATCGTGACCTCAAGCCCGAGAACATTTTGCTGGATCAGCAGGGGCACGTCCGTCTTGCAGACTTCGGTCTTTCCAAGCCAGGTATCGACGACTGGACTCTCGCTATGACTTTCTGCGGGTCCAAAGACTACATTGCGCCAGAGGTGCTTGCACTTTGTGAGAGATCATCTTCAGCATCTTCACCACCCGGCCGAGGTTACGGGAAGGCGGTTGATTTCTGGGCCCTTGGATGCATGCTCTACGAAATGCTGACGGGGCAACCACCGTTCTACAGCACAACAAGTCGGGCGCAGCTGTACTCCATGGTCATGAACGGTGCCGTATCATTTCCACCTGATATGAGCAGCGAGGCTCGCGAACTGATTCAAAGTCTGCTGCACACGGATCCGAGAGAACGACTTGGGGCACGGCGGGCTTCGGGTGGTGGCGCGACTGCTGTGAAGCAGCACCCGTTCTTCGCCAAGCACCATATCGACTGGACAAAGCTGCTGCGCCGCACTCTGCGTGCCCCGCCACTTCGACCACGCTCTGGTGCCTACGCAAATTTCGACTCGGAGTTCACGTCCATGGCACTTCGAGGCATCGACAGCATGGTCAAATTCCCAGAAAAGATCCCCATGGACTACCAGCTCTTCGACAATTACAACTGGGAATCACCTAAATCGACCAAGTAGAGCAGAAAGTAAAACAATCAACGACATGTCATCAAAGCTCATTCGATTTTGCTAACGGGACACCAATCACACACCCATCCTGGGGGGGATGCCAGACTTGTAGAAACTCGTCTGGTTGTCGTACCGCTCACTCGCTAAACCGCTAGCTGGCCAGTTTGTCCGTCAGGTTACGTCTTACTTCCAGAGCTTGTTGATCGACATGTTTTGCTCCGAGTCCTTCTTCATGACCTTGGACACTGCCATCTCGAAGTCTTCCTGGGTAACGTGGATCCGTCGTTCACGCAGCGCGAACATACCGGCCTCCGTGCACACAGCTTTACACTCGGCGCCAGAAGAGGTCGGCATCTTCTCGGCAATAACCTTCAGGTTAATACCACGCAGCAGGTTCATCTTTCTCGAGTGAATGCGCATGATATCAATACGCGACTATAAATGCAACACGCGAGCACAACAAAAGTTAAAAACCAATTATCCAACTCCCCAAGCACGCAACATCGCGTACGCACCCCTTCCGTCGGATTCGGGAATTCAATCTTTCTGTCAATACGACCGGGACGTAGCAGCGCTGCATCCAAAATGTCGATACGGTTCGTGGCCATGATAACCTTGATGTTCTGCGCCGGTTCGAAACCGTCCAGCTGGTTCAGCAGCTCCAGCATCGTACGCTGCACCTCCGAGTCACCGCCGCCGCCCTCCATACGCGAGCTACCGATGGAGTCGATTTCATCCATGAAAATGATCGAGGGCGACGCCTCACGCGCCATGACGAATAGCTCACGCACCATGCGCGAGCCTTCACCAATGTATTTTTGCACGAGTTCGGCACCCGACACACGGATGAACGTGCAGTCCGTGTGGTGTGCCACCGCACGAGCCAGCAGCGTCTTTCCCGTGCCAGGAGGCCCGTAGAGCAGCACGCCCTTGGGCTGAGCCACACCCAGAGCATCGAAGAGCTCCGGGTGCTTGATGGGCAGCTCGATCACCTCCTTAATCTCGCGGATCTGCTTGTCCAGACCGCCGATCATGTCGTACGTCGAATCCGGCACCTTCTCTACCTTCATGAGGCTCACGAGCGGGTCCACCTAGCACCAGGTACATGATAAAATTAGAGCTACTCATAGATCTCTCATATTTAATAAGCTTCAAGCGAAGATTCCTTGGACGCACCTTGGTGGGCAGGATCTTGTGCAGCACGTAGCTGTCGTTGCGCAGCGCCACGCGCGTGTTGGGCGTGCACTTGGTGATGTCAATGGTCTTGTCCACGTCCACCACGTACTTGCCCTCGGGGTTCACCTTGACCAGCACCTTGGACTTGCCCATCTGCTTGACCACTTCGCCGACGTACGAGCCGGGTTCCTGCAGCAGCTGCAGCTCCTCGCGCAGCAAGCGGACTGTCACATTTGATAAAAATACATTCAAATAAGAACGCGTATCTTTATAAAAAAATGTCGGACTATAAAGGTATTCATCTACCTTTCGAGTTGAGCTCGTTGCGCTGCGCCTGCAGACGCCGCAGGTTCTGCGTCTCGTCACGCACCGTCAGCTCCAGGTGCTCAATCTTCTGCTCGTAGTAGCTCGTGAGCCCCGCGCTGTCGTCCGCCGACGTCATGGCCACATCCGCCGTCATACTCTCAATTCAGAAGCAAAAATCCCCTTTTGGCCCTTTTGGAGAGATCCAAAGTGTCGCACCTAGGCGGGTAATTCGCACTTACCGAGATTTGATACGGTACCACATATTGTGTAAATTGTGTACGGCTCTCGCCCAGCCAACGTGTAGCCATTTCGAATTGGGAGCTGCTGGACAAGTGCGATGGTGGCGACGCCCAAGTTCCACGTGACGCAGGACGCGGCGTGGGTGTTTGTGCATGTTCACGTGCCGTTCGTGCGCGTGTCCGAGATGGAGTTTTATGTGGACGGCGTGGACTTCACCTTCTACTGCAAGCCGTTTCTGCTCAAGCTGCACTTCCCGCACCAAGTGGTGGACGACGAGCTGGCCAAGGCGGTGTACGACCCCAACAAGGTGCGGTGCAATGGCAAATGCTGCTGCGATTCCGTGGCATTGGATACTGACGATTGGTTGTGTGGAGCAGGACAATGGGACGATTGTGGTGCACCTGCCCAAAAAGGAGCCCGGACAGGACTTCCCCGACCTCGACATGCTCACCAAGCTGCTGCAGCCGCAACGACCGCCCGTGGGTATCAAGGAGGGCACACAGCGGTGAGTTTGCATTGCATCTGGTGGAATGCTGTGCAAGTGTGCTGCTTTTGTTGCGATTCTGACGCTTTGGATTTGTTGCCAGCAAAGCACCGTTAATTGAAGTCTTGGAGTCGTCGGGTCCTGAGCCAATCGGGAACTTTCAGGAGGAGTCGGACAGGTTGAATGCACTGATCGATGGGGAACCCGTTTCTAGCAGTGGAGAAGCAGCGACGGAGCAGGTGCAGGCAGACTCATCGCTTCTCGGTCTTGAATCGGCTTCCACCACGCAGAGCGTTGGATCGATTAAGCTCGACGCAAACAAGGACGCTGCAGAATCAATAGGCGTGCGGGTCACTGATATTGTGCCTTCGTATGGCTTCAATAATGCGTACAGCGACTTTTTCCGCGTGTGGCACGGTCAGGTGAGCGAGATTTTGTCTCTTCCCGACCCGGAGCACATTCAGCCAGAACAGCGTCGTATCCTGCGGGAGGGTGCTGAAGAACAGCAATTTGACGTCGAGCGCTACCTCATGGACTTTGCCAACCAGGGAGATGATATGTACTTCGAGCTGGCAATGGCATACGAGCCTTTCTGGAGGAAGTTTCCCGTTCTTCCACCCGTTGCAATGGCCCCCAAGAAGATCATTGATGTCCAGTCGAAGCCGTTGATCGTCGAGGTTGAATCGGACGTCAATGTTGTTGGAGATAGCATGAGTACCATGTCACTCGAAGCTGCGTCGTCGCAGCCACCTCCAGCACCCACGTCTTCCGTCACGTTTACAGACGCGGAGCAGGAACTGCTACTTCGACTTCCGCGAAAGGAGTTTTTACTTCCGGAAGGCAGCCCCGAAGAAAAGCTAGTGGTCGGTGGTCTAGTCGACATTCTCATCGGCTTTGCGTACGAACAGCTTACGACACAGGGCGATAGTGGTGTGGAGTCGACCTGGACTGTGAGCATCGTGAGTCCGACATTGTCGTGGCTAGACTCGAATGCCGATTTGCGTGCCGTTGTGCGCTCGACTGTACGCCGCATGATAACCTTCCCATTCCTACGGCAGTATGACCTGGCGCTTCGCTGTGTACGCGAAGCGAGCGAAGTTCTGAAGCGCGGCAAGCGTGTGGTCTTGCGGGCGCTGCTCACGCTCTACCGGGTTGTCGAGAAGTCGGAGACGCAGTATTTGCTCAACTCGCTCTACATTCAGGACTATTGCGTGTGGGTTCAATCCGTCACCGACGAGCGCCTTCAGCGTGTGAGCGCAGATCTGGACACTCACGCAGCTGCTTTCAAGAAGAGTGAAACAGGTTGGGCTCTGGAAGAGCTCGAACGCAGTCTTTTCGAGGCCGACCAGAGGGAAGGGAAGCACGATGATGCATCGTCGTCCAGTTCGGACTCGGACTCAGACGACGATAGTGATGATGAGTCTTCAAGTGATGAAGAGAGCTCGTCATGCGGCGACGATGGCAGTGGCGGCGAAGAAGAAACTCAGGAGAATGCTACGAAGGAAGCAGAGGCAGTGAGGCCTTGAACAAGATAGACAAGACAAGCACGTCATGTAAAATTAGGAAGCGAGCCGCTTGCAAAAATACAGTCCGGTGCTTAGTGCACTGCATTTGGCTCGCAGCCCGCGGTGCATTCAATACGGCCAGCTTGTTATGGCTAATCAAGGCGGCGACGTACGCGCTGCAAGCCTCGTGGGGCCCCAAGTGTCGGCCACTGCCTCCGCATCAGGGTTGAAACTGCCGTTGCTGTTGACTGCACGGCCTGGAAATGTGGGCGTTCAGATCGATGCCCACCGCACGATGAACGTCTTTTCGCATCCGCGCAGCGTCAAGTTTACCACTCAGTTTCACGGCCTCATGTACGAGAACGGGTCACTAGAAAACTATTCGCGCGTGGTGGAACGCACTGCTCAACGAGCACGACTTGTGCAGGACAAGCTGGAGAAACTGCGAGCTAGAGAGCAGCATCTGCTCGAGGATGAGGAAAAGCGAAAGCAGAGACGCGTTCAACGTGAAGCGGCTCGCCAGCGTCGGATGTGGCAGATGCACCAGGCAGTGAAACGAGCAGATGATCGTGCCCGGGAGAATACCGCTGCCGTAACAATGCAAAAAGTGATTCGTGGCACTCTAGCTCGGCGGGTCACACGAATGTTGAGGCAGGCACGGGCAACACATGAAGCTGCGTCAATGTTACAGCGCATGATAAAGACGCATGTGTCTCGGCAGCAGTTAGCTCGAGAACGTGAGCGCCGGTCCAGAGAAGAAGAAGAGCGTCGCGAGTTCGAGATGCACTCGGCTGCCGAGGTGCTTCAGCGGCAGGCACGCAAACGGCTGAAAGTAGTTCAGACAGCTCGTCAGCAAGCTGCACTCGCTGTGTGTACTGAATATGAAGACGAGCATGAGGAAGACACCATATCGAAGCCATTCGAGCAAACATCGCTCGAGGGAGATCTTCTATCTGACGAAAAGATTATCGCCGACGCTCTGAGCCGAGGGATCAGCCTGGATCTGCTATTTTCCGACGAAGAAGACGTCGAAAGTGCGACCAATTCCACGTCCTCATCTAGTGTTGCATCTGTAGAGGATAAACCTCCAGTGGTCAGCGCTCTCCGGATACTCCCGCAGCCACCACCGTCCAATGCCACAGCAGTCCGCCGACCGCGCCGACCGATGTCCATCAAGCGCGTGGGCGGAGGCTACCGCACCAAACTCCTGCCTTACAACGCCATCGACTCGTGTCCGACGAAAGAATATCCGTCACCCGCAACAATCCGAACTTCTCATGGCAGAACGTGGCAGCAAGAACGTCGCGCTTCCTCCTCGGACATCAACGACGACTTCCTCTGTCATCCACGACGCCCGTCCACCATTCCGACAGCAGCTTCATCTCCGACACTGCTCGCATCAACTTCAAAGCACCCCACAACGCCCCAAAAGAGCGACAACGACGAGGTCCGCGCTGCATCCCCCATCAAAACTTCACCGCCCAAAGTCTCTCCCTACGCCATTCCGCTGTGCCTGCTTCCTTCGCGGTAACATCAACATCAACAATGTAGCCATCTCGTCACACGTCACACTTTGTTTCTAAAACTCGCGATAGAAACGTGGTGTGTTGTACACCGATGGCTCTGCTCCAGTAGATAGCAAGCACTTTGGACCGCCAGCCAGCCAATTGAGCTTTTGCGTCCTCCGAGCACTTGACCGTCGCCATGCAGCTCTTCGCCGACTCGCAGACGCACTTCGCGGCCGTGTCCGAGGATGGCCGCCTCAAGCTCTGGGACGTGGCCAGCGGCGCGCTGCAGCAGGAGCTCACGGAGCGCGACCACCTCAGCTACCGGTACACGAGTCTGGCCTGGACGCAGCCCCGCAAGAAAAGCAAGAAGCGCGGCGGCGCTAGCGACCTCGGACTGATCGCGCTGGGTGCCAGCAACGGCGCCATCGTGCTCTGGGACCTGGCCACGGGCGAGGTGCAGCACACGCTGCAGGCGGACGCTGCCAGCGGCGCCGTGCAAGCGCTGGCCTTCAACCCGCAAGGCAGCCTGCTCTACTCGAGCTCAAGCGACAAGCACGTTCTCGAGTGGAACGTCAGCAGCGGCCAAGTTGCGCGCAAATTCCGCGTGGGCTCCAACGGCGCCTCGGCACTCGCCGTGTCGGCGGACGGAGAGATTCTGGCGGCGGGAGGCGCGTCACTGCGCACGTTTGACCTGTCGTCCGGCAAGAAGAGCAGGAAGCTCGTCTCGGGCCTGTCGTCCGCCGTCACGCAGCTAAAGTTTGCGGACGCGAGCGAGGCCTCCAGGTTCCTGTTCGCTGCCACGGCCGGCGCGCGGTTCGTCAACATGTACGACCTGGAGCTCGCGGACCACGACGAGCCAGCTCTTACGTTCAGTCTGCCGAGCAGCGTCGACGCGCTGTTTGCGCGTGCTTCGGTAGGTGAAGTCGTCAAGGTGAAGAAGACCAAGAAGACCAAGAAGACCAAGAAGGACACCGCAGAGGACGCCAAACCTGTCGTGGACTTGCTGGTGGGCGCCACGGCGCCTGCTGGCGCCATGTTCTTGTGGTCGCATAAGTACCAGCAAGTTAACGACGCGTCCGAGTTGGCGCTGGCTTCGAAGCCGCTGCCACCGACGCTCTCGACGGCTGAAAGCGCTGGTATTCTGCTGGCGGAGCTGAGCACACAGGAGGACAAGGACCAGAAGGTGGAGGTGCTTGTGGCCCGCGGATCGCTGGTCAAGCCTGTCTTCGAGAAGGTGTCTCCCGTTGAGGAGGACGCTCCAAGCCAGTGGAAGAAGGAGCTGGAGTTTGGGAAGATCAGCGACGCTCTGCTGCTTACGGCGGAGCGTGCCGAGACAGACATCAAGAATGGTAACAAGCGTCAGAAGGTGGAGGCTACCCCTGAAGATGAGAAGACTCACGTGCCGACGCTGACCGAGCGTCGCGGTTTGGCTAACTCGATGGCCGTTGCTGATGAAACTACTAGCTTTGAGGATCTGAACGGTGTTGCAGATGAGGAGAATGAGCTGACTCTGGCTGAGCGAGTGGAGGCTCTGCGTGAGCGCGTGGAGGGCGACGTGACTGCTGCTCTCAGCCGTGCGGAGCGTGAGGTTGACCCTGAGGAAAAGACCCGTGGTAACAAGCCTGATGCGTCCTCGCTTGCTAGTGTGCTGGAGCAGTCGCTGCAAGCTCGTGACAACGCTCTGATGGAGTACTGCCTGCGCACACGCGACACTAAGGTTGTGGCGCGTACCGTGGCTCGCGTGTCGGCATCCCGTGTGCTGACGCTGCTGGAAGTGATTGTTCAGAAGATTGAGCGTTCTCCCAGCCGCTTTGCGCGCCTCTGCCCGTGGCTGCGTGCCATCCTGCTGCACCACACAGCGTACTTGGTGGGCCAGCCTGACCTTGTGTCAAATCTTTCAGCGCTCTACCAGCTTCTGGAGACAAGATTGCAGGTGCACACGCAGATGCAGAAGCTCGCCGGTCGTCTGACCCTTGTGCTGGGCCAGATCCACGTTAGCACCAACGCTAGCAATGAACCGGAGGATGATGAGCCTCGTGCTGCTGTCGTTTATCACGAGGGTGAAGAGGATAGCAAGGGTGACGAAAGTAGCAGCCACAACGAGGAGGAGGAAAGTGAAGATGAGGACGAAGATGAGGATGACGATGAAGACGAGGACGACGATGTGGAGACTGAGGACGAATGATCGGATCGGTGGATGTATTAATACTCTCAATAGACCAGAACAGCGAGCCTCGCGAGCCCCAGGCTTTGCTTGTCATTTGCTTTTCATATCGTGAGTACGTATCCCGTCAACTTGAAGTCGCGTTAGACTGTTACCATGGACTTGTCGCCAACATTGTGTCGGCCGAGACACCTGGATCCAGAGCGTCTGCGTGCTCGACTCGGTTCAGAGAAATTTGAAAAGCTACGCTACCATGAAGCTGCTGTCGTGAGCACAGCGCCGATGCGATTCCAATTGTTTGCTTTGAGCAGTGATACCTTGTTCATTTTCCCGCTCATGGGTCGAGGTGAAGCTGCTACTGACATGTGCTTACCACTGCGAACCATCTCCGCGCTGGATCGGGTAGTGCCTGCAAATAAAAAGCAGCGCGGCCTACTACTGCTTCCTACGAGCCAGCTCTTTCGATTGCAACTGCGGGACGTAAAATCTAAGAAGACGCCCAACGAGTTGTTCTTTGCCACATTCGAACCGCAGACTCAACTTTTCTTTCAGCTTTCACGGGCGCTGCACGTTGACTTTCAGGTTTGTTGAGTCTGTATTATGATGAGAAATCTCACCCCAGGTCTGACGAGCTGCCATTTGTGACCTCCTAGAAGCAGTTGATGCCACAGCTACATGTAGAATTTGCAGACAACCTACCAACACGGATAGAACAGCGCCTCGAATTGGCAGGGTTACTGGAAATGCTTGCATTGGATCTAGTGCGAGCACGTAATGACGTCGAGCGTACCCATTTACTCGATGAGCTTACTGCTGCTGCCTCCTCCGGCGAATTGAGGCAGCTTTTCTTTGAAGACCGCACACAAGTGCAAGGCTGCACCGGATTAGTGTCTTTCCTGGTCCGCCAGCTTTCTCGTCCCTTACGACAAGGTGATGGTGTTGAAACAAAAGTGGAGTTCGTGCTCAGCATTGTACGAGTGCTGGGGGTTATGTGCTTTGACATGCAGCTGCGAACGAGCTGCTTGGACATGTTGTCTTTGAGCGAGTTAGTTAGTAGCTTGTTTGCTCGTGGAGCAGAGAGCTATACTATTGGTGGTGAAGCCAAAGATGAGTCGATGAACATGTATACCTGCGTCTTACGGGAGGATCTTATGGATGCTGAAGCTGCATTATTGCTTGCACTTGACGCGATGCAGCAGTACGAAGACTTTCGTTCGCACCAACATCAACAGATGCGAGGACTGCTGATCGAGAGGTCCACGTCTGTCATGCAGCAAGCACTTCAAGCACCGGCACTGACTCAATGGCTTCCGAAATTCTTCAAAAGAGTTTGCATTGCGATATCACGAGCAGCAATTGCAATCGAACAGCTTCATGATGTAGAAGAGAGCGAGACAGAGGAAAATGAAGGTGAAGAGGATGAAGAGGGAGACACTGACGGAGAAGACGAGTCTGATTGCAGAGAGGCCATGGAACCGACCCAGATACTAGCCCTCTGGCGCAGTGTGACCGTTCTAGAGCTGCTAGTGAAGGCCGATGTTGCCATTGGAGATGATCTAGTGCTTGGGCTGCTTCTGAGGACTCGAAAAGATTACATTGAGTAAGTGCACACGTGCTCGTGATCTCTTCATAAATAATGTTGTGCTAACCGTGTTGCCTTTTTGCCACACCGAAACAGCATGTACCTGAGAACACCACGCTTTATGACGGCGTTGAGTACGAGCGGCATACTCCACCTTGAAGATGCCGCACTAAAGTTAAGCAGGTTCCTGGAATTACTTCGGGAACGAAGGCGAGGATGATGAAGGATAGACTGATGCACATATTTAACGAGACACACCCAAGCGTTCTGATTGGTATCTGGTATCCTACTTGTCCATCGGTGGCGGGTCTTCAGCAAGTAGCAGCACGCGAGGCAGGACTTCAGCCAGGTGTGGGTTGTGTTTCTGCAGCATGGCAACTATGGCTCGAACTTTTTCGACTCCCTCCGTCGCCTTCTGCAATGCTTCAGTCGCTTGTGTCTCGTTGGCTGGGCTATTGCCCACTCCGCGACACAACGAATCAAACCGTTTGGTCATGCGCAACTTGCGTGCTGCAGCGTCAATGTATCGCTGCTTGTCATAGAGAGCAGAATTAATCGCTCGTTGGAGAGACAACCCACGCTCTTCGTCCACTTTGAGCTCAGCCGAGGCCTTCTCGAGCTGGAAAGATACATCCTCGCCAGCTACAAGCTGTGTGCGAATACGCTTGTCAAGTCTTGCGGCATCGCGTTCACTTTTGCGCAGTTGGTTTTGCAGGGTGGACACCTTTGCTGTAAGAGCAGCAAAGGTGAGATCAGCTTCCTGCTCCTTTTTACTGCGCCCACGTAAAGCGATGAGGTCGCGTTTGTGCACAGCTTGCTCCATGTCTTGCAGCATCTGCTCTTGGCTGCGTTGCAAGGCCTCAAGCCTCAGACGCATACGATGAATTTCTTTCTCCATGCTGCGAGCCTCAGCCTGGCCAACTTCAGGGTCTAGTGCAGCTTGGGTCTCCTTCTCTAGCTGAATTTTCTTCTCCCAAAGCATGAGTTGTCGCTCAACCTCCACCACGCGGTTCAACAGCTCGTGCTTTTCCTGACGTAATGTAGCAGCGCGTGATTCCAAGGCAACGGACGCCGTCTCTAGCTCTCGCAGCTCGCTGGCAAACTCCAGTTCAAGGGAATGATTGCTATTAAGCAGTTCGTCATGCTTTGAACCTTGACGAGCAATAAGTTCATTTAGACGACCTGTGTCAGCATGTAGTGTAGCGATTCCGTTCGAGAGATCCCGGAGCTCGCGCTGCATTTCTTGAAGCTCGTGCTGTAGTCGCAACTGCTTCTGCTCTAGCACGCTGGTCTTGCTTTTTCGTTCTTGGTTGCGTTCACTCAGCTCTTGAGCTTCACTGGCAGCGTGCACAAGTGCAGTCTGAGTGCTGAGCCACTGCTTCTGTTTAACTGTGTTCTCTTCCCTGCCCAACTTGGTTTCACGCACCAAGTTCTTGATAGTCGCCTCTAGAGGGCCTGTATCCGCATCCTCCATTTTACTCACAAGCTGCTCGTACTTCTTGTTGAGTCGGTCCAGACGCAACATCTTCTTTTCAATCTCATCGTTGCGCTGGCGAATCTCCAGCTCTGCACGCTCCACACGCTGATCGTCGCGTTTGAGCTCTTCAACTAGAGCCCGTTGAGCTTCTACAAGTTGTGCTGTATGGTTTTGAACGTTGAGTGCGTCAACACCAACGCGAGCCATTTCGTTCTGCAGGTTTGCCAGCTCAACTTCTTTTTCGTGCACGCGCGTAACCAGTCGCTGGGTCTCCTTGGTGAGGTTGTGAGCCGCCTTGTGTACTGTAGTCTGGTCATTCTTTTCAGCTGCGATCTCATCTTCTAGTAAGTGCCGCTCACGCTGTGTTGTCTCTAGGTGCTGCGCCACCAGGGCTGCCTCGGACTCTAACTTCTTGCCTTCGGCAGCTGCAGAGGAAACCTGAGCCTCTGTCTGCTTTAGGGATTTGTCTAACAGTTCGTGGCGGGCAGCAAGGCGCTCATGCTCAGCTCGCAAGTTTTCAGTCTGTTCCTCCACAAAGCGCAACTCCGCGTTAAAGCGCTCAATGGTAGCGATAAGGGTCTCATGTGCCTGCTGGGCCTTCTCGATCGATATCCTGTAGCCGCGCAGCTCAGCGCTTAATGCGAGTTCGTCCTCACCCACTTTCGAGATAGCGGCTTGGGTGGCCTGCAGAGCCGTGTCACGCTGCTGCATGCCGATGAGCGCGCTCTTCCATTGCTGCAGTAGCTGCTTCTTCTCGAATGCAACAGCCTCCATCTGTGCCGATGCCTCACGCAGCGTCTCCTGTGCAGCTTGTGTCTCCAGTCGCTGCGTCTTCAGCTGGGCACCGTTGCCTGCGAGCTGATCTTGCAATGACTTTACCTGTTCATTCAATCGGTCGATGTACAGATCTTGCTTCACCTTATCCTTTTCAGCAACAGTCATCGACTCCTCCGCCTTCTCAGCAGCGCGTTGCGTACGAGCAATTTCGTGCTTCATCTCGTCATTGTATTTCTCCACCTGCCGCAGTGTCGAATTCAGCGAATCAAGCTCACCCTGTGTCTTGTGTAGGTGTGCACGACGCCGATCCACCGCCAGCTTCTTTTCCTCCGCACTAGCTTTCCATTCGTCAAGCTTGTCTTCACTCGAGAACCGTTCATCGTGCAATGTCGTGAGTCGACGGTGCGCGCCCTCCAGCGCCACTTGCAGCTGTGCGAGTTGTTGCTGTACTCCATACAGCGCAACACCCACGTCTTCACGCGCAGCCTTGGCGCGACGCAGCTCCTCCTCCTTCTCCCGCAGCTCGAGCGACACGCGCTCGTCGTTGCCCACGAGCTGCTCGTACAGGACCTTCTGTATGCGCTGCATGCGCTCATGGCGTCCCATGTCAACAATGGTCTGCGTCGGGTCCTCATCCTCGTCTTCATCTTCTTCGTAGTCGCTATCGTCCTCCTCTTCGCTGTCGTCTTCCTGGGGACTCAGTGCACCGACCTGATCGTCCTCTTCGTCCTGCCCAGCGTCCTCCATCGCAGGCTCATTGACGTCTTTCCCTCCCACCTCGAGTTCAGCTGCCGTCATTTCCTGGTGCTCTCCATCCGACATCTTCCTCCTATCTGGAATTGCCAACAGCGACTTCAAGTCTCCTCACTCCGCGTCGTTTCGTCCGGGTAACCGTTCTCACACGTCGCAGATTCAACATCTTTTTCATCCAATCACATCACTAAAAACCTACAATTGGTCAAAAATGAGCTTAGCTTCTAGAAGCAAAAGTAAAGCGGGCGTCCACACAATTTGGTGCGCATTCCCCATTCTGAGTCACTGTAGGAGGAGTTGACAATGGCCATGCGATCGGTGCTGCTGCGTTCGGCTGCGGCGCGCGCCATTGGAACACAGACGCGGCAGCCCGCGACACTCGCGTACGGCGCGTCGGCGCTGCTGCAGCACTGCGCGTCGTTCCACAGCACGCGTGCCACCATGGAGCCATCCAAGCGAGACTTTTACGACGTGCTGGGCATCTCGCGCGACGCCAGCAAGAACGACATCAAGAAGAAATATTACCAGCTGGCCAAGAAGTATCACCCGGACACGAACAAGGCGGACCCGAACGCGGCCAAGAAGTTCGCGGAGGCCACCGAGGCCTGGGAGATCCTGGGCGACGACGACAAGCGCCAGAAGTACGACGCGTACGGCCACGCCGGCGTGGACGAGCAAGCCGGCTATGGTGGCGCCGGAGGCTTCCAGGGTCAGGGATTCGAGGACATTTTTGGAGAGTTCTTCGGCGGCCAGGGCTTCGGAGGACGCTCGCGCCACAGCGCCAACCAACCGCAACGCGGCGGGGACATTCAGGTGGACATCACACTCAGCTTTATGGAGGCGGTGAAGGGCGCGACGCGGGATTTAAACATCACAGCCAATGTCGAATGTGACTCGTGCGACGGATCTGGCGCAAAGCCCGGAACCAAGAAGAAAACGTGCCCGACGTGCAATGGATCGGGCGTGCAAATCATGCAGCAGGGATTCTTTGCAGTGGAGACGCCGTGCCGTCGCTGCCATGGTGAAGGATCGATCATCGAGTCGCCGTGCGGAAAGTGTCGTGGGAAGGGAGCCGTGAAGAAGCCTCGTACGGTAGAGGTGAAGATCCCCGAGGGTGTGGATCAGGGCATGAATCTCCGTCTGGCGCACCAGGGCGAGCCTGGTCTGCGCGGCGGACCGTCTGGACACATGTATGTGGGTATCCATGTGCTGCCGGACCCGTTCTTCAAGCGTCGTGGTACGGATGTGCTGGTGGAAGTGCCGATTTCGGTTGCTCAGGCTGTATTGGGCGGCACGGTGGTGGTGCCTACTTTGACGGGCGAGGTGGAGATGAGGATCCCGCGCGGAACACAGCCGGACACGGTGCTGCAAATGCGTGGCAAGGGTATCAAAGAACTCAACTCGAACCGCCGCGGCTCGCAGATGGTGAACCTGCAGGTTTGCATTCCAAAGTACGTACTATCCTGACATCTCTACGTCTGAGATCGCAAGAACACGGTGTTAATGTGGTTTTTATTTTTTGCGTTACAGGAACTTGTCTGAGCGACAAGAGGAGCTCATGGAGGAGTTCATGAGGGAGGAGCAAGAGCGCGCCGAGAAAGGTGAAGATCCGGACAGCAAGCCGCACTCGTTCACCAAGTCGGTGCGGGAGACTGTGGATCGGATAAAGAGTTTTATTAAGGGCTGCAAGACCGAGAACTCGTCCTAAGCGGATGGACTCCTGTGACTTGAGTTGCCCAAGCGGACGAAGGGTGTACAGTGGCTTTAACCCTCCTACTGCAGTGCTTTCGTGAGCGTGCACTTTGGCCAAACAGCGAGCCTCTAGACGATACAAGGTGTGGCCGCTGGAAACAGGCAAGGAAGGAGAAGACCATGGAAGCAGTGAACAAAATGTGACACAAACCCGCAATGTTGACTACGATGAAATGCTCATCTGGTCATTTGTAGCCTTTTGTGAAATGCTCCTGCTCAGAGAAGGAAGACGTCGTCCTTGGGTTTTTTGAAGATGCGCATGTGCAGCCCCGGCACATCCAGCAGCTCGTTGATCTGTCGCGTGCACTCCTGGAACTCGTTGGTGGCCAGCCACGTGTCGAAGTCCTTCTTGGACTCCCACTGACAAAACAAGACACGAACATTAGCCTGGGGACTGCAACTTGAGTCTTGTCGGCCTGATTACCTCTGAGAAGACGACGTACTTGGTGTGGTCGTCCACCTGCGCGTAGGTTTCCACCGAGAGTAGTCCTGGCTGCGCGCGCACGGTGGACTTGACATTCTCCATGAGGCGCGCGACGCGTGGCTCGTAGCCGCGGCTCATGATGCGCTCACAGAGCACTCGGACGCGGCCTACACTCATGCTGCCGAGGGAGAACTTACCGGTATAGTAACGGTGGGGTGGGACACATACAAGACCAACCTTTCAGGTCTACCCAAAAGTGTTTGCTCGTAGCTCCGTTCCACTCAAGTTGGAAACCCCTTTTATGGAATATGCCTCTTGGGGAACTCGTCTTCCCTGAGCATTTCCCAGGGCGTAATGCGCGCTGCGTGCGATGTCATTCGCAATGCTGCCTCCTTCCCGACTCGCGCCCGATGCTCGCTTTGTTCGCATCGCCGAAAACGCGTTCAAAACGGTCAAATACGTCGGCATGTGGCGCTGGTAGAAGTTACGAGCAATCTGTTCAAGTCCTGCAAAGAGGCCTTCAGTAACCAGAAGGTTGTCGTAGACTAGGGCAGTACTGGCTCGGCGACAAGCGTGTAATCCGCATTTCCGACATCGATCTCAAGCGGATGGAGACGATCGAGACAGAGGACACCATTTACCAGAGCATCGACAAAAGCCCTCGTGTTGGAGCCACAGTCGACTTGGAATGGCTTGTTGCATTTGTGGCCGCACCGGGCAGTCGTCTCGCCGAGCTCAACGACAGGCGACGTCCCCGACGCGTGATCTTGCAACTCGCCGAGAAGCGGATCGTGGAAATGTTGGATACACCGTGTGATTTGGTTATCCTGGAACCCAAGGGCCCCAACGACAAAATCAACTACCGACCTCTCGATCACCCTACGACAGGCTCTCTCAAAAATGTCTGGGTCAGCGCAACTGAACAAGGGGTGTATATCGTCCTGGTGTCCGAAACCCGCTTCTTCCACGACGGAAAAGTGGATCGCTTCTGGGTAGCTGCTGTTACTGTGTCAACACGTCGCTTCGAAAGCAGGCGAACGAGGTATGCAGCGAGTATAAGTAACGAGATCGGGACTGCTTTTGCCTGAAGACAGTTCATCTGGCCGACGACAAGGCCCTGGAAGCGGGAACCGAATTACTACGGCGTATTGCAGTTCTTGGCCTTTGGATGCCCGCGTTCCGCGACAATGGCAAGGAGCTTACCGGGTTGGCTATAGTAAGCCCCGACAACTCTTGCTTATTCGAGAACACTACTGTGGATAGCAACCAAGCCTCAATACCAACGTGTGGCTAGCCAAGTTGATGTGTCGATGCAAGACGCTGTCGAATTTGTCGAGCTAAGTTCGACCGCAGACGTGGACGCTGGTTTCTCCTCCTATTGAAGGCGAAGACTCGGAGTGTTTGCGAAACGCGTGCTCTTCTTTAAACCTCGATATGCTAGAGGAGCCACGAAGCCTACCTTCCGTGCTGCATTCGGAGCGACTCAGCGAAACCAAGGTGTCAGCCCCGGGCGAAAGCAATGATAGCACTCTGGTCAAAACCAAGGTGGCTGTCACGAACGTCGTCCAACCCGGAGGGGTCTTTTCTTTCAACGAAGTGGATATTTCGCTCGTCGTAGAGATTCGTAGTCGATGGGAGTTTATCTCCACCTATGACTGCAAGGGTGATGCTGGTTTCAGGGCGGTTCTATCATCAGTGCGTTGCGAATTTTGTGCTCTTTCTGTGGCCTCAAGGTGCTGGAAGAGATACGAAATTTAACTATTGAACGACTGTTGGTAAAAATGTACGGGGCGAAACAGAGCGTGCAAAACCAATGTGCCAGTCCCGAATGAAAACAATTCGCTGCATGGTCATGTGTCCGAGATTAATTCAAACCAAGTGGATATGTCGCTGGCTGCAGAGAGTTTTAGTATATGCGACTTTATCGCCGTGCACGACTGGAACAAGGGCGATGCTGGATTTTGTGCGCGACTTGCCGCCTCGCGGAGGTCTTTGCGTATGGCGTGCTATGTGTGTCACCTTGAGTTGTTCAAGGAGTCATTGACCGTAACTATTAGACGATTGATGAGAAAATGTTCGAGACGGAAAGAACATGGCGCGATGGCCCCGCAGCCGGGTAAATGACAGAGGCCATCCGGCAATTCGCACGCAGCAACGGAGAGGGCCGTACGAGTTCTCGTCTTTTCGGCTTCGCTCTCGTGTGACTCGACTACAGACCCCACTGCTTATTCTACAATCCAAGGCACGCTCGAGCCCGTGCTGAAGGCAGGACTCTTGATGAATGGCTTGTTGAAGCTATCATGGCGCCCACCTCACCTCAACAGAATTACGTCGCGATTGCTGCCAGCAGCGTCTTCCAATACACGTTTGGATTCGCTTGCGCATAGTGCTAGAAGAGCTGTGAATGTGATGGCAAGCAGGAGCGAGGATGCTTGTCTGGTAAAAAGATCTTCCAACGTTAATACATGCAGAACAACTGCCAAAGAAGCCGTCGACGGACTATTGCTGCCTGAGGACCTCTCTGTGGTACACGCTACAAGTCTTCGTTCGCAGTCGCTGCCATGCTGGTCAGTTTGTTCTCTTGCAGCTCGAAAACTTGAGCCGTTGGCGCAGGGTTTATCAACTTCTTTGCCGCTTTGAAAATGGCAATGAGGCGGCGCTACTACATGTAGAACATAATAGAGATCAACGAGCTGGAAGTCAGTCGTCGTCGAAAGATGATCACCAGAGACCTGCTTTCTCAAGAACCGCACACATTACCTGCTCATCCTTCGCCTTGTTCGCTTACAGCTCGGCGTCTTTGGGTTTGGCCGTGAGATAGTGGAAGCCCACCACGGAGACCATGATCACCGCCCCCAGGCAGTTCACAAACACCATCAGTGCCGCGTCCATCTCGTCGCTGTAAAGCACCACACCACACCGCACATTCGTCAGTACCTTAGTACCGAGTAAATGCGCCACGCTGCTCCGGCGCGGTCACGGAGAGAGCGAGCTGCGCCGTCGGCGCGCCACGTACTTGTTCATGATGCCGCTGCTCTTGTTGTATCTGGCCGTCCTGTTGAGACGCGTAGCCAACACAAAGTTGCGTGAATGTGCATGGATGTGTGGTCCACATGTTGTACAACATACGTGTACTGTAGATCCAAGAGACGTGATGGGTGGACCATTGCAGCAACTCGCTGGCAGCGAGTTGCTGCCTGGTGGCGATGGCCACGAAAGCCCCAAGTCGGCGATGCTCGCGATAATACCCGCAAGGCAACGGCAATATCCACTGGGCTTGATGCCGGCTGCGCGCCTTGTTGAAGTGCTGCCTGCGGGTGTTTACGGCGTGCATCCTGAAGCATTGCAATGCTCGCTGGCCTTGTCCGACTTGCCTTGCCGGCAAAGAAGAAGCTGAAGCGATATACCGTTCTAGATCGCCGCTTCAGCCGTTTCGCTCGCGCTGCACTTGTTGCCGTTCATGTTGCCTTTTGGTCTCCGTGCACTTGGGAGAGACGAAAAAGAACCCAGACTCGGTTGTCCCTGGCGGTGATGGATTGAGCTGCGACGCCGAGCGGTGCCGAGCTGCGATACCCGATACACTGACAGCCTCTAGCACTTATGACCCAGATGCAGCGCGTTGCCGGAAGGCGGCGGCAAGCACCGCCGACAAGACACTCCCGAAAATACATGGATACATCTGGTTAGCGCTATTGATACTTCCGTGATCCTTCAAGTGATCCTCCCCTTGCTGCCCCTCATCAGTTCCGAAACACACTGCCGACAACAAGAAGCCTGCTCTCCCTCAGCCGCGCATCCAGGCCGAGCGATATATACTTTGCGACAGTCAGCGAGACGCCATTCAAAACTCGCCCGTCCTTCCTGCAGCGATTACGCACCCATCCGCCTCGCACATAGAGGCTGCCTCCAGTTCGCCGTCGCGGGTCGCAGCCAGCCACAAGCAAACCTTCCGTCACAGACAGCACATCGCTTCTCAGCTTCCAGCTTGCTCGACAGCGAGGCTCATTCGCCTATCTGCCTCGACGCGAACAAGTCCGCCGGTCTCCTCCTAGCAAATCCCGAGCAACTTCAACGCCGCCATGTCGAATCTCAGCATCCAGTCGCAGCGCCTGCAGCGCGTGTACGAGACCGCCAAGAACTCGCTCAACATCAGCACCCAAGTGGCTCTGGCCGGCGGCGTGGCCACACCCGCCACCATGTACCAGATGGACATCTCCTTCCGCAGCACGCGCAACAAGTGGAGCATCGCCAAGCGCTACTCGGAGTTCTACGCCGTGCGCCAACAGCTGCGCAAGTTCCTCAAGCAGTACAAGCAGCACCTCGGCGACACCGGCGTCACTCCCGTGCTGGCGCTTGAGAAGACGCTGGAGGCCGCCTTTCCTCGCCGCCACTTCCGCAGTGACAACAACATCATCATCGCTGAGCGCCGCGCCGCGCTCGAAACTTTCGTGCAGTCACTTGTCAAGCTCATTTCAAGCATCCCAATGGCGGCTGACATCTCCACCACTGCCAGCGATGCTGCGGCAACGGACGAGACCAAGCAGCTGCTGGCGCTCTACACGATCCTGCGCGACTTCCTTGAGTATCCGGACAAGCAGATCGAGAGCGAGACTAAGCTCAAGCTGGCCGTGCTGTCGCTCGAGGACGTGGTCGTGGACTCCCGCAGCAACCTGATCGAGATGGTCGAGGGAATGAGCAGCAGCGAGTGCTGCAGCATCTGCCTCGGCGACTGGGACGACGAGGAGTGCGTCGGCATGAACGTCGTTAAGCTGCCATGCCTGCACGCCTTCCACGAGGAGTGTCTGCTTGAGTGGCTGCACGGCAATACGCACTGCCCCATGTGTCGAGAAGAGCCCTGCGCAACACGCAGCAGCCTGGACGACGGTGCCACCCATCGTCACGTGCACGACATGAAGGCGACCACGGACAGGCACACGTTGAGCTGAGAGACGTCGCGTGCTCCGTTCCGTCCGTTCATTTATTACCATAGGAAAGTAATAGACTATTAGCTAAGCTTACCATTATTTATCGTACGCATCAACTTCGCATCGGCTTTGAGGTTGGCGTCCACAGCTGCCAAAGCGCGCATAACAGCCACTGCAACTTCCAACCGATACGTCCTACGGTAAATCATTCTCAAGAGCGGTATGCTACATATCAGGTTATACTCCTTAATCAGGCGTTTTGTATGTCAGACTTGGAATTTGTATGCTTTACCTCGCCGCGGGAGCCTCTTGGCGCACAAGCCGCGTTGGAGGGGAAAGAATGATGCTCCTGCCGGTGGGTCCGCTCGTCTGCGCCTCTGCGTGTCTGCGACCGCTCTCCACGGAATGTCTCCAGCTCTAACCCCTCTCTGTGTCTCTCGTGTGTGCAGGTGTTCGAGCGCTTCGCCGAGTTCGGCTGGCAACCGTTCGTGGAGCCCGCCGAGACGTTCGAGTTCTTCTCTGTGTCCGGCGTCTTCCGTCGCGCCAATGTGGACGCTTCGCTGCACGGAGGACAGCCGGGTGCGCAGCATCTCGTGCAGCGCAGCGCACTCTTCGACTTGTGTCTCAAGAGCGGCCTGGCGCACCTCGTGGTGGCCTATGTCCGCGTCGAGGAGACGCAGCCTGACGGCGCCTTTTCTGGCGTCAAGAATTACGTCCTGAAGGAGCCAATCGCAGTGCAGCAGTGGGCGCGTCGTCGCCTGGAAGCTGTCGAGCAGGATGTGAACGAGATGATCAGCGAGCAGCAGTACAGCGGCCGTGAGTCGCCCCAGTCGGCCAAGACGGAGGCCGTAGAGGAGGAGCTTCGACAGCTCAATGGACTGCGCATGATCTTAATTGCGCTCACGGAGAGATTGAAGGACGGATCTCGTCAGGCTGCGTACAGCTCCAGCGGCGTGGATGCAGAGGGAAATGTGCGGGGTGAGACGGAGCTCGCGCGACTGACGACTGCAGGCATTCAGAACTTGTTGCAACTGCTTGCACGGACCCAGAGTGTGGCGTGCGCTTGCAACTGCATGTTGTGGCTCGACGAGAACGGAGTGGCAGCGAACAGTGAGATGTACAACGCATTTTACAGCCAGGCAAGATCGCTGCGCGTCACTTATCGTGAGCAGTTTGAAGAGGTTTACGGCACCAACCTTTCTTCTGTGAGTGGACTGAAAGAGCCGATGCTGCTGATTGAACATGTGATGAAGAGCGCGAGTGTTTCGTTGGAGAATCTGGGAGGAAGCTGCCCACCGACGCAACTTGGACAATTACTTGAGCTCTTGCGAACACCGAGTATTCAGGAGGATGTGGTTCGGTTTTACGGAGACGAGGTTGATCGCGAGCCTATCGAGGGATACTTTCGCGTGCAGGTGGCTTTGCTGTTGTATTTCTGCTTGGACAGGGCCTACTTGAGTGTGTGGAAACAGCACACACAAAGCGGTGCACGGATTGCCAAGAAGATGCGATCGTTGGCGGACTCACTTGCGGCGCAGCTGAATGTCCGCGACGATATGAAGTTAACGCTGCTTGCTCTGTGGCTGGTGGAGAACGCCGTCGTGATTAAGACTTCTGGAGACGACCAAGTTGGTGCAATTTACGAGAGTGCTATTAATCTTCTGCAGCAGTCGAGCGCGATGCACCTCCACCAGAAGTACGATTTAGAGGCCGATCTGATTCTTCATTTGCTCGAGACACTGGTTCACCGAGGTGAAAGTCTCGTTGCGTGGAAAGTATGGAACACATTCGGAGTGGAGCTGGAGCAGTCTGCACCAGCAGCGACAGAGCTGGTCGTTGTAATTTCTCTCGAGTTAGACTTGTGGGAGCGTGCACTGTCTCTGATTCGCAGTCACAAGCGCTCGGATTTGCTTGGTTTGCTGTTTAACTGGTTGATGAAGAGTCATCGCCTAAAGGAACTGGTTCAAGGTGTGACGCTTCTGCCTACGGAGGAAAAACTATTCCACACTTACAGGATGGAGAGCAACGTTATTGAGGACGAAGACGTTCTTCGGGATGAAAACATCAAGCGCGTAGACTTCCTTGTGATGTATTATATCCTCCGAAATAAGTATGAGCAGGCCTGGGACGTTCACCACGAGCACCTGGCGATGATTCGAGAAATGTCCCGGGGTGACACTGAAATTGCAATGGCAGCGTTAAACCAACCGAGTTTGCGCATCAGAGCATCATTGCTCTCAAACATGTGCGTTGAGCCTCCTGCAAAGTCGTTCCCGCACAGAAGTAGGAATTCGAATGTACGGGGAGGACAGCGCCATCAACCCTCGAAACCGGCGCTGTTGGAGAACGAGGAAATGGAAGATGTCTCGGATGTTGAAACGTCCGCGCCGACGGCATCCGCAGTAGCGGTGCCAAGGCCCTCAGAGATCCACACGAAGAAAAAGGATTTCACTTCAATCGGGAGCTCTTTCGTCTCTGCACAGACAGAACACTCGACACATTTCCAAGAAATGGGAGGAGCAGGGGAGTTTGACTACTCTCCAGGCATCTTTTCGTCTCGACAAGGATCCAGTGTTACGACGCGGTCTATTGAGGCGTCTTCTCCTCTCGTGGCTGGCACAAAGACGCCGACGCCTACGAAGGGGAAAGGAAAGGGAAAAACTAGCGGCGCTGACATCTCAATTGGGTCCATCGACTCTAGCCCTGATTTTGCTTTGCACGCGCTCACCCGACCGAACCCCATCGTCACCACCACCTCATCGGTGTCCCGTGGCATTGCCCGCCAAACTCTAAATTTTGGATCGCCACCCGTGAAGTCGTCCAGTGTGCCCTCTACTCCGCTGCAGACTCTCGTCTCTCCGCTGGGTGGTAAGAAAGACTAATTCATTGATTTGAGCTCGTTTGACGCTTGCACGCGCCATTCATACTAACGATAGCACCTCGATTCGTACCTGTAGATCGTCGTCCCCTTGGGACGCCGCCAGTTCGCTCCAAGATCAACCCTATTTTCGCTTCCACATCCGTGGCATCACCCGCTCCTAAAGCCTCAGGCTCCACGGATGGTGAGTTGCTTGTTGACTGTCCTTTGTTTACAGCATCCCGTACTAATCCTCTCTATCTTCATTATGTTTTAGATTTATCACTGAAGCCACGCAACTCTGATAGCATGACCGACGGAAGTTTCCCTGCTGTTTCGCAGGAGACGGAAGCAGCGACTGCAGATATTCCTGAGAACCAAGTCGTGCAGCAGCCCACGACACCACCCTCTGATTCCGATACCCCCGACGTCATGCTGACTCCGAAACGGTATCAATTCGTGCGAGAGCCGTCCACGGACTCGCGGCTTGAGGTTGCACATTACCATTCAGATCATCCGATGTCGCCGGCGTCGGAGGAGCTGGAGGGCATGGAGCTGGAACGCATTGACGAAGAGTTTAGCACGCCGATCTCACGTTCAAAGGGGCGGAGGAAGGAACCTGCGAGCGTCCCCGTGCGCCGCAACCCTCGACGATCGGCTCGTCACAAGTACTAAATCTGATGCGAACAAATCCGTAGGCGCAGCATGTCCGGCGTACGCAGTGCCTCGAAAGTCAATAGACAACCCCAGTAGATATATCAACATTCCCAGCCAGCAACCTCGTCTAGTACAAACAGACGCGAACTCTTGGTAATATTCTGGTTGCAGTAACGTCCCATGAAGTATCTCGCTTGGACTCTTAAGCTTTACTCGTGGTCGCTTGAGCTAATGATACGGCCTTCCGAAGGCACCAGCAGCGGAACCCCCTGCCAGATTGGGTACTCCACGCTGATCTCGTCGCACACAAGGCTGCCGCGTTCGGCGTCGTAGCGCAGTGGGGACTTGGAGATGGGGCACACCAGGTGCTCCAGGACGCTCTCATCCGCCAGCGTTGCCGTCCTGTCGAAGCGCGAAGACGTCGAGCTCATCCCTCGCGTCATCGGGGCAGCAGACGCGCGCTGGAACGCTCGGGCTGCAGGACGCCACACACTTCGCAGCGAACTCATATTTGGTGGTCAAAATGGCGGCTCTGTGATTGGCTAAAAAATATAATATTGAAGCCAGCGATCTTCACATCGAAACGAAAAAGAGCAAAGCTAACATGGGCAAGAAGAAGACAAAGGCGACGCTACCCACGGAGGACTTGGAGGCCAGCGCGTCGGAGAGCCTACTCCCGGGTAATGCATCTCTCCCCTCTCTATCGATTGATATGCTTCACGCTCGCAATCTCCCCATGCTACCGTTCCTCCTATTGACTTGAAGTTGCGTCTCTTTTTCTTCCTATCAGAATCGAGCTCCGAGTATCATCGCCTGGAGCAACAAGAAAACGCCATTCTCCGTCGCCAACGCAGCAAGTCGCGCAAGATCTGGTGCGCCATCATCGCACTAACCACAGGCATCCTCGGGTTCATCGCGGTGCTCGCCATTCTACGCGCTGTGGAGGACGCCAACCATCTCGCGCCCACCAAGCGCCCAGTGTTCCCGACGCAATATGAAGCCAGCGTCACCTTTAACATGCCATACATGGACATGGTGGAGCCTCTGTACGTTCATGTGGACGAGAAGAAGGGCCTGCAGAAGCTCAGCTACTATGGAGGCACCGACGTGTACATCTACAACACCAGTGGAACCAGCTACCAGATCATCCCAGTCATTCGCGAGCGCAAGTGCTTCAAGTCTGGCTCCGAGTCACTGCAGCGTATCTTCCCTAATATGACCCTCTTTGAGCCGCAGCACGGCGTGTTCCTTGTTGAAGGACGTCCGTGCTTCAGCTGGAAGTTCGTGACGAAGCTTCACGAGCCAACAGAGGATGGTCTCCTTGGAGAGTACACGCTCTATGTGGACCAAAAGACGGAACGTCCAGTGCGATTCCACTACGTTGGACGCAATGGCATGCTGGGTGGCAGCCACATTGATGAATACCACCTGGACTACATCTACGTACGCGAAGGGCCTGTGGACGAGAATGTGTTCTTGTCGCTACCGGCTTCAATGAACTGCACTGAGATGCCAGGTGACGATAGCGGTCCGTCGCGCAACCCAAAGGAAGACGTAAGGTATTGCTTGTGGCGGTGTTGCAATTGCCCCTGGTCTAATTTGCTGTTTATATCTTGAATAGATTCATCTTCTTATGCCAGAAGGCACGACGAGGAAGAAAGAGATCTTCGACGAGTTTTCGACGTCGCACAGCAAGGTGTACGACGACGAAGCCGAAGCCGTTCAGCGTATGGCGACATTCCATCACAACCGCCGCTTCATTAACGCGGAGAATCGCAAGGTACGGCGAAATATCGATGATGTTGTGATTTGAGATTGCTTGGCAAGAACTGATAATGACCAACTGTCGCATGGTGAATTTATTGTTCAGGGATTGTCCTATCATCTTGAGCTAAACCAGTTCGCAGACCTTAATCATGAAGAAAGACTGACACTGCATCGCTCATCGCGAGTAAAGCGTGCCAAGGATAATGGAGCTATGGCCGTGCATGAGTTATCGAGCTTTGAGGACCCCGGAGACATGGACTGGCGAACGAAGGGAGCTGTCACACCTGTGAAGGACCAAGGTGCTTGCGGGTCTTGCTGGACGTTTGGGTAACAGTTTGATGCGATATGTGCTGTGGTGGTTCCTTCTGCGCACTTACACATATCTTGTGATTTTTTCCAGCACGACTGGAACCCTGGAAGGTGCGTTATTTGCTCAACAAAAGAAGCTCTTCAATATGTCCCAGCAAAATCTCCTCGACTGCTCGTAAGTCTGCGATCTACCTCTTCATTTGAGACTCAGATCACCTGGGTCAGGTATCCAAAATGTGCTTCTAATTTCTGTTATGGACCATAACTTATGGTTGACGTCTGCAGTTGGGACTATGGTAACAACGCATGCGACGGAGGCTTGGACTACCAGGCATACGAGTGGATCATGGCCAACGGCGGACTCGAGACCACAGCGACGTACGGGTCGTACCGCAACGCACCTGACTACTGCCACTTCAATGTGGACAATGCGATCGGACGCATGACAGGTTTCGTGAATGTCACGAGTGTGGTAGCTCTTAACGACGCGCTAGCTACGATCGGCCCGCTGTCGGTGTCGATAGACGCGACGCTTCCGTCTTTCTACTTCTATGGCGGCGGGTACTACGACGACGTCGAATGCAAGAGCGACGTTGACAGCCTCGACCACTCGGTGCTCGCGGTGGGCGTGACGACCCACAATGGTCAGAAGTACACGCTGGTAAGGAAGACCTCGATGTGCTTGCTGTGTGGATACACTCTCCTTAAATTAAACCAAACGATTTGCGCTCTGCCTGCAGGTGAAGAACTCGTGGAGCACGCACTGGGGCGAGGACGGCTACGTCAAGATCTCCCAGAAGGACAACCTGTGTGGTGTGGCCACGGCTGCGACCTACCCCGTGCTCGCCGACTGAGTGAGAGCCTTGTTGAAGTTGCATTTTTCGTGGCTTACAAGTCCGATGCCGTAGCGTTCATCCATGCTGTCGGACGAATATGATGCCTATTCAAAAGTAAACAACCCCGTCGATGCAAAGGCCAATAATGCAACTAGCAAACATGAATTCAATACAAATAGCAATATCATTTCGATTTAGATAAAACCCAAGTAAGTAAGTAAATGCCTGCGGCGCGTTGCTGGCCCATGATGAAGATCCAGCGCCACATCACACTTGTCTTGTCACACTTGTCTTGGTGAAGCTTTGGCGTGTTTGACGTCTGTCGCTAGTCATCGCCGACTGTTGGAAGCGTCAACGATCGTCTACCTGCACGAGGCAGTCACGGGCAGCTGCGGAACCGTAGCCCAGTACGCACCCTCGTTCTGCTTGGCGTGCACTCGGGCGCGCGCCTTCTTGGAGGAAACGCTCAGGTCCACGGGAACGCGCGCGTTGCGGCCGTCCACCTGCGGGGCGTTCATGAAGGCTGAGATAATGGACTCGAGGAGCTGCGACGCCTGCATGGTGCTCGATCACTTCTGCGCTTGACTGCTAATCGGAGAATGGACAAGTCGCTTGAGGCTCAGCAGCGCCACGTCGCGGAGGAAGCCTACCACTCTGCCGCGCTTGACGCCGTTTTCTCTGGCACATCCTGCAACCTTGCGGAGCGTATCAAAACGGCGCAATGTTGGACGTGGACGAATCCCGGGACGTCTCGCCTGTGACGTTGTTGATCACTTTAAATGGTGTGCGCCACACATCAGTTCCATTGTCGCAGTACCTACAGTATTCGGTAAACGCCTATTGACGTTAGCTACATTGTAGTTATTATCCAGCAGTACCAAGGAAGCAGGACGTACAACGGTTATTAGCAGCATATCCAGCATCACCAACAAACATATCCAGCATCACAAACAATTTTGCTTTCAACGACGCTAGATTCGATGTTACGGCGGTAACCATGACATCCCCCCTCGTCAAGATGTTTTTTTTAGGTGTCACACAACGCGTGCCATCCGTCCTCATGATGGAGTATCATCTCGCATCATCTTCGTCAATAATGCCGTTTCGGAGGCTCTATTCGCTCCGACAGTCTCGGTGTGCACCACACAGTGGGACAAATGGTTGAAGCTCCGGCTCCCGCTTGTCACCTTCCTGCAACCTCATGGAACCGCGAGGATCATTGTGACGAGCATTTCCGAAGAGCTTCGTCCAAGTCCCAAGACCCATGGTGTCCACACGCAGCCGCACGACCAAGGAGGGCGTCTCCCCCACCGCCGAGCTGCCGCAGAAGCGCGCGGCCGCCAGCGACGCGTCCAAGCGTCCGGCTAAGAAGACCACGACGCCCAAGGCCGCAGCCAGCGACTTGGCCGTGGGCAAGAACGTGACGCTGGACGTGACGCTGCTGAACCAAGAGGAGAAGGACGTGGCGCTGACCGACACGTTCCGCGACCAGGGCGTCGTCTTCTTCATGTATCCGAAGGCCAACACGCCCGGCTGCACCAAGCAAGCCTGCGGTTCGTGAAAAGATACCGGTTTTGTTAAACCAGATCGAATGGCTCACTCTTGATGTGTAACTTATGGCAGGTTTCCGGGACAACATGCAGGCCATCAAGGACGCGGGCTTCACGGTCTACGGCCTAAGCGGCGACTCGTCCAAGGCGCTGTCCAACTGGAAGGCCAAGCAGAGCCTTCCCTTCGACCTGCTGAGCGACCCCGAGCACAAGCTCATTTCGTACTTTGGCAGCTCACTGCCGGGCAACAAGGTGCAGCGCTCGCACGTCGTCATCCTCAAGGGAGGCGTCGTGGGTGAGATCTCCGGCAAAGTCTCCCCTGCTGACAGTGTGAGCCGCGCCGTCAAGTTCGTCAAGGAGCAGGGCGGCGAGCCGACCAATGAGGACGAACCCAGCAAGGAGCAGGAGCCTGCGGGCTCGGAGTTTGCTGAGGGCAGCACCATCACGTTCGGCGTGGAGCTGCAGACCGATGCCTCCGCCTCGGTCAAGGTCCAGGAGCTGTTCAAGACGCGCGGCGCCATCTTCTTCATGTACCCGAAGGCCGACACGCCCGGCTGCACCACGCAGGCGTGCGGCTTCAACGACAACCTCGAGGAGATCAACGCTGCCGGCTTCGACGTGTACGGACTGGGCGCGGACACGCCCGCCGAGCTCCTGACGTGGAAGGAGTCGCAGAAGTACAAGTACACGTTCCTGTCGGACCCCAAGCACCAGCTCATCAGCTACTTCGGCAGCTCTATCAACGACGGCACGCGCGTCGAGCGCTCGCACGTGATCGTGTTGCCGGGCGGTAAGGTGGGCCAGATCGAGCACAACGTGACCCCGCAGGATAGCGTGAGCAAGGGCCTCGAGTTCGCCAAGAGCCACGCCATCGACGCCACCAGCAAGCTGTAAATCTGCAGGAAGTGTACGAAATGTTGCGCAGACGCTGTTGCGTGCGCCTTGTTCATGAAGCACAAATACCACACTACCTTTTGCCATCTTGCCATCTTGATCTTGACCTTGACCTTGCTTGTGACGAAAGCCCCGTCAGGCAGGTGACGCTGTAGTCGTCGCGGGATCAGCATTGCATTCATCTCCTTGATAGGAAGACCTTCGTGATTACGAAGCGCTAGCTTGAAGTGGTGCACCACCGCAATATCTGCCGTTGCAACCTTTCACGCGCATTATGTTGGGCACTTGTGAATTCTCCTCGGTGAAGCTTCGAAATGCTGCGTAAGTGCTCGGCGGACGTGGTGGTGGTGGGCGCCGGGGTGGCAGGCTGCTCTGCCTTCTATCACCTGGCGCGTCTGAATGCTCGCAACCCAAGCTTCAAGCCGCTGCTGGTGGATGCGTTGCCTCCATTGTCCCTCACCAGTGCGAACGGCTCTTTCAGCTACCGCAATTGGTTCCCGAGCGACGCCGAGACGCCCATGCGAGAGCTCGTGGTGCACTCTATCGATGAGATGGACGCCATCTGCAAAGAGACCAGCAACGCACTGGGCCTTAACCGCAACGGATACCTGTTCGTGACTCGGGACGTTCACAAGGTGGAGGAATTCAAGCACTTAGCCAAGAATCTGGAGCGACATGGTGGCGGACAACTACGAGTGCACGAACAGAACGACAAGCTCAGTGGCTACCGCTTCTCGACGGAGGAGATGCAGTACGACCTGGACGGGAGCGACCTGCTGGTGGGCATTGACAACGTTGCGGCTGCGTTCCCCAACCTGAAAGACTCGAATGCGCTCGCTGCACTTCATGTGCGTCGGTGTGGTTCACTGAACCCAGTTAAGGTGGCCGACTACGAGCTCACTAAGGCAGCAGAGTACTGCCCCAAGGCGAACGTGCTGCAGGGCAAAGTTACCGATTTCTTTGCTACTGGAGGCAATGTGAGTGGCGTGAAGGTGGCAATGCACAACGGCGAAACGCTGGAGGTGGCGACACCCAACGTGGTTTTTGCTACGGGTCCGCTATTTGAGAGAACCATGGATATTCTCAAACAGCGCGATATGTCGAGCTTCGATGTGCCAATTATTAACGAGCTGCACTGCCGCGCTATTGTCGACGATGTCGACCATGTGTTGCCTCCTACGATGCCGTTGACGTTCGATTCGGACCCAATGGGCAAACTTGAGGTGTGAAGGGTTTCAAGATGGCTCTGAATGAGGAGTTTATTCATCGTTGTGCTGTTTGTTTTGCTGCAGATTTCAGACGCTGATCGCAAGGAGCTTATGACTGATCCTGTAGCAGCTCGCATGCTGGAAGAGTACCCGGGCGGAGTTCATGTGCGGCCGTACAATGGGGATAAAATGATGGCAGTCTGGACGTACGATATCGAGCCTGTACCAGCGCACTATCCCGTTGAAGACGTATTGGATCGGAGGTGAGTTGTTGCCCGGACGCATGTTTATTGATACTGACTGTCATTTCGCTTTAGATTCCCAGAGGTCTGTGTCCGCGGACTTACCAAGATGTTCCCGCAGGTGAAGTCTTATCTTACGCGACCGGAAGTGCGCGATTCATTCTACGTGAGTGGCGGGTACTATTGCAAAACACTGGACAACCTCCCTCTCATCGGGCCGGCGCCGAGTACTATTGGAGGCATCTTTCTGCAGTCTGCTATGACTGGTGTTGGCCTCATGTCCAGTGGTGCGTCAGGCCACTTGCTGGCGACGCAGGTCATGGGCGAGAAACTCGAGGGCTGTGGGCTTGCTGACCACGTGGACGCATTCCTACCGAGTCGATTTGAAGACCAAGCGTATGTTGATTTTCTCAGTGACGGTGGTGGCGCTGCGTGTGGTCAAGTGTAGGCAGACCGACGGCTGCAGCGAGTAAAGCAAGTCGGAGTGATAACAAGTAACGTGCGGTGGATTCGCGGCTTTTGTTTTGTTCTACGCTGGAAATGTCGGCATCAACTCCTGCTGCTTTGGTGGGGGGGATTCCTGAAAGTATTCATGTGCGAGTGCGTCCTTGGCTGAAATTCGCTTGCGCGGACTAAGTGCTAGCATCCGACTCAGCAGGTCGAAACCAGCCTTCGACAGCGAGCACCCACTACCGGAAAACGTTGCAGCGAGCGGGAACTTATCACGTAGTCGAGAATGCTTGGGCCATTTGCCCCGAATGCTCAAATTGGCATCCGGTACGTCATCGTCAACACTAGGCCAATTCTCCTCATTTGGCGCGCCAAGCAGCTTGAAAATCTGGTCGGTCTGGTCCAGCTCACCACGTCCTGCAAACAGCGGCTTCATAAGCAGCATCTCGGCGAAAATACACCCGACTGACCACATATCCACCGCCGTCGAGTACTTCTTCGCACCAAGCAGCAACTCCGGGGAGCGGTACCACAGCGTCACCACCAGCTGCGTGTACGTACGCAGCGGCGAGCCATACTTGCGCGCAAGTCCAAAATCACACACTTTCAGCACTCCACGTGCATCATACAGCAAGTTGCTGGTTTTGAGGTCTCGATGAATGTACCAGCGGTTGTGCATATAGGCCATAGCACTCAGCAGTGAGTGCAGCAGGTACTTGACCTCGGACTGGAGCCACGGAGCCTTCATCTTGTTCTGCATAACGTGCTTGAGGTCGTTCTCAGCATAGTCCATGACCATGTAGATCTTGTCGGGCGTGGAGCCCACCACCATCTCCCGCACTTGGACGATGTTTGGGTGGTCCAGAGACAGCAGCACGTTCGTCTCCCGCAGCGCCGTGACCGGGAATCCTTCCTGGCTGGCGTCGGCGCTCATTTTGACCTGTTTGAGGGCCACCACGTCGCCCGTTTCCTTGTCCCGAGCTTTGGACACGACGCCGTACGTTCCCTCATCGATCTTGCCGATGCGCGCGTAGCAGTCGACGCTGCGACAGCCTAAAAGGTAAAAATTGTGGCGCGTTGGGTCCTCTGGAGTCACGATATCTTGGGTTATAGCGCGTTTTGAGGAACCAGAGTATGTGCCAATTGTAGAGGAGACGTCGGTGGAGTTGGAGGAGCTTTCTCTGCGGCTGGAAGGCTTGTGTTTGCGTCGGGAGACGCCCTCGTCCGCGGAGTCCGAGCCCGAGTCCCACCGGTCCCGCTTCGCCATTTTGGGTCGAATGGTGTGCGTCACACAAAATTTAATTGCTTTGCGGTACTGCGATCAAAGCTGATGAAGCATACATGTATATTGAGCTCTCCACACCAATATCTATAGTGTGTGCCTGCTGGTAACTAAAGGACCGGAGGCGTCTCCACTTACTTCCTGCTCCGCAGGATCGTGGCAGCAAGCACAGCCGACGTGGCAACTGCAGCCGCGATCACCAAGCGCGTCCGTGACTGCTTGTCGTTGGTCATCAGTCGAGTGTGGTAATCGAACGCAGCGAACGGGCACGACGCCGGCGCACGCTGGGCCGAGTTGTCGGCGCCGATGTCCTGCGTGGGGCCGAAGTACTCGTAGTGTAGCTGATCCGCCTGCACAGCCCACTGTTTGCTGAGCGACTTGTGCACAGCCGACATGAAACCCGCGGGGCCGCAGAAGTAGAACTCACAGTCCTTGGACGGCAGCCACTTCGCTAGCTGGGTCAGGTCAAACTTGCCGTAGATGGTGTGAGTCGTCACGAAGGCATTCTTCTTGGCGATACTTTCGATGTGCTCACCGAAAGCGCGGACGTCAGGACTACGGGCGTACTGCACGAACACAACCGGCTGCTTGGCAGCCTTTGACGCCACGAGGTGCTCGAGCATGCTCAGCAGCGGGGTGAAACCCACGCCACCACTCAGGAATACGAGCGGCTTGGTGGACGACTTCTCCGTGTCCAGATAGAAGTGTCCGCACGGGACACCAACGTGCAGGATGCTACCGACCTTGACGTCATTGTGAAGGTGTGAGGAAACCGCACCAGCAGGAATATCCTTGTCAACGTCACCAGACTCCTTCTTGACGGAGATGCGGTAAAAGTTTTGCCCCGGAGCGGATGAAACGCTGTAGTTACGGACGATGGAACGCCCCTTCTGGAGGTTGTCAAACTTGAGCGAGAGGAACTGGCCGGGCTGGAAGGTCATAAGCGTCTTCGCCGAGTCTACGCTCTCCAGGTAGAACGAGGTGACTTCGTCACTCTCCTTGACCTTGCGAGCCACGCGCAGCTCGCGGAATCCGGCCCATCCGCCAGGCATTTGCTCAAGCTCGTCGCGCATATTGTCCTCGGCCTGGATAAGGAGGTCAGCGAGGAACCAGTAGGCTTCCTTCCAAGCGTCAATGATTTCGTCCGTTGCGGCGTCCTTGAGCACGATCTTGATGGCACGAAGGAGGCAGCCACCGACAATAGGGTAGTGCTTGGCACGGATGTCGAGACTCACATGCTTGTGCACCATGCGAGGCACGGCGTCACCGAGGTTGCCCAGCTGGTCGCAGTTGGCAGCGAATCCAATGACAGCGTTGGCAAGCGATGTAGCCTGGCGGGACACTCCGGGAGGTGCTCCACCCTTGGTGGCGCCGGCGACGCGGTGGTGGGACATATTGAATAGGTTTTGCACCTCTGGGAACTCGCTGAACATCATGCCGTACATGGTGGAGGTGATCTCGGTTCCGTGCTCTTTGACGACAGGTGCAGTGGCCTTGAGGATGGCGATGGTGGAAGCGGACATGGGCTTGGGGCCGGCATTGCGCTTAGCGGTGGTCGTGTCAGCAGTCTGCTGGTTGGGAGCCATGGCGCTGATGGTTGCTGTGCACGGCGCGAGGTGGAGTTGCTGGGATTGCGCTGGAAGTGGCCAATTGAGAAGTGAGCTCTACCGGACCCGCACCACGAGTCGCAACAGAACTCCTGGCAGCGGGAGCTTCACACTCGCGTCGTTGGTGGGGACCATAGCCACGCAGCACCGTACCGTCGGGCCCACGCGGTTGCTGTTTCTGCACCTGCGCAGGAACCGCTGGAATAGCGCAGTGCTTGTTTCGGGTCACTCATCGTTTCGGTATTCAGCACGGAATGGACCAATCACAGCACGAGAGTCAACTTCAAGTCACTCATACGGTCGCAAAGACACGGCAGTTCAGGACGTGAGTCATCGCAAAATCCGGCCGGGTTGTCTTGTCTTATCTAGGCAGGACAGCGTCTATTTGAGTGGCGCAAGGCGAAGAAGTTGTGCCTTGCCGTACTAGCCGCTCACTCAAGAGGGCAAATTAAGATCGATCTCGGGTGAGTACGGCCACCCACACTTTGTCGTCATCACCAGAATCCCGGTGGTTTACTGCATGCGCGTGTTTTAGCAGCGAGCAAAGCGTCGCTCAAGCTGAAACTCGCTGGCACAATGGGCTAGGAATCAAGTCGCTCATACCATCATCACCGGGTGGCCTTGGTTTGGTGCGACGCGTATTGTAGTCGCTTGCACACCACGATGCACGGGCAGGTGTCCGCTGGTGCCGACAACCAATGCGGGGCGCCACAGGTCACTCATCTTCGACCAAGCAGCACTCGCGGTAAAGACATGCACCAAGCCAGTCCGACATGCACCAAGCCAGTCCGAAAGGTGCATCGTACCAGAGGACGTCTCCAAAGTTTGGAGTCCAAACACGGTTTGCTTGCTTTGACGACAAGGGAGGGGCAATGTACCCCTTCATCCCACAATAATATTGGCAGTCCGGTGACACAGAGCGAAAGCAATGAAGCTGATACACAAAATGCTTGATCATTTTCGCTGCTGAGGAACAGTGTAGTCTCCGTTGCCCTACAGGGGGCGAGACTTCTAATGGTGTCCATGTAACAATCCTGGCCAGCGCGTATCTCTAGATGTTCTGCAATATTTGCTGTCCTTCTACAGCGCTCTTAGCGCCTCCGCTAACATGCCAGGCTTCATGCCCACCCGCCGGGCATTTTCGATGACTCACTCGAAACGGCACGCTTTGATTGGCATCGATGGGGATGAGTGTCCAGCGACCACCTGCCTGCCACACGCGAAGTCTCCACCCCACATATTTGGTGATTCCAGCGTGCGCACCAGGAAAACTTGCCAGCAAACGGCCACGAGATCTGTTACGACTCGCTTCGTCAGCCACACTGGGGCTCACTTCTCATTTGACCACCTCGAGCACCACCCTATTGCCTCCCATCAGCGTCAAGATTGGCAGTATGTATCCTGCACGTGGGAGTCGTGCGGACGCTTTTGTGTTTCACCCCGCTGCTGAGTATCCTCGAGCACCTCATTGCGTCAAAGATTACCAAGCAACCGGGTTGTAGTACACCCGTAGTCGCATCGTTCGCCCAGCGAGAGTATCGCTAAGAGTCGGCTGTGTACAAATCGCTCAGCAAGCAATTGAAAGTACCGGCGGCTCAGCTGCACCACGCAGAACATCGGTGGGTAAGGCACAAAAGCATACACGTTTAGGTCACGTTCAATACAATTGATCCATTCAGCCTCGTCACCAATTCGTGAACCTTCTCCGAGTTTTATTGTTCTTTCGTCATGTTCTTATCGGCAGTGCGCGGCGTAGTCAACTCATTGCTCACCCCATCCTTGCATGGGCACGGGCCGTCAGTGTTGGCTCGGCACTTCGAAGCAGATCCTACGTAAGCGGGGTCGACGCAATCGTCTTTATCCGGAGCGTAGGCCATCACGAACAACCGCACGAAGCTTCCATACTCTCCGACGACTGCAACCACGCATGCCGGCAGCCTCAGACACAGCATTCTACAGCAAAATGGAGAAACTGTTAAGTGCAATCACGTGGATTTTTCTACCGTGTACCTCGGGTGAGCTCGCTGACGATAGTTTGCGACTGAGACTCGGAAATGCTCGTACAATGATCCCAACGTTTTGGGACTTCCGTTGCGACGAGGCAATCTGATTTTATTATTCTCCACTGAAGTCGTGGTATTATCCTCGTAAAGCTTCCAACTGCCACTGGGGAAGGTCTTCATCACCTTGGAGCTTAGTTGTAGTTTTACCTGAGATACCATCTATCGGTGCCGGCATTTTCTTGTCCGCGACGCACTGTTCAAAGCCAGCAAGTTGAGTCTGCAGTTTCTGTGCTTGTTGCACATGACCGAAGAAGATCAACATTTCGAGCAGAGCCCCCACCTCGCGTGCTAAGGCCGCATTGGGGCGCAATTCTGAGAGCTGCTGTTGTACATAGGCTTCCTCATCGGCGCTGCCCTCCTTCATTCTCTTTCGTCGCTCTCGGCGTGACGGGATACCTCCGTGCTTTGCCTTGGTCTTGGGTTTCTTGCCGACATCTCCCAGGGCTTGCGTTGCGTAAAAGTGGCTGGCCGTTGCCATTGACAGTGATTGCATCGAGAAATTACCAATGCTAGCAGCACTGTTGTGGCTTCCTACCGAGCTCATAGACACATTGGAGAGAGCACTGTCCGCAGCGCTCGAAGCACCAGAACGAATGCTACCAGCATCGGTGTCACCATCTCCTCCATTGCCGTGGTCCCATCGGCTACCATCAATGCCGTGCAGCTTGAAAAGCCGCTTTTGCTCACGAATAGTAGTCAGGCGCTTCCAGTGCTTAACATACAGTTTTTCCTTGCGTTCCAATTCCTCTTGGACGTCGTCACTACTCTGCAACACTCCCGTTTCCACATCGCTTTCTACCAGGTCGTCACGCTTGTGTAGGTAAGCTATACGCAATGCCTCTGGCCATTGCTGGTGTGTAACTAGAAGCGCTACTGCTTCGTCAATATCATTGCAATACTCGACGTAGATTCTTGCTACAGCGAGAACATCGTCAACAGATCCGCCTTGCTGTTGCTGCTGCTTGTTGAGAAGCTCTTCTGCAATTGCATACGCTTCACTACGCAACTTTTCGGAATTCTGGTGATCGCGAGCACTTAGTGCCAACGCCATCTGCCACTTGTTACCAGCGATAAATGCGCCTCGTGCCTTCTCCTTGTCCGAAGCTGACAAATACACGTACGCTGCAGCCTCGTACTTCTTCTCAGCCCCAAGAAAGTCCCCCTTTAGTGTAAGAATTTTTCGCCGAAAAGCACGGGCACTCTGGGACGCAGGACGCTGGACATGAGGAAACAAATTAAGAGCCTGATCATACAGCTCGCCCTGCTGGATCAGCTCTAGTGCCATCGTATGCAGCTTGCTCTTTTCTTCCTCGGAATCCTCACTGGTATCATTAATGAGGGCGCCCAGGTGGGACAACGCGCGTGCGTGTCTTCCAAGATGAACGTCGATGGTGTATTTTCGCCAGTTTTCATTTTCAAGCTGTGCCACACGGTCAAGGAATGGCACATATTCCTTTGGATCCCGCTGTGAATGAGCAGCCACCGTTCGCACCAGCTCCAAATCATACAACCCCAATGCTTCAGAGTACAGGCTGTCCACATCTGTCAGCATAATGAGGTGCTTAATAGCACGCGTTGCTGCCGCTCGGTTCTGTGACGAAGTGCTTGCATCTTCACGGTGCTTGCTCTGAACGAGCAAGTTCTCAATTTTACCTAGGGCTTCATCGAAGCGTGGGGGCGACTGCTTTACAGCAGCCGTAACGAATGGAAGCAACAAAGCGGCCTTCGCTTCCTCTCCATCACTCTCCAATTCTTGGGTTGCCCGCATAAACGCCTGGCAAACAGTATTGACTTTCTCTTCTGCATCGTACGCCAGTTGCACTCCATTGGTGTGCTTCTTCGCAGAAAATGGCTCGAGCAATGGGCCGTACTTCGTGGCCCAGACGTCAACAGAGTGTAGGTTGGTGATGAACAGGCATAGCCTGTCACTGGTGACTGCAGCCGGTCTTGTTGTAAGAAAACGCTTCACAAGGAACTGCGGGAAGTTTTCAATGAACGCTTGAGGGTTGAAGTCGGCAAGTATGTTCAGGTCAAGCCGGTGGCGACGACAAATCTCCAAAGCCGTATTATACTCGAGGGTTTCAATTTGTTGGACAACAATTGCAAGCACCAGGAGTCTTGGAGTCATGCACTCAAGATTTCCGCGTGGCATCTGCACAATGACGCTGGCTCGTTGACCCACCGTTGCTACAAGTAGAGCACCACGCTCAATTGTGCGCGATTCAAATGTGACAGTATCGAAGCCTGCAGTTGACGAATCTTGATCACGGTGGAAGCGCCGTAGATCATTCAACGGTGTAATACGCAGCTGTGACTCGCGTCCTTGCGTCGTGAATAAGAGCACCGAAGGCAGCGAACTGTAGTGGAACGACGAACAAGCTGACGCCAGAAGGTGGCCATTCACGTACAGCCTTGCACTTGAACCTTCGAGCCCAATTACTAAAATGCCTTCATCCGTGGACTCTCTTTGCTCCTTGGCAGACCGGCAATTGAGCACTGTTAAATGCGAGAACGGTGGGAACTTACCCGATACTAGATGTGGTACCTGCGACACCACAGACAAAGCGCTCAGCGTGTACACAGCACCACTGTGCGTCTGCACTGCCAATAAGACTGAGCTCTCATCAGCCATCTCTTGATCGTCCCTCGAACCCGCATGTTGTACTTCACAAGCTGTGCGAATGTTGAACAAGTCAATACTATGAACACTGGCGGTTGCTTCGCTGTCTGTTTCTGCGTTAAGGCAGTCAAACGAGCAAAGCACGAGTTGGTCTTGACGTCCACTCTTGCCAGCAAAAACTAGCTGGCGAGACTCGGCACAAAAACGGACCCAGAGCAAACTCTCAAGCGTGAGATACTCGCCATTTACCACAGTTTGAGGCAACACAATAGCCGTCATCGAAATTGGTGCAATTGGATTGCGGGTATGAGCTGCAGACAAAGGTGGAGGAGGTAAACCTGCAGCCGACCCTCGTGTATCAGCTGGAGTGAGATAATTCTCCACCAGCACCACAGTGCCATTAGCAAGTAGCACAAGTAATGCCTCGATTTGGGAATCGAATACAACTGAGTTGATTGTCGCGTCGAATGTAGCTTGAAGCAGTGCAAAAGGGGGTGGCACCATTGCACGGTGCAACGGCGTCAGCAGCAGATTAGACCCATCGATGACTCCGGTTACCGCAATGCTGTGGCGTTGAGGTGGCGCCTCTTGATTTTCTTCTCGCTCGTGTGCTGGTCGAGGTGACTGCAGTTGCGGGCGCTCGGCCTCGGCACTGCACATGTCCCAAGTAAATTCATGCTCGTAGAACGTAAGTTTTTGTGTAAGATACGAGCTAGTGAGAAGGCTCAATCGACCCGCGGCTTCTTCATCCCAGGCGAAGTTAACAAGTTGGTCTTCACTGGAAAATTGGAGCTCCTGTTTCAGATACCAGTGGTAATTATTCCTTGACCATAGTTGCACAACCGTTCCCTGGTTGTCTCCGCCTTCAGCACCACCAGTCGGATGCAAGCTCACACCAAGTGTATCAGACGACGTATTCCAGCGCACGCTCCCCACACGGTACTCCGGTGCGCGGTACGTCGCCGGAATCACAAACTCACCGTGGCGCAGTCCATTGCGCTCGAAAAACACTACAACCAGTCTTCTTTTCCTCACTTCACAGCTTGCAATCAACGCCAGACTCTGACTCCAGTGCAGCGTCGTGCCCAGCCCCGGGATCGCGCGTCCGTCTTCAAGTCTTCCAAGAGCGTGACACTCCAATTGCTCCGTGAACACCAGCACCTTCTGCACCTCAGCTCCACTCTGCTTCTCCTTCGTCGCCACATTTAGCGCAACAAACTTGGAATCCTCCCGCCAGCAAAGTTCACAGCACCACTGCTCGTCACCTAGTCCGTAGCTACCCAGCTCGAGCTCCGACGGCAAAGAGGCTGCAACCTCCGTCTCGTGCAACACCTCCCAATCATTGCTCATGACCAGCAGCGATCCTGCACCCGTGACAAGTGTCAGCTGCTCCTGGCTACCGCTCCACGCCAGCGCCCGCAGGCCGCTATCCACACTGCCGACTTCTTCGCCGTCGATTGAGTCGACGTCCACGGAGACGAGCGATCCGCTCGTAGAAGCGCAGACGAGCGCATTTAACTCTGCCACGTAGCTCATCCATCTCCAGCAGCCGACAGAAGCAGCTGTATCCTCCACAAACTCACGCAGATCCAGGAACAGCTCCAGGTCTTTGGACGAACATTGTGCATCTTCTTCTTCGAGCTGCAGCGTCTCGATGCGGCCACTAGTGCGTAACAAAAACACCTGAGAGTCGCCAGGGATAGACACAAACGTAACGCACTGGTCGGTAGACGCGGAGGGCGTCTCTAGGTCCCACACACGCCGCTGGAGCGACACCAAGTTGCGCATGGGCTCAACAATGCCTGGACCACCAAACGATCCGATATGCAATCTGATTCGAGTGGAATCAGAAACACGAGTTTTATTGGGTCCAAAATCTCATCTGAAAAACATGGAGCCGAAGACGCTGCTGAACACGCTGTCGCCGCAGCTTCAAGCGCTGGTGGAGGCCTCTTTAGGGACCAAATTACCACCTCCTACCGCTACTACAGCGCCCCAGCCGAAGCAGCAGAGCCCTAGGTCCCATTCTGCTGCTAACGAGGCGAAGATACGCGCCAAACCCTCAATTCCGAGCTCTCTGGGGCTCAATCCGTCGGAGCTCTTCGGTGCGTGAGCTGAAGCTCCAATTATTGATAATGGCACTAGTATTAATGGTACGATTGGTGACTTGCAGCGTTGCAACATCCAGAGTCTCCTGGGTTCGTGGTGAAGGAGGGATTTCTAGGGCGACTAAACGCCCTAGCAGTGAGAGACGCGTTGACGGAACTGGCGCAGAGCGAGGCGTTCCATGAGGCGAAGGTTGGCGCTGGAGAAAATTTACGCAACGATCGGGCGGTGAGAGGAGACAGGATCCATTGGATTCAGACGCCGCGCAATCTGAACGCGCTCAAGGAGGGGGAGAAGAACGTTAGTCCAGCGATTTTGCACCTCCGCAGACAAGTGGAAGCACTGGTGTATGGACTCAAACAAGTTTCGCCCGAGTTGGATCTGCGCAATGTTGTATCGACGCAATTTGCTATCTTCGTACGTTGTAGTGATTGGAGTCTTTGATAGACTTGAGCTGACGTGGGTTTGTGTAATGTGCTGTTCAGCCAGGAGATGGAGCCCGATTTGTCAAGCACTTTGACACGTACTCGAACGCACAAAGAGACGAACGAGGTGGGATGTTTAAGGATGGACTCGTCCGTCTCGTTACGTGTGTATACTATTTGAACGATCAGTGGGAAACGGAAGATGGCGGCCAGCTACGCGTTCATTTGAAAGGGGCCCAACTCTTACCAGAGAGTAACTGGGATATCCCACCTACCTTGGATACGCTCGTGATGTTCCGGAGCCTTGATGTCGAGCACGAGGTGTTGCCGACTTATCGCGAGCGCAAGGCTGTGACAATATGGTATTACGGCAAGCCACCTGAGCTGTCGCCTTCTCACGTGAAGCTTGCAGGAAGTGCAGACGTATCTGTACCACGTCCACTACCCTCAGTCACAGGAAATCAGATTAGCCACACCCAGCATGCTACCATTTTCGTTGCGATTCCAAGTTACCGTGACTCAGAGTGCAGGCACACAGTTGATGACTTGCTTGCACAAGCAACGTTTCCGGACCGAATTTCTATCGGAATTTGCTTGCAGGTGGACGCTGAAGACGATACTCATGCTTACTTGAAGACTAAATACTCTACAAGCAAGGTTCGTGTGCGTTGCGTAGACTATCAGATGGCTGCGGGTCCATGCGTAGCGCGTGCCCAGGCACAGAAGGTGTGGCAGGGAGAAGAGTATTATCTTCAGATCGATAGTCACATGCGTTTTCGTCCTGGATGGGATTGTTTCCTGATCAATGAGCTGGGAAAATGTTCGTCGGCAAAGTCTATCTTGACGACGTACCCGCTAGGCTACACGCTTCCAAACAAGGTAAGACCTGACACCAAACATTCGTTTTTACAAAATAGCTAACTGCGCTTTTGCGTGCGGTTCTGTACTCTTTTATAGGTCTCAGCAGAGTGTCGCCCCACACTCCTTTGTGCGTCCTCGTTCGACGAGGACAGTTTGCTACGCCAAACTAGCAAAATACTCGCGAAAAAAACGACGAAGTGTGTGGATATGTTACGAGTGCCTCTACATGCTATGACTTGTTCAGTGACTGGTATGCTTACGTTGCGTGTTTTGATATGTGTAGACCCCTGTCTTCACTTTTCTGGGCTGCTGGCTTTGCGTTTTCGTCGTCAAAAGTGATTGCGGAAGTTCCGTACGACGAAACACTGCGTTTCTTGTTTTTCGGAGAAGAGTCTTCGATGGCCGCGCGACTCTGGACTTCCGGGTGGGATTTCTTCACCCCTTCAGAAACTGTGGTCTACCACCTCTGGACGCGAGCGTATCGCCCTGTTTTCCAGGAATTGGAAAATGAGGAAACGAAAACCTGTCGCGCAGCGTCAGCTCAGTTCGTCAAACAGTTGCTACAGGCTGATGAGGCGTGTGATGGCCCAGGGAATGCATCTAGTGTTGGTAAGCATCCCTTAGGGACCGCGCGAAGTTTTGAGAGCTATCAGAAGCACGTTGGTGTTGATTTTTCCACTCGAAGTATAGAGTGGCGCTCCGAGTGGGGAAATCTTGATCCGATACAATTCGATCTGAAAGCTCATGCTGGGAAAACTCTGACTCCAGTGTAGGTCCATTGCCGTAGGTAGCAAAGCAAATGTTTCTCCCCAATTTGCGTAATATTTCGTATTACATGATACGAGCTTTAGTGGAGAACATCTTCATTTAGTTGTTCATGCCTTTTACAAATTCTATCCACGAATCTGAACCAACGTGTATGGTAACAGCCAGCTCATTTACCGATCTCGATCAGCCGCTTGCCCAGCGTGAAGTAGTAGCCGACAACACTCTTCAGATCCTCGAGTATGATGAACTCGCGAGGGCAATGAGCATCCGTGATACTACCCGCGCCAACCAAGTACGCCTTGCCGTCGAAATCAAAGTACGGCACATCTGTATTGAAGCATGCGATTCCCGTGTCGTAGCCATCAACGGTAGTCAAGTGCACCGGAGCATTAGCCGTGTACAGCTTCATGCCCACACGTCCGGCCACGATTTCCTGCAATTATATATATGCAAGTCAGTATATCATGCTAGGCACGGTGATCATTTTGATCGCTTACCTCAACGCGCTTGTAAACGACGTCGGGATCTGTCACCAAACGGAACATGAGCATCGCCGACGACTGCTCCGCCAAAGCGTTTGCGGCTTGGCCGCCGTTGAGCATACCAATGTTGAGGTCCGTGTTCCCGTATTCGTCAGTCGTTGGCCAGCTTTCCTTCTTCAAGTCGTACAGAACGTCGATCATCGGATCGATGGCCGAGTCGCCCAAGTGTGGGTAGCCTTATCCGATCAGACACAGAAGAGGTTGGTTAGTTGACGACAAATTTCAGGCCAAGTAAGCACACTCTGCCCTACCGCTGTGAGCTGCAACACCCTCCTGCGTGAGTTGAATTTTGAGGACACCCTTCTGCATCTTTGACATCTTCAGAGCAGTAGGCTCGCCCACAACCATATGAGCCGGCTTCACATTCAACTCGTTTGCCTTTTTCATACCGCTGTGGTCGGTCTCCTCAGACACGACAAATAGGAGCTGAACGTCGTCGCCAAAACCAGCCTCGACAAGCTTCTGCGCCGCAATCATTTGACCAGCAACAAGACTCTTAGCATCACAGGCACCGCGTCCGTAGAGCGTTGTGCTGTCGATCCGAGGGGGAAGATACGGTGGAACGGTGTCCATGTGCGAGTTGAACATAAGTTTCGGGGTCTTGCTATCGCTTCGAGTAGCGTACACGTTGTACCTAAACACACGCAAAGGCACATGCTGGTAAGTCAAATAAACCAGCTCAGTTTGCCTATGAAAAATAAGTACCTGTCGGCCTTCACCACAGCATCGGGCTGCGGAGAAACCTTCTGCATATGCACGCGCCAACCCCGAGCAGTCAGCCAGCCAGCAATCGCCTTGCCTACAGCAGCTTCCTCTCCAGAAGTCGAGACGATACTGTTGAGGCCAATCGCAAGCTTCACAACGTCGTCGCTGTTGGCATCCGCCAGTGCGGCAGCAGCCTCAATTTGGGCCTGATGTTCATCGGAGACAGCAGACCCTGCAGCACTCTTAGCAGCAGCCGTCGGCTGAAGCGTCTTCGAGACCGTCTCACGCCACTGTCCGTTTACAGATGTCGCCTTCACAACGCTTGAGCCATTGGCCCCGAAAATGAACGCACCCATAAGCGACGACGGGGTCGAGAACTTCAGCTGCTCTTCCTCGATGTCAACCAACGCGAAGTCGGCAGCATACCCCTCCTTGATTTCACCCTGCATTGAAACACAAAAATGTGTTAAAAGGATACACATTCGGTTAAAGCTTATCTTGGTTCGAGCAATGCCTTACCACTTTCAGATTGAGCGATTCTGCACCGTTCTTGGTGCCGTAGCGGAAAAGTAACTTCGCCAGATCCGTCTCCGACGTGGCGTCAGTGCAAACACCTCTCCTGCTCTCGTGCAGGCGGTGAGCGTACTCCAGCCAGCGCATTTCCTCACACATGTCCACACGAGCGTTGCAATCCGTGCCGAGGCAAACACGATCAGAGCAACTCGCGATAAACGGAAAGCCGTCTCCCAGGTTGCCCTAAACAAAGAGATACAGGATATAAGCATAGCTACACAGAAAAAATCTCAACACACACTTAGCTCACCTCCGTGAGCGGGCAGATGCACACGTTGCCCTTCTTGTCCACGAACTGCTTCAGTTCGTCTGCCTGGGTCCACGTGCAATGCACAGCGGTGAACTTCTCGTCAATAGTCAAGTTCTTCAGCAGCAGTGCCATCGGAGTGTCTCCATCGTGTGCGGCCTTGCAGTCGTCCACTTCCTTCGTCTGCTCCTCCAGATGAATGTGGAAGACCAATCCGCGACGCACCGATTCCTCGTGCAGCTTGACAATATCCGGGACCTCCACGGCACGCATCGAGTGGGCCACCACACCCAGCGACTGGGTAGGTGCATCCGCCAACAGCTTCTGCAGTGCGTCCATCTGGTTCCAGTACACCTCGTGCGAGTCCACCTTGAAGCGCTTCTGGGACTCCACCATGGGTGCGCGCTGAAAGCCGCCGTGCTCGTAGTAGGCGTTCAGTAGCACGATGCGGATACCCACATCCTTGGCAGCGCGCAGCACCGTCTCGTCGTACGCGAACGCGTGTCCGTTCTTGCCTTCGCCCGGGCGACCGTGGTGGAAGTAGTGGAATTCGCCCACACTCGTGATGCCGGCGTCGCGCATCTCGGAGAAGCACTGGCGCGTCAGGTCGTAGATTTGCTGCTCGCTCATGCCACCCACAAGCTTGTACATCTCCTCGCGCCACGTCCAGAAACTGCTCTGCGTCGAGTTCTTGGGGTACGTCTCGCCGAGGCCTCTCAGGCCGCGCTGGAACGCGTGCGAGTGCGCGTTCACCATGCCGGGCAGCAGCGCGCGGCCCGGGAGCTCGTGCACGCACGCAGCGTCCACGACAGCGGCACGCTGCACGGATTGGATGAGGCCGTCGGCGCCCACGCACACCTGCACGTCGCGCTCGAACCGGTCGCCGGTCCACGTGAGCTCGGGCGCCAGCACGTACGCGGCGGAGGAGTGCGGGAGCTGCATGGTGGATGCTGAGTGATGGTGGTGCGCGTGCGGGGAGCAGAATGCAGAGTATTTGCGCGGTGTCAACGGGCCACCCAAAGAGCGAATGAAGGCTGCGCGCATGGACACAAAAGGCAAAGTGAAGTGCCTGCTGGTGATTGCTACGAAGTTGAACCTCTACTATTTGGAATTTTACGAAATCGTATATGTGTATTAAGCAATCAACTTTATTCAGTTTAGCCGTCAATCGTTATAGAATACTCTGTTTACTACTCCTTTATACTCAATAGTAAACCAACACTACCGCCATTTTATCGTAATAGCAAGTATCACGGTAAATATTTTATATATTATTTCAGTTGTTAAAGAAGATGGACAATATCTAAGCAACATATCATGTATTGATTTAGGCGATTGATTGGACGCGATTGTGGAACCACTTCAACATCCTACTGGATGGGTACACGTACTTGCCGCCGACGATTTGATGCACATTCGCGATTTTGCCGCGCCTCCTCCATCAGTTCCTGCCGCTGCGACGACCCCGCTTCCCCGATGAGCTCTTTCCGTCTGCGCATTGCCAACGCGCGCCAGATCGTGCAGGTTTGTGCGCATGGCGAGCCGTTCAAGGCTGGCGCCGCCCAGAAGGAGCTAGTTGTGCTCGAAAATGCGTCACTGATCGTGGATCAGGCGGGCAAGATCGCGTCCGTTGGTTCTGCTGCAGACGTCGAGAAGTGGCTGAGCGTCCAGCCGCAGCCAGTGAGCTTCGAGAAGGACGTGGACGCCCGCGACATGGTGGTGCTGCCCGGTTTCGTGGATGCACACACGCACCCGGTGTGGAGCGGCAACCGCGTCAACGAGTTCGCCATGAAGCTCGCTGGCGCCACTTACATGGAAGTGCACGAGAGCGGCGGCGGCATCAACAACACGGTGCGCCACACCAAGATGAGCTCGGAAGCGGACCTGCTGGCGCTGCTGCGTACACGCATGGACCGCATGCTGCGTTGCGGCACCACGCTCATCGAGGCCAAGAGCGGTTACGGACTCGAGACCGACACAGAACTCAAGATGCTGCGCGTGCTGCACGCTGCATCGACGGGTGTCAATGCCCACCCGGTGGAGATCGTGTCGAACTACCTGGGCGGTCACTCGGTTCCTGACGGCATGACTGCCGCCGCCGCCACCGAGGACATCGTCAGCAAGCAGATCCCGGCGCTCGTACAGGCCAAGAAGGACGGCACCATCTCGCCTGAATTTATCGATGTGTTCTGTGAGAAGGGAGTATTTGAGCACGATGACACGCGCCGCATTCTGGAGGCCGGCAAGAAGGCTGGACTGGAGATCAACTTCCACGGTGACGAGATGCACCCCATGCAGTCCGGTAGTATAGCTGCTGATCTTGGTGCACGTGCCATTTCCCACTGTGAAATGCTGACGGCTAAAGATCTTCAAGCCATGGCGGCACACACGCCAGAGCCTGTGTTTGCTGTGCTGCTCCCTACCACCAAGTACATCCTGAAGTTGCCCAACCCGCCGGCTCGTGACATGATCGCCGCTGGCGTCCCAATTGCTCTTGGTAGTGACTACAACCCGAACGCACACTGCCTCTCCATGGCGCTGACCATGAACATGGCATGTGTGCAGTTCAATTTGACCATGAAAGAGGCACTTGTAGGCGCCACCATCAACGCTGCCGCCTCTATCAACCGTTCCGCCACGCACGGCAGTCTGGAAGTAGGCAAGCAGGGCGACTTGGTGCTGATGCGTGCGACGCAGTGGGAGCAGATCATCTACGAAATGGGCGACCCTCCCATCGAGCACGTGGTGAAGAAGGGAATTTTTTGTACTGCCAAGTAAATTCCTAGCAGCAATAAGCAGAAGTCGACCAATTTTGCCTAAAACGAAGCACTAAGAAACAAACACGTTGATTGACCGCAGTCCATTTTCTATGAGAGCAGAAGAGCAACCGAAGCTGCACAGACCCCTTTGCGCACCCGAATCGGATACAGATGTCGTAGATATCATGTTATCTATTGAGTGGGTGGCTGGTACGTGTTCTTCTCGTTCCACTCGTCCATCTTCTTCTCGATGAAGGCGATGACCTTCGGGTCTGGCACAATAAATAGGTGCGTGTCGTCCAGATCTTCAATCACAAAGCGTTGCTGCAGTCCACAGCCACGATACAAACTGTCAGCATAAGCGAGTATCCTCTAAACTCCCATTGAAAGACCAACCTGGACGGCCGTCTCGTTAAGGTGCAGTAGATATTGCTTCGTCGCCGGGTCGCTGCGTAAAACGAGAGTTAGAGAGGGAGATGGAAGTGAGGACAGACACAAACTCCAGCGCCATGCATTCGCTTCATCCACCAGGGGTCAAGTCGCTTACCATTTGACCAGCACGCCCTTGTTCGCGGTCGGCATCCTTGGCTGCAGAGCTGAGCGCTGCAAAGTTGGTGTGACGTACACTATGAAGGCTGCAATCATTTCGGTACATATCGTCCACTGCACTTCAGCTCATTGAGCCCCAGCCTGGGATATCGATCGACCACTCGCTCGCTCGATTGATCGAGAAATCCCAGCAACGTCGGGTTATGGAAACCGAGATACAATGTGCAGCAGCCAACGACGCAGGGGGGGGGGGATGCAGGGACGCGTGGCGTCGAGGTTCTAGGCAAGCCGCACCCCGTTTGGTACAAACTCCGTCGACGACAGTTTGTATGAACCTGCAAGATGAACCTCCCCTCAACGAAAACTCTGCATGCACACGAAGTGACGCAAGAACCGTTTTATTCATTTAATTTTTTTTTGGCGCAGCCTTCTTCTCTTGCTCGTCCATCTGCTTCATCCAAACTTCGGGCTTCAGGATGGTACCTCTCTTGTTTTGTGCTAGTAACCACAGATCGTCAAACCCCTCGTAGCGCAGATATGTCGGGTCCTTCTTCAGCTCCTCCAAACTTTTTCCAAGGAAGCCATACTCCCTGGCCAGAGCTTGCGGATTTTTCCCCTCCTTCAGCCAAGCCTTGTGTCGCAGCTTCTTCGCGAGTGTTTGCATTTCCCACTTCTCTGCGAGATTGCTCCAATACGCCAACGTCTTCGCTCTCACAACCCCTCTTTCTTCCGCATTGTCGTCTTCCTCTCCACCTCCATCGGGTGGGCTTTCCCTCAGGGACCGTTTGCTTGGACCAGCGTTCTGAATTGTACCGAGGGTCCCTTTCATCTGGGCAGAGTCTGGAGTCGTCGAGAATGCGTCGCTCGCAGCAACTAGTAGGGCAGCCGCGAGCACCAACACAGCAGCGTATCGTCTCATGCTTGTTTTACAAATGAGGTGACAACGTTCGGTTCTGCTGAGCACGGGGCGTCATCACAAGTTGTGTGATTCACAATAAACATTGCACATCAAGGGATACAGAGGTACAGTTTTACCGTAAGCTTATACAATATTAATAGTACATGTGTGATTTGCAGAGGATTAGGACAGCGGAGGATAGCGCGAAGAGTGAGGTAAGAGAGGGTTCTTGAGGAGGAAGTCGGCCTGGAAGATGGCTTGTGTATTGGAGGAGAAGCTGAGAAGTTGAGGACTGGAAGTCCTCGGAGGGGATAATAACCCATACCTTGACTGGTCTACATTGCACGGGATACAAATCCCTAGTACTACTTGAGTACTGTGATAAAGCGTAGGCACGTCGGAGATGCATATACTTTAACAACATGTAGTACGGCCGCCGTACGGCGTGCTCGAACGTCGCGACGTTACATCCCGCGGGGATGTTTATCGCTGGTTCACACTGTGAACTTCAAGCGCCAACAAACAGGATGACCGTACTGCAGCTCACTTGTCCTTTTGCCTCTACAACTGTTGTTGTCTAACATGCGTTTAGAGATTGGCATGCCAGACGAGTTGTCTGACCTAGGAAGTCAAAGATGCCGATTTTCCTTCGAACTCGCGAGTCTGGCTGTATTTGCTGTAGTTCGTGTGAAGACCACAGCACCACATAAGTCCTACATAAATAATGTTGGTGGTGCATTTGTTTGATGCGCAGCATCTTACTCCCACTGGGACGAGCTTCCGCCACTTCATCCGCCACCAAGGCCCTCGTAACGAGACTAGGGATCATGCGTCTACGCAGCAGGGGCCCTGCAGACGGCGATGTCAGGGCTGACCGGAAAGAAATCGTCATCAAGACGGAGGTGGAGCGTCCTCCCTCTCGTCATCGTATCAAAACTGAAGCAAAAGAAGTTGGCGGCGTAAAGCGCGAGAAGGTCGAGCAAGACAAGAAAAACGCTCCACAGGCCAATAAAAGGGCAAAGAAAGCTGCTGGCAAGAATAAACCCAAGAAGCGAGTGCCTCGCCAGGAGCCCAGCAACTGGAAGGAGATTCTACGAGGGATTGAGGAGATGCGGGCCAACAAGGACGCAGAGGTGGACAAATACGGCTGCGAGGTGCATCTTTAGAGGGCTAGAGGTTGTAACACAGGGTCGGGTGGCTAAGTGTTACGCGGTGGTTGCAGGTCTTCTTCGACGAGAGCTTCCCCCCGCAGGAGTGTCGCTTCCACGTGCTGATCGCGGCCATGATGAGCAGCCAGACTAAAGACCCGGTCAATGCCGCAGCAATGGGTCGTCTTATTAAGCACGGTGAGCTGGATATTTGTCTTCTGGACAAGGTGTAGTAAGAACTGAAGATTTTCGCTTGTGTTGATAGGGTTGACTGTGGAGTCGATGCTCGAAATCGACCAGCAGGAACTCGCACAGCTGATCAGGCCTGTGGGATTCTTTAATCACAAGGCGAAGTACATCAAGCAAACTGTTGCAATTTTGAGAAAGCAGGCTGAAGCCGATGGGAAAGACGTCGTTGAAATTCCGGACACATATGAGGGACTCATTGGGTTGCCTGGAGTCGGGCCGAAAATGGCGACGCTTGTCATGAATTGCGCGTGGAACAAGTATGTCGCGCTTTAGCATTGTTACATCTGGTACTACCGGTAGCTTGCTAACTTGGTGTTTCTTGAACACAGTGCGGTTGGAATTTGCGTGGACACGCACGTCCACCGTATTTCAAATCGCCTTAAATGGGTGAAGACATGGAACAAGAACAACCCAAAGTCGCAGAACCCCGAAAAGACTCGAGCCGTACGAAAGATGATGCATGTTGAACTGGAAATCAGTCTGGCTGACCCCTAAAATGCAGGAACTGGAGGATTGGCTGCCAAAGGAACACTGGGGCCCCATAAACCCGTTGTTAGTTGGTTTTGGCCAGACTATTTGCCTTCCACGCGGACCCAAGTGCAGCGAGTGTAAGATCCGCGGCGTCTGCCCGTCTGCAAACAGCTCCGCAATTTAGTCCTCAATCGTAGCTTCACATCAGGATGTATTGCAGCGCATAGAAGCTTGGGAATGTATTATATATATTCCACCAGCAGTGTGTCATTCAGACGCAAATCATGTCGTTAAATGTCCACCATCTCCAGGGGCTCAGTGGGAGAAGTAATCGCATGGGGGGATTGACCAGAAACTGACGCATCCATGACTCCATTTGAGGGCAGTGCGCCCCCTGATACTGACGAAGCTGGTGGCGAGGGGCTTGTTGAGTGAGCGCTAACCACGAATGGGCCACGATGCCTGGAACGATCTCCATTCACTGAAAAATAGCGATGCATCCAACTCGTTTGCAAAATCTGAGCAGTATTGCCATCGATTGGCGTGCACACACCCCTCTGAAAATCCCAATTATCATCAAGTCGATACGCCAATAACGAATCTGCAAGTCCACCAGTCTTGTCCTCGATGCTATCGCCGTTGAAAACTGCAGTGTGGCCATAATCTTCGGGTGGGTCTTCATAATCCTCTAGTCGGAACACGTGGAAAGTAACCCGACGAAACCTTACGTCGCCAGCATCAGCAAGCGATGGTAGCAACGAGGCTACGGCGGTATCAATTGCCGATGCTTCCTCTGCGTTACAACTTACAGTGCGAACCTCAACGTCGCTACCGAGAGATCGATACAAGCGTTGCAGATCACCTATGTAAGGCGCACCCAATAGAAGTTTCTGATTAAACAGCTTTGAGCCTGCATCCATTCTTGGTGAGCTGTCCGTTCCAGCACTCGCTTCCATAGCAAAGCGTGCTTCCTCACATTCGGCTGATGATAGCCGTCTAGAGCAGACCAAGTCTGTCACCCGTAACTCTCCACCTACTTTCACCAAGCTAAACGCCAGTTCCAGTATTGTGTTTTTGCTCGCTGGAAACCCCAACGATTGAATCGAGCAGTTGCATATGACCAGGTCAGCTTGACCCAATAATTTCTTCAACGCGCCGCCGCCTAATTCAGTTGACGACGATGACATACCACCATATTCTCCGACTATGAATTTCATGTTCACGTCGGGCATCCCCAGTGTTTCAAGGCAATAGCTCTCTGCAGCTTGTTCGGCCAAATAAACACTCGCAGGATTTGCTTCTACGCAGGTGACAAATCCGCTGGCTCCGACCGACGCGGCTGCGAGGAAAGCCTTGGCGACACTGCCGAACCCCACAACAGCAACACGTACCCCAGCTATGCCACCTATCAGATCGTCATCCGTGGCTGAGCCTTGACACGAACAAGCGAGCCCACGAATACTGTCGGGGAGCTGCTCCAGACGTGCAGCTTTCGTCGATGAAGGCATTGCTGCCTTTTCTTGATACCATTGCGCGGAGCACAGCTCTGATTTTTGTGAGGCCATTGAAGGTGCTGAATCCACTGTCGAGTCCAAAGTGACGGACTGTTGGTTTGAAGGATTTTCGTTACCATCTTCGACAGAGTTCTCAGTCATGGTCGAATACTCGTTTGCAACTTGTGTCTGCGATAAACCAGCAGCCAAGAGAGTTGCATTCCAAGCACCTATTGGTGCTGACTCCGAGCTACCTGGATCAACTCCAAGCGGCTGTTCCAGCGGTAGCGCAACCTTGTTCGCAGGTTTTCGTAGACGAATACAATGGCGGTGCTTAAATCTTGCCAACCAACCAACCGACAGCACGAGCTTATCATCCGACACGCTATGCACTTGTTTCAGTCGTTGCGCTTCCTCAAGAATCAGCGCTTCAGTCAGCACTCGTCCCTGGCCACCTCCACTTGGTTGAGGAGCACTTCTTCTCTCTCCATTGACTGCATTGCTCACCCCACCTGTGTTACTAGACTGCGCCTCTCCTCCTGCATCTGTCACACTCCCATTGCCTTCATCTTCACCTAGATGAGCCGTAATAAACTTGACGAGATCCGCTTCAAACGCCGGGAAAAGCGGACGTCGACGCCGCTTCATGTCGGGGTTCCTGGGCGCGTCGCCTCCTTCCTGTCCGCCGCGCAGCAGTTTCCAATCCATCGAGATGATCTTAGACAGCGTCGAGCGGCCCACGGACCAGCCGAACTGCGTCGCCACCTCTCGGCGCAGAAGCTCCTGGGACGGCGCCAGCTCCCCGCGTGTCTTGCAATCGTTCACCTTCTGCTCGCAGAAGCTCTTGGCGATGGACTTTTCGCGAAGCGTCAGCGACTTGCGCGCCAGCTTGCGCTTGCTGCCAGGCCGCGGGTCCGCGTCGACATCGCTAGTGGCAGTGCTGTCCTTGACGAAGCCGTCCATTTTCTGATAGAAAAGCGAAAATTGAGTCGTGATTGGATTCCTGAAACAGCGATTATTTTGGATATTCCAAATCGAGACGAGATATGTTGGAGATTTTATGGATATTCCGCTACAATTTGCTTCTTAGCACTGCCGCGCGTTGGCAACGCGAACGAAGGCGACCACACACCATAATTCAGGGCACACGATTACTCAAATACCTACGACTTCTGTCGAGGCAGTCAAAAGAGGCACCACCGTCGGTGATGAGTCACGTACAGCCACCGAGTCGCGTACTGATACCGGCCCGTTGCGGTCCTGGCTTCGGAATTCTAGACATCTTGTACTAGTACGCCGTAAAGTTGCCACGAACGAAGTGAAGTAAGGCTGTTTGAGGCCAAAACAAGATAGTACGAATCCCTGGCCGGAGCCGCACACATGGGGCGAGGCGCAAACCACCGGTTACACGACTTGTGATCGCATCTCTAGCAAAGCAAGCGAATGACAACCGAGACCGTGTGATCTGTCCGAGACTTGCGCTTCATTGCCCTCCCGTTGGTGTATTTGAAGATACCCTCCGCTCTTTTACAACCCTGCAATGCTAGCCTCCGACAAGCACCGGGCTACAGACCAGGCCAGTTTGGCAAATTCTCAGTCAGACTCTCTTCTTCCGTGACGCGTTCAGTCTTAAATAATTCGATGAACTAAACGAACAAGTACATGAGAACAGTACCAAAGCGTTAAGGGCAAAGCACTTGAGTCAGAGACTGATAAAGTGACGTCCACCTGTTGATCCATCATGCGGGGCTTGGGCGCCGAGAAGCGAATGTACTCGTCAAAGATGGAGCTGAAAGCCCAACGCTGCACTTTGCGCAGCGAACCAACCAGACAACCCGTGCGATGCTGCAAAAACAACATTTCAGTTAGTCTCTGTCGCACCCAATGAAGCAGTGCGTCGAACACACCTTTCCCTTATTGCAGTGAATCAGCATGGGGTGGTTGCGCTTGTCCAGTACGGCCTTAAGCGCCGCCACGATGCCGTCCTCGGGGATGTCGACGAACGGCTCCTGTTTCGTCATATATGAGAAATATCATATCCACTTGAAATATATCTAAAGTTTGCTGACCTTGTTGCCCGGCACGCCGAACTGCAGCAACTTGATCCCGTGCATGCGGTTGAACTCCGTGTTGGCCAACGGGTAGTCCTCCAGCACGAGCGTCAGGATGGACTTGAGCTGCAGCGACTTCTTGAGGAAGGCGAAGTTCTTCTTCTTGGGGAATCCACCTGCATTTCGTCATATCTATATGATCCATCATATAGACTCAATCAGCCCATTGGTAGCGGGAATCACGCACTTCGGTAGAGCCCCTTCTCGATCATGGCGAAGTTTTCGGGCGGGATGAGCTCCTCGTACTCTCCATCTTCCTCCTCCGCCGCCTTGACGCGCGCTGGGTCGCCTGCAAGCACCACGGACGACGACGACAGCGTCGCCATCATCGTGCAATAATTGCGAAATGCATTTAAAGTGTCGGGTATAAATACAGAATCATATCGGGAATTTTTATCACTACATCCGTTTTTTAATGGATAAGTCCGTTTTGTTTATATAATTTCGCCTGTGAGACTTGATGGCGTTGACAAATTGAGCGCGAAAAGTTTGCCAAACCTTTGAAACCAAATTTTTGCATGGCATATGTTTTCACAGGTTTTAGCATTTTTTTGATTTTATGAAGTCTCACAGGCGAAGTTATCCATACAAAACGGTGTAGTGATAAAAAACGATGTCGGGCGCTCCAGGTCCCTCCAGTCGGAGAAATTCCACTTGCCCAAAACTCCTCCAGCCAATTCGTCCCCCCCAGTACGTTGTCGCGCTCTAAGAGAAAGTCAACGACTTAAGAGCACTTGGCACTGAAGGTGGTGCAGGCAACAGCCTTAAGCACCAGGAGTGTTATTGAGTCGCAGCCCGTAGATTCTCGGAATCAAAAGAATGAACAGGTTTCTTCTAGAGAAGCCTCGTGAGACTAAACCTCAACCAACGGCAGCGTCCTCGTCCCAGCTTGTCTGGTTGAAGTTGACCAATTTCTCTTACGCTCGCTAGCGTGCCAACGTCCCCTCGGCCAGGCCGGGGAGTAGCGGAAAACGCCGCTCTCGCCACCGTTCGAATGTACACACGTCATACCGAATGCCTACAGAACTCGGAAGTACGCTGCCCGTCCGCGACTAACCCCATCAGAGAAGTTCCAGATTCGCAAGCGATACCAGAATGGGGAGAAAATTACCCAGCTGCATCAAAGCACGGGACACGCCCGCAGCACGGGATCGACTCCATCGTTCACGCCCAGCCCAAACAAGACGAGTCCAAGTCAGATGAACCCAGACTGTTGTATTGCATGGTCCTATTGTTGGAGCACACGTCGTTGAGTATGACCAGCACATGTGGTCTGTTGGCTTGCAAAACAACTGGAAAGTTGAGATAGATACCCGCGGTAATGTTCATCTGTAGCGTCAACACACACAGGACCGGGATTCTGCAACTTGAATTTTTGCGCTTTTGCACAATCACCACAATAGACGGAGCTGTTCTGCGTGGCGGCTTGGAGCTTCGTTGGCTCAAGAGTTTGTTTGCGGTGAGGACGAGAGAGAAATGGAGAGGAGATGAAGGTGATTTGAGGTTTTCGGGATCCCGAGTTTTGGAGTTTTGGATCACCCAGTGCTGCGCTGCTTTCGTCCGGACCGGTAAGAAGGACATCAAGGCCGTCTGTGAGGAGCACCCGGGCTGGAATCGACGGACGGTCGCCCATTACTACGCCATCTACGAACGATGGGAGAGCTTGCAGCCCAGGTGTGGCATTGTGGCACCGGTCGAGCAGGCTTATCAGCCGGTTCTTCTACCGATAACCTCCAGTAGGGATCATATACGGTACAGATCAGATTTTGTACATATGTCGGTTTTGCAGGGATCAGCTTTGGGATCTGAAAATGCATGGTTTTCTGTAGTCCACGTGGCCCCTCCACCAGGGAGGTGTTTGCGTGAAGGAGGTTCATTTGGCAAAATGCAATCGCCAGGACAAGATCCCCCGGGCAACGCCGGCGGTTTTGAGCCTTCAGGAAGTGTTGTACCGGGGCGTACCAGGGGTCAAGTGCGTCAAGAGAAGACTGCTTGCTATTTCGGTGGCTACAAGTATACGCGTGCATGGGCGTCGTCGAGGAAGATATCGTTTCGCTGCAGCCATTGGCCTCAAGGGTGCTTCGGGACCATGGCGTTCTTCGTTGGAACGATGGGCTACACGGTTGGGCGTCCCCACACCTGCCGTAAGGTCGATGCTACTGGGGATAGCCTTGCCGACGTCATAGTACAATGAAGGATAGAGTTGACACGATGGCCGTCGAACAGGTTGCGCTTCCTGCGCGACGCGTATGGGATGCAGTGCGAATTGAATTTTACGGTGCAGATAATGGAAACGTCGTGCGCGGGCTATCTGAGCCCCAAGTTCTTCGCCGTGTGTACCAAGCGAGGTGCTGACACTTCAGTGAAGATGTACATGGAGCAATTGAAATTCCGCCACTTTCTTTGGCGCTGAACGAAGCCGTTTCCATCTTTCAGTTTCACTACGTCACGATTAACCGAGAGAATCTAAACAAGCCAACGTGACTAATTGGTTGGGCGCACCCTTCCCTTGTGAATCTACTGCGCTACCATGGAACTACAATTTTCGTCGACGGTACATTCCGTTGCGCACCCCGTGGCTACAAACAGTGTGTGGTCATTATGGTGCACGACTGAGCTTCGGGGCTCTTTGTACCTGTGTACTACGTGTTGAGCGCTTCTCGTAGTAGGGATTCATTTTGGGACATGATACACTTTGTCGTACAAGGCACGGATCAACAGTTGGAGCCTGCTGAAGTAGTATGCGACTTCGAGAGCGCACTAATTGATGCCTTGCAGACGCAATTCCCCAATGCGATCGTCATCGGCTGCCTTTTCCACCTGAAACAGGCGCACAGGCGCGCTATGAAAAGGTTCCTGATCTCGGAAAAGGAGTGCGGTATAGCTATGGCGCGTGGTGTTCTCGACATGCTTACTGTCATTGAGTAGAGTCTCATCGAGAATGGCATTAAATGGGTGAAGCGTGAGATTCGCCAGCGTTGTGGTGCAGCTGGAATCGAGTATTCCAAAGCTAAGTGGCGTGGGTTCTGGGATTACTTCCAGCGGGCGTGGCTAGAACTGTACGACGTAAGTGTGTGGAACGTGGTCGGTCTGAATAATGAACTCGTGGGACGTACGAATAACCCGCTAGAGAGGTTTAACAGGGAGCTCAACGATCGCTTTCTTAAGCCTCGTCCTAGTTTGGCGACATTTGTTGGAGTGGTTAAGACACTCTCGGCTGAATACATACAGCACCTTGCTGACATTCCCCGTGGAGCCCAGTCCGTGAACGAATTCAGCTGCCTGTGCCGGTCGATATCCCGGCTGACATCGCTGATGACTCTGACGACGACGAGCCTACAGCAATCGAGATGGTATCCGATGGATAGACGGACGAGGAGGGCAAGGCTAACGATAAGAACGAGGAGGAGCAGTTTCTGTAGGGGCTCGCAGTCCACACCAACGAGGACACAAGGATATTAAGCCTGCAGAGCTAACGTTGCAGAGCAAACAGGTAAAAGTAACTTAGTGAGTGCAAGATCTAACAAAGAGAGACTAACTCACGTAAGCTACCTCAGCGCAGTTGCGTTTCAGACGCACACGGCTCAGGCGCACCTTGATTCGATCAAGCGCGAGTTCGAGCAGCTCTGGGAAGATGGACGGGTGCTTCAATGGGCCTCGAGGCGTACTGCTTGCTTCATGTACTTGGGGGAGGACGAGGACGAAACAAAGTACCCACCGAGAGAGCAGGACGAGTACGTTGTTGATGTGTAAGATGTGGTTGAACGTGCGCGCTATTGTTCAGCAGATGCCCATGAGCGAAGTCAATGAAGGCATTGCTATGATGCGTGAGGGCCGTGGTGCGCTACCACCCCATGCTGATTCACCGCAATAAGGGAAAGGTGTGTTCGACGCACTGCTTCATTGGGTGCGACAGAGACTAACTGAAATGCTGTTTTTGCAGCATCGCACGGGTTGTCTGGTTGGTTCGCTGCGCAAAGTGCAGCGTTGGGCTTTCAGCTCCATCTTTGACGAGTACATTCGCTTCTCGGCGCCCAAGCCCCGCATGATGGATCAACAGGTGGACGTCACTTTATCAGTCTCTGACTCAAGTGCTTTGCCCTTAACGCTTTGGTACTGTTCTCATGTACTTGTTCGTTTAGTTCATCGAATTATTTAAGACTGAACGCGTCACGGAAGAAGAGAGTCTGACTGAGAATTTGCCAAACTGGCCTGGTCTGTAGCCCGGTGCTTGTCGGAGGCTAGCATTGCAGGGTTGTAAAAGAGCGGAGGGTATCTTCAAATACACCAACGGGAGGGCAATGAAGCGCAAGTCTCGGACAGATCACACGGTCTCGGTTGTCATTCGCTTGCTTTGCTAGAGATGCGATCACAAGTCGTGTAACCGGTGGTTTGCGCCTCGCCCCATGTGTGCGGCTCCGGCCAGGGATTCGCACTATCTTGTTTTGGCCTCAAACAGCCTTACTTCACTTCGTTCGTGCATGATTACTTTATCATCGTAGCGCTTCAACATGCATTCTCGGGTGCTTCGAAGCTATCAAAGCCACTTGATCAAGTGGCTTTGATCAGTTTTGAATTTGCTTCAAACCATTCACAACCCCCACCCCAACAAACGTACACTACAATGGCCCCCAACTCTGCTGAGGCTACCAAGATGACCTACCGCATCCTGGGCAATTCCGGTCTGCTAGTATCCAAGTTTGCCCTTGGATCGTGGATGTGGGCCAGCGACGAGTACACAGCGGACGCATGGTACAAGATGATGGTTACTGCGTTCCAAGGTGGCGTGAACTTCTTCGACACGGCCGAAAACTACGGTGAGACGCTGGCTGAGCGTAACATGGGCAGCGCCATCAAACGGGGAATCGAGGAGGGTGCCTGGAGTCGCGAGGACCTCGTGGTGACCGCCAAACTGTTCGCTGGGACGATCGCCTGGGACCAGTCTAGCCCGAACGCCCAAGGGCTGTGCCGCAAACACGTCGTGGAAGGTCTCAAGGCTTCACTTGGTCGGATGCAGCTTGAGTATGTCGACGTCGTCTTTTGCCACCGCCCCGATGCACTCACTCCAATTGAGGAAACCGTTCGTGCCATGAACTTTGTCATCAAGCAAGGGTGGGCGTTCTACTGGGGAACGAGTGAGTGGCTTGCATCGGATATCGTGGAGGCGTGCGAAATTGCGGACCGCCTCGGACTGATTCGCCCGCTTGTGGAGCAACCGCAGTACAACATCTTCGAGCGCGACAAGGTCGAGTACGAGTTTTTGGACCTGTACAAAAAGTACAAGCTTGGTCTCACCGTGTGGTCTCCGCTGTGCTCGGGGACGTTGACCGGCAAATACAGTGCGCCCTCGGAAGGCTCCCGCCTTACGACGACTACGCTCAAGGCAGGACCGCCAGTTCCGTTGGACCGCTTTGCAGAAGAAGTCGAAATGGCTGACAAAATGAAGCCTATCGCGAAGGAATTGGGCTGCTCGCTCCCGCAACTTGCTCTCGCGTGGTGTGTCTCGAACGAGAACGTGTCCTCTGTACTCCTTGGGGCTAGCCGTCCGTCACAGCTGGAGGAAAACCTGAAGGCGTTGGCTTTCGTGGACAAGATCACGTCGGAAGTGAAGGCGAAGATCGATGGTATCGTCAACTTTGTGCCACGAGTGCCTCAACAGGACGCTCTTGCCAACCTCCGAGGCCGCCATTTGTAGCTTCCGCTCGAAGACATACCGAGGTGGTGTGGGTAAGTAAACCATTCATATTTCTCGTGTTGAAGGCACGAGGTTGTATAAAGGCTAGGACCTCGACCGTTGCATCGCTACGGAGGCACACAGACCTCGGATGTAACAAAACCTCAATGATTTAACAATGCCTTTGTTTCTCAAACGTTACTGGAAAATGCACTGCACCGCTTGCTCGTGGCGCCCCGTTGTTTCTTCGTCTCGTCATCAATTTCATGTTCTGTAGCGCTCAGTCCGTTCATGTCCTGCAGCACCCGTCCATCGCGATTAGCAGTAAAAGAATCTACCAAACGGACGACCGAACAGGCAGCTAGGGCCGTAGATGCCGCGACCAAACGTGTTCCAGTAGCCGATCGGGTAGCGCCATCCATAGCGGAAGCCGCCACCGTACGGGAACATGAAACGGTAGCGATAGCCGGGAAAGAAACGACGCCCACCACCGATGAACTGCTCCTTGATCGCAGATGGAATGGGCTCCTGGCCACCGACGAGCGTCACTCCAGCTGGGACCTCCTCCAGGATGTTGGGAGCCACGTTATCCGCATGGGCGAAACTCAGGACAGCAACCAGCATGAACAGCAGAGCGAGGACTGAGCGCTTGAACATGGCTAGCAGGACTGCGGTCGGTGGGGGTAGTGAAGACTGGTGTGCTGGAGCTCAAAAAGAGGAATGAACTGGAGAAGGAGCAGAGCAAACCGATGAAAAGCGACGCAGACCTTTTCGTCGATATCGCGCGGATTTCCGACTTCAACTTGTCAAACCGATCCTGCACACGTCACAGATATGTGGACCACTCATTTCCTCCATTTTGCAAGGCTCCTATTTCAACCAATCGTGTCGCATATGCTAATTTGTAGCCAATTAGAGATAAGTCGAACACGCCGTCCAAAGCAGTGGTGCAGATCATCCAAAGTGAAGAGCTCCGTGGCCCATTCTCCAAGCCTCCAAGCGTCTCCAAGCTCCAATCCACCATGAGCCACATCTTGCACGCCGTGTCCACGGGCTCGCAGGCCTCGCTGGTGCCCATCAAGCGCGCGTTGTTGTCCGTGTCGGACAAGACGGGCGTCGTGGAGCTGGCCACGTACCTGTCACAGCACGGCGTGGAGCTGCTGTCCACGGGCGGCACGGCCAAGGCGCTGCGCGACGCCAAGCTGCCGGTGGTGGACGTGTCGACGTACACTGGCTCGCCCGAGATCATGGACGGCCGCGTCAAGACGCTGCACCCCAAGATCCACGGCGGTCTGCTGGGCGTGCGTGGCAACGCGCAGCACGAGGCCGACATGGCGGCCAACGGCATCCAGAACATCGACCTGGTGGTGCTCAACCTGTACGCCTTCGAGGCGGCGGTGCGCAACGGCGGCGACTTCGACACGTGCATCGAGAACATCGACATCGGTGGTCCGTCCATGCTGCGCTCGTCCGCCAAGAACCACAAGGCCGTGGTCATCTGCTCCAGCCCCACGCAGTACCCAACGCTCATGCAGGAGCTCGAGACCAACAAGGACTCGTTCAGCACGTCGCTACAGTTCCGTCGCAGCTGCGCCGCTGCCGCCTTCTCTCTCGCAGCCTCGTACGACTCGGCCATCTCGTCGTGGCTCAACGGCCAGCTGGGCTCCGCGGCTCCAACGGTCACCCGCGTGTACAAGAACGAGTTCCCCCTCAAGTATGGCTGCAACCCGCACCAGAACCCGGCGGCCATCCTCAGCCGCGTGGGTAGCAAGCTGCCGTTCACGGTGCTCAACGGCACCCCTGGCTACATCAACCTGCTGGATGCCGCCAACGCCTATCAGCTTGTGCGTGAGCTGCGTCTGTCGCTCGGCCTGCCCGCTGCCGCTTCGTTCAAGCACGTGAGCCCCGCAGGTGCTGCCGTGGCTGTCGACCTCGAGGACGGCCTCCACGCCGCCTACGAGGTGGGCAACGTGACGCTCACCCCGCTGTCGCTCGCCTACCTGCGTGCCCGTAACGCCGACCCTCTGTCGTCGTTCGGTGACTTTGTCGCTGTCAGCGACGTCGTGGACGAAGCCACTGCCAAGATCCTCAAGCGCGAGGTGAGCGATGGTATCATCGCCCCGGGCTACGAGCCGGCTGCCTTCGAGATCCTCAAGGCCAAGAAGGGCGGCAAGTTCATCGTGCTCGAGGCCGACGCCAGCTTTGCTCTTCCGGACATTGAGTACCGTGAAGTTGCTGGCATCACGTTCGCCCAGAAGCGCAACGACGTCCTCTTCTCGGCCGAGAAGCACCTGGCGGACGTCCAGACGACTGGCGCGGGTCCTCTCACGGACGCCAAGAAGCGTGACCTGGCCCTGGCTGCTATCACGCTCAAGTACACGCAGTCGAACTCGGTGGGCTACGCCAAGGACGGCCAGATGATCGGTGTGGGCGCCGGCCAGCAGTCGCGTGTCGACTGCGTGAAGCTCGCTGGTCGCAAGGTCGCTATCTGGCACCTGCGTCAGCACCCGAAGGTGCAGGGCCTTGTCTTCAAGAGCGGCGTCAAGCGTCAGGAGCGCGTGAACGCTCGTGTGCGCTACATCGAGGGCGACATGGCACCTGCTGAGCTCGAGACGTTCAACGCGCTCTTCGAGACTGTCCCGGAGCCGCTTACGGCTGCGGAGAAGGAGGACTTCCTCAACAAGCTGACGGACGTGAGCCTCGCGTCTGACGCCTTCTTCCCGTTCCGTGACTCCATTGACCACGCCACGAAGCTTGGCGTCAAGTTCATCACCCAGCCTGGTGGCAGCACTCGCGACTCTGACGTGAAGTCCGCCTGCGAGGAGTTCGGCATTACCATGGCCTTCTCCAACCTCCGTCTCTTCCACCACTAAGTTGGAAGCACTGGAGAGCGATGACAAGGCTGCGGAGCTGCTTGGGCGCCCCCGCGTTGTTCACATTGAGCGGTCTGGGCGTGCTCTCGCGCTTGCAGCCTCTCTCGTGTAGGTGACACGTCCTCCCGACGAGTGTTCGCTGGCATGTAATCAGTTGTTATTTTACTAATGGACCGCATGTTTGCTTTCCCATGTTACGATTGAGTCTTGACACGCGCATTCCTCCGAGCGCGCGCGGTTGTATCGACAATCAAATTCCACGGCGCTCTATTGTTTTGCGGGTGGCTTACCTACATGTAGCTGCCTCTATCTCTTCATTCCTAACACCTGTTCACGACTTGCCCAAACAACGTGCGTCACCTTTCACCGGTACTCGTGCTGCTGCTCGATGCGCTCTACTGCGTCTTCTTCTCCTCGGTCTCGAGGCGCTTGTTGATGAACATGAAGTAAATCGTCGAGCCACCAACAAGGATCGCAAATATCGCTGCCCAAATGAGCTTCACGTAGAGCGGAAAGGGCTCCGTGAACATGCCTTGGCCATGCTTGAAAATCACCAGCAGCTCGGTGAGAACAACCGCAACGCCGAGCCACGCGCGTGGGCCCAACTTCTTGACGGGTGTTCTCTTGCCTCCGCGGTAGCTCATCGTGAACGAGCAGAAGATGTAGTATTCCGCCACCGCGTAGCTTCCAGCCGAATACCAGATAGCAAGACGGTAGATGTTAACATTGCTGCTCGCAGGCACCCACAGCACCGTCTTGAGGAAGAACGAGTTGAGCATCATAATGGACAGGATCGTCACCATCGACATCACGCGCCAGAAGCGCTCCGCCGATCGGAAAATCTTCCAGTCGTACGCCATCCAGTAGGCCGGCGTGAACTGCGCCAACGCACGCTTCGCCTTGCCCGATAAGTTGGGGATCTTGCGGATGCCCACCCAGTTAAAGCGGCGCATCTCGAAGTAGCGGCAGATCTTCATGCCCAAGTAGATACCCGCGGCGTTGCACGTGAAGATGTCAAAGAAGAGGTGGTCCCACCAGCACTCGTTAAAGTTCGCCAACCAGTGGCTGAACGTGATCTCGTACAGTTCGAACATGACGCTCAAGATCCATGAGATCATTTTGCTGCGGACCATAATGGACCCGACAATCCATCCGAAGAAGTGCATGATCACGAACCGATCCAAGAACGTCGCCTTGATGTTGGCAAACTGCGAGTCCGGGTTCTCGGGCGTGAACACGCGGCAGTCGGCAGCGTACGACGTTTCCGGCAACTCGACTCCGAGCCTCGAATCAAAGACCTTCATGAACTGGCGCGCATCGTTGGTGCGCAGGAACAGCAACAGGATCAGCAACATCTCGTACAGGATGAAGAGACCCGTGAGCAGCCTCCACACGATGGGGTGCGGGCGCACGAAGTGGCCGTCGGGCAGCTGCAGCGTGCAGTACGTGAGGAAGAAGGCGCAGGCGTACTTGACGCCGCGCTTCACGTCGGCCGCGTACTGCTCCGCCGGGTCCTCAAGCTGCGCCACAGGCTCGTGAAACGCGGCGTAGACGATCCAGAGCATGAGCAGGAAGCCGGCGGTGAGCGTGTGCGGGCTGCTGATCCACTGGTCCTCGTTGTCGTCGTCCACCTCGACCGTCTCCTCCATACTCCACTTGCGGTTCTCGTAGTTGCTACGCGGTTGCGTGCCGTAGACCTCCGGGTCGTCGTCCAGGTCCGAGTTGCGGCGGGAGCGCAGCACTCTGCGCTGTGCCACCTCGTCCTGCATGGCACTTTGGTCAGTGTTTGTTCTGATCTGAGGCGGAGCTCTTTTTGGTGGATGCAATTTGGTGACGCACTTTTATTGTCTAGTGTCACTGACGGTACTCACTGCAAGATAATTGGCTTGGAGGTGGCAGATTTTTGTTATGTCTTCTACAGTAGGTAGATGCCATCATCCACAATGAAGCCATGTTCGGGTGAAGAGAAATTGATTTAGTGGTGTCGCTTTCGACCGGATGAATGTGCTGTGCTCAGTGCGCCATGAGGTGCACAGCGTCATTGAGTTTTGTGGTGGTGGTGTGCAGGGCCACGTGGATGAGCTTCTTGAAGGCCTCGCAGGCCTCGTCGTCCGACAGGTCGAGCATAAGCGTCTTGTGAACCCACTGGATGCAGTTCACATTGTGCAGCTCTGGGATGCCGCACGTGACGGCCAGCACCAGTAGCGTGATGAGCAAGTTCGAGTTAGTGCGAAGCACCTGGAACGCCTCGCACGCGAGTTGCTGGAACTGTTGGTAGTTTTCGCTCTTCTTGCCGCCCATGGCGTCGAGCATCGAAGGTGTGAACACGAACGGCGCACGCTCACGTTTCACGCCCAGCTTGGACTTGAAATTCCCCAGGAAATGTCCGAAGTCAATGTGGAAGAACTTCCCCGAGCGCTGCAGCATGATGTTGTCGTTGTGGCGGTCACCAATGCCCAGAACGAAGGTAGCAACGCAGTACCCAGCACACGATCGCACAAAGTTTTGCGTTATTTCCTGGTCTCGGCTTGCTGTCGATTTCTTACGCCCCCATCGCCGCGGTGATATCGGAAAGCAGGATGAGACCGATCGCTCCTCTTTGCTGGGACTGCTAGGTGGAGAACCGGTTGGTGACACAGAGTCAAGCGTAACATCGGCAGAAGTGGCTCTTACTTTGTCCTTGGGCGAGCCTGGTCGCTGGAACAGCCAGTCCGAAAGAACTCCGTCCTTGACAAGAGCGTCCTTCGCTGCGTTCAGCTTTCGACCGAGTTTGGTTCGCGATTTTGCGTGGCGTTCATAGATGATGCTCGCCAGCGTCTCCGAATCGCCAACCACTTCGATCATGCCGATTTCGTCACCAGTGGATATGCACGCGTAAGGCAACAAGCAAAGGTCAAGTCCAGCCTCCCTCCATAAGTCATCCATGACGCGCAGAATCTGAAGAACAAGCTGGTCCTGGCGAAGGTCGTCGCCTGACTTGAAAATCACGTAAGGCCGTCCATGCTGCGCTTTGGCGCTTTCAAACTGTAGAAACAGCGGGCGTTTTTTCGATTCCATCACGCGGCAGCTCTCTATGATGACTTTATTGCAGTATGATCGCGGTTGCAAAGGTAACTGAAATGTTTCAGGGAGGAGGACAGCGCCCAGAGCTTTGTGTAGCTTCTCCTTGCGAGCTGTCGATGAAGTCTCACCTTTAACGACTGCAGCAGTCTCTTCCAGCTTCTTCATAACGTAAACTGACTGGCGAATCTCCAGCTTGTAGCTCCCGCACAGCTGCAAGTATTGCGATGTGATGAGGTTGAAGCGTTCTGCCGTTTGCTGGTTGTGAGCCTCAGCCTTCAGGAACCAATACAGCAAGTAGCCAATTTGTGATGGGTTTGTCAGCGCGCGCATCAACAAGAACCGAGCCAAGGCGGAATCGTGGTATCGCTCATTCTTCAGCGCCTGAACAAGCTGGAGGAGATACAGCTGCAAACGGTAGTCAGGTAATGCATGCATGCACCGAACTGCATAAGCGCGAACTTTAGGATCCGAGTAGAGCGGACTTAGCAATTGAAGTGCTTGGAGGTACGTTGGCTGCCTCCAGTGTAATAGCAATCGGTATGCTTCCAGCACCTGTTCTCGATTTCCCCACTCAACGGACAGCAAAAAGGCTGGTAACAGTGCAGAATCCTCCATCAGAATCGAGCGTGACGTCCAAATGAAAGCTCGATCCTCTGCAGACAGCTCAACAAGAGGGTCTCGCCTCAGTCGCTGCAGAAGTTTTTGCTTATCTGCTGGGATACTTTCGAGGGTATCCGGTGCGTGAGCTCCAGACTTTCGCTCACCGCCTTCGCCTTTGAAAAAAATGGATGCCCGGAAGGTTATACTTTTCTTCTTGTTCTTGGAGGATATACTCGAAAAGGCGAATGATTGCGGACAGGACCCTGAACACTCTAACACGATCTCCATGCTTCCAACCTTTTGGTGGTTGAGACGTTCGTGCCGTAAGCAGTTCTCGATATCGAGGGGTGTAATGATACCCGATCCAGCAGGGAGCATCAAAATGTCCATTAGAGTGGATCCAGCTCTTAGTATGTGACCAAAGTCGAACAAATGAAGTCCGCTCCACGCAACTACCTCTCCTGTCTTCGTAACGAAGGTAAACTTCAAATGTGAACCATGAGGGATATCAATCAGCCGTAACCCCATTTCGATTCCAGTATTCGGATCGCATGTGACCTTACGCGTCGTTGAAGACAAATGCGACTTGTCTCCATTAGAATCAGACTTTGATTCATAACGCAGCAGGGTGCTGGTTTCATAAAGTGTTGTCGACCCGTGCTGAATGCTTATCTTCGCGAGCGAAGCCGTCTCGGCGATAGTCAGGTGCACTTTTTCGATATTCAGGACAAGTTGACGATGGTCCTGCGAGACTGGGCCTTCTGGTGGAGATGGAAACAACTCCGTGTTTCCTAATTCGCTGGCTCCCGTTGCTGCCGAGAACGGAAGTGGTAGCGCATGAGTGTGCGCTGAAACGTGAAAGAACCGCTCGTAGTGGAAGAATAGATATCTGCCAATCTCCTCAGTAACGAACTCGAGAATGCAAAAGTCATTGCTGGTAGCAGTCCCCAAAGCCGATTCGTGGTCGTTGGAATCAATTACAACCTCCAAAACCCCGACAATCTTGGCTGTCTCCACAGAGCCCCCATTTGCTTGCAACGAGTTGAATTCATAAAATGGGGCAGCAAGGAGAATTGTGCCGGGTCGATACAGCTCACGCACCACATCGTTTTCGTCGATGTCATCGCGTAATAGCTCTGATGCATCTGCAATGCAAATAGGTCCGTTTGTATCCAGAACACGCTGTCCAGTGCTCGAAGCAACGTCTACGCTTCGCTTCAACAACTTTTCATCCGAAAACTGCTCCAACAAACCAGAAGCGTTAGTAAAATTGGTGGCTAACACAATCAGTAACAGTCTGTGCAGTACCTTGATGACAAGCTTGTGATTTGGCTCGTCCAGTGCATAAATCCTCACTTTGCGAGCGGAGAAAATGGAGGTCAGCGCATTTTTCACGTACTCGAGCGTGTGGTCTAGCTCATTTTCCGGTGTTATGTTTGGAAAGTGGTCCTTGCAAAAGGTTTTCACGGAGCAGTTAGCAAACCCTCCTGGCTCCGCAGTAGGGTATTCACTCTTTTGTCGGACTAGACTAAACTGGAGCGCCCACTTTTTAAAACTTTCCATCTGCACAAAACGTAACGAATTTACAATGAGATGCTGTATCCAGTGACAAAGGCCGATTCTGACTAAACGTACCTCGCTTGCTTCTGGTGCCAAGTCGTTCTTCTCTGCATCGATCAAGGCGCAACTGGCAGCATTTATCTCTAGTATGGTCTAGCGCAGTAAAACATATAACAAATTAGCGAAGATCACAGTACCAACTAACAGTAACAGGATACAAACCTTCATGGGTATGGTAAGGTACTCTGCAAGCTCCATTGCGATCACTTTCATCGTCGACGAACCGTGGATACAGAAGTAGTCTCCGATTCCAAGTCTGAGCTGGGGATACAGCGCTCCTTGTTGCAGAGCTATTGCACTGGGCGCAGAGGCTTTCGCCAACGCTAGGTGACCACTGATAACGATGCAAAAGTCTCCTTCCTGCTGTAAATTGGCGTTTGCGATGCCCAACGACAGCGTTTCACCTGGACGCATACTCTCGCGACGACTGGCAGCTACAAGAGCCTTGATCTCATCAGCCGAAAACGTGTTGAAGTATGGCACACTGCAGATCAGCGAAATCGGCTATAGTGGCAGCAAGAAAGCGTATCATCAGTTAGTCTACTGGCAGTGAGGTACGCATCACGTGCCAACTTACTGAAATGTTTTGCTGCCGCAGCTCAATCTCGTTCTTGGTGCGGTCGTTGAATTGCATGTTCATACGCTTCATGAACATGAGCTGACGGAACGCCAGCTTCCACTTGTTCTCCTTTGGTTGAGACGCAGTCTCCGTCTCTGCAGGAGCAGCTTGACGCGCTTCGTTCGGTGTCACTTCGGGTAGTTGCTCCGCCTTCTCATGGCTCACTGACAGCTGCAAGTCCTCTGGACGCACCACTTCACTCATTCGTGTCCGATTGCGTCCTAAGAAGCTGCTGCGCGAGTGGCCGTTGCTTGGCCGTCGCTTCATCCACGTCCGTTACGCTGCACCAAAGAAGGCATTTTTGCGAGATGGCTACTTTTTAGGCTATAAAATGCGTGTGCCCAAACCGCCCTCTCGAACAGAATAAAATCCGCTCCCTGACTGGATGAGTCATATGCAACTCGTCAGGATGTAGGACGCTTCTATCAAAGTTTCGAATCAGGAGCCAAAAGCCAAAGAGAGAGAGCGCATCCGCGGCGGGTCCAGGAGCTCCATGACGTTCAGCACGCCGCCCTTCATCCACCTGGGCATCGACGCCAGGACGGGCAAGTCCTACCACATTTGCTCGCGCAAGGTGCGCGCTTAAATGACAAAAACTCCGATCTTTTCGACTGTAGAAATGCTCCCAGCAGCTCCATCTTAGAAATACGTATTGTATTAATGTACGAATGGTTGTGATGGTGCTGTGCAATTGCCAGTCGCTGCTGTCCTTTGGCGCGATCCTATTGCTGCTCGTGGCCATGTCCTCGGAGAGGTTCCTGTTTAAGGTTATGGTGGACCGGATGGAGTCGTACAGGTGCGGACAGCTGCAGCTAGTTGGGAGAAATAGTTGGACTGACGGAGATTTGTGCTTTTATTTTGTGTTTTGTGTTTAGATATTTTTTGTCCCAGCTCATGACGTTCCTGTACATCCCTCCGCTGTTCTGCATTGTGAGCTACAAGGCAACGCATGACGTACGTTTGGTGGATCTTTTTGGAGTTGTGGGGATGGCGCTGATGTGTTTGTTGTTGCTGTAGGGTCTGGTGGATGACGATGGGATGGAGTTCCCTAAGTTCCACTTCTTCATCATGGGCCTGCTCGACCTCATTCATGTGAGATTATGGTGCTGGCAATTCTGCAACGATACCAGTATTCACAGTGGTGTGGTTGTGCGATATCAGGGCTTGATTCTGTTTATTGCCGGCGGCCGGACAGACCCGACGCAGACGCTTCTCTTTATGCAGGCTTCTATCCCCATATCTGCCTGCATGTCAGCAATATTCTTCGGTGTCAGGTATGAACCTGGAGCACATTTTGCCTGTTATGAGCTACAGCAGGAGTCGAGACACTGACTGTCCGTATTTGTTGAAAGATACACACGACCTCAAGTTGTTGGAATGTTGGCTATCACAGCTGGCCTCGTTCTTTCGCTGATTCCCTGTATTGAAGAGTAAGTCAACTTGTTACAGCTAAGTTGTGCGCGCTCGGGAACCTAACGCAGTTTGTTGATACAGCATCGACAGCAAGGAATTCGATGACTGGGAAATTGGCTGGAACAGGTGAGAGTGGTTGACGGCTTCGCTGCGAATACAACGGAGTGTATGTAGACTGACGTTGTTTTGAATTTGTAGCGTATTCTACCTTCTCGCAGCAATTCCTGGCTCGCTGTCCATGCTTTATAAGGAGCGCGTGATTCGTGATCAGCCGGTGGATATGTCGTATCTGAACGCATGGGTTTCGGTGAACCAATTTATTGCTGGATTGCTCGCAGCTCCTCTCATCTTCGATGCTGAGGTAAGATGTTTCCTTAAAATTCGCCTTAGGTGTTTCTCTTTCTACCAGGCGCAAACTGATTGTAAATGTGCGTGCTGTGCTTAGTTTCTCCACCTCGACCAGAAAACCAGTGGCTTGATGTGTCTAATTCAAGGCGAGAGCGAGGTATCCACAGATCATTGCTATGTAAGTTTTCGTTCGGATGCGTGTGGCATTCAAAACAAAGTCGTTGGATCCAGTAGAACTTACTAGAGTCTGTATGCATCCAGATGGGACTTCCTATCTTGATCCTATACGTTTTCAGCAATATCGTCGTGAATCTGCTACTGCTCCAGCTCATCCGACTTACCAGCGTCTCCACCATGTACGGGTGCACTCTTGCCGGTTTTTTAACTTCATTTGTGGTACTAGCGTGGTATCAAGTGGATCCCGACAATTTTGGAATCATCAATCTGCACGATGGCTTGCGAAACTGGATCCCGCCATCCGTGTTCGTGGACGTGTTTGCGTTCCTGATCATATTTGCTGGCAAGATACTTTACCAATGGGATCCGGATCCGGAGGTAGAAGCAACGACCTTGTCTGCAGAGGACAAGGAGGCCATGGCTTTACTCGATGGAGACGACGATTATGGACTGCGCTACACATAAACTGCGTTTTCAGTTTATCAGGTCAGGAACAGGAAGACGAAGGAACAAAAGCTATCATCAAGCGCAGGAAGGAGTCCGGTCCTATGTACATTTCAGCTTGCGAAGCTCCTGGATGAAAATGAAATCCGAGATACAGCGTTACAACGGTGCTGGCTGCAAGCAGGATAAAGCCATCCCCGGTATGTTACCCATTGCTGTTTTTGCCTCGTTGTCTGTGTTGGATATGTTCATGCTAAACGATTGCTAGTCACGTGGATACTTCAAGTGCTCAGCAACATCGATGGAGTGCGGCCGCCTATTCGCTATTTCCAGTGTAGGTCTCACCACTTCCACTGGGTCGTTTACTAACCGCCGTGCGCTGTCAAAACTCCTCGTCACTTCTGAAAAAGACAAGCAGGCTTGACGTGATGTCGATAGCGCTGAAGCAAACAACGGCCTCGCGCCTCGCAAAGACAAAGAAGCCGCTGTCTGAAATGCATCAGTTGCAGCGTGCCGTGAAGGAATTGCAGCGCGAGGCTGCCGACCAGTTAGTTTTGGAGGTGGAGTCGCAGGCCACGTTTGAGTTTCTGACGTCGCAGATTCGCGCTTTGCGCGGCGCGTTTGATACCCTTTCGGACGTTCTAATGGCGGAGGTGGATGGACTACGCAAAGACATGACTCGTAAGCTTGGCGACTTGGACGCCGAAGTGGTGCGCCAAGGAGAGATGCACAAGGCTACTCATACGGAGGTAACGCAACTAAAGCGGACGATGGAGATATGGGGGCTGAAAGAGCGCGACTGGGCGAAAGACAATGAGATCCTTAAAACTTCGCACAGCCACAACGTGGAGTGGATGCAGCAATTGCAACGTGATGTAATGGACGTGAAGGACAAATTGCACGAGATCAAGAGCGATACAGGAAGTCGGATCTCGGAGATCTGTGAGGAGGCAAACAGCTTGCGCGGGAACTGGCAGAAGCACGTCGATGACATGTTAGACCGACTCCAAGATTTTGACACGACTGCTCACAGGCAAGCCGCAGAAGCGCGAGCGCAGGCTCAACAACGTGCAGATGATCTGGAACTGATGGAGCAGGCAATCAACACCGTTCAGAAGCAGCAGACGCAGGTACGCTCTGGACTTGAGGAGCAAACGCAAAGCGTAGCATCCCAGCTCGCGTTGCTGGTCAAGAAAGTTGAAATTTCAGAGGCGCAAGCAAACAACCACCGAACAGCCCTGGAACAGCTTCGGGGCAAGAACGCTTTGATGGAAAAGGAGCAGCGGCGGAGGATGGACAATATAGGCAAGATGTTCACGGTGAGTACACAGGATTTATTTCCAGCAATCATCTCCTGCACAGGAGCTAACACCTTGTTCTTGCACTGTCAGATTTTCGCTGATGCACTCAACATATCGCCGACGATGCTTGCGGCCAATTGAGAAGCATTTTATTCAACAGTGTCAATGCCATATCTTTCTTGAATGCCTGAGCGCAGGGCCAGCTTAGTGCTTTACTTTTTCCTACATTTTAGGAACACACGGAAGTTCATCAAACAATAGCCGACAGGGGAACACGAATTAAAGTTGACGAACAGCAGATTGAACATTTAGCGCGAGTTCATCTCGAGGGAGATCTGCTGCACCGCCTTGATAAAGGCATCGACGTGCGCAGGTTCCATGTCCGGGAAGCAGCCGTGGCCAAGGTTTGCCACATACTTCTGCGTGCCGAAGCGCTTGAGCATCTTCTTGACTTCATCGTAGATGGTGTCCGTCGACGCGTAAATGACGCTCGAGTCCATGTTGCCCTGCAGCGAGACGCGGCCGCGAGCAAGCTGACGCACCTCGACTGGGTCGGACTGCCAGTCCAGACCAATGCAGTCGTACTTGGTGGCCACAAGCTTCTCGTAGGCATACTGAGTGCCCTTGCAGAAGCACACCATCGGCGTGTCGGGGGCCTCCGCCTTCACACGGTCCGCAATCTGGACCAGGTACGGGAACACAAATTCGTAGAAGTGGTCCTGGGTCAGCACCTCAGCGCCCACAGTCTCAAAGACCTGCAGCGCCTGCGCGCCAGCACGCTGCTGGGCCAGCAGGAAGTTCACACACACATCGGTGATGCCCTGCAGCAGCTTGTGGGCTGCCTCCTGGTGCTGATACAAGAACGTCTTGAGCAACGCTTTAGTACGACTGCCGCTTCCCTCAATCATGTAGCACATGAGCGTCAGCGGGGCGCCCACGAAACCAATGAGCGGCACCTCGCCGTTGATCTTCTGCCGAGCCAAGTTGAGCGCGTCCAGCATGTAGCCGAGCGTGTCCTCGATGTTGGGGTTCAGGTCGAGCTTGGCAATGTCCTCGGGCGTGCGGATCGGATCCGGCAGCACGGGTCCTACCTTGGGCACCATCGTGACCTCCATGCCCATGGCCTGCGGGATCACCAGAATGTCCGAGAAGATGATGACCGCGTCCATGTGGTAGCGCCGCAGCGGTTGCAAACTCACTTCCACCGCCAGCTCCGGCACGCCGCACATCTGCACACCAGAACCCCATGAGTCACAACATCACAATAAGGAAATATCAGAATAACTCACTATACCGTGAAAAAGTCGTAGCCCAAGTCACGCAGCTCGCGGAATTCCGGCAAATGGCTAAAGGCACAAAAATGACAAAACGATCAGTATCTTGACTGGCAGACGACACGATGCCTCATTAGCTCACCGTCCGGCTTGACGCATACACCACACAGGCACGCGCTCCGTGCGGTCGCCCCGCAGCGCGCGCAGCAGCAAGTCATTCTTGAGCTTGGGCAGCTGGTCGAGCGGCACGCGCTCGAGCGGCGTGCGCGTCGTGGGGAAGGGCAGAGCCTTGTTGCTCTTCTTCTTGTTCTTCTGCTGTTGGCGCTGCACGATGTACGCGGCGGCGGCGGCGGCCGACAGGGCCACGGCCAGGGACGTGGTGGCGCTCACTTCGCCCATTGTTGCGGTGGTCTGGACGAAAAGGAGAGTGCGTACGTGGCCCAGCTGCGAAGAGGTTGACGATGTGAAAAAGTGGGGGGTTGGATACGAAGCACACGATTGGCGGAAATTGAGCGTAAATGTGATTGGACAAAGGGACCACGATCTTTTCAGCGAATGAGCGGTGTGCAACGCGACCACTTCAACGTCATGTTGCCGAAGTTGTAAGCCCATACAGCAGCGGCGGGCGATTGGTCCTGCAGATATTACTAAAGTGGTCAGCGTCTTCTTACGTCTAGTGAACGGCAGAGATCTACGCCAACGTGGAAGTTGGGTTTGCCTGTCGAGTGGCTGTAAAACAACGGTGACTTTACCATGCCAAATAATCACTCATTTCCTGCTTGAGCTGCTGCAGTCTGGATGATTATGAAGAAGTAGTGTCAAATGATATATATACGTTTCTGCGTACAAAGGGCGACGAACTCCTCTCCTTCGTCTTCCACAGTAGCAGAATCTTCAAATGAAAGTAGCGCTGGCCGCGGGAAAAGGCGAACGTTCATTACTTGCTCGCGACAAAAGCTCCTCTCCACGCCGTCTTTCTGCGTGCCAGCGCAGCACTACCAAAGCTGCAAACCTACTGCTTCAACGACGACCGCTCGCTAAAATTCCCAGAGTTTTGTCGACAAAACCTGTTTACAGGAGTCCAAGAATGCGTAGACTTGCTTCCACGCTCAAGCCGACGTTCACGAGCAGAGCAAGCTGACCTTTTAAAGCACAATAAATAACCGGCAATTAGTTCCTCGTAAGAGACAGCATTCCGTACACTACCGGAGCAACGCACCGAAAGCTCCCTGCATCCGCTTCTTGGGGTCTCCAGAAGCGTAGCCACGCATGTACAGCACAAAGCCCAGAATGCGGATAAAGCCGGCAATTGCTGCAACCTGAGGACGGTAGATCCTACAACAACAACAAAGAAACACAACCCACATATCAATGTCAGAATAGTTGCGTTCTTTTGGTGGCGGGGAGACACCGCAACGTACGAAGACGTAAAGAGCAGGGCGAGGAAGATCGGGATGTTCTCCAGGATGTTCTGGTGGCCACGCTGCACGCAGTTAAAGGCCTTGGCGTTCTTGTCACTCTTCTCGGCGTACATCTATCAAAAACAGCAATTGGTCAGCTTTGTACTTAAGTACACTTTTGTGTCACTGCAAAGCCTATAGGTCACCTCCGGATACGCAACGCCGTAGAGCTTGCGGGCCTTGCCGACCTTGATGCCAGCCCACAGGTTGACGAACTGCAGCAGCACCACGAGCAGCGGTACGTAACCGTGCGCAGGCTCCAGCTCCATTTGGATTCCAGGCATCTTGGGGGGGGGGGGGGGAGGCGTGCCGGTGTTGGGCTTCGGAGGACGAATCGAAAGTGGTGCTACAGGATCGTGAGTCTCTGAGTACGGGGGTACTGTATTTACGTGATTACTTAATCCAAGCCGAAAAAAAGGCAACTTTTTGACTGTCATTCTTGTCCGTGTTGACGGCAATGGGCCGTGCCACAATCGTAGCTCTGGGCAAAATGGCTTGGTTGCAGTGCGCCAACGCCACCACCATTCTAGCCCCCGCGGACACTCCAGCTTGAAGACGAGGAGTCTGAAATGTGATGTGTTTGATCGCCCCAAGGGGCTCTTCCTCGCTACCCTGCGCAGTTTTCCCTCATTATGAATTGGCTCGTCGGTATTCTAGTCATGTATGTGTGTTGTGTCGTTACCGGGTGAGGTGAGTACACTCAACGACAAACCAGAGCCCTGGGTTGCGAAGACTTGTGCATCTTAAGCGAGTACATATCCCCGGCCAGCTACGCAAGTAAACCGACAAAAGGGATTTGTGTACATGTACGAACGCGGCGTTGTAGCTGTGCATCGTCCCGCTCGCTCGCCGGTATGTTGTCCACCAAGACTGCTCGAATTCAATTGCACGAGCGTGTCGCTGAAAGATACGTCGGGCGAATCTTCCGTGACTCTTCTCCTCCGCCTTCAATTTTACGGACACTTCAACTATTTCTTCTTGAGACGGTCTCTGCTGTTGGCTGCTTGGAGCCTTGGACTGCTGCTGCTTGGCGACGGACCCAGGCGGAATTTTTCGCCGTTCTCGTTGAAACGCCAGCGCACGCGCATTTAACGGATCAAGCGCCGGTGACACCATGCGCTGCATTAACCTGGGGCTGTCGCCCATGAGACCTCGTTGAAAATCAGTTCGTGAACAACCGGCGGCCAAATTTGCCGGTCTTCTTTCGTATCTTTACGAAAGTATCTTCTGCCGACCGCAGCAAAACCAGACTCCTCCCCCGGCTAAGTCCGCACCTGTCCGCAGTTGAAGTGCCTGCAACTTCAAACGCGAAGGGCGACGGTACTATGGACTTTCGTTTTGCAAAGACACGATCTCGAGCGGTCGCCGATGACTCTTTGCTGCGTGCGACTTGAGTCACAACGGAATTTGCCTCCGACAGCTCAAGCAACGCCCAGTACAGGAAGGAGCCCAACCACCACCACCGCTTTTATAGTCCATGTCGGTGTCGGCAGTGCGAGTGACACTCCAGCCGGCGCATGGCTACATCCCGCTCGTAGTCATCGGCGCCGGCCTCGTGGGCACGTGGGCCGGCTTCAACGTGGGCGTGGCCCGCAAGCAGTTCAACGTCCCGTACCCGCAGATGTACGCCGCGAAGAAAGACAAGAACGCCAACGCGTTCAACTGCGTGCAACGCGCGCACCAGAACGTGCTGGAGAACCTCCCGCTCTTCTACGCTATGCTCGCCACCTCCTCGTACGTCTGAATGAATGTCCGAGTTTTGGAGTTGGGAACGCAAACTGACGGGTTTGTTGGTGTTTTGCACAGGATCTACCGTCCTACGATCGCAGCTGTGGCTGGGGTGGTGCGCATCGCCGGCTTCGTCATGTACGTGAAGGGGTACTCGAGCGGTGATCCAGGGAAACGGAGACAAGGCAACTTCGGTGCGTTGGTCAACTGGTAGTGGCTGTATTTCTCAGTAGGTTCACCGTGCTAACTGGGTCCTTTTTATCTTGTGTGGATGCAGGCTACCTTGGCACGCTGGTTATGTTGGGACTCTCGTTGGAAGCTGCGCTACGTCTGCTGGGTTACCTGTAGCCGCTACAGTAGTGAGTGTTCGCCCTTGGAGAGAGACGATGACCGAAGATGAAACAGACGTCAAGAAACACGATAAAGAGAGGAGTGAGTATCGAGAGAGAAGTACGACCGGCGAGCGCGCTCATGATGCCTCCGATTCAAGGGTAGCGCGAGGCAAACGTGGCATGAAGCGATGCTATCAGCGCCGGGGACAATCGCGAGCATCGAGGGGAAAGTGCTGCGAGGCACAGTAGCAACGGTCGGAAGCTGCTACTGAAAATGCCAAGAAGGAAATGAAACGACGAACGGGTGCGGAGCTGGAGGTGGTTTAGACAGGCCTTCGAGAATGGGCTGCTTGCCACACGATAGAAGACTCCAGGGCTTCCGCGCCGTGCTTATTCTACCTTGTGTGAGATTATCAAGTTGTAAAATACAAAATGGGATCATGGTGAGTGCTGCTCTCCTTGAGCAAGACTCGACAAGGCTCGCCTCGACTTGAGTGCTAGACATTGAACACGAGTGGGATATTGTACAGGGAGGTTGCTGGTGATCGCAGTACACCCAGGCGATAGATAACCTGCAAAACGTCACAACTACCTCATGTATTGGGCGTGTTTCAACTCGAAATCCATTGGCATTGCTGTGTTTACCTGCGGTAATTTGCTCGCCTATGTCTTCTTCTTACACAAGGACAGTCTTCACGCCGGGAACAGCCCACACCACCTTGTCCTTGACGGCCGCGTCCGCATTCAACTCTGCGCGTACCTCGTCGCCCGACTGCGTGAAGTGCTTCCACGACTCGAAGTGGAGCGGCACCATCTTCTCAGCGCCGATGTCTCGGGTCAGCTGCGCCCCCTGCACGGTGTCCATGGTGATTTGGACGGGGCCCGTCGGCAGCGGAGCGATAGCTTTGCCGAGGTTCATGAGCGCCACTACAATGTGGAACTTTTTCGGTAGCTCGTTCGCCAGCTCCGGGATGTGGACCGTGTCACCCGAGATGTACACCACGTTGGGCAGTCCATCCGCTTCGTTCACTCCGAACGAGGGCGACTCGAGCACGAAGCCCGTGCACTCTCCGCCAGGCAGGTGCTGCGTGGGAGTGCCCGTGATCTTAAACTCTTTGCCATTGAGCGTGAGCGTCGTCGACTGCCACGCCGCGAGGCCGCGAACACCCGGGCGAGGAGCGAGGTTTTTGGCACCGTCACGTGTGGTGAGCACATGTCGCCCATTGAGCATCGTTCGGCCGGACGCGTCCAGGTTATCGATATGGTCTTCGTGGCTCAGGAGAATGGCGTCGATGACGGGCAAGTCCTCGAGTCCAAGGGCCGGGTCCTCGGTCTTCGTGAGGAAAAAAGTTTCTTGCAGCACAAAGTCTCCGCTCTTGTCGAACGCTGGGTCGATGAGGAAGTTGACACCGTCGATGGTCAAGATGGCCGTGGCCGTGCAGATGTGCGTGATGCTGACGGTGGACTTGAAGGAAGTGGACGGCATGGCTTGGGTGGGGTCTTTCAAGAGAGGTTTGTTGGTCACAGAGTGGAATGTGGAATGACGTGGAGAGGATTAGTCCAGAGTCATTGAGTCAACGACCCACTGACTTCAGTCGAATGAGGAAGTCAGTTGAAGTGGAGCCGTATTCGAACAGGAAATAGATCTTCTGGCGGTGTGCGCAACGAGTGATGGTAGTTGGCGATCAATGGGGGTGCATTAAGGTGGCGTGGGCTGTTCCCGGCGTGAAGACTGTCCTTGTGTAAGAAGAAGACATAGGCGAGCAAATTACCGCAGGTAAACACAGCAATGCCAATGGATTTCGAGTTGAAACACGCCCAATACATGAGGTAGTTGTGACGTTTTGCAGGTTATCTATCGCCTGGGTGTACTGCGATCACCAGCAACCTCCCTGTACAATATCCCACTCGTGTTCAATGTCTAGCACTCAAGTCGAGGCGAGCCTTGTCGAGTCTTGCTCAAGGAGAGCAGCACTCACCATGATCCCATTTTGTATTTTACAACTTGATAATCTCACACAAGGTAGAATAAGCACGGCGCGGAAGCCCTGGAGTCTTCTATCGTGTGGCAAGCAGCCCATTCTCGAAGGCCTGTCTAAACCACCTCCAGCTCCGCACCCGTTCGTCGTTTCATTTCCTTCTTGGCATTTTCAGTAGCAGCTTCCGACCGTTGCTACTGTGCCTCGCAGCACTTTCCCCTCGATGCTCGCGATTGTCCCCGGCGCTGATAGCATCGCTTCATGCCACGTTTGCCTCGCGCTACCCTTGAATCGGAGGCATCATGAGCGCGCTCGCCGGTCGTACTTCTCTCTCGATACTCACTCCTCTCTTTATCGTGTTTCTTGACGTCTGTTTCATCTTCGGTCATCGTCTCTCTCCAAGGGCGAACACTCACTACTGTAGCGGCTACAGGTAACCCAGCAGACGTAGCGCAGCTTCCAACGAGAGTCCCAACATAACCAGCGTGCCAAGGTAGCCTGCATCCACACAAGATAAAAAGGACCCAGTTAGCACGGTGAACCTACTGAGAAATACAGCCACTACCAGTTGACCAACGCACCGAAGTTGCCTTGTCTCCGTTTCCCTGGATCACCGCTCGAGTACCCCTTCACGTACATGACGAAGCCGGCGATGCGCACCACCCCAGCCACAGCTGCGATCGTAGGACGGTAGATCCTGTGCAAAACACCAACAAACCCGTCAGTTTGCGTTCCCAACTCCAAAACTCGGACATTCATTCAGACGTACGAGGAGGTGGCGAGCATAGCGTAGAAGAGCGGGAGGTTCTCCAGCACGTTCTGGTGCGCGCGTTGCACGCAGTTGAACGCGTTGGCGTTCTTGTCTTTCTTCGCGGCGTACATCTGCGGGTACGGGACGTTGAACTGCTTGCGGGCCACGCCCACGTTGAAGCCGGCCCACGTGCCCACGAGGCCGGCGCCGATGACTACGAGCGGGATGTAGCCATGCGCCGGCTGGAGTGTCACTCGCACTGCCGACACCGACATGGACTATAAAAGCGGTGGTGGTGGTTGGGCTCCTTCCTGTACTGGGCGTTGCTTGAGCTGTCGGAGGCAAATTCCGTTGTGACTCAAGTCGCACGCAGCAAAGAGTCATCGGCGACCGCTCGAGATCGTGTCTTTGCAAAACGAAAGTCCATAGTACCGTCGCCCTTCGCGTTTGAAGTTGCAGGCACTTCAACTGCGGACAGGTGCGGACTTAGCCGGGGGAGGAGTCTGGTTTTGCTGCGGTCGGCAGAAGATACTTTCGTAAAGATACGAAAGAAGACCGGCAAATTTGGCCGCCGGTTGTTCACGAACTGATTTTCAACGAGGTCTCATGGGCGACAGCCCCAGGTTAATGCAGCGCATGGTGTCACCGGCGCTTGATCCGTTAAATGCGCGTGCGCTGGCGTTTCAACGAGAACGGCGAAAAATTCCGCCTGGGTCCGTCGCCAAGCAGCAGCAGTCCAAGGCTCCAAGCAGCCAACAGCAGAGACCGTCTCAAGAAGAAATAGTTGAAGTGTCCGTAAAATTGAAGGCGGAGGAGAAGAGTCACGGAAGATTCGCCCGACGTATCTTTCAGCGACACGCTCGTGCAATTGAATTCGAGCAGTCTTGGTGGACAACATGCCGGCGAGCGAGCGGGACGACGCACAGCTACAACGCCGCGTTCGTGAACGTGCGCAGCGGAGCGTCGAGCAGGGCTCTTGGACGCGCTATCGAAGCATGGCTACATGTATGAACTGATTTTGGTGGATGCCGAAAAGTATGGCACGTCTTGGATGGGGTGCACCCAGCAATGGACTTCAACTGATCCTATTCTTATCCGTCCACTTCAACATGGGTAGTTTCACGCTCTTGCTACTGTACTCAGGGCGGGGATTCTTGTTCTGCTTTGCGTTGCTTCCAGCGTAAGCAAATCGCGATGGCTGCGTAAGTGGGCAAGCCTTCCCAACTGGCGGAAGTGATTGTTGATTAGACTAATGCGTTCATGTGCTGCAGCGCGGCTGTCAAGAAGCTCTCACGGTACTGCTGCGATAACTGCGGTGGAGCAGACCTCTACCTGTATTGCTGGGTAAGTTGGGTATCAATCTGCAGTCGTAGGAGTCACTGCCCTCGTCGTTTCTTGGCACGGTAATGATCCTGTGTTTTCGGTTGTGATGGTGAGCAGAAAGGTTGTCGGCACGTGCAGAACATCAAGGTGCGTTTGCCTCTGGGATTTTAAATTTTATTGCCTCGCGCTCACAGCTGCAAGTCGCATCGCCGTACAGACATTCTACGCCGAGACCAAGTCTATTCAGCAAGAGCTAGAGATGCTGCGTGTCACCATTTACGAGCAAGAAGTTCGCTTCCGGGAGTACGAGCTTGAGTTGGTTCGTACGATCCATTCTCTTGCGCTTTGAATATTTTGGTTCGTGACGTGGCCCCGTTCATGACTGCAGAAGGAAAAGCAGGAGAGCTTGCAGTTTCTCGTCTCCCAAATAAAGAAACTCCCAAGCTTTTATCCGGCTCAATCTTCTGACGACCTCGCGGCGATCCCAACGGGGTTGCCATCATGGTCGCAAGTTGCTGCCAAAATGGTATGGCAGCAGTTCGATGGAGACCATGATAACAAACTCACCTGTGATGAACTCCGCCGACTCAAGGTTAGTTCGACTACGTCTCGCGTGCACGTGTTATATTGACTGAAGTTGCGTTGATTTTTGCTGAATGGATAAGGATCAATTGCGAATGAACCACGAAAATATTGACGATGTTCTACCAGATTACCCGGCAGAGCCATTGACAGCTCGGAGCTTCCTAAACCTTTACGAGTGTGGAGAGGGTGCAAAATTGTCTGACGATCTTCGTTCTCTTGGAATTCTATGCGGTACGGTGCTAAGAGCAGAATCCAGAGAGTCGTGGCTCTTGACATTTGTTTTGATCGGTTTTGTAGGATTATCGGAGGCACTTTCGCAGTCGCTTTCAACCTGTGATGCTGCACTTTGTCGAATAGCAACTGAATCTCGGGTAAGACAACATTTTCAATTGAGATACAAAACAGCAAGTGTTAACTCGAAAGATGCTCTCTGTCCATTCGCGAAGCAACTGCAAAAGGAACGCGATCACTTCCAGAAAGAAATTGACGAGAGTAAGGTAAGATCATTGCTGAAAGTCCTTTGAAGCGTTCGCGTTTTTTAAACGTAGTCGCTGACAATTCTGCACTGCTATTCAAATTTCACAGAGAGCGAAAACGCGCCTGCGGGAAGTCTTCGCAGCCTCAAAGCAATCGCTGGAGGATCAAGCACGCGATATCCTTGAATTTCAGCAAAGAGAGGCCCAAAACGATCTTCAGCTTCGAATTGCCGACGAAAAAGGTTTGTCAATGGACCATTCGCTGGTGTGTTGAGTGCACCTAGATTTCACAGAGAAGATATGTTGTTTGAACTCCCAGCTGCAGCAGATGCGGCCACGCTTTCGAAATCAAAGCGCGAGCTGTCTGCAGCCAAACACGCGTTGCTGGACTTGCGAGCGCTGGTGGACGAGTAAGATTGTTTACAAACTCTTGGGCTCTTGGACTGTGGCTAATATCCACTACTGTGCCTTACAGTCAAATAACAGAAAAAGAGAAGTGGCAGCGGTACTGCTGGGAGCTGGAGGACCGGCTTCATGAAGCAACGAACGCAAGCCATGTGAAAGAGGTACGGACATTTTTTTTTACCTTACTTTTGAGAAAGTGTGTAGGTTTTGACGTGCGTGGGTGTCGTTGTACAGCGAGATCTCTGGCGAACGAAGGATGCCAAAAAGGAAGAGAGCCGAAAGAACATGCTCTTATACATCGAGGCGCACAAGGGCAAGCGCCACTTTGAGCGCCCTTCTGAGCCTGCTACACGTCCCGAAACCACAGTTCCAGATCACGAACGGGCAAAAGCGAGCAACAACAGCGACTAGCACCTCTCGCTGAAAGTAGCACCATGCACAAGGAAGACATTCGACCACCGTATTGATACGTTTTCTATCTCAATTATCATGCCCCCTTGAACAGCGTTTGGCACAGCTGCATATGGTTGTCCCCCTCATCCAGAAATGATTGGTGTCATGACCCTCCCTACGCAGGGAAAGTATGAGAGGCGGGGCTCTAATGCACTCCGGATCAATCGTCTAATCATTGGGGGCTCACAGCTTTGGTTGGGTCGGAAAAGTGACGATTTTCACGGTGTGCTGTACATAAACCACTTCAAGGTGAATCATTCACCGGATCAAACTCAAGTTCAAAAACAAACAAGGAAGTGCGCGTGTATTCATTCACCTCTGCTACATGTTGCCAGTGATGATCGTTAGGCTATCGTTAATGGTGAGTCGAACGGATACGCACCGCCTGCCGTGTTTTAGGCACGGAGCCTCTGGCATACCATAGCACAACAACTGCGGTGTTTCGTGCGCGGAAAGTCGTGTAGATCATGCTTTCGCAATCAGATACCCTTGTTGTAGATGAAGTGGCGAATGGGTTGACCATGGCGGTCCACCCGAGACCGGAACTCCTCCTCAACGCTGTCTGCCGAAATGGTTCCATTCTGTGGGAAGAGAGCCACAGCGCTCGGCATGGCGCCCCACAGGCACAACGTCAACACGACTGCGTCAATTCATGCAGAGGTACAAGACGTCAGCTGAGTCTGAGCAAAACACCGATTCGTACAGATAACAAATAAACATACCGAGTTCAGCAGCAAGTTTCGGGTACTTGGCCTGAGGCATGATATTGTGCTTCTTCATGACCTCGTACAAGTACGGTGGGAGCAGCAGAACTGTTTGAGTTGGCAGTAGTGCATGGATTAGCAAAACCGTAAAGCGAGTAAATATTGTATGGTGCACACGTACTTGGCATGGGAAGAGCAACGCGTGTAAGCGCTACCTCGCCAAGGGACTTTCGTCCTGCAGCGATAGAGCGTCCGTGCACGTCTCCATGCTCATCGATGATGTCAATGCCTTCTCTGCGAAGTATTAGCACGAAGTGAGTACAGTAGCATCGTGAATTCGCTATTCAGCGAACAACTTACTGGAACTCGTTGAAACGCATGGACACCGCGTTGAAAGCTCCTGCACTAGCCACAGCAACGAATGGCACCATCTAGCAAAAAGAAACGTAATACGCCATTAAGATTGAGTTCATTGCGTAGGCGACATCAAACACTCAGCATTCACCTTTCCCAAGAAAGAGCGCGTGCTGGGAGAAAGTCTCTTGGCCTTCTCCACCATTTTGCCCAGACCGACAGCCGTCGAGCAAGACACAATCGTTGCAGTTCCGTACGACTCTGGATGGGAGAAATCCAGTGCAGTAATTGTGAGTACAAGACATTTGCGGTGGACATCTCTCCAAATACATACTCAAAATGGTCGAGTTGTCCTGCTCGCTGCTGGCGTTGCGGTTGGCATAGTTGAAGCCGGCACTGTAGCTTTGGTTCACCCATTGCCAGAAGATCGTGTTTGCCAACTGCAGGTACGACACGAAAAATGTAAGTAGCTGTCCCCTGCAGAACCCACCATTGCATCAATTTATCCTACCGTGGGTGGTGCTAGCAGCATGCCAACGCAAATGGGAATGTTCACCGGCACGAAAGCCGACAACCGAAATGGGAGCGACACCGTCTCACCAGTCTGAGGGTGCACCGCAGCCTCATAAGCTAAGAAAATAGCGCAGCAATTGTGCCCACAAAGTCAGCAGACCCAGTCACATTTCAATCGCTTTCATGTTGCATTTCTCTCACCTTGGCGCAAGTTCCAGAGCTCAGCATCCTTGAATTGACCCGGAGAAAGGGAGCCATTGCGGAAGCCCTCCAGCGTCTGCGTCGCGTGTTGAATCTGCTCTGAGGTGAGGAACAGCCACCTGCAACAAGCCGCAACATTAGCTTCCGATGCTAACATCGGCTTTCGATGCTCGTTGACGTACTTTGGCGACACGAGCTCTGCAAATTTGCGCCAGCGACCGACGTACGTCGAGGTATCGTATCGCGGCTTGTCTGAGCAACGGGATCAAAAGCATTTTAATCAGTAAGTACGTTGATAAGCATCTTGCTTTGGCGTGCAGGGTCGTACCAAGCGAAAACGGTGGCACTTGATCGTCAGACATTACAGTTGGCTTGTAGAGTTCGCTGCTGCTCCGCTTGCACTTGTTGCAGTTGCTGTGGGTTCACGAGTGGGAACGAGCCAGCACTAGCGTTGTCACCAGGTTGGTTGGCCCAGGCTTCACGCATCCTGCGGCATTATCCCGGTCGTCTCTCCATCAAGTCCAGCTTCACTGAGCCACGTCAGTGCCAGGGATGCTTCGCACCACCGACAGATGGTTCCATACGGTTCGTGTTTAACGTCCGAGAATTAAAATGGTTTTTTGAATGCAGGTATTATAACGACTTTGCTTAGCTGCACCGTTGCTACAAGTGTTGCAAAGTTCTGGACATTGGTGCACCATTCACGAACAGAGCCATGGATTTCTCTAGTGAGGCAGGTTTGACGCGACCTCGGCCGCGTCGGCTTGTGGCAATAGCCACCAGCATGCGCTTCATTCATCGTGATTACCGTAAGAGCACAAGTTCAAGGGCTTGTAATGCTGCTGGTATCGCTTTGAGCGATTCGCTCACTGAGAAGGCCACTTGAGCCGTTTTCTTCTCTTCTCCCGCGTCTGCTGAAGTTGTCGATGGGCATTCAACCACAGATGAATACATTACGTATCATACATAGATTCACTAAACATTGTCACTCTTTCGGGGAACCCCAGCATGTCACTTGCGAAACGGGAGGTCAAAAAGTGACTCGCGATCATGGCGTCCAGGAGCTTCATCCGCCGCTCGGCGCGCATCGCCGCGGCCATCAGCAGCAACCGCAGCGTCGTTTGTTCCGCCTCCATGTCGGTGGTGGGCCGCCAGTGCTTCCAGGCGACGCCCGCCACTGCTCAGATCCGTTTCCAGAGCACACAGGCGGCTGCCAGCAGCGAAGAAAAGGCTCAGCCTGAGGCTGCCGTTGACCCGGAGCAGCGCATTTTGGCCAAGGCAATCAGCCACGTTGTGGTGCACGGGTACATCCTGTTCCGACATCCTGAACTTGAAGGCAATATACCCGCCGTTCTAACGTCCTCTATGGCGGCTGTCAATTGCTGTGTCTAATAGATGGACCATTGAGGCTCTAGCTGCGGGCGCCACTGACCTCGGCTATCCATCGGTGGCCCACGGCATGTTCCCGCGTGGAGCTGTAGAGTTGGTCGAGTACTTCATGGACTCATGCCATGACAAGCTGCGCAAGACGCTCATTGTCAACACGGAGAAGCTGCAGGCCATGACGGTGGCCGAACGCCTCAAATTTGGTGTTCGCATGCGTCTTGAAATGCTGGAGCCGGTGCTGGCGACGTGGCCGCAGGGTATGGCGGCGGGTGCTTTGCCGCAGAACGCTCCCAGCACTGCAAAGAGACTGGCGAAGATCTCGGATGAGATCTGGTACTTCGCAGGTGACAAGTCCACGGACTTGTCCTGGTACACGAAGCGCGCTATCCTCACGGGCATCTACGCCAGCACGGAGCTGTTTATGCTGAGCGACAAGTCGCCCAACTTCCAAGACACGTGGGCTTTCCTGGACCGCCGCGTCGACGAAACGATCCAACTGGGAGAGCTGCCGCAGAACGTACGTGCTCTGTGAAGTTATTTACCCTGCAAACTCTGTCAAGATTTGATCGCTAACCGACTGTGTGTTGTCTCCGTTTGACCAGCTGAACGACGTGGCTGGTATGGCTAGCATTGGACTGCAGTCGGTTTTTTCTGCTGTGACGTCACTGGCAGGACCTCTGGCTGGACAGATTATCTCCAACTCGCCCCTGAGCCAAGTTCCCAACCCAATTTCAGCCGTGGGAAGCGTGATTCCGCCCTCGATCGTCTCGGCTGTTGCATCGGGACTGCCGTTCAGTGGCCCGGCCTCCGTGTCAAGTTCAGCGGGGGATGATGCCATGGCTTTTAAGTCCAAGGATCTGAAGGAGATTAACGATGAGCTGGAGAAGCTCGGTGGCATTGACACGAGTGAGCGACGAAGCTAAATCAAGAGGAATGTGTGACTTGGATCGATCCATTGGAAGTGAATGAAGAAATGCTCGCAGAGGCACACATTAAATTCAACAGCAACACCTCCAAAAGGTATTTCTTGAACTCAAATGTTTACCTGCTAAGCTAACTGCCCGCGATTTTCTTAAGCCGCTTCATCCTCCTCGTTTGATTCATCATCGCCTTCATCCTCGCTCGCATTACTTCCATCGTTGTTGTCGTGGTCTTCCTCCTCCTCATCGGCACTTTCATCGTCCCCATCGCTGCCGTCGTCGTCACTGTGCTCCACCTCGCGTTGCACTTGCTCCATGAAAGCCTTTTTGGCTGCCGCCTGCGTCTCGCGCTTCTCGCGGCGCGCGCGCTTCAGGTTGTCAATTCTTGCTCCCTGTTCACGCTTCATGCGAGCCTCTTCAGCGTCCCAGAAAGCGTACTGCAGATCCAGGGCACGTAAATCATCACGCACACGGAGAAGCTGCCGATACCAGAGTTCCTGTCTCCAACTGGCCTCTGCCTGCTCCCGTTTTACAAGACGGATAACTTCACCGAGCAACAGCGGCGGCCAATCCGCACGAAAGACCTCGCGTTTGTCTGGGCAAAACAATCGGCCTTTTCCGCATATACGATTGCATCGCCACGTGCCGGTGTACGAGTATCCAAGAGCGCTGGTCTCCGTTCCCTGGCCGTGGCGCATATTATTGTAGAATTCTCCTTCGAAAACAGCACCACTCTGAAGCATCTGCTGTCTACCCACCCCGCAGCGTTGCCCACGCAGGAATTCGCCTTCATAGCGGTAGCCACGCTCCATTTCCATCACGCCGAAGCCATGAAACTTGCCGTCCGCGAATGTGCCCGTGTATTTGACACCATTCGGATACACCACAGTACCATTCCCGCTTGGCGAGTTGTGGACGAATTCGCCACGATATTTGCCGCCATCGGCAAAGGAGTAGACCCCAAGAACACCATGCATTTCTCCATCTTTCCAACGTCCGTTGTAGGTGAAAAACGCATGCTTCCCGTGTGATTCGAGCTGGCCTCGTACCTGTGGTGCTAATCCTGGTGGGGCATTCAGCACCGGCACCTCCGGGATAATCTCGAGCTTGTCAACTTCATCTTCCTGATTGTCGCTGGCTTGGTTGGGCTGGAATTTTGCTGGAGGTTTTTTCATAACAGTGATCGCTGCTTGCTGCTGCCGTTTGCGGGCAATATCTTCGTCAACATGAAAGGAACAGTCTCGAAATGCTCGCTGCAGTAACAATTGATTTTTTTGACGTGGCTCAAGCGCTTTCGATGCGTCTGGCGCTGCCAGATCAGCGGGTGGAGGCTTCATGACCGCCTCGTAGTGTTTTTGGTGAGCAAGCATGCGGATTTCTACCGTCGATAACTGCTCCGGTACCGCAAAGAAGGCTTGCTCAAGTCGGTTGAACAGCACAGCGCTCCAGCGGTTGAGCTGAATCTGGTTGGACTTGAGGAACCATGGCGCGAAACGAGCATGGACTTCTGGTAGACCCACGCGACGCAGCATCCGGTAGTAGAAGACACTGCGTGGGTCTTCACCTTTGACTCTCTGTCATGAGCAAGCACGCACAAAAGCTTAACAGGAAGATGCGATGGAACAAGCATCACTGTATAGAGACGTACGCGCTGGTAAGCAATTAGACTCTTTCGGTCCTTATGGATGAGTTCATTGATCTGCTTCACAAGCTGCCGAGCATTCAGTGAATTTTCCCGTGTATTACTACGTAACACAAAGAAAGCAATCGCGTACATTGTGCAGTTCGCGCTCCACCCGCTTCTTATCCTCCAATTCCCTCCGCAGAATCTCCCGGAGGTATCGTTTCCGAGCCTCCTCGGGCGTCTCCTTCCTCGGTTTCTTGCGGTCGGGCCACAGACTCCGCACAGCCGACGCCATGGCAAAACTACGATAGTCGCTGCGGCGATGTAACTGCTTGACGCCTACACTCTAACTAATCTAGGATGGATCGATTGATTGATGTCGGAACTGACGAATCGAGATGTCGGAAGGTTTTATAGTCACATGCACATGGGACCCCCAAGGGGGAACGTGCTTGCAACCTCAAACACCTTACTTTGGTTTTGCAATGCTTTACGTTTATGAGCGGCTTCATGTCCATGATAGGGATCGAACACCGAGCGAGCTTGCGATTGAGACAATACATGTAGCGGAACTTCAGCGGTGTGAAGCGAGGTGAGGGACGTTCTCTCAGTAGCGTTTGAATACATATTTGCTTCAACATCCGTCAGGTGGCGTCCGAAGACTCCCCCGGCTTTCAGGTTTAGCATGGAAGTTTTTACATCAACGAGAACGAAACGAAGATGACGACGAGAAGCTCCTGCTCCACAAGATGAAAAGAAGAAATGAGCAAGACACAGCTCGAGTTTGTCTTTGATTTGACTGGACCAGCTTCGCCCAAAGATTGACTTGAACTGAGTATTCAGTATTTTGACCAATCATGGGAGGACGCTGAGCAGAGCGTCAAGATGGTCCTCATGAATGTGGACAATCGAGCCGCGACCTAGCGATAATCTTACGGGACCCAGCGAGATTGGAGCACCACGGTGTAGGCTTCACCGCTTGAGAAACCAGCCGCGAAGAGATAGTTCCTGCCTAGCATGTGCTCGTTCACCAGGTAGATGTTACGAGCCCCGTTAGTGTCTCGGCCGCACACGTAGCCGCAAGTGCAGGCACCTGAGGACCTTCTGTCTCGTTAACCCGCGGTTGATTCTCCCGCAGAACGAGCAGGTCTTGCTAGTGAACGGCTCCGTGCACACAATCAGTCGGCCTCCGGTCCTGACTATCTTCTTCTCCAGCATCTTCTGAACTTGTACAGCGACCAAGTCAGCATCATCCGAGCCATCATCCTGGAGATGTCGCGAGGACGGGCATCGGGGCGATTTCGGCGTCGTACCATCACCGACACTCGGGACTCAGGCAGCAACACCTCGTGGTAGGTGAGGGATAACCACTTGGTGACCTTCTGATGGAAATCCTCCACTCTACGCTTGATCTGCTGGTGCGTAGCGTAAATGGTCTTGTTCATTCGCTGCCGCTTGCGCTTGTTTCTCTCGCGAGTCTTGCGGGTCTGAAGGGGGTCGATGGACGCGAAGCACCTTTCGATCTGCCTCTCCACGTCGTACACGGCCACAGCGAATCCGTCCGTGTCATAGATGGAGATAAAGTCTCGTACACCAGGATCGATGACACAGACACGAGAGCTACCCGAATCTCGGGACGCACAGATAGAACTTGCCGGTGCGTACAAATTGCAGGCGTACGGCTGCTGTCGCCTGGGGAAAATTCTCTTTGGTGTCGATGCCCTCTTCGGTGCTTTTGTGGAAGCCGAAGTATCGAAGATGGAAGCGAGCTCACCCGTCCAGATAAAATCTGTTGCTTGGATCTCGATGGACGTAGAGTTATCCTTCCTTGTCTTCCGACGGAGACTTCTAGGTGCGTGGACCGGTAGTTGCAGCCGTTGAAGTGCATGATAGGAGGCCTACGCCGAATGGATTGCTTTCTGAAGTCTAGGAAGACCGAATCCAGCACTTTCGAGTGCACTTCCAAGTGATATGCTAATAGGTAGTTTGTGAGGGTTCGTTTGGTACGGATTGGCCGGTACCGACGTGAGAGCTCTTGATCGCTCAGCCAGAAACAGTCCTCACTCGATTGCTTCACGGCTTCATTCCAGACCGCTCGGTGCGTGACGAACATCTTCTTCAGGAGTTCACGCAGCTGAGGAGTGGAGTTGAGGCCAATCTTGATGCAGCTGTTGACGGCGTAGTCGTGGAGCATTGGGTCGTCGAAGTCGAGGTCGCGCATCGGAGACGGACTGGTTGCTGAGGTTCCTCAGACCAAAGAAGGACGTGCCCACCAGTGGAAGGGCAAGTTCGCCCCCGGGCTCATCGCTCCGCTCCGAGAAGTCCTCGGCAACGGGTAGCCACACCTCCTCGGCGAGCCCCTCGACGTCTTCATCCCACCAGGCTGGTCGATCCATCGCTTGAACTTCTTGGGTCAAATTGCGGATGAGCGGCCCATGGCACTCGTCCGGTAGTCGGGGAACAATCGAGACTCGATTGTCTTCGGGCACGCGCTCCTGGAGACAACCGTCGCCCGCGATGTCGGCGATCCGCACCGGTCGGTGCCGCGGGAATTGTCGATTTTGTGATAACGCTCCTCGCAAGGCACCCACCTCAGCCTGAGGCTCCGGAAGAAATGTACATCCTCTCGACGAGCATTGTGATACACCGCAGTGATCGCAGTGACTTGCGGACTTGAAGCCTCCCGATCCGCGGGGATCCCGCTGGCGACAGGCATCATGTCACGGATCGAAAAAGGGCGATCGGCAAACAGGAATCCGCGACACAAAGCTTCCTCGGCGGGCGCGGCCAGCATTGCGGTCCACTTGTCCAAGCTGCTCCAAGCTGCTCCATAGTGCAAGGGCCCGAAAATCCTGCACCGAAATGGCTTCGCCGCCCGGCCGTTTCATGTCGGGTTTTTGCCAGTCACTTGAATCCCCGAAGTTGGAGCGTGGTCCCACCATAGATGCCAGAACCGGGTGGTGATACTTGTAATCTGTAAAAGTGATGATGAAGTAATGTCAACTTTTGGGAAAGGGGGTAGGGCACTGGCCAATAAGTCGCTCTGACGATAGGGTTCCGCGCGCCTTCCGGCTCCGGCACGTACAGCAGGAGATCTGATTTTGCATGGGCACGCCAAGATCGGCCGCGGCTCCGGGCGACCTCGAGCCGCTCCGGCGCTGGCGCTCCGGTGCGGCACTCGAGTCGGCGCGAAAATCCATGTGCGCCGTCGACGTGAGCACACCACGCTGCCGTGTGTCGATCCCGTCGGCACCGACCGGTGCGGATCGCCGACACTGCGGAAGGCGTCGCTCCGCGAAAGTCCCGCCGGTCGTTCCGATCTTCGAACTGGGGGGCACCAACCCTGGCGCACCATGTTAGGGTTGAAAGCGTCCGCGCACGTAAGCGCGTGCTATTCTTGCTGTTAGTCACGTGCCCGTGTTGACCTGCAAGCCAAGGCACTCACAGGTTGCCTTGCAAGTCAAGGCATCTTATCTCGTCGCGAGCGCCAACCTTCGTGAGCCTTTGCCGGCGTCGACGGTTGCAGGTGTTCATGTTGAAGTTGCCTTGCTGTTGCCTTTTTCGCCCGCTGGTGTGAACTCGGATTCTCAGCCGGAGGCAACTTGACGCGCGCGTCAACGGAGCGGGCTCAAGTGCAAGCCGCTGGCGCAATTACAAATTTTACGCCGCGTGGATATTGCGTGCAAGGCGGGGCAGCGCCTGTTGCTAATACGGCGGCGGTGACCGCCCCAGCGACATCTGGCAAAGGTTGCCAGGCTGCGGCCGGAATGAAGTTGCAGCAGTAACTCAAGCGCAGCCTGCGCTGCTGCAGCGCTGCCGGCGAGTTCGCGCGGCCTGCGCGGGGAAACTGTGCGAAACTGGAGCGGCGAATTTCTGCGTGCCGTCGTGGCAGCGCTGCCGGCGATCAGACAGTGGCAAGCAGGTGGTTTTGCAGGGGCCAGTGTGATTGGCTCTTGCGGGCTGGCTCTTGGGCCCCGTCTGCGTGCAGCCACGCCAGCTCGCACAAAAATATCGCCGGCCTCATTCGGAAAGTGGAAACCAAGACAGCAAGTGGCCCCGGGCTGCCCTTCCTCGACCAACGCTAGCCCTAGCCTTCGCGCCCGCATCTGGTGGAGCGTAGAGTTGCCGGCCAGCAGCTCCCGCTACATCTTCCTTTCCGCGCCCAGCCACGGACGCCGCCACTCACTCCAGCACTTTGCACCCCTTCACTGGTACGTCAAATTGTCGCGATTATAGTGGCTAGTGCCCGTCGCCCTGTATGAAGTTGAAGGGAAATACAAACTCTTCTTGCTTCCCCCACTTCCGATTTTGCACCCGAACTAACCGCCATGTCTGTCCGCGCAGCCTCGTGCACGTCGCCGGAACTCGCCGAGTTTCGCCTCCACCCAGCAACCATCCGCTTCCCCAAGCTCTCCATGGGCTGCCAGACGTCCAAGGACGTGCTGCCAGCCAGCCCCAGCGAGCAGCGCCCCAGCCTTAGCCACATCTTCCTGCAAGCCGCGTCCAAGCAGCAGGCCCGCGACGACAGTGGCGTGGGCGCCCACCGCGCGCCAGCGAGCGACTCGCACCGCGACGTCTTCAGCATCTTCGGGGAACGCGGCATGTCGCTCGAGGCCAGCGGCTCGGTGGCGTCCCCGTCAGCCAGCGACAACTGCACGCCCGCCAGCCCCAGCGGCAGCATCTTCTCCACTGCCACCACCGCCTCGGACACCGAGCGCACACTGGTCCTGCACCGACCTGCAGGCCAGTACTTCCCGCAGCTTCGAGTGAGCTACGGCATCTTTTCCGACACGGGTATCCGTAAAAATAACGAGGACAGACAGACCAGCACCTCACGCACAGTCGACGACGAACTCGTGGCCTTCTTTGGCCTGTACGACGGCCATGGAGGCCCTGAGGTGGCCGAGTACTTGGCCGAGAACCTCCACGAAAACGTCTTCAGCCACCTCTGCAAGCCGACCAACGAGCCGGAATCTGCACAGAGTTTGCAGACGCCGGACCTGGTGCTAACCGACGCCGTCCGGACAGCTTTCGCAGCTACAGATGAAGAAATTTTCAAGCGACAATTGCCGAGTGGGTCCACCGCTGTGTCGGTTGTGGTGCGAGGCTCCACAGCGCTGGTATCTTCGGTTGGAGACTCTCAGGTCGTGCTGTCCACCAACGGACAAGCCACGGACATGTGCATCGCCCACACACCCGAGCTTTCCAGTGAACGAGACCGAATCCTCGCAGCCAAAGGACAGATCTCAAAGGGCCGAATCTACGGCATGCTTGGCGTGTCTAGAGCCTTTGGTGACATTGATTTCAAGACCGGACGAGGAGAGTTCAAGAGCAGATTCAACGGTGACCTGGTCAGCGCCACGCCCGACCTGGTTATCCACGAGATCAAGAGCCAGGACGAGTTCATGGTACTTGGCTGCGACGGACTGTACGACGTCATGGACCCCCAGGACGTCGTCAACTTTGTTCGTGCCAAGCTGGGGCTGCACGGAGATGTGCAGCACGCGACAGAAGAGCTCGTGAGCCATGCCCTCGCACTCGGGTCCACAGACAATGTCAGCGCCATCATCGTGTGCTTCAACCAGGACGAGCAGGAGGTTCTGCCTGTGACGCCCATCCAGGCGGCGCAGGCGGCCGAGGCTCAGAAGAAGCGTGCGGCCGCGGCGACGGTGGACTCGGTGTGAGTCGTCACCAACTACCATCCTCCATCTATCGAATCAAGGAAGCGACAACAGGCAGCAGCAGCACCACACATGTATTATAGAAAAAGAAGTCGCTGCTGCCGCCAGCCCGTGTACTATAAGTTAGTTATCTAGGCCGTCCAGGCCGTGCAGTATTTACTAAACAAGCTCTTGTTTGGCATCGTTCGCTCGCCTCGTCAACTCGACAGTGTCAAGTGCCCCAAAATGAGCTGCAGCACAAGCGTTGCTGGCGAGGAATCAAGTTGTTTCAGCAGAGATAGCAGCGGCAGATGAAACAGTCATGGTCTGCTGAACCCAGGCCTGCAACAGCTTGAACAACATTTTTTGTAAAGCTCACTTCCGGGAGACATGCCTTGCAGTAAGATCGTTATTCGTCGACGTCCCGTCTTATGGGATTGACTGGCCAGCATGGAGTGCAGAGTTCGTTCGTGTATTATCAGCGAGTTCATGGGATATCACTGTAGGAAAAATCAACATGGGCGCGTGTCCAGCTTTGCATTCGCAGCGTACCGCCAGCAGTTTCCTCTATCAACGCATCAGGACGATGACGTAGCGACTGCGTGTGCAACTGCATGATCGCTGGTCTCGGTCTTGATCTCCTTGACGACTTGCATCGCAGACTCCCCTTGCTCCTCGCGTCGGCGCTTGCGCTCCTGAGCTATGCGTTTGCGCTCGTCGACGGAGTGGCCCGTGTCGCGTTTGGCCAGCGGCAACGTCTTCCGCTTCTTGGACAACGGAAGCAACGGACTCACGTCCTTCCACTGCAGCATGCTACTCTCGTCTGTTAGTAGGTTGCGTTCCCGCATGAGCCGCTCCAGCTTGGGTGCGTAGTGATCCAGATCCTTTACCACCAGGCCAGCACTTAGACGGAATGCCTCGAGGGCATCGAGGTGGCTGCGCAGCATGGCTGCCTGCACGCAACGCTGCTCCCACGTCTCTGTGAGCTGTGCGTGCACCTGCAACAATGCCAGCGGCGTGTACTCGAAACGCGGGCCAGATCCTTCTGCGTCATCCGGGTCAGCGAAGTAGCACTCGTGCAGCACAAGTGGCAAGTCCGAAGCCATGTCGTACTGCGGCTTGCGTGGAGTCTGTGCGATGTCCAGCAGCTGCGGGATAATGCTCGGCTCCTCTCTGCCTGACCCAATCAGGAACAGCACCTCCACCATGCAGCGCACTTGGTGCCAGAGGAATGCACGGCCAAAGACCTCGCAGCGATACATTTGCTGGCTCGGATCCTCGGCACGCTGCCCTGGGCATTCCACAATCTCGAACGAGCGTACATTACGCTCATACACATGGCAGTTTGGATCGATACGGCAGAAATTACGGAAATCGTGCTTTCCCACGAGATACTGCGCAGCAGCGCGCATTTTCTCAATATCGAGGTCACGACGTACGAAAAAATAGCGGTACATACGCGCCTTGCAGTCGAAGCGAGCATTAAACTCCGGGCGGCAGGACGCCACCGAGTACACTCGGATGTCGGCTGGCAGCGCGCGGTTCATGTGCGAGGCGTAATCCACCTCCGTAAGCGTCTTGATCTCTCCCGTCGTCAACCGCACCTGGAACTTCTCACCAGGTCGCACATCGTCGATCGAGGGCGCGCTGAGCAGCTCGGCGGTGGCCGGCAGATTCGAGCGCATGCGGAGCGCCACGACTTGTCCAAAGGCGCTGACGCCGCGGTCCGTCCGCCCGCAACGCGAGTACCCAGCATCATCAACATTTTCAATGAGCTTCGAGCGCACCAACGCTTCCAGGAGATAGCGCTCCACCGTCTCGGGCATGTGGTCCTGTCGTGCGAATCCGGCGTACTTCTCTCCAAGGTACAGGAACTTGACTGCCACCGCACGCGCCGTGTAATTGCTCATGTTAAATTCGCGCTTCTTCTTTTTCTTCTGCTGCTGCTGGTTGCTGGTTCCGCTTTGAGCATTCTTCTGCTGCTTCAGCAGCTGCTTCTCCTTCTTCGTCTTCTTTCGTGCATCGGTAGTCTTGGCCTGCTCCAATTGCGTTACCGGTACACGCATCACCTTGGCAATGGCATTGTTTACCACCTCTATTAGCAACACACGAAAACCAAATTGCAACGCAGTAGCAAACAGGTTAGTGCCGTGTGTCATTTCGAGTTATCTGGCAGTGCATACTTGGTCCAACAGAGTTGCGCAGCTCGTGCAAAATGGCCAAAAGCTGTTCTGGCGTGGCGTTACTGGTGCGGAGAGCGCCCAAATCTCTCGGCGGCGAGGGAGACGCAGCCACCACCGGTGCACTCGACTCGGTCGCGTTCATCCGTTCAGACTTTTGAGTGGAAAACAGACAGCCAATCAAAATAGTTGAATTGTTGAACTTTTCCAAAATTTGATGTAGCCATCTGTGTTAGCCAGCTCCGGCAAGCATGCTCGCGTCGAGATACGCGTTCGGATGCATCACGATATTCGCGCTAGAAGTCTGTGCAGAAGCGTCTTGGTGAGCCGAATGCATGGCGTTGTATGCGAATTGAGAAGCTGAAGCGTTGAACTTGTGCGTTGCGTCGAAAAATGCTCGGCATGCGCTCTGACAATGTCCCGTGGATGCTTGCTGCGTGATCTCCATTGTTGGTTGCAATGGTAAACCATGGCGACGCAATTCCTCTTCCAGGGCTGAGCGACCCCAATGCTTGAATGGACAGCCGTGGTATTGTCCGTGACTTGGTGCGCTGCCGGAGATGATCTGCTTGCAGTCCAAGGGTGCATAGTCCTTTCGGGAACCTTCGAGCCCGTAGCTGTGTCGAATGTGGTAGGTATACTCCTTGTCGAACTTGGCGGCTGCTATCTTCTTGATAAACTCGGTGCGGAAAAATTGAATACACTCGTGCACTGAGAACCCAGCACCCTTGAGAAACATTCGGTACTGTACACGCCCGTCGTACTTGAGATGGTGATTCTCGCGCAGCTTGCGGTGCAATTGCTTCATACACAACGGAAAGTGTTTCTGAGCAACACGATCAATCTCCGACACTTCTAGTTTAGGCTGACCCACTTTCTTCGTCATTGAGCTAGCAGAGCCGGCCAGGATACGAGCTTTCTGCAAAAATCCATCAAGTATCGGTGTCAGCCGTTCCAACTCCGCCCCCTGCGCAGGTATGGCGCACTGCATGTCTCTCATTTGTTCCTCCAGACACCGTCTAAAGTGGTACACAACCACGGTTCCCATTTTTCGAAGGGGCACCAAGCAAAACCCATCGCAAATTACCACCTCGCGGTCCTTCACCAACGCTGGGGCTTCCGTGAAAGGTACACGATAAATGCCTTGCTGTGTGATGTCGCTCTTAGGGTTGTCTGCATTCAGCAGTTCATACTTGATCCCTTCACTTGCTAACAGTGCCACTGCAGTGTATGGTGGCAGACTTGTAAGGCGAGCAGTGAAGAGCTTGGCCTCAGCAGTGAGCAGCCAATCCCACCCGCTTGAGGCTCTGTGCACTTGCACACATCAAGTGAACATTGCAATGAGCCATCGACTTGAGCAGAAGACTTATAGAGACCTTTACATCAATGAAATTGGAGTTTTACCTGCAGAATGCCAGGCGCAGCGCGTAATGGGACAGCAGGTCTGTATCTGAGAATTCCTGGAATTCCGCGACTTTGTTCACCTGGCATTTTGGCGTCTGTGGAGTCGATTGCGACGTCCATCGAGCTGCAATCTGGCTCAGTAGCCTTACGCGCTTGTGACCCAGCTCCTCGAAGTCGTCCAGGGACACGCGCTGCTGCGGAGCACGGCGATAGAAGCTGAGCTTCGAGCTCGACGCCATCGACTTTGACCAAGTGGCGTTTCTAATTGGTAGCAGCCTCGGTCGTTAGAAACGGTTTAAAATATTTTGTGAAAACTCTATTGTCATTTTTGCTTGCACCAGAGCTTGAGGCTGGATTTCATCAATCACCATCTTGTGTTCGACAGCGTCGACAAGAGCATGCCGTGCATTGACTCCAGAGTTTTCAAGTGCTGATACATGTAAACGAAATGACCGACGCGGCGCGCTCGTGATTCGCTTCGACAGTGCCAATGTACTGATGAGCGGTAGCACTATAAACGATGCAGCTTTCCGTCAGGGCTCCATGGCTTGAGTCGTGGAGAATTCTATTGAATGGTTACTTAGCTACGGTGGAGCCCGAGGAACGCGGCCATCACAAGTGGGCGTGCAAAGTGACCCGTTGAATGTTTACCCTATTATAATATTTTCCAAAAACGTGGGGTGGAGAACCAACGAAATACTCTAAACCACCAGACAGTCGCAGTCAATCATTCACACAATTCCTCCTCCTCCTCCTCCACGATGCTCGAAATCCCCGTGATCGACCTGAAGCACTACAAGGCTACCGGCGACAAGACCGAGTGCGAGAAAGCTGCCGAGTCCCTGCACAAATTCGGCGTCCTCTGCGTCCGCGATGAGGTCCGGAAATCCAACTAACCTATTTGCCATACCTCAATTGAATTTAGACTGATTCGTTGCATTTCGTGTACCCTATAAGCGAGCAGCAGACAACGACAACGACACGTTCCTGGACATGATGGAGCAGTACTTTGAGTCGACGGACTTTGTGGAGGACGCCCGACCAGAGTATCATTATCAGGTTGGCGTGACACCCGAGCGCAAGGAGCGTGCTCGCAATCACTGTGCTCGTGCCGAGACGCTGGACAAGCGCTACGCACCAGTGTCTTTGTGTCCCCCCGAAGCAGACAAGAAGAGCCGCTTCTTTTGGCGTGTCGGTGAGCGCCCTGTGGTGAGTTGAAGGAGCCACTCTGAAGTGGTTGCAGAATGAAGAGCGATGACTTGGGTATTTGTGTTTGTGCAGAGTACCAACTTCGAAGAGCTTAACGCGGAGCCAGTGATTCCCAAAACGTTTCCGGAGTGGGAAAACGTCATGAACATGTGGGGCGGCAAGATGCTGGATGCCATCACAGACCTTGTGGAGATTGTCGCTCTGGGACTCGATCTGAAGAAAGAAGCGCTGGTGGACCGCATCAAGTATGGCCCGCATTTGCTGGCTCCCACAGGCAGCAACTTCAACGTTTTCAACCAATTGAACGACGTGTTGGCGGCTTACCACTATGGTGAGACTTGTGAGCTGGCACCTAATAGCAGGTATTTTAACACCAGTGAGCTCACGACTTTCTGGTAAATGATACTGTAGATCTGAACCTGCTGACTATCCACGGCAAGTCGCGCTTCCCTGGTCTGTACATTTGGCTTCGAGATGGCACGCGTACGGCCGTGAAGATTCCTGATGGCTGCCTCCTTGTGCAAGCGGGCAAACAGATGGAGTACCTGACGGGTGGATACGTGCAAGCGGGTTTTCATGAAGTGGTGGTGGCGGAGTCGACGCTCGAGACGATCGCGCAGCGCAAAAATGCTGGAAAGAGTCTTTGGCGCGTGTCCTCCACGCTCTTCTCTCACACGGCGTCTGACAAGACGCTGGAGCCTTTGGGTCGCTTCGCAACACCAGAGTCAATGGCCAAGTACCCGCCTATTCTTGCGGGCAGCCAGGTATTGGAGGAGCTCTCTAAAATCGAGCTTGGTTCGGACTTCACCCTTCATCGTGAATAGGTTGTCTGTCCCGAATGCGCTTATCGCCACCAATTTCGTTCGACTGTTAAGGACCGGTGTATTATGAATGCCAGACAACAACTAGTTGAGTGTAGTATTTTGAGCTAACATGTCAGTAGCCGTAAGTGTCAGGTGTGGAGATGCTCGCGCTAATATCTTGTTGCATAAGTTCATGCGATGGAGCGGGGTCCAACTATGATAGAGTTCCTGGAGGACGTTGGCGTGGCTCAACAACGTGGAGGCTCACAGAATAGATGGTATAGCTACTGTATCCTCACCAGTAAATTCAACTAGCATGTGCGCTATCCCGTATAGATGATCTGCTCGAAATCAAAGACGATGGTAGCCTGTTAGTTTTGCTGGATGACACAAGGACAAAGTAATAACAGCCCTCACCGATCCAGGTGGCACAACTCCATTTTCGCTGTCATGAAGCAGACACAGGCTAGCAACTTCGAGGCGCTTGCCTTGCACGGTGCTCAGTAGCTGCTGGCCTCGGTATGTGCTGGAAGTTACGCCATGCGATTTTCGCACTGTTGCTTCGGCGTTTGTCGAAAACACCTTTTTACCGTACATGTCCTTGGTATGCGCATGCTTCATATCGCTTGTTAGGTTTTCCATTCGTTGCACTTCCCTGCCAAACCAACCAACAGCCAACCCGTGCTGTCAAATCTCCGCTACAGAAGAAAATGGTATTAAAACGTACGTTTTCCGATGATTGTCGTTCGCTCGCATGACCACGTAGCGCTTCTCCATCAGTTTCTCTTTAACCTCAGCAAGTTCCTGTTGCTGCTTCTCCAGTAGCAGAGCGCGTTTGTTTTCCTTGAATCTTTCAAACTTTGCGGTGCGAAGTGCGCGTTGATCGCGCTCCATGCTATCTGCACGAACGAACACATTTTTTGCATCCTCGAACAGCTTTAGTCGGGCCAGATTCTTCTCAGTGTTCTTGAGCTCGAGCAGCAGCTTCGAGAACTTGACGTGAGGCTCCTGCAGTTTGGTCAGATAGGTTTCTAGCTGTACTCGCTCCACTTCCTGAGTCTTTCTCAGCTCCTCCTGCTTGAGTAAGATTTCACGCTCGCACGCATCCGTTCGTGACTCACAAAGAACGTCGCTGCGTTGCTTGGCTAGCACAATTCCTCGACTGAATTGTTGTTTCTCCTGGTATTGCCGCCGGGTCTCGTACGTGCCCTGCATCTCCACGAACTCGAGCTTGATGAGTCTAAGACGGTCGCGCAGCAAGATAGCCTTATCGTACTTCTTGGTGTTCACCGCCAAGTCACCGAGCAGCTCATCAAGCTCTGCGCGGATTTTCCTGAATATCGTGCATTGGTCGTGCTTGTCGATGATGTCGTCTGGGGAAAAACCAAACACAGCAAACACATCTACCAGTGCCTTAATGTCCATCGGGTTCTTTTTCAATCCTGCCGGAGCCTTCGGGTCAAGCACAGTTAGCTGTTCTGCCTTCATGATGGCAAACTGCAGATCATCTCGCAACTGCCAAGGCAGAAACACACGAGAGCTTAGTTGTTGAGTCAATGAGGTCGCACCAGTAATCGAGTTACCTGCTGCTTATGGCCCTCGTCCATGATGAATCTGCAGCACGTAGCAAGCTAACAACCAACACAGAATAGCTGAGACCTCGAAAAATGCCCAAGCACGCGTCAATTTTGCGTCGCCTAAAAATACGTGTAGGTTTCACGTGGCATCAACGCAAGCTGCGCCATGGGTCATTACTTATGCACTGAGAGGAGCGCGATCACGGACACGCACGGCTAATGGGCCTTTGACCGGAAGCACAAAGGAGAAGTCGTAGGTGATCTTGAAAGGGTCTTCCACCATCTCGATGTCGAAGCGACTGAAAAGCACGGCCATGACGGTTTTCATCTCCAGCATAGCGAGACGCATGCCGATGCACTTGCGTGGGCCCGTGCTGAAGGTGATGAATTGCGGCGGTGTGATGTTCTTCGGCTCACCGGTTTTCTCGTCGAACCAGCGCTCAGGTTTGTACTCGGCGGCATCCTCTCCCCACACGCCTTTGCGTCTAGCTGCAGCGTACTTCGACACGACCACCACAGTCCCCTTCTTGATAAACGCACCGTCCGTGAGTGTCGTATCGCGCGTCGTACAGCGATACGTGGACACAGCTTGCAATCGAACACTCTCCTTCACTGCAGCGTCCAAGTACGCCAGCTTCTGCGTGTCTTCCAGCGTCGGTGCGTCCATTTCGCCTGTCAAAAGCGTGGGCAGCACTGATCGGATCTCTTCACGGATCTTTTGCAGTACACGAGGGTAGCGATTCATCATTACGATGAGCCACGACAGACTAAAAGACGTCGTGTCTTTCCCAGCGATGAAGAAGTTGACAGCCGTGTCCTGAAGCTCGCGTGGGTCGGCGGCCGCGTTGTCTTTCATTAGCAGCGTCAGCAAGTTCTTCTTTTGATCCCCCGACGACTTCTCACTAATGGATCGGACCATGATGTCGCGCACCATGTCGTTGACGGTTTTCATGCTTTCTCGCAGACGCTTTTCAGCTCCAACATTGAGAAACCGTGCCAGCTTCCACATCCACGCAGGGGTCTGGAAACGGTTCTGCACAGCGTGCAGTGCAATGTCCAGAGGGTGATGCTCATCCTTGAAAACGTCACCACCGAGTTGGTCGAGCTCCACCCCAAAACCGATTCGGGTGAATACATCGCTCGTGAACTTGCCCAGTAGGGACTTCATGCTGACTGTCTGCTTACGCCCGGCAGATTGTGCGAGGACATCTCGAAGTTGTAGAGTCTTTTCACGGATAACCGGTTCCATGACATCACGAATACTCTGCGTCGAGAAGAGGTGGCTAGCAGCTCGACGCTGTTGTTTCCACTTGTCTCCGTTGACGTTGAGTAGACCATTGCCCAGCACATCGAACGAGATGTCCCCGAGGGTGCCACCTTTCTCGAACACTTGAAACTGGTCTACGAAGACATCGTGAAGGTCGTTGGGCATGGAGAGCACGACCCAGGGCGGTTGGAACAGCAGTTGAAGGATCCATGGCTGGCCACTGCTGGCGTCGGTTTGGTCGTTGATCCAGTCGCTCATCCGGTAGCGATTGAAAAGCAGCACGTCCAAAGTGTTGCCGAGAACCGGGAGCGTTGAGGCTGGACGGAAGAGTTGCTCCATGCCTGGGTCCGGCATCGGGACGGGCAAGTTGAGGATCTTCCACGACGCGTACACGACAGTCAACGCTCCCAGTGCCATGAGCACAGATTGTTGAGCTCCATCGTGACTTGTACTTGACCACATTGAAGTGGCAGGGCTGGGAATTGAATGAGTCGGTTGCTTGCGCTGTCGAGAGCAAATTGGAGAATGGCAAAGCGAGCTGTTAATGCAGACTCAGCCGAGAGCAATGTGCTCTCGTACCGATGAAAGCTGTGTTGGGCTACATGAAGAGGAGGTCGGTGATGACACTAGCATGAAAAGCTCATTGTCGCTGATTGCACCAGCAAGTTGCCATGAAGTGAGTTGCAAACAAGTAGACGACCAAGTCCCGCTTGGCGTGGCATCAATTTAGATCAGATGGGATAGCCCCTCACTTTCAACCAAGCGTCGTCGATCTGCGATCTCGGTTATGGGGAATGCTTGGAGCTACTATGCGGGGAACAGCGATGCGTTCGACAAGACTGCGTGCTTGTTGGCCGGAGATGCATCGCACGCCTGCTTGTCATTCTACACGGTGTTCAGACGCAGCGCTGCCAAGGTTGTGCTGCAGCAAGAGGCGTCTGGACTGCCTTCGGAGCGTGAACAAGTACTGTTGGCAATCGAGAACTGGATCAGCGAGGCCTCTGTCTTGTATGACCAACATGGAGAATTCCCCGTTGCGGTGGTGATGCAGCAAGAATTGACATTCGATACGAGCGGGACTCGAGTATCCCGCCAAAGCGACGACGAGAGCGTGCCGGCCACGCTGGAGGAGAATATACTTAAGGGCCTGTGCGCCAACCCACTAAGCACACCGGACAGTATCTACAAAATCATGGTGCAGCTCGGCAAACGACTCGGAGGCGACGAGTTTCTGCGGGTGGTGGGTAAATATCCGCGAGCAGCTCGCTTGTTCGCCAGCCAGCAGCTCATTGCTCGCTCCGACGTGCACAACAACTTTCAGATGAGCATGCTGCAAGGAAACTACAGCCAGGCCGCAGCAGTAGTGGGCAAGGCAGCGCTCGGCGACAGTGTGCTTGAAACGAAGCGCAATCGGCTAAAGGAGGTATGCAAGTTGCTGCAGGCCTCACTAGACAGCTCCACGCCGTCCATCGCCTCATCGCTGTCCTCAAGTACTAAAGAGCTGCACGAACTCTCCTCGTCTCGAGCTGCAGACTCGTTCAACCAAGTGATGACGAGCGAGATGCTGTCGCTGCTCGAGATGCAGCGGTCGATGGAGCGAGCGCTGGCGGTCCCCGCCGGACTCCTCGTGGGAAGCTCCTTGGTGGAGACCATCCAGAAGCTTGTGACGCTGAACCCCGTGCACCGCCAGGCTCTCGTGCTAGCTGTGGACTGCGCCGAGCAGTACAGTGTCGCCCCACGGCAGTTCTGGTGGACGCTACTGCGTGTGCTTGCCCGGACCGAGCAGTGGGAGACGCTGCTGGCCTTGGCCGGAGCCATCCGCCCGCCCATTGGATACGTGCCGATCGTGGAGGTGATGCTGGACGATGACCAGCTGGAGCTCGCTCGCAACCTTCTGGACGTCGTGCAGGACCCGCAGGAGCGCGAACAAGTGCTGGCACTGCTGGCAGAGGACCAGGAACCACTTCAACTTGACACGTTGTAGCAAAAAAAAAATGCTTGGTCCTTTTTTTGCCTAGCTCCGCTTCAACGTCCGATTTGTCTTGCTCTTTGTATTTTGCCCCGATTCGTCCTATCGACCGTTTGGATTTCGCGATTCCCATCATTACGTACATGCCATACCACAGGTCAGCTTCAGTATGTTTTCCGCTAGACTCGCCTCACTTCAACGTATGCTGCATCGTAGGTAGCCGTTTTGGTCTTTTGACTCCTTTCATGATCCGCTGAATCATTTGTCATTCTGGCCTCCAAAGTCCAAGTCTCCTGCGATGCTGCGCCTCTCCGGTCTCCTGACGCGCCGCTGCGCACAGCGCAATGCTGTGCTACTGCCCAAGGCGCCCTTCTCATCGGCCGCGTCGCTCGAGGCGCTGGCTGCGCAGTCCATGGCCACGGCCTTCCGCCAATCCGGACACCTGCAGGCGGACCTGGACCCGCTGCAGCTCCAGCCGCGCATCGCCGTCGCCAGCCTCGCTGCTACCAACTTCCAACCGCTGCTTGCTTGCCCTCTGGCCGCTGCAGACTTGGCCGGAGTGGTGTCGCTGCCCGCGGCCAACGGCCAGCAACTGTACGACGAGCTGCACCGTGTCTACTGCGGCAAAACAGGCTTCGAGTTCGAGCACTTGACGTCGGCAGAGGAGAAGAAGTGGCTAGCCACTGCCGCTGAAACGCTGAGCGCCACGGAAGTGTCGCCCTCCGACCTACGCAACGCTTACTCCAGCATGCTGCGTGCTGACGTGTTCGAGAACTTCATGGCCAAGAAGTTCGCTTCATTCAAGAGGTACTCGGGCGAGGGAGCCGAGTCCATGCTGCCGGCAGTAGAGACGGTGTTGCAAGCCTGCACGACCTCTGGTGTGTCGGACGTGGTCATTGGGATGCCGCACCGTGGACGACTGGCGCTGCTCGTTGGGTCGCTCGAGTACCCAGCACACAAGATCTTCCACAAGGTGCGCGGGTACTCGGAATTCCCCGACAGCTTCCGTGGCATTGATGACGTCTCGTCGCACATTGCCACGACGGTGGACAAGAAGTACACGGACAAGAAGGTGCATGTGTCGCTTGTGCACAACCCCTCGCACCTGGAGATCATTAATGCTGTGGCGGCGGGAAAAGTGCGTGCTAAGAATGACGATGACTCGAATACGAATGCGATGGCACTTCTGCTACACGGCGACGCGGCATTTGCTGGGCAAGGGTGTGTTCCGGAGGCGTTGGCTTTATCGCAGCTGCCTGACTTCGAGACTGGCGGATCGGTGCACATTATTGTGAACAACCAGGTGGGCTACACGACCACTTACCCAGACGGCCGTGCCACAAGGTATGCTTCTGACGTCGCCAAGAGTATTGAGGCACCGGTGCTACACGTTAATGGTGAGAGCATTGCGGACGTTATCCGAGCGTGCCGTCTTGCCGTGGCGTACCGCAACCAGTTCCACAAGGATATCGTCATCGATTTGATCACTTTCCGTCGTCATGGACACAATGAGGTGGACGAGCCACGCTTCACGCAGCCGAAGATGTACGAACGTGTTGACCAAGCTGAACGGCTCCCAATTAAGTTCGCTCACGAGCTGGAGGCTGTGGGTCTGGTCTCGCGCACCAGCTTTGAGAAGACTGTCGAGCGCCTACACGACCACCTTGAGAATGAGCTGAAGAGGGTCACGGGTGATTCAGGTTACAAACCCACCGAGATTGATGCATTCAAGGGGAAGTGGTCAGCGATTACGCAGCCTAGGCCTGGCGACTTGTATGTGAACGACGCAACTGGTGTCGATGTCGAGAACCTAATCAAGGTCGGTCTCGCGTCCGTAGAGCTTCCCGAGCGTATTCGCCCTCACGGTCGCCTGCAGCGTACGCACATCAAGTCGCGTCAGAAAATGTTGGAGGTGAAGGTCGGCGAAAGTCCTGAGGATGTGCGTGTTGATTGGGCTACAGCTGAAGCTATGGCCTTCGGCACCTTGATGCAAGACGGTCACTCGGTGCGTCTCACCGGACAGGACTGCCGTCGTGGCACTTTCAGCCAGAGACACGCAGCCTTCACGGACCAGGAAACCGAGGAGAAGTACTTCCCGTTGCAGCACCACCTGCCCAAGACGTCGAACATTGTTGGCAAGCTAAGTGTGGTCAACAGTCACCTGTCGGAACTTGCTGTCATGGGATATGAGTACGGCTACTCTGTTGAGAGCCCAGACAATCTGGTGATCTGGGAAGCACAGTTCGGAGACTTCTTCAACGGCGCACAAATCGTGATCGATCAATTCTTGTCCAGCGCCGAGTCCAAATGGATGCGCCAATCTGGCTTGATGCTGTTGCTGCCTCATGGCAATGATGGAGCTGGACCGGACCACTCGAGTGGTCGCGTCGAGCGCTTCTTACAGCTTGTTGACACGCCAGGGCTGACACCGCGCTCATCTCTGAAGGAATCGGATTCGGGTGAGCCTGTGTGGAAGCAGTTCCAATACGACACCAACATGATTGTCGTCAACGTGACCACACCGGCGAACTTCTTCCACCTGCTTCGTCGTCAGCAGCAGCGCACGTTCCGCAAACCCGTGGTCATTATGGGTCCTAAGATGTTGTTGCGTCTTTCTGACGCAACGTCGCCGCTGTCCGAGATGGGGCCGGGTACAGCTTTTCAGCCGGTGATTTCAGACCCGACTATCACGGACCCGTCGCAGGTCAAGAAGGTTTACTTCTGCTCGGGCAAGTTCTACTACGAACTCGCGAAGGAACGTCTTGCGCGTTCGAAGAACCCCGAGAGCATTGCGTTGGTCCGTTTGGAAGAGCTGGCCCCATTCCCGTTCGAGCAGGTCGCAGATGAGCTGGCCAAGTTCGAGAACGCCAAGAAGTTTGTCTGGGTGCAAGAAGAACCACTCAACCAGGGTTCTTGGACGTACGCACAAGCTCATATCGAGAAGCTGTTGGGCAAGAAACAGCACCTCGAGTACATTGGCCGCGATAGCCTTGCCGCCTGCGCCGTCGGGTTGTCCAAGCGCTCACATGAGCAGTTGGAGGTGGTACTGACTGAAGCCTTCGGACAACAAAAGTAGATGAGCGGATAGCACTAGGAGACGCTGCAGCTCGATGTAGACGTTCATTCAAAATACAATCAATATGCATTCCAAGGTACATCGACGCTTTCTACAACAGCAAGCGCCTCAGAAAATAAACATGTAAACGCTTATGAATGCAAATTACTACCTAGCAGTACGCAACTGGTTTGATGCTGATATGCTGCTATTCTTTCTCGCAATGCTCACCGAGATGGCTACAGTCTACGGCTCGCTGTAAACGATGGCTGAAGCGTAGCTCACGGACGAGTCACCGTGGCGCATACATGCGCTGCTCTGAGCGTACTTCACGAACTTGAGCGTGCACTTCAATTTCTTTGAGGCCAAGATGCTGTGCAGTAACAGCGAAATTGGGTGGCGGCCGCAGATCGTATTGTTCGTTTCGTCCAGGTATCTCGTGAACCCTTCCGCATCCAAACGCTCGATGAACTGCTTCCAGGCAACACACGAACGGTATGAGTCCTTGTTGTTACAGTGTCCCAACCAATTGCGATCACCCAGGGTCACGTACACCCATGCCTTGGTGGTCTAAATATTTGATGTATTCATGGATCTCGCCATAGGTCGAGTCGTGTGGCTGGTAGCGGAATCTGGGATATCAAGTAAATGACATCGTTACTTTGCCAACCACAACACACAGAACTACATTGAATTAGCCTTCGTACCGAGGTCCCCAGTGACAGAAGTCAGAGCTGATTACGAAAAGGTTTTCGTCGTTTTCCAGGTACGGTGCCAAGATCCTGTATTCAACAGGAAACGAGTGTTAGTCCTACAAGTCACAAAGGACAAAGTGCACCGAGGACCAATACAAGACCGTACTTTCCGTATTCCTCGTCCATTTTGCTCTTTGTGTTGCCAACCAAGATAGGCACCGCCGTGAACTTGCGACCATTCATCACCTGCAACAAGAACAGCAAGAACATGAGCAAAATGCCAAGCAACAGTATTCCAGTACACCCCACCACACCTTGTAGATGAAAGGGAGGTGCATTTCGATGCTATGCTCATCCTCGTCAACATCCATCGACATGGTGGCAAATTTTCCCTATTCTCCACAAAATCAATCATCAAACCCGTTCCAGCACAAACAAAACTCCTCCAACTCACCGAATCCACGAGTTTCTCGTTCACTTCATGGTCGATCACAATGTTTCCCAATGGAGTCTCGTACTCGTGCGCGGTTGACACGGCGCACCCACTACAAAATCAATCCTCCAATGAGCTTCACCTCTTCTCTCCCCACTCAAAAATCCCCCACCTACCGCAGATAAAAGTGGTGCGACGGTCCCAGGATGAAGACGCGCTTGATGCGGTCCAAGTCCAGCAGATGGTGGTACGCGTACGCCGCTGTCGGGCCCGAGTATCTACCACAGTGCAGCCAATCAACAGTCATTAGAGCTGCAACTCGTCGTCGTTCTCATCTCCTTCATACGCACCGGAAACCTGCGTGAGGCCCGATGATGGCGCGGATGCTCGGCTGCTTCTGTTGTGTGTCGCTGTCCTCCGCCGCGCCCAACCAGCCTGCAGCACATGACCGTGAGCCAGGGACGCCCCCCCCCCCCCCCTTCAAGGCGGCACCAACACCACGCACCTACGAGCTCGCCCTCGAGCTCGTGCTCGTCGTGTGAGTACCAGGAGCCCGCGTGGGTGGCTAGTCGCACGCGCACGGAACTCGGCTCGGGCTTCTTGGACATGGGATCGAGATCTTCTAGGTCCAAGCTTCTTCCGGAAAATGACCCAGAAGAAGCATTTTCATTGGATGCTTTGTCAGGTGTGTGTTTTTTTTAATGTATTTTTTCAGTTACCTTTCCCCTCGCCGCGGTGAGTCATCACGTCGAGAGCGAAAATGCTGTGCTGGTTGTCGGATGGGGCAACTACATATTATGCTCGCTCCGCGAAATACATGGTTGTTCCGTGGGTAAATCAAGCTGCTACAGATGCTGCGAGCAATGCCGCGTGAGAAATTCAAGGCAGATGGAACCAGGAGTTCATGTTGGCTGGGACCTTCGATCGAAAACATAAAATAAATTCCGCAAACGTGCTCACTGTCAGCGACTGGCGTGGCCACATGCTGCATCTGCAATACTGGGAACTCGTACCAAAATGGTCGAGCATATTGCGATAATGCCAGTAGCGGTTATCTATCAGGCGAACATTGACGAGCTCGATACGACTGGATCGGGCGCACCAGTCCCTACCCGAAGCTTGAGTACAACCAAGCGTTGCCTCACGCCCTTCACCTTGAACTACGACTTGAATGCATTGCAATGCTGTGTTTACCACTTTTACCCACTTTTACCCACGTGGGATCGAGTGATGAGAGCGTCAGGTTTCGATGAACTTCCACTGGCCTGAATCATACGATACATTTGCGATTGGCATTATCAGCACCGGGGCGTCTGGAGCTGGGTGCTGTAATGGTGCGTGCGAGTGGAGCTGCTGTTGTTTAGTGGATGGTGAGTGTCGATGATTTTCAGGCAAATCTTCCTTCATGGCCTCACTACTGTATTTTGGTCTTGACAACCAATCTCACTGCGTTACAGCAGTATATCCAGCTCGCTAACGACTAAAGACGCATCAAAGGCTCCAGCTAGCTTCACCTCTGTCTTTGCTTTATCAAGACGTACCCGCAACAGCAGATCGACTGCCCGTACCAACGCAATACCCAAATTCAGGATGAGAAACCACCACCGCTACAAGCACACAGACGACGAGGATGCCCAGGTCCTGGCGCTCAACAACTACGCTGAAGGTTTCCTAGTGAAACAGGGCGCGCGTGTCAAGAACTGGAAGCGCCGCTACTTTGTGTTCCGCGACGGCTACCTATCCTACCGTAAGGACCAGCGCGAGAACTCCAGGGTGCTGGGCACGGACGTTGTGCTGGACGTCTTTTACTGGTCCGGTGCGGAGTTCGGCTTGGCTCTCAAGCTTAGCAGCGGTCGTTCGCTGTACGTGTCGCCCGCCTCCGAGCAGCAGGCATGCATCTGGTACGAAGTTGTGCAGGGCTACGTCATGCGCCAGCAGATGACCCGCCAGCTCCAACATGTTTACCGCCAGCGCCAGAAGCATCTCGAGCCGATCTGGGAAACCGATAACGCCGCGGAACAGAGCGCCGAGCTAATCCAATACGGCCTCTTGCGCTAAATGAGACCCTCAGCCAGCCGAGTTCAATTCTTCGCGCAAGCCAAACCGCCCGCACAGACTACCAAACACAAAGTTCCTTTTACCAGCACGAGTGGCATGCTGTTCACAACAACAACATCCACAAGCAAGAACCATCGAGTTTGAAGCCATCGGAAGCTTCATCGCCAGCACTACCCGCGATTTCGTATGCCGTGGCTCAGAAATCGCCATACAAACAAGGGTTGATAGAGATGCTGAACATATCTTCAATGCCCCAAGGCTTGAGTGACCGCAGGACCTGTTCTCAATCTAAACATCCCAGAAGAGGAGCACTGCATCAATCAGAAGCAAACGTCAATTCGTTTTCCCATTGTATATTGTCATCTACACGTAGTTTGACTTTTACTCTGCTGCTTGCTCTGCAGCAGCTTTCTTCTTCTCCTCGCGAATGGTTTTGCAGCTCGTCTTGTGATTGACCCAGTCCTCCACCTGGTGCTCCTTGCAGCAATAGAAAGCGGCCTCACACGCGCACCGCAACAAGCTCGAAGTGCCCTCCGCCCTCTCGCCATCGCGCGTCGACGAACCGCAGTAACGACAGCCAACTTCCGCTGCACTAACCTCGCCCACCATCACCTGCTCCAGGAACATGGTCTCGAACGTGTACGCCACGTTGGTGAGCAACGTGAGGATGACCTGCTGCCGCATCTGCAGCGTGAGCCACACGTCCGCCTCCATGAGTTTGCCCTGATTGATGAGGTTCTTCTTCTCCTCAATAACCTCCGGCGACGCCGAGCGCAGCAGCGACTGCACATTGTGTTCCGGGTCTGCCAGGTCAATAAAAGCCAGCGACACGTGCTTGAAGGTCTCTCCCGAGAATGTGGGCATTGTGGCATTGGCTCGAAGGGACACCAGGTAGAGCAGGTCGTGGCGGCTGCACTGGTCTCCCTTGGTGGCGCGCGCGTTCATCAAACGCAGCAGCACCTTCCCGTTCTCCTCCAGCAGCGCATTGAGCGTCAGCTCGGGCGTGAGCAGCTGCGTGGCCTGCGGACGTGGATCCTTGGGGTCATAGGCGACGGGAATGTCGGGCGACGCGTTGCGCAGTAGAGACACTTGGCCCGCGTGCGGCAGCGCCAGGAACCAGCGCATGAAGGCGGATGCATTCGCTCGCCAGAAACGGGTCAGGTACGCGGCGGGCGACTCCTCTGACCCCGGTGCTACGGGCGCACCAATGTCAACAGCTCCAGTCATTTTCTAGCCTAGGAAATGTCTGTGGTGTGCAATGCTAAACTTTATGTGCACCACCTTAGAGCATCTACCGACTTCATTGGCTTATTACGGTCGCCTGCATATAACGGTCAGCCAATCAGATATCATTATTTGTTTCAGATGGGTCTGACAGTAATATATTACATGGTTCACTCGCTATTCATTTGGCAGCATCATGAGCTGCGCGCGGCAAACGGCGTGCGAGTGATCGTGAATTTCCGTGAAGAAAATCAAAACACCTTACATAAATTAGTATCGGTGACTCTAATTGCGGTGACTACTGTAGTCGTCAGCACCTTGTAAGTTTTTGTTTTATTGCGTCACACTTTGAGCGACGGATCTTTTTACAAAAGCACGGATATCGATGCAAAAAGGCCTCGTTCGTCTGCAAGAGAAAGGAGCCGCGAGACGTGCGTCGTATTATCAAGAAGAACGACGACGCAGCAACTGCTCGAGCTTTCCGGAGCGATCACGGCGCATCTGAAGACGAAGTGAACAAATTTTGGCTGGCACGATCCGAGTGTGTAGAATCTTCTCGCTACACCGCTCGGTCTTTGATAAGATCGTTGGCACTATCTAATTCACGATCATAATTACCTGAGCGGCACATGATTTCACAACCATTTCAGACTCGACTGAGCTGTAGTTTTTCGCCTGGTTAGTCTCGTGGAGGTAGATCCCATTTTTCCGAGTGAAGGAAGCAACCCTTCCGTGGAGGAGCGGAGCTGCATATGTTGACGCTGCTAAAATATCTAGGAATCTACGACAGGAATCAAAATAGGTGTGTTTCTGGGGATTGCTAGTGGGTGGGTGTACAACTACCTCTACTAATCATCTTATTGCAGTGATAAAGCTTGAGGAAGCTACCCTTACCTGGCCATAGACGAAGTGGAGAGATGCATGCTTGCTTGGCGAATAAAAACTAAGTATCAGTTCACCAACTGCATAGATATCACGGACGGAACACTGCTACCACTGAAGTTCAAAGTACAGCATCGCGAAGAAGACCACTATCAACGCACTAGTTACATGTGATGACGTTGCTCAAGTTCGACATATTGTCGTTGGATGGCCTGGCTCCATTCATGACAACATGAACAATTCAATGGTGCTTCGGCTTGATGAACACTTCAAGAAAACCGGTAGAACCCGGATTAGATCACTAGTAGGTCAGATCATCAGAGGTCAACAGGATAGGGGGGTTCATATGGCAGTCAAGTATGGACATATGGAATTCAATAGAGACGGAGGGGGGGGGGGGGGGGGGGGGGGGTACGTGCAAGTACATGTACATATATCAATTTCCAGTTGTTCCATGATTCTTATTTCGACGAAACAAGCAAGAAGATAGAACGTCTTCTCGGCCGTCCTAATCAACATGTTGAAGCAGAAAAAAAACGTGTTAGTCGATGGGGCTTTCAGGTGTGTTCCTCGCAAATCCAAACAGTGCATTATCTTCAGCACCTATTAATACAACCGTCCTACACGTGCCTATTTTTCTGCAGCGTTCCTTCTCTGCACATCAAAGAAATACGCCATGTATTCTCACGCGATACGATTTGCTCTCGATGAGACCAACTCCGCTATAGACCCAGAGTTCTTTTATTGCGACTTTGAAGCGGGATTAGTGAGATCTATCCGTGACCATTTCCCCGATGAATCATCGGTTGGATGTCTCTTTCATTTTAAGCAGGCATGCAGAAAGAAAATGAAAGCGTACGGTATTTCGGATAAGGAGTGCTCACTTGCTATGAGCCCTGGGTTTGGATATGCTCCCTGTCATCAAGTATGACAAAGTGAAGAAACAAGGTCTTTATTGGGTGAAGCAAAAACTTGTTATTGATTGTGCATCGCTGGACGTCCATTTTTCGGAAGGTACGTGGGCGAAATTTTGGAAGTACTTCGACCGCACTTGGATCAAACGGTTTCTGCCTTTGCTTTGGAATGATGAAACTATCTCGAAACTGCTGTCAATCAGACGAACAATCCATTGGAGCGGTTTAACAGGGAAATGGACGATGCACTCCCCGCCCCACATCCAAACCTTCATGATCTTGTCGTTGGGATTGAAAAACGTGTTCGGCGATATGTACACCTGACGGCAGACATCGATATAGGTAAAGTACGTGATCCTCCTCGACTTCCGATTTCAATCCAAAGACTATAAATCTGTCTAACATATGTTCGAGCTTCAAAAGCGAGAGTAGTGCGTGATAGACCTAAGTAGCAGTTTGGCAGCGGCACGCAAATAACCCGGTGATCAGTAACTAATCACGCGGGAATTGGATTATCTCGAAGTTTGCGCAGAAGATGGTTCAGATGTACAGCTGGGCTGTCTTTTGTTTCATTGTAGGGCCACTAATATTTAGCGTGCATGCAGGAACACGCTGTGTCGTTTATCAGGTGTTGAGCTTATTCATTGTCCAGAGACTCAATTCCAATAAGCCCGGACCTTTCACTATCCAGGCATGTAGCAATCTAACAGCTGGCCCGGTTGCTGCAGCCAGTAACAATGGCTGGCAGGTAACGATTGTTCTGCAGTTCTTGGGACCAAGCCACTGCGTTTGGCGCGCGAAAATTGGTGGCTGGCGACACAGCCTCTCCATCTTGCCGTGTTGCGCCTCTCGTGACTTCATGAGCAATTTTGCTACCAACCCGACAGTCTACGACCAACTTAAGCCGATGGCTCCCCGCAGAACCCAGCGTTCCCAAGCAGTCCATGCTGGCATTGCTCGATGAGCGTGAGGTTGAACGGCGCGCTGAATATGCAGAGTTTCCTCTCCAGCCGCCTAGTGACGAGGAAGCTGACGCGCAGGACTGGCCCTGCCCCATCGTCGACTCCTGGTACAACGAAGGCGGTGCAGAGGCTGTCCGCCGCCTGACGAATTTCTCGCCGCGGGAATTCAACCGTCTCTGGGCCAGTGTGCGTCCTCACGTGACCCGATACTGCAACGTGGGTCGTGGCCGACGCTCTGCCCTGGCAGGCAAATATGTCTTCTTCATGACATTGTCGGTCCTCAAGCACGGCGGAACGTGGGATATGAACGCCGCCATCTTCTCTATCAAGACACCGACATTCGTCAAAACTATCACCGCTTTTCTGCACGTTTTGGCGCCGAGGCTGTACGACGATTGGGCGCGTGCCAAGGCAGACGAGACAACGATGAGAAACCTGGTCACGTCTGGTCGAGCTTTTCCGAACTTCCCGTGAGCCCTGTATGCAACCGACGTGACCTTTCAACAGTCGAACTGTGACGGGGGTCACACGCACCTTAGCCTTAGAGGAAGCGTTAACGCGCGAACCACAACAGACGCCTGGCGTCTCTGTTGTAAGCTTGCCTTCCAGTCGTTTCCGGGTACCGGGTACCAAACGACTTGCGAACTTCCAGGTTAGAGTTAAACTGTCTGTATTAATCTCACTTGTAAGGTACTGTAAACTATCTGCATACTGAACTCCTGTCTAAACTGACGATCTTCCAAATGGGTGGCCCCCATTTGATCCGCTACGGTAAGTCCGACTCCGTACCTAGTGTGATGTACACCATCGTACTTAACGTGCTGCCGAGTGCCACACACCAACTTGTGTGAAGTACGTACTCGTACTTAAGGTGACAAGTGTGAACCACACCGAAGAACAATGGGTCTCCCCGTTTCACAAGTTCTTTTGCTCGGCAACGGTGTAGGCCAGCGTGGCCCCATTACACGAACCGTCCGACCGGATCGATGGCCGAGGTGATGCCGTTCTACAGCGCGAATCACAAGCTGTACGGCCTGAAAGTCGAAGTGTCCGTCAATCCACGAGGGTTTGCGATTAACTGCAGCGACCACGCGCGTGGCAACACCCCGGACATTACCATGTTTCGGGATAACACGGAGTTCCACGACGCTATTCGCTTGAGGTGCGAATCCGACCGTAATCTGGCTGATGGAGGGCCGCTGAAGGACACCTTTGCGGGCGAGTGAGCGCTGCTTGCCGATAAAGGTTACCAGGGTCTTGGAGACCAGAAGCGATGCATTCACCCCAAGAAGGGGAGGAACCTGTCAAGAGCCGACCAGCAGTTCAATGATGAGGTCTCAAGTGACCGCGTGATCGTCGAAAACTTCTTCGGGCGCCTGTGCACCTTATGGCGTGTCTGTGCAGACAAGTACCGGTGGAGCGAAGATTTGTACGACGACATATTCCAGATTTGTGTGGGTTTAACAAACTTTCACATCGAGTGCAACCCGCTGCGCGAACACAACGCGGAGGAATATGCTCAGCGCGAGCATCGAATGCTTGCAATTGGCAAGGAGAAGGCGCGAAAGCATCGTCTTTCGCAGGAGAAGTACCGCCGCCGGAAGCAAATGCGTCACCGCATGTCACTCGACGATCTCCCCCGTCACCACGATACCGACGAGAACTCCGATGCTACGCAAATTTAGATTGAAGTCAACAACCAGGTAACTAGTCAGAGACTTGCTTCACAGATAAACATCTTGCTCACCAAGAACTCGTTGATGCGCTTACATTTTGTTGATATACATCGTATATTCCTTGTAAATTATTTTTTTTCAGATTATTAACCATTGTGCCAGTAGCTCGTGTGCTACACACAAACTGGTTTAGTGATCAAATAGATCTTATTCGGCCCGATCCACGCAGCTTCGCGCCAGTCCGCCGGATTGGTAATGCTAATCTACACTACAAAGCGATGATTCAAGAAGATAACAGCTACTACGATGCAGCGTCAAATCTGGATTCCTAACTACGAGCAGACCTTGGATGCTCAGTTGGCGAAGTAAAAAATATTTGAGCATAAATGAGCACTTTCATTAATTTCCACGGTTCATTACTTGCCTACCGAAGGGCCGGTATTTCTCGTCTAGGACTGGAGGATCAAGATCTACTTCAGTATTGACAAATGTGTTGCAAAACTCAGCCAACGGTTTACATAGCCCTTTTCCGCCTGGACAAGTTGATTCCGTGCAAAATTAACCCTCTGATGGGGCATCGCTGCAGTAATCTGGCCTTGGTAGAAATGCTGTAGCTCCCGTAGCTCCAGCTAAGTCGCCAGAAATGCGCGTTCAAACTGCTGAAAATTCGTCTGTAATCGTCAGACTGCGATGTCTACAGTGAGCTAGATGAATTGCACTTTGGACACATGATACCAGTGCTTTTAATGACCCTTATGAGATTTCCGCGGTTATACGCGGTGTGAAGCTGCAACATTTCCTCGTGATCCTTCTGGTCATAGTACGCTGACCGCGCTCTGTGAAAAAGATGTATGGCCTTGATGTGGGCAGCCTGTGTCTGCGATAAACCGTTAAATTCGGAAATCGTCCTTGATATTTTCGTGCTGGTTGGGATTACACGAAGGATCCGGACATACGTTGGTGGTTGACAAAGATTGGGCGGCGTTCGTCCAAACTTCCAGATTGCTGGTCCGGAAAGTCAGGGTTTGGTGTCTCGTGGATCAGTCGGCGACGATTGGCGTCTGACAATGCCTGCCATACTTTACATAGTGGTTGCCCGCGCCTGAGCAACGTGCTGTCGGACTTGATATTTTTTATTTATTAGCTTTGATCGCTTAGATGCATAAGCTTTTGCGAACACAGACCACCCGTCTGAGCGAATTTCCAAACTGCAGCGTGAACTCTCACATTAGCCACCAAGCAGGTTTGTCTCTGATGTGGTGTTCCGATATGTAGGTGTGAATTTAACGTCGGTTTTTACCGCCGATGCGCTTAAGCGTCTTATACTGCTATAACGAAGAGAGATTCTTCATAAGATACCACCCGGACTAGTTATACTAGTTATGAGGTACAAGCTAATTATGTACACGTTCAAGTGCTAATTGTGTCCAAGTGCTGAAAAGTAAATCCATATCCCCTACAAGTAACAGAGTAACCTGTCCGTCCGTCCGTCATTCCGTACGCACCTCGAGCGTAACGCAAATCCGGACTTTCCGTTGGCTATAAATAGCTGCCGAGCGCAGCGAAGGCGGCCCTCCCATTCGCCAATATTATAATTCGATCCCTCTCATTGGCTATATAGTGGAGCCTCTGCGCGATGGCTATTATAATGCGTAGTGTCGACTACACCATATCGGAATTAACGGACTGAAATTACTGCTGATTGGACAAAATAAACCGCCTTTCAACGACGTTTTCTTTTCATTTCCATTTTCAAAATGGCGCTCCGGCGACGGACCAACTCAACGGAGGACCGGGCGCGATAGCTTCGCAGGCAGGTCATCTCCGCCGCAGGCAGGGTAGGTATAGATTAATCGTATTTAATTCTAATACATAACGATTTCGGGAGTGCCGCCTGTTGCGGATAACTGGTACCTTCAGGGCAGTCGAGGGGTAACCGTGCGTGTTAGAGGAGGATAACCGGAGCCGTGTGTTGTGTGGGAAGGGCACAACTGCACGGAGGGATGGGTACCCTATGACGGCCACACTGATGCGGCCTAGCCAGCCCCCAGAGGATCCCATCCCTGCCCAGCGAGCCAGGCCGACCTCTCTCGAAGCAATCATGACGGTTACCCCGTATTTTCGGGCTTTCTGGTGAACATGCTATTTTGGGGGGCTCCCTTCACCCCCGGGAAGCATAATTCCAGGTTAGAGGTCCGATAAAAAGATTGCAGCTGGCGCCCGAAATGCGTTCCAAGACAGTCCGCCATCCAACCTGCTCTTCGGAGCCGCGGTGCTGAGGCGCCCATTTATGACCGCCAGCATAATGGGAAGTCTCATACCAATCCGGGGGACTGGGATGGGTACACACGGCGATAAAAGCCGGCTTAGCCGGGTCGTCCATCCTAGCCCCGGGCTTGATGTCGTGTAATGGGACCGGCCCGTAGTGTGGTAACATGCTATCTGGGTTTCTGAGCAGTTACTGCTGTGGCGTACACTTTCCAATCAAAAGGACGAGTCGGCACTATTGTGACAAGTGAGGACCGCTCGACGGTGGCCATTTGCAGTGGTACCGGTGGAAAACCGTTGGTTTGGTGCAGTCTGCGCGCGAACTCGGGGTTTGTACGGCCCTTTAATGCCTATGATGCCTTGCTGCTAAAAAAAAATATTAAAAAATATTCCCAAAAAGCTGACACGTGTCCCTTTACAACCAAAATGGTTAAATGCCTGAGCTGATAAAGCTCAGTGGCATTGAGCGCGACCGGTAGACCTCCGTTGCCAAAGGAAGCAACCAAAAGAAAACGAAATTTTTTTTTTTGAGGTACCGAGTCGCGCTTCAGCACCTCGAACCTGCAGCTGTGTCTCCAAAGGTATTGAGACGCAGCACCAATGCAGGGGTACTTTAAAGAGATAACGGTGGATGTGAGGGACCAGAAACAAACAAAGGCAAACGCGGCAAGGCTAATGAGGTGTTTTACAGCCGTGCAGGACTCTGGTTCGTGGCGAGGACTGTGCAAGACTGGTGGTGCTACACGGGTATCCAGCAGGTGTGTCTCCAGAAGGCGGATCCTTGAGAATTGCGAGGTACCGGCCGTCCTTTTACTAACGACTGCAGTTTTGGGTGGTTGTTTTCCAATGCGCGTGCGTATTTATTGGGAAGTCCGCTAACGCTGCATTTGCTGTTGCAGTTGTCGCGAACAGCACTATGGTGAATGTCGGCAGCAAGCGGGAGCGGTACGGCTGTTTCTTGGTTGTTGTCAAGTGTCCCTTGCTCAGTGGTCTCTTTTGTTAGTGATGAGCGGCGTCAGGAGCTGGACCAGCGCCATACCCAGGCCCTCGATGCCAACGCGTCACCACAAGGATATGAGTCTCCGGCGTCTAAGAGGCGACAGTTGGGGCGCCGCCGCGCGGCTCAAAGGCGGTTTCGGGTGGCAATGGAGCAGATGGAACAACTGAGCCTACAAGAGGCGGCCGCAGGTGGGGGGGACGTCGTCACTGTGACAACGGGTGAAACCGCCCCTCCTGTGCCGACGGTCGTTGGACAAGGGGCGACTAGCCAGCTCTCTGCAGGTGCTCAAATGCAGAGGGCAACTGACCCACAAGCAAATCCACGTCGGATGAGGGAAGCGCAGCGAGCGCGTTCCAGAAGAAGTAACATGACCGACTCTCAGCGAGAAAGTGCGCGGCGGCGTGACGCGGAGCGAAAGCTAGCCCGGCGAGCCCAACTCCGTGCCGAGCAGCTTCAGGACGTACGAGAACGAAACCGGATCGCACAGCAGGAACGCCGGCATAGTCTGAACGAAGAGGTCCACGCCGCGGAGCGTGAACGCAACAGTGCTCCTCCCGCGCTTCACAAGAGTCTACACGATTGATCTGAAGAACGGATGGTAAACCAAGAGCAACACGCGGAGCGCAGATCAGAACTTACGCAGGAGGAACGCGCTGAAGAACGCATGGTAAACCAAGAAAAACATGCGGAACGCAGCAGAGAACAGACTGAGGAAGAAGCACTTGAGCAACGCGAGAGAGAGCGATTTTGGCGTAGATCGGCTCGACGTGGAGAGGCGTTGGCAAACCATGAGGATTTTGACGTGGCCTACGTCCAGGGTCCAGACGTTGTGAATGGGCACCATCGGCTTCCTCCCACCACTGTTTGTGAACATTATGGCGCTTGGAAGTGGTCTAGAGAATCAAAAATGAGCTGTTGTCTGGAAGACAAGGTTCGTCTTCCCCCTTTACGGCCTGCACCTCCAAGATTGTTGCAACTGTATCGGGATCCAGCGTTTCGACAGCACGCATAAGCGTATAACCAAGCTTTTGCGTTCACGTCCATTGGCGCTTCGTGCTCTAATCGATCCTTCCAGGACGTCAACCAGGATGCAAACGTAGCGGGACAGAGGGGCATGTACACGTATCGCATCCAGGGTGCAATGGGTCACTACTTGGGATCTCTACTCCCCTATATTGATCCCGCCACCGGAGAGCGCACGGACTCTAAGTTCACGCAGATCTATATTGTGGACCCGGACATGCAGCAGCGCGGCCAACGCCGCAGAGGAATTTTTGCTGACTTGGATTCTGTGGCGTTGATGAACATTGATCAAATGATGGAGCAGCACAACCAATTTGCTCAGCAGTTCCTGAGTTTCGGAGAGCAAGTGCGCTCGCGAAACACGAGCGACGTCGTGGATATGATGTTCCGCCTCCATGAAAATAAAGCGCATCCTCGGACATACAATTTGCCAACCGTTTCTGAGGTAGGCGCGACACTCATCGAGGACGGCAACCTGGATTGGCCTCGCGATCTACTACTGTATACTCGGGATCACAGGCTTCCGCGACTGTTCGAGACGCGCCCGGAGTATGATCCTCTCCAGTACCCTCTTCTGCTTCCGTATGGGGAGCTGGGTTGGACCTACACAGTCACATACGCGAACGGAGTCAGACGTCGCAACAAGAACCAGATGTCCCTTCGCGAACATGTCGCCTTCCGGTTGCACCAAAAAGTGGGAGATCAGTCTGCTCTTCATCAAGGCGGCCGTCTCTTTCAGCAGTGGTGTGTCGACCAACGCGCAAAGTGCGAGCAGGAGCAACTTCGCTGGGTGGCCTCACATCAGAAGCAAATTCGCGCCGATCAGTACCGAGGGCTTCAGGACGCACTGCTGAACGAAGGTACAATTCAGCTGGAAGCAGGCGAAGGGCTACTCTCTGGATTTGACAGAGGCGATAGTACGTTGGTCCACCCTGATCGAGGCCGTGGTGGAGATACCCATTTTCTCAAACAAGTGGGACGCCGCGCTATTCTGCCCTCATCTCATATGGGCAGTCCTCGAGCGATGTACCAGTCCTACCAAGACTCAATGACCATTGTTAGAGAATTCGGCAAGCCTGATGTGTTCATGACAACGACCTGCACAGCCCTACATGGGAAGAGATAGTCGAGGCCCTTGGGTCCGACCAACAAATCTCTCAGGACCGCCCCGATATTGTAGCCCGTGTCTGGCAGCAAAAACTGCAAGCTCAGCTTAAAGACCTGAGCGAAGGAGTGCTGGGCCGTATGGAAGCGCGGATTTACGTGGTCGAGTTTAAAAAAAGAGGGCTCTCTCCCGCGCACATCTTGATCATTTTGGCTCAAGAGGACAAGCCACGTACTCGCCAAATCGTAGATCGTATGGTGTCTGCAGACCTTCCTGACAGAGAAAAGTTCCCGCAGCTATTCGAGACAATCATGACATGCATGCTGGATGGACCATGTGGAGCGGCAAACCCGTCGTGCACTTGCATGAAGGACGGGAAGTGTACGAAAGGATATCCAAAACCTTTTGCAGAGGCGACAAGGACCAATGTGAACGGCTATCCGGTCTACAGACGGCGTTGACGAGCTGAAGGCGTCCTGGTATGGAAGGGCAGGGAGTACGACAACGCCACTATTAACCAGTGGGTTGTTCCGTACAACCCGTACTTATCCCAAAAGTACAATTGCCATATCAACGTCGAGGTGCGCACGGGTATTTCAGCTGTGAAATATCTATACAAGCACGTCTACAAAGGGTCTGATAAAGCTGTGCTAACTGTCGAGGCAGTTCGCGCGGGTGGAGAGCTCCCTCGGCAAGAGCCAAACGAAAATCTGCGCTTCTTTACGGCCAGGTACATATCTCCAGTTGAAGCCTGTATCCGCTTACTCGACTTCTTGATCCAAGAAAAGACACACGCAGTCACTCAGCTTACCGTTCACGTTGAATATGCCCAAACCGTGTTCTTCAAAGCGACGGAGGACCCGGAGCGTGTCATTGGTCGTGGGAATCACACAATGTTGACCCGCTTCTTCGAATTGTGTGCGAGCGACGAACCCGAGAACCAGATCACGAAGACAATGCTGTACCAGGATATACCCAAGGAATTCCGCTGGATGGGAAACACGAAGTGCTGGGTTCGACGTAAAAGGTACCAGGCTGCAATTGGTCGGATGGTGCATGTTTCACCGCGTGATATGGAGCGCTTCTTTTTACGCCTGCTATTATGCCATCGCCGAGGACCGAGGTCTTTCGAAGACCTGCGGACAGTTGATGGTGTGCTGTGTCCCACGTATCGAGACGCGGCTGAACATGCCGGCTATCTGGAGAACGACAGCGAATGGGTTTTGTGTTTGTCGGAGGCTGCCGAGTTCCAGATGCCGTACCAGCTGCGCCAGCTCTTTGCAACAATCTTGGTCTACTCGGCGCCTACGGATGTTCGGGGTCTTTGGGACCAATTCTTCAAAGACCTTTCGCTTGACTATGCCTACAGGAACCGAGAGATGTTGGACCCTTTTAAAACGTCTGTTGTGACGTTCGACACACTGAAGAGTATCCAAGACTTGCTCAATGTCAGTGGGTACTCCGTCCAAGACTTTGATCTCCCTCGGCTGAGCGAGTTCCCTCGCCTGGTGCTTGAGTCTGTTCTGCAAAACAATCTCATCCGACGAGAGCTAACGGGATATGACGCGTCTGTTCTTGAACAAATTGTGAGCGAGGAGGACCACCTAAACGAGGAGCAGCGCTTGACCTATGATCAGATCACCCAAGCTGTCGAGGACCCACAGGAAGGCAGGAAGCTATTCTTCGTTGATGGACCAGGCGGTACCGGGAAGTCGACGCTGCTTCGGAACATACTGGCCAAGGTTCGTCTATCCGGAAAAATTGCAATCGCGGTCGCTTCCAGTGGGATTGCTTCTCTGCTGCTTATGGGAGGTCGGACAGCGCATTCTACCTTCAAAATCCCATTGAAGATAGACGGCGAATCTACTTGCAACATCAACAAGCGATCCCAGGTCACGGAATTGATGAGGAAAGCAAGTTTGATAGTTTGGGACGAGGCACCCATGGCGCATCGGCACGCGTTTGAGGCAGTGGACAGAACGCTTCGTGACGTTTTGGATAACGAGGCAGAACCTTTCGGTGGGAAAGTCGTTGTGCTTCGGGAGATTTCAGGCAAATTCTCCCCGTGGTGAAGGGCGGCTCGGCTACAGAGACAATCGACGCATGCCTGAAGTCATCCGAACGGTGGCCACTTTTCTAGAAGGTGCGTCTGACAGAGAACATGCGTGTTCGCACGGCTGCCACGTCCGATAGTGCTGCAGAAATGGCTGCGTTTTCCGAGTACCTGCTGAAGGTTGGAGAGGGGAGACACGAGGTACACAATGATCTGGGGAATGACTACATTAAGATTCCACGTGACATGCTCATCGACAACCCCGCCGGTGATGCAGATGAGGACGGGGAGATCCGTCCGGGAGCTATTCCGCGAGGTATGCGGCGCATGATCGACGAGATGTACGCCGACATCAACAATTCGGAAGTCGCAACGGACGAGTACTTTGCGGGTCGCACCATCTTCACCACCACGAACGCGATAGTCCATCGTATCAACGAAGCCGTAGCGGATCGTATGACTGGGCCAGCTCGAGAATATGTGTCCACAGACTCAGTGGAGGATGACGAGGATGGGAACGTATTCGAGCAGGAGGTGCTCAACTCCCTGAACATCAGTGGCATCCCACCCCACAAGCTGAAACTCAAGAAGGGGATGCCGATCATCATGATGCGGAACTTAAATCCCGACCTGGGGTTGTGCAACGGAACACGCCTGCGAATCGTCGAACTCAAAGATCATGTCATCCATGCCACCATCATGGCCGGCGACAGGCAAGGCCAGCATGTGTTGATCCCGCGCATCGTGTTCATCAGCGATGGCGACATAGGCGATTTCCCATTTTGACTGAGACGCAGGCAGTTTTCTATCTAGAATGCCTTTGCCATGACGATCAACAAGGCGCAGGGACAAACGGTGCAGTACCTGGGACTGTACTTGGCGACTCCTTGCTTTTTCCACGGTCAGCTGTATGTGGCCATGTCAAGGGTTACGTCGAGGTCGAGATTCAAGGCGTTGATCGAGTATCCAGAGCGGGAGGAAGAAGACGGAGTGTACACGGCGAGCATAGTGTACCGACAGCTGTTCGAGAGGGCGTAGGCAGCGACACATACTGAGCAGGCGAGCATAGCGAGTACGCCTGTGGTTTCAGTTGTGGCTTTGCATAGCGCGGTAATTGTTGACAGTCACCATTCTCCCTTGAGCGCAGCGAGTACGCCTGTGCTTTGAAGTCCGTGTGCGAAGTACGCGGGTGAAAACCCAGGACCAAGCAGTGCATGGTAGACAAGCGGAGGCGAAGCTTGCGAGTCGTAGCGGCCTTAGGGTTGTTGTACAAGTGAACATTAAAACATATCTATATAACACATAAGCCTGTCATAGCAAAAATAATAGTGAAGCGAGCTGGATGAGCGAGCGAACGGGCATCAACCAAGCATGCACGCACCGCCCGCAACGCGGGCGGCGCTCGGCTAGATTATTGCAATTATGCACTATTGCCGAATTACCTTGTTCAACTGAAGTAGATAGCCAAAAGAAATGTGCAAGGGCCAGTGAGGTAGATGACAGGATGTATTGCGGTTGAGTTAGACTAGTAGGCGGGGACTGCGTCACGCCGGCAAAGGCAAGGCAGCCCCGAAGTAGTGACCGGTGAGTGATGTTGAAGCGCAGGACAGTTGCTGCTGGACGAGCACCAGTGCTGCCAGACGGACGAAAGACTACAGACGAAGATTTGCAGAGCGAGAACTCAGGCGGAACGACGTGCCAGCAAAGCAGTCAATGAAGCAGAGAGCGGAGCAGGGCGACACGAGTGAGGCGGATGAACGGCGGATAAGACGTGCTAGCGGAAAGATCCAGGGCGCACAGGTCGCTGTCGTGCGGCGAAATGTCAATGGAGAACGGTTTAGCCAGGGTAGTTAGACGACGGGCAAGGTAGTTACGAGAGTGTTGGGTGGGCGATCGTTCACCTCGTCTCTCAGTTACCATTTTAGCGGGAAGTGGTTAAGTCAAGTAACTACGCAGCAAACACAAACGACACGTTGTGGGTAAGCTTTGGATATACAGACTATAGAAGGCAAGGTAAACGCAGACGGAGGGCAGGAGAGGTGGTTTGATACCATCAGGGACAAGGGGATCTACAGCGTCCTCGTGGCCGTGTGTCAGCGCGTGATCCAAGTGTTCGTACCCGTGTTGACGGTGTATAGTGCATGGTGTACTCGGATACTTGCGGTGAGCAAGCCTACATACGAACCGAGCGTTGCGGCTGCCGATAACGCTCACACCTGTGCCGTCTCCGTGCATGTGACGCCTCTGCCACCTGAGCAGCTGGCGTGTACGCGCCGGCGCCTGGTCGGTTATGCTACCTACGGGCCTAGTCTATCTTCAGTGACGCCTCCAGCGACTATTAACTCACTATTATTGCGCTCAGGTCCTTATCTCCTGGCTCAGAATTTCAGCTAATGCTCGAACCTCCTACCCTCTCTTCAAAACGTTCAACGCGACGGACGAAGACAACTTCATATATACAAGTTATATCAAAAGCCGAAATGGATACACCATCATGATCATAGTCCTATACATACGCGGCGTTCTTGACGGCTTGGTCATGAAGCAATGAGTAGATCTCTTGGAGTCAAATGCTGTGCAAAGATATTCTTCACGTGAAAACGCACAACTTAGCGGTTCACGGTCTGCAAATAGCCCGGTTACTTCAGACAGCACGCTCTTGTCCAATATTCCAACTCTGATATGAGGGCACGCGTACATATATCGTTACCAAATTTAACGAAATAGTGAAGTTCACCATATAAAATCCCTTCGGCTGATATTGACGGACTACGACTGCAACGATACACATGAAATCTTACACGATAGCCTCGGAGCCCCACAGACTATTCCGGATCAAAGATGACACGATACATAAAATGCATAACCACCACGCGGTGATGCTCCAATTCGGTTCGCGTGTTATGTGAGCTTGCAATAGTAATGTATATATGAAGGAACGTCCGTAAATTTCAACGCGTCCACGATGTTACACGCGCCGTCAAATCCATCGTCTTGCAAATTCGGTCCAGACATCAACGAGTCAGTCCACAGATATCCGCTGGGATCGTCCTTTCAGCGGACACGGTACCGTTAAATAAAGCCATCCCAAATTCGATCTATTATTCCAAACACGATCCCAAGTTCAGAATCTCCATTGGAAGTGTTAAAGTAATGATTTGCAGAGGATTAGGACAGCGGAGGATAGCGCGAAGAGTAAGGTAAGAGAGGGTTCTTGAGGAGGAAGTCGGCCTGGAAGATGGCTTGTGTATTGGAGGAGAAGATGAGAAGTTGAGAAGTGAGGACTGGAAGTCCTCGGCGGGGATAATAACCCCTTATCTGTCATACCTGGACTGGTCTACATTGCACGGGATACAAATCCCTAGTACTACTTGAGTACTATGATAAAGCGTAGGCACGTCGGAGATGCATACTTTCACAGCCTCCCACAACGAGGAACGTGCGTCGCAAACGTCGTGTAGTTTTACCATGTTGGGCCAAGCAATGCTTTAGATATTTTAGCAAATGTACTGATAGTAATGATACCGTGTGTCCGTATGTTTATCGGTATTTATCACGTGATAATGCTATTTTTGCCTTTTTGGCATTTGGTGCAGCGTTGCTTTTGCTCTGATGCAGTATGCCTTGTACCGGGCATGTTGGTTACTCAGGAAAACCTTTTATTGAAAGGGAAAATCTGTTCGCTTATTTGCATTGTGCGTACAAATTACTAGTGTGCACTTTGTGGCAGTATTTTACTTTGCGTATGGATGTTCAGGAAACCTTTTAGGATGAAAACCTGTTTTAGCGTATCTCATTTTCTTTGGTGTATTTGTATCACCTTGAGTCTTTCTCATTATTGTTTATTGAGAGAAATGTAATAGGCTTTGGGAATTCTTGCCAGTGTCAATGACAGGGAAGGAGTATGTGCCTCCCAATTTCATAGACTTCTTCTAAACGCTTATTGAGCTACTATCTCAGTGATCGATACATTTATTTTCCACCACATTGATTTGTTTAATTCTGTGTGTGTTGTAGGTATCAATTGGAGTTGGGGTTTTTGTTTTTCTCCATGAGTATAGTTTCTGTCTTTAGGTGTTTAGAAGCTGTTCGTTATTTTAGACAAACTGGCTTATCTCTTTACAGCAGCGTATGCCTCTAGCCGCAAGAGCCTCATCAGTGCAATTTCATCAGTAGTAGCACACCTTACTCGCAGATAGTGCGCAGGCTCACATCTTTGGGGTAATTTTCTCCCTAGTGGCCTTACGAGGTGTTTCTCGTTTAGTAATGCTATTATTTGCAGGCGCTTGCGATAAGCGTGTGTACTACCAAGTCAATTGACTGGTGAGGTTCATGTGGCTAAACACAATTGCTAATGCAAAGATGTAATTTCATCCCATTTTATTTTATTCTTGTGTAAGTAGAGATATCACTGTAATATTCCAGTAGGTAAATGACGCACATCGGAAATGGTATCTTCAACAGCCTCCCACATTGACGAACGTGCGTTGCATGCTTGGGGCGTCGATTGGCTAAGTTAGACATCACCATTATTGCTCTTAGAATATTGTTAGCATTTTGTGCCTTCATCGTTGGCGATATTCATCTTGACTGTATGGCAGGGTGCCGTCATTCTTGTGCTAATGTTTGATCATTTGATTGATTTTGGCGTATAGGCTAGTCAGGAACCTTTGCTTGTGAAGGATAAAACCTGTTCGTCTTGTGTAATATACTTGAGCATTTGTTTGTTTGTTTTGCTCATAGGTGAAACCTTTTAATGAGAACTCGTTCAAGAACTGTTTGTCTTCAGTTAGAAAGCTCATTTAGAACTATTGCTACCGTTGAATCCCTTAGTGGGTCTTGAGAGCTTTAAGACTACTCAATAACTGGGGGTTGTGTGAGGATGTTGTGCCTCTCAGTTTTCCAAGATTGGTCTAAGTGCTTGCAGTTATTACATCATGCTATGATATTTCAATAGCGAATGTCGTGTGGAGTTGCTGTTTTCTGTTATGCTTTTATCCACTAAAGTAGTGAACGTTCAACTGTTTAGAGTGCTTTTGTCATATAGATCATTGCTATCGCAGTGCATAGCTCTAGGTGTAAGGACGACATCACCGCAATGTCATCAGTAGAAGCAGATGGGTATTTTTCTCCTTAGTGGCCTTATCGAGGTGGTTCTCGCTTTAAATTGCTGTTATTAGCTAGCGGTGGGGACAAGTATTATATGTGTCCTACCGAATCCATAGAGTGGTCTACTACAGGCAGAGGTAGTGTGTGGCATGCCGTTCATAAATTGGTAACGTTCTAGCAAGTTTGCACGATATTTTGGCAGTTTTGTGTAAGTGTTCGTGCCGTACGTATTTGTGAAGACAAAGTTTAATGACAGAGACTTTGTGTACTTGTCGTTCTCGCTTATATAGTTTGACAGAGGCCGTGTGTGCTTGTCGTTAGTGCAGGAAGTGAAAAGCGTTGGTACAGATTGTGTATGCACCAGAATATATAGTTCTATTACACCAATGACAGAGGCTTTGTGTGTTTGTCGTACTAGTTCATAGTCAACAGAGGCTCTTTATGGCTTGTCGTACAATTTACAGGTAAAAACTCAGTGAGAAAAGCCTGTGGCATTTGGAATTTTCGCGTATGAGCGGTGCGTTTAAATCTTAGGAAGCTCTTTGGCTTCTCATGAAAGTTGATGGCGTTGAGCCAGCACAAACAGCGGTATTTGGCTCGCTGAGTGCTACTACTACGTACAGTAGTATTGTAGTATCCGTAAGCTTTTCGCCTTGATAAAATGAATATTATACTTCCATGGACTAACAGCAGCAGAGGCTCATTGGCTTGCTTGTGATGCAGCATGCCTGTCATGTGAGGTCTTACAGCATTTTCATGCAAAAGGCACGGCTTGTAGCCGGCATTAGCTCAAAGCACATTTGGTGCAGCAGAAGTTTTGCTCGCGCAGCGCAGTAGCTCAGTGGCTAGCGCAGTGGGCAGCACAGCCTCACAGCTCGGCAGTAGCCGGTTTAGCACGGCAGCAGTGTGGCTCGTGCGGCGCTACAGCACTTTGGCTGGGCTGGTGCATTTGGGCAGCATGGCCACACAGTGCAGCAGTAACTGGCCTAGCACGGCAGCACTGGTTCGTGCGGCGCTACAACTCAGTGGCTGGCGCAAAGGGGGGCATCATGGCCTAATGGCGAAAGCGCCTTGACACGTAGCACCCGTAGTGCAGACTTGGTTCGTCGGGCTTGCTTGACACGTGGCAACTTCGCACGCGTCCTCTTGTCAGCGTTGGGTTCATAACCTGTTAAAGTAATGATTTGCAGAGGATTAGGACAGCGGAGGATAGCGCGAAGAGTAAGGTAAGAGAGGGTTCTTGAGGAGGAAGTCGGCCTGGAAGATGGCTTGTGTATTGGAGGAGAAGATGAGAAGTTGAGAAGTGAGGACTGGAAGTCCTCGGCGGGGATAATAACCCCTTATCTGTCATACCTGGACTGGTCTACATTGCACGGGATACAAATCCCTAGTACTACTTGAGTACTATGATAAAGCGTAGGCACGTCGGAGATGCATACTTTCACAGGAAGCATGCCCATGGCGGGGATTTGCACCTGGATTCCTGATGGGTGTAGCACTGGCATCAGCACAGGCCTGAGTGTCGCTTGTACGAATCATAGCAGGTTTTGAAGTGGAACTACCAATCACAGCTGCAACAGCATTCTCGGGTACAGCAGTTACACGGGTCTTGACGTGTCGAGACAGCTCATTGGGGTTCTGACTGCAATTGAGCTGGGCCTGCAGGTCATCAACCTTCGTCCGCCCAGGTCGTCTTCCGGGACGTAGTCTTAGCGCCCGCAGAGTCTCGCTTTGATCAAGCCAACGTCGCGACACCGGTAGTTACGTCAGGCGGAGGGTCCGTAGCATAGACGACTTGACGAGCAAACAGTAAGAAAGGCAAAATCAGGAATGAGAGAGAACAGAAACTTATATCTCAGAGCGCATGAAACCTTTCAGTTCGCAGAGCCTCTTCCCAAAAGTGCCAACTGTGTGAGTCAAAACATGTCATGCCAAATTGCATCTTCGCAGCCCACATATGTCTTTGCTGGACCATGACGATTACTATCATTGTAGAAGTAATATGTCAGCCTTACAGATACTCCAACAAAATCAGTGCAATATCGATTTGACCTGCGTTGAACTGACCTGCCAGTGACCATGAACATAGATGATCAGGAAAACGGATATGTGTTGGCAACTCTGTTCGATTTCATGATTCCAGCGCTCTAGAACCCCCCAAAACGTCAAACGCACCCTGAACAAATGCTCTTGATTGCTAAACTTGCAATAGCTCGGATCAGAACGGAGCGCTACATTGGTCTCTTGAAGATGCAATTCCAGTAATTATGTGAAATTCGTACCAAAATGACCAAGCAGCACCAATACATGCGGTGTTTAATTTGCTATGTCTCGTGTGCATGCATTTTACACGACCTTATCGGAGAGTCGATCCCACCACCATGGAATAATGAACTGCAAAAACAACTAACCGGTGAGCTTCCCGTCGACGGCGAATTCAACTTACCACTTTAGGCCGCTGTGAGTGCTGATGAACGACGCAACCAGATTTGCTTGAGATCCGCAACTAGTGGCAGCAGCTGGTCAATCTCCTCCTGTGCGATTTTTTCACCCATCAGTTTTTTTACGTTCTCGCAGGATATTAACTTGGCGTTGTTGGTGCCAATGATGTGCCTCTTCTCGCAGTTTCATAGCTTGAGCGTTGGCTTCTTCAAACCGAGCATTTGCAATGCGTTATTCATTTTCCGCATGCTTTTGACGAGAAATATACTCTTTTTCCCGAAGCTCGTCCTCATTGGTGCGTACGTCAAGCTCCAACAACTGTAATTCGCGGTGCTGATCCAATTTAGCTTGTTTCAAACACAGAAACCCAGGTTGATTTGTCAGATCGTCCTTGTGGTGCCTATGCGTTTGAGGTGCAGTGATGTAAATTGGATCAGGAGTTGACCACTGTGAAATCACTGTGATGGCACTTGCAGTAGAGTCAAGCCTCGACGGTGCACCATCTTCATCATTTGAGCTGTCGTTGCCATCATCTGCGTCAGTAGCACATGCTCGCGGGTCCGTGTTAAGCAGTTGCGGTCGGATGCTAGCACGACTATCAGTAATATCACGTAGCTGATAGTACTCTGGGCAACGTAGCAGAAATATAGACTCTAACGAGGATATCTTGTTGGTGATATATTTCGCCATCCTAATCGTCTGAGCACCTCTCTGCGCAATTAATGCCACAATTTGCTCAGCAAACCCATTCTTAGTCTCTCCATTCTGGTCATCCCATCCCCGGTACCGATTGTACTTCTAGCCGTCAGTCATCCAGTCAAGCAGCACGCTCAATGAGCTTATATTTTCTGATAGACCATCGCTATAGCAAAATTACTCGCTTTTTTGCTGGTGACTGTACTGCGACCACCTTCCTCGTCTGCTTTACTAGTGCGTTGTAGCATCACGTTATACACACAGGCTGACTAAAATCGCTGCTTGCGCCAAACTCATCCAACAAGCTGTATGTGCTTCTCAATCACTTCCAGGCTTTTACAGCTTTTACAGGAACGAAAAACTTTTCCGCCATCTGGCTTAGCAACTTGCATGCAAGCTTTCCAGCGATATACTATTGATGGTGTTCTGAGCGTACACGTTGACGCTAACATCTCACTGACATTGCTTGGCTCTCTGCTTGCTACAGCAACATTAATCTGGGAATCCTCCGCAGTACTATGAGAGGAAGTTGGGTGCTGTAGATCCTCAGGGTCGGGCAGTTTGTCGTCACTATCAAGAAGCCGTTGACTTATAAAAGTTTGTTCCCGACTCATACCACTGCGTCTAGCGATCATCTCCTGGTGCGACAAGCATCCAATGTCATTGTCCCTGAGAGCGTTCGCATCAGATCAGCACTTGGATACTGAATACCCCACGCGGGAGATATCAGCTGGCAGGATTGGTTGTGGAGTAATCTGTCGTCGGCTGTCAGCATGCACAGTCATTGGTGCTCGCGTTAGAGCAATTCAGGTGCTTGATGCATCACCACTATCGCTTTAGCTGGGTGAAAGTCATCGCGATCATCCTTGGACGTTGATGCCTTCGCTAAATCGCTGAGTCGTTGAGTAGAGCTCGTAGATGTGTCTACATTGCCTGATACAACACTCGAATCATATACCCACAGGGGCTGCAGCTGCTGAAGTTGCTGCGGTACTACCAATCTGCGCCACACAACGATCGCGGTTGTACTCATTATCTCTTGTGCCCCCCCCCCCCCCCTCCCCACCTAACCAGACGTGAAAAGATCGACCGAGGAACGCACCGGCTTCTAGGAAACACTAGGTTCAGGAACCGACTTGGTAAGGCGAAGTGGCTTGAGCTCTTGATAGCATATAGCAGAGTGAGGTCTTTATTTCGTCTTTTCAGTGGTGTTGTGTTACACTGAGGAAAAACCTCTTGATACTGGTGATCACTGCAGGCTGCCTCACGCAGCAGGGAAATGGCCTTAATCTTCAGTGTGACGCCTCGTCCCCAATCTTCATTGGCCTTCAATTCCCCCCAAGGTTACGACCTCAATTTCACAACCTTCACGTTGTTGTCCGACCTTGCCAACTGCTATATTCAGTTTTCTAACCAAATTGCAGTCATGCACTTGCCTACACTAGCTACAACCGAAGTAGATGTCCCGAGCACGGACAATCATGTAGACATTTTCACGAAAACTCTTGGACCTGAGCGATTCACACAATTGCGCGATGAACTCCGTGTGGAGAACACCAAGCAGTGCTGGTTGAGAATTGCGCCAAGAAACGTATGAAGACACCGGAGTCAACATGGAGGTGGAAATCACGCCACAGGACATTCAGTGTAATTGGCGTGATACTGGTGTGCTTTCACTAATTGATAACTACATGGCTGATCTACATCACAAAGTGACTTAGCAATTGCTGCCTTGTCGCTCACAGCGACCACAAGCAACAAGCATGTATTACTACCGTCTTACCCCGCACAAAGTGCCCAGGCGCAGTAATAAAATACTGCACTCATTGAACGCTATATTCGTTTTGAGTGCCTAGGCATTGTACTACGAGCAATACCTTCAACATAGAAGAACGGCAGCTCAGGTAGGTAGAAATATGAGTCTGTTCCCTTTAATTTGTAATGTGCTGACGGCTCAACCGGTTAGAGCATGGATTGTCGTACGACTAGTCCATGGTTCGATCCCGGGCGAGTCAATTGAGGGCCCAATATGGGAAGAGGGTTGTCGCGAGAAAAATCTCGTTAATGCTCCGCACACAAAAGGTATGTCAAAGCTTGTCAAATTCAATTGGGAGAAATCAGAAACTAACATTGTTTTTGTTTTTTTGTATCGGCCTTTATCCTGCCTACACGAGGTACCCATCGACCGTCTCTGATAGCCGCGAGGTACTCTTCATCCAGCAGTCCAACCAGGTCGTCCAGCGTAGCCATGTAATTGGTTAAGACAGATGCGTACTCATGAGGCAGCACGTCAGAGTCGTACGATAGACAACAGAAGAGGCTGCTTCTTTCTTTTTCTGGGATGTACCAGTCTGGAGCAGAGACTCGCACCAGCTCTCGCTCGGCTTCTTTCGTGACAAGGTGCTTATACGAAGCATGCCACTTCCTCGCGTCGAAGTCGGTGCTCAGGATATCTTTTAGCGGAGCGTGTAGTTGATCCACCTGAACGTTTTCTTTGGCTACCAAGCCACAAAGAGAGAAAGCCTTCTTGACGTCGGCTGCCGATTTGGAGCTCACCCAATCAAGGGTCCACTGGGCCACAGTGTCGTAACGGGGAACCTTAGGGTTGCCGGCTTTGGTCTGGAGGCTCTTGTCTTGGAGGTCCAAGCTGATGTACTCATCGAACTTTGACCGATAGAATTCCTGGTAGCTCCTGTTGACAGCGACGTCCAGTGGCTGGAGCATGTTGGTGAGATTGGGTGGGACCAAGAGAACGAAGACGTTATAGCGTTCCAGTCGCTATGAGTCCGCCAGTTTCACGTGGCATCCATAGGAATCAATCAGATAGAGGACGGGCTCTCGGTAGAGCTGCGTCTCCTTCCTTCCACAAACCACTGTCTGTGCATGAGCCAGGAGGAGGTCATCATTCCACATGCCGGTCTTGTTGACATCCACAAGAACACCAGCAGGACACTTGGGCTTGTTTTTCAGCTTGTAGAAGAGCAGGTGTGGCGTCAGAAACTCGCCCTCCGCCGTGATAATAAACGTCGCCGTGAAACGCTTTTGGCTTGAGCCGTCCTTTCGCAGCAGAACCTCACGAGCGCCGCGGGTAGTTATCGTTGATTTGGGCTCAGTCTCAAAGTAGCGAGGGACCTGGTCCATATTGATGATGTTTTTGGGCTTGATTCCATGCCTGGTGATGAGGTGTTGGGCTTGCTGGATGAAACGCTGGCAAACGTTAGGTGCATCAGCTGGTAGAGTCCGGGTTGTTGTCTGTCTGCGTGACACCAAGTTCCGACGTCTCTTGAATCTCGCTAATCAATCCGACGAGGCCTCGAAGCCAGCTGCATTGCCGCCGTGGAGTTCACCATAGATATTGACCGCATGCAGCCGAATGTACGAGTCTTTCATACGCAGGCCTTTGCTGTTCCGGTGGGTGACCCACTCGTAAAGCAACTCCTCCATGTCACTGTGAGCTGGTCGTCGCCCACCACCGTTGAGTCATCGGGCCGTTCGTGTGGTAATTTGTCGATCGCGAGAAGCCTTCTCCAGCTCAATTCGCTTCACCCACCAGCCTCGAATGGTGCTAAACAAAACACCGTGTTGACGACCAAGTGCACGAAAGCCCTTCCCTTGAACACCGGGCTCATATTCATCAAGAACTGAGAGCTTCTCTGTTATGGTGAAGCTGCGTCGTGAGCTGGGCATCGTGCACTGGAAAGCTTCTGGTGAAGGTGTTGCTGGTAACGAGTGTTTTTATTAATGAGCTTATGAGGATATGCAACGTCGATGGCCACCGGTAGAGAAGAATGGCTGGAGAGTAGGTGGTCTAGCCATTTGTTAGAGTCAACCTAGAAGCATTGGTTCAGTGACACGAGACTGAGTGCAATTTCTCTGTTGGAATCAATGGGTGACTAGTGACGTGGATATGTGCTGATATTTGATTGGCTACTGAAATTTTTGAGTACTGGTTATGCGCATTGCGCATGTTGAATGTGGAATTCGGCTGTGTTCCGCGGAGCGGATGCGCTCAGGCTTTAAGATGGGCCCCCAGATTTGGAAGGTCAGATTAGGCTCCAAACAGCCTGAAACTGGATCTATGTCTGAATCAACCCCGTCCTTAAGCGGGTTAACCCAATGGAGTTGAAAATGCCTATGTGAATGTATCACATATGGTGTCCCGCCTTGCCTAAAGCCTGAGCGTGTGAATATCCGTGTACCCGGAGTGCACCGTAAGTCACCAGACGCCAGACAAACAAAAAGCCCGTTGAAGAAATACCGTGTGGGCCCTCACAATGAAGTATGATTTTGGTCATGAGACCTTGATCACATTAGATGTCTGAACGCAGATGTCTGAACGCAGATGTCTGAACGCAGATGTCTGAACGCGGATGTCTGAACGCATGTATTATGCGTGCTCAAGATTATCCCGTACTGTGAGGTCGTACACACTGGTTTCAGCTAAATGTCCAAGTTGAAGAACCCTGAGCGTGAGTTTGAAGTATCTACGTTCAAGAAATTGGAACCTGAAAATGATGTTCAAGGTCAAGTAACTTGAAAGTAGGTTTGAAGAACCCACGTTCAGACAACCCAGAACCCAATGCGAGGATTTGACTCCTTGAAGATGGAAAGTGAACCCACGAAGTGACAGCCAGTATACTCAAGCCAAGTCAAAGTCAGAAGGTCGCCAGGAAGAACACAGAAGAACACAGAAGAACACGGAAGAACACAGAAGAACACAAAAGAACGAAGACAGACAGATACCCTTTACGAAGAAGCTAGCGATCGGCTAGCAAAGATAACAATCAGAGTTCGTTTAACCCCCTATTACGCAAGTCGCTCAAAGTAAGTGAGCTTCCGACAAGCAGGACACGGGTCCGCCGTTCAGTTAAGGGCAGTTCGGTGCGGGGCTCTCTACAAGATTCAAGCCCAGTTGCGAGGAGATCATTCACGTAAGTATTTGACGTGATCCTTGCATTCCATTTATTAGTTGGACCCGCTGCGCGTACGGTAAGGGCGGGGTTTTCATTTCATATTAACAAGGCCTTCTTGGGTGATAGTAGCGGTCATCCCCAGGAATATTTGATAGACTGCGTTTGAGATAGGATTGTATTGGTGTGTATTATTTCCCTCATCTGAGGGTGGTGTGCGTGCGAAGAAAAGGCTTCAGGATTGACCAGTATCCTGGATTCAGCCTTAGTTGACTGGTGTTCAGACCCACCGTTCAAGGGTCTATAAGAATAAGTAACGGCTGTGTGTTGTATACAACTCTGTATTTGTATTGGGTATCTGAAAGTGGTGTTTGTTCCGAGTTCTCGATACCGGTTCCAGACAATGGAGAAGTGCGTTCAGGAAGTGGACGTTACGCTCAGCATTTTCAAGGCCTATTTGTATTTGACAACTCATTGTGGTGATATATCCGGGCTTCCCCCGAAGCAATCGACGCCGATAGGGATTACACAAGGTGCCACGCCACTCTGAATCACGGTTTCAAGGAACCGCGTTCAGGGTTTACACACCCCAGGCTTAAGTTTCAGAACTAAGTCTAGGCTACCGCTATACACTTGGACGAGAAAGTTTCATCGACTTCGTCACATCAGACCTCGTGTAAAAGATCCTTTTCCTCGGTGGGCGTCCTTCTATTCCGATACGTGTTGTGATTGGGGTTTTATATTGATTTTGAGCACATCGATTTTTTTATTATTACGCCTAGGCACTCTGTGCGGGGTAAGACGGTAGTTACTCGACATTTGACTTAGAGAATAACTACCGCTACACGCAAAGCATGGTCAGGCATAACGGGGTGTCAGATACTGACCAAGTAAACAACTTGATTTTACTATGGGCACGTGTAGTTTGCCCTCTGACTCCTATTTTGGACCAATATATCTAGGTTTTATTATATCGGACTCAAAAATTGGTAGACTGGATAGCACGGATGCGTTTTTTTTTAGCGGTTCCTCCAGTCCGTAGACTTCCTCTAATGGGTCTGCTTAGATCCACTACTTTAGCTTACACGTGTGCGCACGTGTATGAGGAGGTGTAGGAGTATATAACTTAGATTCAGTATCCTTAAATCTACAAGTATACTTAAACCTAAATGAAGGGACTGAACGATAGCTTTAGTGCTAAATGAGAACTGTATTGATTGTAAATGGGGTTTCCTCCTAAAACTGTTTTACACTTTCATCCGATGATGAACCAAAGGCGCGACTACTACATCGGGCTCTTCCATGATCTCCGATGGTTTGCGAGCAAGAAGACTTCTCGCAGAAGCAAAGTGCCCGAGTGGCAGGCACTTTGTCAGAGTTGGAGTGCCTTTGTTGAAAACTTCAACAACAAAAAACCGCTGGCTATCGCGACCGGATTAGCCAGGCGCGGGAGCGCTACGAGAAGTTCTCGAAGCGTGGTAAACTTGAACGACTGCACCATGGTGCAGTCGGTATTGGACTTCCTTGCGCAGTGCCTTATGACACTGCTTGTGAGTACTGCCACCCCGGGGCAGTACGCATTACTGAAGGGGAAATTAACGGGTACACATCCATGTGTGTACCTGACGACCTCAAGACCCTGCGCGCCAGTTGTCAGGCGCAGGCGTCTTCTAGTGCTGCGGATATTCGCAGCACTTATTCGAGTGCTGTAGGCGACTACAGCGCTCGTCCAAGTTTTACGCCCTTCGGCGGAGGTGGCGGTGGCGGCCTTCGTACGCCGTCACCATTTCCGGAATGTCCTCCATCAGGACATTCCGTGATTCCCACGTATCGTGTTGGGGAGGAAATCCTCTCCAACGAATACGAAAATGAACCGGACCTCGGGTCTGGTTCCGATGACCAACAATTCGCTGGACGATCCAGCGAGTTGCCCTGCGTGCGTCTCGCAACGGGGGTGGAGGGGGGGGCGGGGGGGGGGGGGGGGGGGGGGGGGGCGGGAAGACGCCCCGGGTTTGGTCAACCAAACCTTGAGTCTCGCTTGGAGGCTGTTGAGCGTCTCCAATCGTCGCAGTTCGCTGCTCTGCGTCAGGAGCTGAGCTTGTTGAAGGCTCAGCTCGCGGAGGTTGCGCAGACGACCTCGAATGTAAAGGTCGAGGTCGGGACGAGGCTCTCTGGCGCCTTGAAGCGCGTCGCCGCGCTCGAGATCGCGTTGGCGAGTCACCCGACGTAGGTGACTCGTGCTGCACGTACGGCTGCAGTCGCCCAACGTAAAACGTTGGGTGCAGGCGCATGGTGGACAGTATTGTGGTGCTGTGATTCACAAAAACTTCGTTAGTGCGGCTTCCACGCAACAACACAACAATTCGCCGAGTCAGGTCGGCGTTGTTGGCTTGCGCAGGGTTCTGTTGGTTCCCTTTGCGGTTCAGCCCAGCCGGGTCCAGTTGAGGCCCTGCTCTCGCTGAGTACCAATCCAAACTCCAGAAGCTCGCCTGAGCGGGGCAGCTTCCGTTCCTCAAACCCTGTGACCTCCACCAAAGAATGGACGTCGGCGCGCGAGCGCTTTTACAGGTCACCGAGCGCAGAGTACGCTCAGCTAGAAGATTGCGGTGTCCTGTGTTGTGCTGGCCCACCGACTCGTCGAATCGACGAGGTTTGTCTTCGCTGGTAGCGAGAAGTGCCCACTCCGGACCGACCTTGATCTCTTGGCGCTACCAGTCGATTCCCCTACAAGCTATGCCTCTCGGGGAACGACGGCAGACATAATCCAGCCCACGCAGGGACTTGCCGGAAAGTATACGCTGTTCTTGGACTTAGAAGATTCTGCTCTGTTTTGTTATCTCTGTGTCTTCGGGGAGTCCCTTCGGGCTCCCCCCTTTGGTCTCCTATCGATCCTATACAAATACCTAGTGAAATGGAGTCGTTATGGATCTCCCTGCGACCCTTCGCTCAGCTTCCTAATTGATCTTCGTTGAGTCGGGTCGTTATGGATCTCTGCCGACCCTTCTCTCCGATTCCTGATTTATCATCTCCCACTCGGAATAACTCCCAATTGGTATACACTCGCCGAGTTTCGCTGCTCACTGAGTCTTGATGCTCGCTGACTCCGATCGATCACCGAGTTCGTCGCTTAAGAGCGAACTTCGATTAGGTACGACGTACCTAACTGAGTCAGACTGGGTGGTCTACCCAAAATATGAGTTTCCCTACACCACAGTATGCCCAGTGTGTACGCGTTGCCATGCTTCGCCAACACGGTGAATGGTCCAATGAAGCGCGGAACAAGCAAGCTTGCTCCGAAATCGGAAACTGCATGTTTAGCTAGGTTCTGCGTAGCTAACAGAACTAATGAACCAACTTTGAATTCATTTGTGTTTCCCCTGCCGGTGTTATCGGTGTTCAGCTTCTGTCGATCGACAGAAGCTGCTATTGCGTCCTGGACAAACCGAATTACGGCTTGTCGGCGCTGGACAAAGTCCATTGCATCCGAGCTGAGCCCCTGGTTCAGTTCGTGCTCCTTGTTCGCAGCAGGCCCGGCCTGCGCGTGATGTTCGTTGTCGTTTAAAGTGTCTACGCCCGTCGTAGACACTGTCTTGTCGTTGCCATGACTGCGCGCAGTACGTGCGCGAGTCGTCACAGCTGATATATTGCTTGTATCTGCGTGCTTATCCGGTTGTTTTGAATTAACCGGATATCCTCCCCCACTTAAGGAAGGAGCTACCGCACCGAGTACGCTCGGTACGCGTGGGTGCTTCATGGCATTCACGTAGAACGGTGTGTGTCCTGTCGAGACATGCACCGAGTTGTTGATGGCGAACTCCGCCATCGGCAAGCAGTCGCTCCATTGATGGAACGAGTGCGCGTAGCTCTTCATGGTACGCGGTTGACACGCTCTGTTTGTCCGTCCGTCTGCGGGTGATCCGTAGTCGACATGGACAACTGCGTCCCAAGAAGTGTAAACACTTCTTGCCAGAATCGCGCTGTAAAGCGCGGATCCCGATCCGACACGATGTCGAGTGGCATACCATGGTGTCTAAACACCATGTCAACAAACAGACATGCCGTCTGTTTGGCTGTCACCTCGGCTGGTACTGCAGCAAGATGCACCATCTTGCTGAAGCGGTCAACAAAGACCACTATACCAGTCCTCCGCTTGTTGTCTTGCGGAAGACCAAAAACAAAGTCCATTGAAATGGACTGCCAGCACTCCGACGGAGTCGGTAGTGATTGAAGCGAAGCCTGCGAGTTGGGCGCAGGCTTCACACGCTGGCATACCTCGCAAGCACGAACGTACTTGCGTACCCACTTGTACTGGTGACTCCAATAGAAGTCACGCGTGAGAAGCAAATATGTCTTCTCACGGCCAGGATGTCCCGATGTCGGGGCATCGTGGTACTCGTACGTGATCTTGAGCTTCAACCCATGCTCATCCGGCACGACAATGCGATCTGCGTTGTCGTCGACTGCGCTGTAAAGCAGCAGACCATTGTGTACACGGTAACGGTGTACACGAGCACGAAGGTGTTTGGCCAGCTTCTGACGAGACTTGTCAGAAGGTGTGGAGAAGTACTCCAACAACTGCTTCGCATCCGCATCATGTGCGTATGCGGCCTTCACGTCATCCAGCAAGGACGACGAGGGTGTGGTCGTCCTGACGACGACAACTGCGTTGGCGTCGGCCTCGTGCACCGCATAATCTGGTCGACGCGAAAGTGCGTCGGCCACGACATTCAACCTTCCATGTTTGTACTCAACCTGGAAGTTGTATTCAGCAAAGAATGACAGCCACCGTGCCATTCTTTGGGATATGTGCGGCGACTTGATCGCCGTACGTAACGATGCGTGGTCGGTGTAGACCACGAATGGTCTACTCCCAAGTAGATACACTCGAAACTTTGCGAGTGCATACTTCATGGCAAGGAGTTCCTTGTCATGTACCGGGTAATTGCGCTCAGCTGGCTTCAGCTGACGCGATTGGTAGTAAACCACACGATCACGACCTTCGTGATCGAGTTGCATCAGTGCGCATCCGATCGCGAAATCGGATGCATCGCACACAACGTGAAATGGGCGATCTTGGTCGGCCACCGCCAAGATCGGCGCCTCAGTCAAGCCCTGCTTGACTGCTTCAAAGGCCTGCTGACAATCAGCAGTCCATTCCCATGCATCCTCTTTTTTTAAGAGCTGCGACAGCGGGCGAATCTTGCCCACGTAGTTGCTCACGTACTTGCACAAGTACGTGGCGAGTCCAAGGAACTGCCGGAGTTCCTTTACATTTGAAGGCGTAGGCCATTCATTGATCACTCTGACCTTTCCTGGGTCAGGGCGTACGCCGTTCTTCCCCACGAGACACCCAAGTACGGGTATCTCGGTCGCCCCGAAGATACACTTCTTCAGGTTCGCATAGAGCTTGTGCTTTCGCATGAGCTCAAGCAACTTGCGGAGATGCTCTGTATGCATCTCCACATCCGATTTCCCATTCACAGCCCGGCTGTGAATGAACACGTCGTCGAAATAGCTCGGTGCGAAGTCGCGCACCGAGCGCAACAAGTGCGTGACGCACCTGTTGAACGTCGCTGGGGCGTTCTTCAGCCCCTGCGGCATCACGAGCCACTCCCAGAGCATGCCGCTCGGAGTGCTTACCGCTGTGAGAGGGATATCACTCTCACGCATGAGGATCTGATAGAACCCGTCTCTCAGATCCAGAGTACTGAAGATAGTACTCGAGGTCATCGAATCGATGATCACATCTTTTCGAGGTATCGGCGTCTGTGGTGGTACCGTCGCATCGTTCAGCTTGTTGTACGCATGAACGATGCGCCACCCGCCCTGTGGCTTCTTGACACAGAACGTAGGCGCGCTGTGCGGGGACTTCGATTCCCGCACTTGTCCTGCATTGCGACGACTTTCAAAGAAGTCGTCGATTGCCTTGACTTGCTCACGCGGCAGTGGCCACTGTCGCGTGACGCAGTACTTCGTTCCCGGCACGAGATCAATCTCGTGCTGAACACCCTTGTCCTGCGGTAACTCCGTAGGAATGTCGTCCGGGAGTACGTCCTTGTACGCACGCAAGACCTTGTAAAAGGGGCTCGCCTTGAGCGAGTCCCAGCCTTGCTCGTCGAAGCGTTCCTTCTTCGACTTCGCGCTGAGGGCGTCCGCGCCCTCAGAGATGAGCTGATTCAGCTCTTTTGCTTCACACGTCATCCTCTCGACGTCCGAGAGGATGCAGATCTGCTCGATGCATCCATCGTGCAGGTCACGAGCGAAACGCTTCCAGCTTGTGACTGGGAGCGATATCAACTCCGACGCTAACGTCGGAGGATTATCCAGCCTCATCTTCTTGTATTGGAGACCAATACTCGTACGCGTCAAGACACTCAATGTCTCGACGGTCGTCTCCAACTCCTGTGTCTGCCCGGCAGACACTGCTTGTAGCGTCTCGGTCCCTGACCGAGACTTGCGCAGCTTTGCTCGCTTGCGCCGTTCACTTCTCGTGCGAAGCCCGGCTCCGCGAGTTTCTTCTTGTCCAGGCCCGGCCGTGGACAGTTATTCCTTGTATTCGCCGGCGGGTTTTACCCGTGGGCACACGCGTTCAAGCCCGGCTTGATCGCGAGCTCGCAAACATTTCCGGTGCGGGACGTTTGCAACCGTCCGCACTGCTTGCAGTGTCGGCTCCCAGAGCCGACGCGCCTTCTTTACCTCGACGCCTAACGGCGGAGTGTCTTCGACAAATTGTGTGTCGACATTATCTGTCGACACGACCGCGTCGCCCCGGACGCTTTGAGACCCTCTCGAATCCGATTGAATCAGGCCCTGCTGATTCGTTTCACATCTTCTTCCAACGACTCTCGCAGTCGTTGGCGTTCGCCTGGGGTGACCGGAGACAGCCGCATTCCGCGCTGTCTCTGGTGAAGGGCCGCATGCACCACGTGGTGCATGTGCTGCGCCGACAGGGCCATCGCTCTCTGTCGCGCTGCTGCTGCTCCCGAAGTGCACGATCGTGCGCTTCGTCCAGTCGATCACCGGATCATGCCGTGCAAGCCACGGCATGCCCAACACCATATCGAACTTATCGTCCAAGTCGAGGACGATAAGCTCGTCGACGAACTCCTTCTCTTGATATGAGAAGCGTACGCGTACGATACGCTTCTCAGTTCTAACAACGACACCCGTTGCTAGCCTCACTTCCAATAGACTTCGAGGTGTTTTCACCTCCTCGAAGTCAAGCCTTGGAAGGCTCTGCAGTCGAACAAAGTTGTTCGACGCACCACAGTCCACTAGAGCACGAAGAGACCTCTCTCTCTTCGAGCTTACCTTCAGGATGACAACGTTCGGCTTGTCATCTTGCTTCTTGCAGTGAGAGTCAATCTCACTGGGGGCAGCGATCTTCAATGCAGCGTGTCCGATGTCGACACGCTCGATCGCATCACCAGCAGGGCGACCCGCGCCTGCTGACCCCTCTAGTTTTTTGATAGCCCGTGACGGTACCCAGTATCGCCACGACGGCTCTTCGCCGCGTGCACAGGTGCTGTGCACTCGCGGGCATAGTGACCGATGTGTCCGCAGCGGAAACAACGCACATTCGTTGATCCACGACGCTGCTGGGAACCAGCAGCTGTCGCACTCGAGAGGTCCATTGGTTCGGGACCTCCCGACGGCCTTACCATCGGTCGTGGCATCAGCAGCGGGGCGTTCACATGCAGTTTAGCCTGCCACAGGCTAAACTCTTCTTGTATTGCGAGCGCAATTGCAGCCTCGAGAGTATTTGGATACTCTCGGAAGAGATAGGTCTTCACAGGCCCATCTCTAAGGCCCTTCATGAACGTGACGACCTTTGTCGCCTCGTCGATCGGGTTGGTCACGATGTTCGAGACCAAGTACCGTGCCCTTTGGGCGTAAGCATGCACGTCATGCTTGCTCTGTTGCAGATCGAGGAACTCCGCCCTCGATCGGAACTCGTTCTGCGGGGGCTCAAACGCTAGTTTGAGCTCCTCCTTGAACTCCTCGTACGTGCTGAAGCACGTAGGGTCCGTGAGTCGGCGTCCATACGCCCAACTCCTCGCTCGTCCGCCATGACATGACATGGCGAACGCAACCTTCGACAACGGGTCGACAATACGTCGAGCCGCAATGGCAGTGTCGACCTCGACAAGCCAACGGAGGAGAGGTTCCCCCTCTCTTCCAACGTAGCTGCTTACGTGGAGTTTCAATGACTCCACGCGCGGTGTGGCCGATGGCGACACCGAAATTCGAGCAGCGGTTTCACGCTGTTCCTTCACGATGAAACCCAGAGCAACACCGTGTTGCTCCGTCGGTGATAGCGTTCGCAATATCGTTGCTACCGCCGCTCCCCCAATGACTGTTGACAGTCGTTGGAGGCCTCCCACTCTGGTTCCGACAGGTGGGGGCAGTCTGCACGCGCAACATGCGTTGCAGACGTGTTTGGGCTACCCACGGACATGTTACTGTCCGAGGGCAGGTTCTCAGCCCCGCGTTCGTATTCCATTCGAACGTGTTAGTGCATGTTGCACTAAGGTAGGAGGTGTAGCCCCGCTACACGTACAGCTCGCGCTTCCCTTGCTTACAGGCGAGGAAGCGTGAGCGCTGGCGGAACGCATCGTTCGCCGGGAGAAAAGCAGCGCGAAGCCGCTCGCACAACTGTTCCCAGGATGCAAAGCATCCAGGAGACGTCGTCTCCAGCGTGTACGCCCAATTCTTGGCACGACCGCATAGGTTGGTCAACGCAAGCGCAACGCAATTTCCCTGATCCGAGATGAGACCCGCCCTCATGGCGATCTCAACTTCTCGGATCCAGAAGTGAAGGTTTTCACCTTCCTTCCCTTCGAACGCAGGCACAGCCAGCCGCAAAGGCTTCGGCTGGACCGGCTTCGGCTCGGCCACAGAGGTCTGCAGGTTCCCCTGCACGTGAGCAATGAGCTCACGCTCATACGTGTCGAACGCGTGAGCGCGTTCGACTTGCTCGGCTGGCGTCACCGACGCCAAGCCTCGGAGGACATCCCTCCCAAAGATGCCTCCCATTTTTCGAACGGACTCGAACTGCGAGTCGTTCAAGTGAGGAAACTCACTTCGTTCCATAGTGGCTCAGGCTTTGAGACTACAGAGGATTCAGGTAGTCCAATCCTACCCGCGTAGGCGTGAATTGACTACAAGTGCTACCAAGTGTGACGGGGCACACAGCACTTTGCACAGAGGAAGTGCTAGAGAGCGTTAGCTCTCGGTGAACAACAAGTTCACGGTTCCCGGTCTAAGGGAACCGACTACGACTTAGACGGTAGGTTTAAAGACTGAATATATCTTATAGGTGAGCCAAGCTTGATCCTTACAAACTCTAAGTCAACTATAGTAAAAGCTAAGCAAGTGCCCAATGGTTGACTCACCGCCAACCGGTACCACGTACCATGGGCACAAAAGAGAGACATCCCGTCACTCTTTATGTAACATGGATACACGTCAGTGTACCCCGTTACATGCCGCGAGGTCTATTGTGTCCAAAAGCGCTAGGTCAGACCCACGCATATGCAGCACTGTATGCAACGAGCCCTTACCTTCCTTGGCCCTTCCTGTCCTCATACTCGAGGGATCGACCAATTTGAATCCACGACACCTTGCTGCCCACCAAATCCAGTGTCCCGACAAATCCAGGTCACGACCATTATGCGCCCAGAACCGGGAGCCGCCGCCCTCCAAAAACCAACCGGTATCCCTCGCCCCTCCAGGAAAAACCGGTAAATCTCCCCTCCAGACCTCCTGAGAATATCGGTAGAGAAAATACCGGTATCTCATCCGTGTAATGCTACCATTGAAGGTTTTGTATAGTATAGAGTTGTTCAGCCTAGTGTATCTGTTTGGCGCGCCATATTGATGTTTCGTACACCGCTCCTCCCAAATACCGGTAATCTTACGTGAATCGGGGTACAAACGACGAATTGCGAAATAAAATACGGACTCACCGCGAAAATGAAGTACCCGTATGTAAAGTACATCGTCGAAATGACTGGGGTGGTCTGCCTGCGCTGGCGGTAGTCTGCTCGATCGAACGGTTTGCACGACAGCCTCGCGAGGAACGTGCTACTTGTAATGCATGGAGGAAGCTGGACTCCTCGGCAAATAAATTTTGCCTCAATACATGTAAGTCCGTCGCTTTTGGGACATCTTGCTTGCACCCCATCGAAAGCCTGGCAAGTGGCGTGATCAGCGCCGCCACAAGAGACGCAGCCCGACGTAAATGCATCCATCCGACTCGGATTCCGCTCATTAATCTCATCAGGCGGCACTCTCAAGAGCGTCGTCGACAATAACCAGGAAGGGATCCACGCCGTGACAGTGTCATGGCAGAGTAGGTGAGGCGCCGCTCCAAGCGAGCGTCGATTCGGTGCAGACGAGCGCCGTGCGGAGCAGGGGCGAGAATCCAGGCCTGCTATTATACCCTGTGGCCCACGCGTGCCTCAGCACGCCCGAAACCCAGCCTGTATTCCCCGAACGCCGCCACCGGTCTCCCCAGCAGTAGTGGCCATTGCCAGCAGGCCGAGAGCCACATGCGCCGCTGGAGCCATCACCAGCGGACCCGGTCGAGCGACGACCTCATCTTCCTCGTCGTCTGGTTCCGTACCTACGATTTAAATCCCCATCGCGACTTTTCATTCGCTAAAAACGAGCTACAAAGCCATTTTTTTTACTCCTTACCCACCGTCCCGTTGTGTTGCACACACACTCTGGCTCAGAAGGGCTAGGCGTGCCTATCGCTTCCTGCTGGCTAACCGCTCGAGTCAAATCGCGTCGCGTCCAGTGCGGCCCCAGCGCTCGTGACTCTCGGACATCGACAGGTAGGCTCGGAACCCTCTCGCGCCGGGTCTCAAACGCGCCACCACCGACTCCTGAGCCCGATCTCTTCCTACGAGCCGCGGGACACTTCCCCCCTTCCCTACACAGCCAGTCTCCAGTCGCGATGGAGGTCGGCGCTCCCGTGTGGGTCTTTGACCGCGAACTATGGCACGAGGCCGTCGTGGCCGCGCCCGTGGACGCCTCCTCGGGTCTCGTGGAGTGCGCGCTCGAGCCGGATACCGACGACGAGCACCTGGTGACTCCCGAGGGCGATGACACGCAGAACTTCCAGGCCGTGACCCCCCTCAGACGCCGCAACTCCATGCGGAAGACCGTGGCCATTTCTGCGGACCTTGTGCTGCCGCGCAGCCAGGGAGAGCACTATCACACTGTTCAGGACTTGACCAAGCTCGTGCACCTGCATGAGCCCGCGATTCTGCAGGTGCTGCGTCGTCGTTTCTTCCACGGAGAGATCTACACCAGCACAGGGCAGATTCTGGTCGCCATGAACCCGTTCAGACGTCTGTCGCTGTATTCAGACGACATCAAGGACCGGTACTATAACCTGGGAGGAGACGCCGAGGCGGACAAGAGCATCCTGGCGCCGCACGTGTATTCAGTGGCGGACCAGGCGTTTCGCACGATGCTCGTGCCGCAATCGAGCGACAAAAAGACGAACCAGACGATTCTCGTGAGTGGCGAGAGTGGCGCCGGTAAGACGGAGACCACCAAGCTCATTATGAACTACTTGGCCTACGTGTCGACGAAGCGCACGCGCCGCCCGATTCGAGAAAGCAACTGTGACCAAACGACGATTCACGACCGAGTGCTTGAGTCCAACCCGATCCTAGAGGCGTTCGGAAATGCCAGGACGACGAGGAATAACAACTCCAGTCGCTTCGGGAAATTCATTAAGCTGGGTTTCACGTCTTCAGGTGAGATGCTGGGCGCTTCTATCTCGACGTACCTGTTGGAGCGCGTGCGTCTTGTATCACAGGGCAAGGGTGAACGTAACTATCATATTTTCTACGAAATGCTCGGTGGGAGCTCCCCATCGGAACGTCAAGAACTGGCGCTGCAGGACGTGCATGGCTACGCTTATTTAAATCAGTCCGAGTGCTATGAGCGCCTGGACGGCGTGGATGATGCTGAGTCCTATCAGGTGACCCGGCGAGCCATGTCAAGTATCGGAATGAACCCTGATGAACAGGTCAATGTGATGAAGATCGTGTCGGCCGTACTGCATTTGGGAAATGTAGGTTTCACGACTGCCACGCGCAATGGCGGGAAGGATGATGCCTCTGTCGTTGACATGGATGCATGCGGCGACAACATTAAAGCTATTTGCTTACTTCTCGGTGTAGAGGAAGACGTGCTACGGAGTACGTTATGTACGAAGCAGATTAAGGCTGGTGCCGAGTCCATCACGACTCGTCTGCCAGTAGCGCAGGCACTTTCGACGCGAGACTCTGTGGTGAAGACTCTCTACTCAAACCTATTTAACTGGCTTGTGGACCGCATCAACCGGAGCATCGAGTACAAGGAAGAAGCGGGCGGCAGTCAGTTTATTGGTGTCGTTGATATTTTCGGCTTCGAGATTTTTGAGCAGAACCGTCTCGAGCAGTTGTGTATCAACTATGCCAACGAGAAACTGCAGCAGCTCTTTGGTAGGTTTGTGTTCCGTATGGAGCAGGACCAGTACGTTGCTGAAGAAATTCCCTGGAAATTTGTGGACTATCCGAACAATGACGTGTGTGTAGCCCTTGTGGAAAAACGACACATGGGCATCTTCTCTCTGTTGGACGAACAATGCCTAATCCCGCGTGGTAACGATGAGAAGCTGGCTAACAAGTACTACGAATGTCTTGCCGGCAAGCACGAAAGTTTCTCCGTGACCAAACTCCAGCGTGCGAAGGGTCAGTTTGTGATTCACCACTATGCCGGCGATGTGTGCTACATGACTGATGGCTTTTGCGACAAGAACAAGGACCACATGCATACAGAAGCGGTGGATCTGCTTCGTACCTCCAAGTTTTCCTTCGTTCGTGCTTGCTTTGCAAACAGCGTCAATACGACCGGAAACGGCAGCCCCAGGAACGGTCGGACTGAGTCACGTGGAAGTGACTCCACTCGACGACGCTCCGGGGGTATGTTGTCTTCAACGGTTGTAGCACAGTTCAAGAGCCAGCTAAGCTCATTACTGGATGTTTTGAATGGGACGGAGCCCCACTTTATTCGTTGCATCAAGCCAAACGACCAGGCGAGTGCGTCGCAGTTTGAACGGCGGCGTCTTCTTGAACAGCTTCGTTGCAGTGGTGTACTGGAAGCAGTCAAGATTTCACGCAGTGGCTATCCTGTGCGTTTCCCTCATGAGGTATTTATCAAAACGTACAGCTGCATCTTGTCGCAAGTTCCGAATGCTCAGGGTCAAGTGGAAAAGGAGGTTGCAGCGCGAATGGTGGATAAATTGGCTACAATGCTCAATGTCAACACTGATGCGAAGCATCCTCCGTTCCAGGTGGGTAAAACCAAGGTGTTCTGTGTTCTGGAAGCACATCAAGCTCTGGAAGCAGGCCGCGCAAAGGCTCTGTACAAGAGTGTCATTACCCTACAGCGCTACTGCCTCGGTTACTCTGTGCGCACTCGTTACCAGCGACAGCGTCGATCCTGCGTTCATATCCAAGCGATCTGGCGCTCTTGGTATTGCTGGCATCAGTATCAACGTATTATTCGGCGTGAGCGCGCGGCTCTCAAACTTCAGAGCGGCACTCGAGGATTTCTGGCACGAAAGGAGGTCAAGTGTATTCGTGCGGCAACCGTGATCCAGTCCTTTGTGCGTGGATGGCTTGTTCGACGCGAGTATTCCGCCAACACCCTGAGTTTTGAGCACGATGTGTCTTATGTGGGATCACTGGACGAACGCAGCACCAGTGCGAGTTCTATTTCGTTCTCGGAGTCTGTTACTTTGAAAGACAGGAAGAATACGACGATCTCATTCCAGAGCTCAGTGTCGACAAGTGAGCGCAGCGCTAGTGATTGCATGGGAGAATATACCGACAATGATGGAAGCATCAGTATCCGAGGCAGTTCCCACACGTCGAGAAAGAAGTTGCTGGAAGACTACGAGCCGCCCAAGCACGTCCAAAACGAATATGAAATCGTGTGGGAATGCGGTCTTCTGGGCCTGTACTTCGAAAGCGACCCTATTTCCGGTATGCCGATCGTTCGGCGCGTCCACGAGAGTTTGAGCAATTGCGCAGACATATTTGAGGTTTCCCGTGGCGATGTTCTTCTTGCTGTGGGGAAAGTGAAGGTGAAAAAGGGTGATATTCGTCGCATTTTGACGTTGCTGCAAGAAGTGCAGAAGCCTGTCCGTCTGCACTTCCTTCGCAGCCCATCTGAGTCGTTCCGGCTACGGTCAGGATCGCTGGAGCTTCTGGGCGAGGAGGATTATGAAGTGCTCTGGAAGGAGGGCGTACCACTTGGTCTCGGATTCCGTCCAGACCCGAGCACTGGTTATCCGTGCGTCCTGCAGTCTCAAGGCAACCAGCTATTGCCCGGCATGTTTAACGTGCGTGCTGGTGATCATCTGGTCTTCATCAACGAGTTCTCAACGCAAGGTGTTCGTTTTCAGAAGGTTATTGATATCCTGGAGAGTGGTCCCCGACCAGCAGTGCTGCGCTTCCGGCACACTGACCTTGTGGAAGACCCTCACCAGCAGCTTGATCAGTCAGGCACAATGAACAGCTCACTGAGCAGCTCGATCCTGTCGAACCCGCAAGACGATATGGGCCAGTCTCGAATGACACGCCCATCGCGTGTGAGCATGAACCCAAAGAATGACCACTCGCTTTACTACATCACATGGAAAGAGGAGGACGGCCCGTTGGGTATCGTGGTTAAGCAGGAGAGTACCAGCTACTACCCACGTGTGATCAACGTCAAGAACGAGGGTGCTGTTACTCGCGAGTCCCAGAAGAACCGTGTGGAAATTGGTGATATTCTGCTGAGTATCAACAACAACAACATCAGCAAAATGGGCTTCGGCGCAGCAATGAAGCTGTTGCAAAAGGGGCCAAAGCCGCTTCTACTTATGTTCCAACGTCCGCGCACATCCTTGTCAATGACTGCAAGGAGTTGCAACCTGTAGTCCTCGTCTTCTCCATAGGTGTTAAATAATCAAGTTTTGAGCCGCACGGACAGCAAATGACGGTGGCAATTGCAATCTGCAGACGAGGACGCAGTTTGGTCAGCAGACTTTCAACCGCTCCACCCCGTACGACCCACTTGTAGCTGTTCAGCTTCGTAGTGGACTTTTTGAATGCGGTTGGCACCAGCTCCGCCGCCCTCAAAGTATTTTGAATATTGGTTTTGTTATAAAGAAGTCTAGCTTTTCATGTTCGAGTGCGTTTTGCTCCTCTTTGTATCTCTAAACCGTACTGATCAAGCGAAATTTATCTCTAATATGTACTTCGAAGTAGCAGGTACCTGCAGGTAGGATATGACGCTTACATTGGTCATCAGGGAACGCGTAGGATTCGTGAATGCTGTGAAGCAGTTTTTCTAAACTTTAAGGTAGTTGCCGACAAGTACAGTATTTCGACCAGCACTGCGTACGTCGCTTTATCTCGACAACAAACATCACAAGCACCATTGGGTAGGTACTATTTCTATATACTTAGTTTTCGTTTCCAAACTCATCTTTGTTAGCGTTCAATGTTGCGAATGCTGATAACACAAAGGAGATACTACATTATATAGCCCGAAGAACTGCTAGCTATGATACGCTTGCATGTTTTGCAGCACTCGTGACATCAGAATCTGAAATCATAACTTGAATTGACTCTTTAGCCGCCGTACTTTGATCGACCAAGTCGGTACGCTGGGGGAATTTATAGACAAGAAAACTCATAATCAAGCGAAATTGCTTCCAAAACACAACAACATCTGTATAAGAATGCCAATGAATTTGAATTCTCCGTTAGCTATTCAGAAGTAAGAACAGTGCAAAAGAAAAGAATAAACCCAATATGTCGCAGCTCTAGTCCTTCTTCTCCTGACGGAGGTGGGCCAAGATGGCGTCAACGTCGTCCGAGTGGTCCGTGACGAAATAGCGGCCCTCGCGCTCCACCACCTCACCCTTCTCGTTGAAGAAGATGAGTGTGGGCACCGTCTTGACGCCGAACTTCTCACACAGCTCGAGCTTGAGGTCGCGACGTGCGTAAGGCAGGGCAATCCACGGCATCTCCTCGTAGTACTCGGTGAATTTGGCCTCCTCCTTGTCCGAGGACACGAAGACGATCTCGAAGTCCTGATGGCCGGCCTCCTTGATGTCGCTGTACACCACGTCCAGCAGCGGCGTGAACTTGCGGCACGGCGGGCAGTAGTGGCCGCTGAAGTAGAGGCCGATGACCTTCTTGCCGGCCAGCGCTTGCGACGTGGGCACCACCTCGCCGTTCTTGAGCATGAGTTCGTTCTGGATCAGACCCTCCATCGTGTAGTTTGTGTGTCCGAGAGCGAAGATGCCGGAATGAGGAGGAGCGGCAAAAAGAGTAATTTGGCGGGATGGGATGCGATTGGATGAAAGCTTGGAAGTGACACAAACATCCGAGTCATGTGATTGGACAACATGGTTTTGGATCAAACGCCGAGGTCTGATTGGCTGAAACGTGGTTGCAAATCATCGTGATGACGCATCATGGCTACACTGTAGACGAATGGTGAGATGCTACCTTGTCAGATTTCTTGCCATTCATTTGCGGGTTACTTGCCACCAATGCAACCTCGCTGCTTCCTACGCTACTCAAAACGCATCAAAATTGTCATCGGCGCTGCTGCGCATTTAGCCGCTGCGCCTCCTTCGCTTTTCTTCGTCATCTTCATTCGCAAACCTCGCGCATGGCTCGCTTGCCGAGTCTTCGCAGCAGGCTGCAGTCAATAAGCTTACACGCCACTTAACAGTAGTAGAAGCCTCCGTATGGGCGGCCGAACAGGCAGTTCGAGCCGTAGATGGAGCGACCGAACGTGTTCCAGTAGCCAAGCGGGTAGCGATAGCCGTAGCGGAAGCCTCCATAGTACGGGAATGTGTAGCGCCAGCGGTACGTGATGCCCCCCGTCGGGATGAAACCTCCGCCTCCTCGAATGAACTGCTCCATCTGCTCTTTGTTCGACGGCACAGGTTCCTTGTCACCGATGACCGTCACGCCGGGTGGCAACTGCTCCGTGGGGGCCTTCTCATCAACTGGGGCCGCAGGTGCGTCGTCAGCGTGCGCGAAACTTAGCATGGCGACAAGCGCCAACAGGAGAACAAAGGTAAAGCGCTTGATCATGACGCTGGAGCTCTCGGACTGGTGGAGCTTGGACGAGGTGTTCAGGACAGCGCAAAAAGCCGAATGACCAGCATCGTGAGGATTTGCCCACGGCAGTTGTTGGGAAAAGGCATGATTCGTGTTCAGCCCGTTGGAACACGCCATTTCCTGGGACTTGCATCACCGCAAGCACGTGCTCAGGGAGGGGGGCCTCGGATTTTCCGTCGAAATTACCGAGAGAAAACTTCCTCGGCTATCGTCAACTTCGTCGCAGAGATCGCCTTGAGTGATCATCGATTCCACAATTTGCAAAAACTGTTGTTAACTACGTGCTCGATTAACCAGCAAATCTTTTACAACGTTGCTATTCAGGATATGGTCATTGTGCGAGGAAACCCATCAGCGGGTCGAGATTTTCGACGCGCCTGATTAAAAAAAAGTGCCTGAACGGTGTGCGTGTAGCCGTGTTTCCTAGCAGCGCGCAGAGTATTACAGTCATCTGCTAGCGAAGCAACAATGAGTAGCGTCAATTCCCTGTCATCCGCCAAATTAATCAACACTCCTCGATTTGCGAGAATCTCCACCACGGCGACACGATCATTTTTTGTGCTCTTACGATATCCAGGTCGCCCAATGAGTCAATCGGCGCTCCTCTATTTATGAGAATCTCCAGGACGGCGGTGTAGTCATTGTTTACAGCACGATGAGTGGAGGTTGTCCAAAAGATCCGTCAAACACTCCACTATAGTACCCTCTGCATGAGTCGTAGGATCCCAGCCCTCCTCCTGCTTTACCTTCTTGCGCCTAGCAAGCAAGTCAAGCGAGGCCCTCGTTTCACAGGATAGACTCGTCATCTTTCTCACAAAAAAACAGGTATGAGTCTACTAAATCAATTGATGCCCCGCTCCCCAAAAATCTCCACCAAGAGCCGGATCCATCAGGAAATGGCATGTCAACATTTGCCTGGTAGTCGGAAGTTCCATCTTTCAGTAAGGTTTAACCTTCGTGACAATGCAGAGAGGCATGAGTGATTATTTTACTGGCAATTTGTAAGCCGGTGGATCCGACTGGACGCTGGGCGTCAATAACAGCCCCCTTGCTCAACATGATTGCGATGATACATGTATCGAAGCGATCTTTCATCCACGCCACAGTGTCTGCCGAATTAATGACCGTGTCTCCTAAGTGCCCACAGTTTGCAGAGTACTGTCCCTATTTGGGCGCTCCTTGTCGATTCTTGCATTCCTGCCCCACTTGTACATTACAATATTCACATGGCCGTTCTGCGGAGCACCCTTGAGCGGCATCCACCCCTTCCTGTCTGCCAAATCAATCGACGCCTCCCCTTTCAAGAGAAATATCACAGTCTCTACACGTAGATTTGACCATGCGACTCGCAGAGCTGTAGACCCATTTGGCCGCTCCAAGTCGACGCTAGCTTGGCTTGAACTCAACTCGGCGCTGTCTCTTGTAGCAGCGGCAACGTCCACCCTCTCGAGTCGACCGAAAGTCCTTCATCAACGAGAAACCACACAACTTCCATCCAACCGTCCTCGCTCGCGTGCAGCAAGCAGAGCCCTGACTCCGCTCGACCCTGCACTTCTCCCTGTCTTGGCCGGATATCCATAGTTCATTTAACACAAGTGGAAAGAGCACCTCAGCCGGTGAAGTTTATCGTTTCTTTATCGAATATTCGCTTGGTGGCCATAGCCATTTGGCACTTGACATTGCACCTGTATGAGCATTCGAGAGCTCTTCTGTCGCAGGAGTGATCTTGGCTGGTGCTGAGTGCAGACTTCAAATCTGTAGGCCATTCGCTTGGCAGGAGTTCGATTCTCCCTCGCCTGTGCCTTTTTCCTAAAACGTCTAAGAACTGTATACCGCACCATCACTTCCAGGCAGACACCTCGTCGCAGCCGAACTCAGGTCGCCATTGACCTCGCGGCTTCTTGCCCGGCCCAACCGCGATCGTCCTCTGTCAAAGGGCAGGTCTCGCGTTTCTTCAAAGATGAGAGTTCGTGTAATCAAGCCCGGCATCCAAGCTTCGCGTCAAGCCGTTTCCTTGGAGGCATTTCATTGGCTGTCCACCACGTCACTTAAGTGGCCACAACAAACTCACCGCCAGTTCTCAATACTAACGACTAGCAAGACCTGCCTCAACCCCTCTCTCTCCGGCGCGATGTCTCGCCAGCTCCAGTCCGAGCAGCTCCTGAAGCCCGTGCCGTCTGACATTGCCATCAGCGACGCCATCGCGCCGCTGCCCATCACCAACATCGCCCAGGCCGCTGGAATCGTATGTGTCAATGATACTGCAATACACTTTGCTGCCCCAGTGGAGACACTAGAGCGCTGTATTGACATTGTGGCGATTTGTTTTTACTATTGCTGCTGTAGCTGCCGGAGGAAGTGGTGCCATATGGCTCGACCAAGGCCAAGATCTCGCTGGGGGTGCGCGACCGTCTTAAGGACCAGCCGAACGGCAACTACGTCGTGGTCACGGGCATCACCCCCACGCCCTTGGGTGAGGGTAAGAGCACCACTACGATCGGGTAGGTTGCAAGGTCTGCAGATCTCTGGATGGATGGACGTCGAGAACCTAATGGGATGTCCGTGTTTTTGTCGCGGATCTTGTTGACCAGATTGTGCCAGGCGCTGGGCGCCCACCTCGACAAGAAGGCCTTTGCCTGCATCCGTCAGCCCTCGCAGGGACCGACGTTTGGCGTCAAGGGTGGCGCTGCTGGTGGAGGTTATGCCCAGGTCATCCCCATGGACGAGTTCAACCTGTTAGTGGGAGATCTGCTGTGTTTTTGGTTGAGAGAGAAAAGTTGCTGACGTTTGTGTTTCGATGGACGGTTTGCAGGCACTTGACGGGAGATATTCATGCTATCACTGCTGCCAACAACCTGGTAAGCTCGCAAACGATGCGTTACACGTGTATTCTGTTTCAACAGGACCTAGAATTAATGGTATGACGTTTATGGCGTGATTTGTAGCTGGCTGCTGCCATTGACACCCGGATGTTTCACGAGAATGCACAATCGGACAAGGCGCTGTTCCGTCGTCTTTGCCCGAGTGCAAAGGATGGCGCCCGCCGCTTCTCGCCGGTTATGCTCAAGCGTCTCAAGAAGCTGGGGATCACCAAGGTGTCGCCTGACGACCTCACGGACGAGGAGATCCACCAGTTCGCGCGTCTGGACATCGACCCGGACACCATCACGTGGCAGCGCGTACTGGACACGTGCGACCGCTTCTTGCGGCAAGTAGTTGTGGGTGCTGGCCCTGCCGAGAAGGGCCAGACCCGCCAGACTGGTTTTGACATCGCCGTGGCTAGCGAGATCATGGCGATCTTGGCACTTACTACGAGCTTGCAGGATATGCGTGAGCGTCTGGGCCGCATTGTCATCGGTATGAGCCGCGGCGGCGAGCCCGTGACGGCTGACGACCTTGGTGTCGGCGGCGCTTTGGCTGTGCTCATGAAGGATGCCATCCTGCCTACGCTTATGCAGACGGTGGAGGGCACTCCCGTCTTCGTACATGCCGGGCCGTTCGCCAACATTGCTCACGGCAACTCGTCTATCATCGCTGACCAAATTGCCCTGAAGCTTGCTGGCGAAGATGGCTTCGTGGTGACGGAGTGCGGGTTCGGTGCTGACATCGGCATGGAAAAGTTTTTCAACATTAAGTGTCGCACCAGTGGATTGACACCGCAATGTGTGGTGCTTGTTTCTACGATCCGCGCGCTCAAGATGCACGGTGGCGGCCCCAACGTGGTCGCTGGCAAGCCGGTAAGTTCCCTCATCCGTCAGCAATGCTTTGTTGGGTTGGTGGTGCCACTATTTCTTACTTTATTATGCTCTTGTGTTTAACCACCTGGCCAGCTCGACCCGGTGTACGTGAAGGAAAACCTCGAAATGCTGGACCGTGGTTGTGCCAACATGCAGCACCACATCCGCAACGCCCAGAAGTTTGGCGTGGCAGTCGTTGTGGCTGTGAACGTGTTCGCCACGGACTCGCCTCGTGAGATCGATCTTGTGAAGCAAAAGGCGCTAGAGGCTGGTGCCACTGCTGCTGTGGAGAGCAACCACTGGGCTGAGGGCGGCAAAGGAGCGAAGGATTTGGGCCGTGCTGTGGTCACTTCTTGCGAGAAGATGCGTGCTCAGGGTAGTCCGTTCAAGTTCTTGTACCCGCTGGAGTTCAGCATTACCGAGAAGTTCGAAGTCATCTGCAGTACGTTGCTATCCTGCCGTGTTTGGAGCCTCCTCGCCAGCTATTGAGCTTTTATCTGACTGCTGTTTTTTGTGTGAACAGAGGAGATTTACGGTGCTGCCAGCGTTGAATTCAGCGAGGAAGCCAAGAAGAAGCTCGCAGTCTATTCGGAGCGGGGCTACGGAAATCTGCCCGTGTGCTGTGCCAAGACGCACCTGAGTTTGAGCACAGACCCGACCGCCAAGGGCGTGCCCACCGGCTTCTCAGTCACTGTGCGTGACATTCGCGCTTCTGTGGGAGCTGGCTTCGTCTACTTGCTCTGCGGGGATATGATGACGGTGCCTGGCCTCCCCACGCGTCCGGGTTTCTACGACGTGGACTTGGACACCGAGACGGGCAAGGTGATCGGTTTGTTCTAAGAGCACACACTGCGAAGGCGTCCGACGACGAGCAAAGGGCGGTATGCCGTTTGCACACGCCCCCCTCTCCTCACTGTCTAGCGCGCGCTTCTGTAGCTAGAGACGACAACCCCGTTAACTCTGTCATTAAAGTCATGCGACCAGTTCTGTGCATCATGCACCACCTCTTTCGTCGTGAAGTGTATATTTTTGTTGGTTTTGTTCTCAAATCCAGCTTAACTCGTCTCTGCGGTGGTTGTAGCTGCGGGGGTCTCTGCACTTGATACGGCGTCCTCGGGCTTGCCTTCCGATCGGTTGTTGAGGAACGTTTGCCAGTGGTAGAACTGCTGGCCGTGCACGAGCGTCATAAAGTCCTCACGCGCGATCATCTGCCGGAACCGCTCGTCGTCCAGCATATCCAGGAAGGCCAGACAGTGAGGGTACACGATGTACTTGGCGTACTGCGGCAGCTTCCAGTACTTGAGGTACTGTAGGTAGTTCATGAACGCGGGATTCTCGAAGTACCGGTTGATGGCGAGGACTGCAGAGAGAAATAGAGAGGTGAGAGAGGGATATAGGGAGTGGAGAAGAAGGGGACACACGCACAGTTGAGGTAGGCTGGACTGGCCAAGCACTGGATGAACTCCAGCTCCATCTGGAAGCGAATGTCGTTCGACGGCACCTCGGCGCTGCTCATGCTGCTTACCACCCACAAAGTGGCGCTACGATAAATTGGGTTATAAATATTCCCATGGAAAAAACTCTCCAATCGAAAAACCCATTGGGGAGGCCATTCTGAAGGCGCTTGCAGAAGGCTGCATCACTCGCATGATTGTCGACGAGCGAAGCGCGCTCCAGACCAAAAACATGGCTTGGGTACGCAAATTCAAGGGCGCGGGGATCCCTGTCAAGACAGGACGCGTGCCCAAGCTTCATGGTCCACAACAAGTGGACCGTCGTGAACGGTGAGTTCATTTTAGAAGGCACGGGCAACTACAGCAAGGCCGCGTTCAATGGAGCCCGCCATGCAGAGACGTTTCAGACGACCACGGATCAGGAGCACGTTGATTCCATCAAGCGCGAGTTCGAGCAGCTTTGGGATGAAGGACGGGTGCTTCAATGGGCCTCGAGGCGTACTGCTTGCGTCATGTACTTGGGGGAGGACGAGGACGAAACAAAGTACCCATCGGGAGAGCAGGACGAAGACGAGGACGCAACGATGTGCTACTTGAGAGAGGAGAACGAGGAAGAGGAAGAAACGAAAATGAACCCCCCGGGAGAGCAGGACGAGAACGTTGTTGAATTGTAAAATGTGGCTGAACGTGCGCGCCATTGTTCAGCAGATGCCCATGAGCGAAGTCAACGAAGGCATTGTTATGATGCGTGAGGGCCGTGGTGACGGTTTATACTAGGGACTCAAAGTACACGCCGGGCTCGCAAAATCGGATGAGTACGGGGCGAGGTGCCGTCTTCAACAGGTAGCGTGTCAGCGCGTAGCCGACCTGGCGGGTGCTATCGTCGCCCGCTGCCGTCACGGTTGTGGACCACTTCCACCCGTTCGTGGTGTCGGCCAGTAAATCTATTGCGTTCACGGACTCGCTGACGGTGTTCAACACGTTCCTGGGTCTCATCATCTCCTTCCGCTTGAACTCCGCTTTCACGCAGTGGCGAGCGGGGATGGTGACAATTGGGGCGCTGTCCGAAGTGGCTCGGGACATCGTCGGCTCTGGTTGCGCCTACGTGAGCACAACCATCAAAGAGGAAACGACGGAGCTCGATGCCGAAGACGTACACGATAACACGCACGTTGAAGAACCATTGAAGGATGAAGACGAGTCCAAACATCTCGCCCTCAAGGGGCTCCAGCCCATTTCGCGAGATACACTGGAGAAGTGCACGTTCTTCACGGAGCTGAGGCGGCTGGTGTTTCTGTACATTGCCATCGTGTCGCGGCCGCGATGGAATCGACAAGCTCAAGGACACTGGAGTCTTAACTGATGCCGAGTACGACGAGCTGTACGCGTGTGGATCCGAGCACAAGAAGCCGAGCGAGGACATGAACTCGTTTTGTGATCTAGTGCGCCGCACTCCTCACAAGCTGCGTGCGACGATCACCGAACTCTGGTTGAAGCGATTGGTGCAGGTTGCTACCAACTGCGGTCATCTAACGCCGGGTAATGCCAGCAGCTTGCAAAGCAAGATTTCCCAGTTGCCCAATCTGTACACAACGGTATTCCACATCGCCAACGTCCCGATCTTGTTCAACTACATGCAGTACCTGCAGTTCCTCCTCGGTGCGTACATGTTGCTCTACACCTTTGTCATTGTGCCGAACTCGGGGCTGTACACGCCGATTTGGGTGTTTCTGTGGGGGACCTTCCTCTTCATGGCCGAAGAAATCACCATGGAGATCGAATGCCCCTTTGGTCTGGACGCCAACGACATCGACTTGGAGGAGAGACTGTTGCAGATTGAGGAAGAGCTCACGGTGCTGATTCGAAGTCAATATTACTTCATCACGGGCGGCGCAAGTCTCTGTTTCACTGGCGGGTACTGGTGCCAGTTTCAAAGCCAGAGATCATCAAGTCGTTTTCCTTCCATCAAGGCCGCCTATCTCGCTCTAACACCACTACGGTGCAGGAACACATGCTGCCCGAGATCAACGAGTTCACTTCGCTGATCCAAGACCCAGTACATGCTAAGATCTCTGCGAGAAAGAACACGCACACGACGAACATCCAGGGATACGGCTCAATGGCTAATGTGGCCTAGATCAACCGACCGAGAAGCTAAAGGCTTCCATTCGATGTCTTCCAAGCTTTACGTTGCCTATAACTTCAACATGTCCTTCTCCGAGTATTGTGCCAAGATGTGTACATTATGCACCGTACAAGTGTTAGTAGTCAGTAATAAATGCTGCAGCGGGTGTTGGCTCGGGAGAAAGTGGACGAGCGTCAGCGGGCGCTGTTTCGCGCTAGCGGTATCATCACGCAGCGCCACTTGCTGCAGCGCCCTCTGTGGGATGTCGCCCATGCTGTGGACTTGTCGGTTCGAGAGACGGAGGTCTGGTTACCAAGTAATTCGCCACTTCGTGAATGTATCATTCTCACGGATTGCGACTTTTACTTGTGCAGGAATTGATCGCAAAACTTTCGATTCGACTGGCACCAGCATGTCGTTCGGTAGCGTCAAGTCCCAAGTTCAACTGCAAAACAAATGATACTGCAACGGTTTGCTGCTAACCAACTCTGGGTCAGGCCTTCGACCTCTTTCTGGAAAGTGCCAATCACCCGATGTTCCTGCGGACAGGACTGACGAGCATCGACCAGGCTCTGAATGGGGGACTCCACTGTCGAGCCCTGTCGAGGTGCAAAGCTACAGTTGTAGATTGAGGTGGATGTACTTGTAGCTGACGAGATGCTGTTGTGAATAGTTTGTGGGCACGGCTGGAATCGGCAAGAGTCAAGTCGCTATGACACTTGCAGTGATGTGCGCAATAGACTACCCAGACAACAGCGTCATGTTTTTCGACGTTGAACTCAACTTTAGTGCCAAACGGTTGGTTCGCATGTTGCAAGACGATTCGTTGGAGCTTTTGTTGCTGCCGCTAATGTTTGTTGTTGATAGTTTGCTTGCAATTACCGTTTGTTTGGACTTTAAACTCGCTCGCTGATTATGACGAGCGTATCCTAAATTCAGGCTCCCTATGTCGTGGATGATCGCCAGCCTTCATCTCGAAGGGTGTAGACTAAAGCCTTGGCTGGAAGGTATCCACCGCTGTGCTGTCAGTAGAACTACACGCGCAAAAAAATAAAACGATTTTAGATTACGAGCAAACTGTGGATAAACTGTTTCCACTTTAAACTGACTTCTGAGTACTCATGTGATGAGCTCAGCGCGGGAACGAGGCCTAGATGCCATGGGATCCGAGGTTGACGACGAGGTGGGGGTGATCGGTTCCGCTGTGAGCAGGGCGTGCGTCTCATCAGCGTGCATCGTCTCGTTAGACCAATCGGCTTCAAACGCCAGGTTGGACAGCGACGCTTTGAGGTCTTCATCGTCGTCGCTTGTCTCCTCTGTTCCGACGTCGTCTAGACCGCTGTGAGTCATCGAAAAATTGGGGTGGCGGTGCTTCAGCTCTAACGGCACGATAGAAGTGAAGCTAGTCGGGGAGAGACAGCTATTTTCAAACTCCATAAACATCAAGTCATCGTCATCTTCCATAGGAAACGGCGCCACTGCGAGCGAGGCAATGCCTGATGACAGCGACGAGCCAGTGTGCTGCGAAGGATTCCTAAGCACGGAGCTGAACTCGTCCTCGGAGAGCACGAAGCTGGACGAGTCGGCAAAATGGCTAAGAGGACTGCTGAGGCTACGGATTGTGTCGATGCAGCGCATCATGCGCAGCGTGAGGGGGATAGTCGAGAGTTGAATCCACAACTGCGTGCTCGAGTTGTTCAGTATCCGCACCACCATGCGCATTTGCTTCATCGGGTTGAACGCCAAGCCGCCGCCGCTGTTGCCGATTTGCTGGGCCCGCTGAAAATCCTTGAGCTTTTCAGCGTCCCCGACCGCTAGAAACTGGAACAGGTTGCCACCGTAGAGATCCGCCGCGTCTTCGGCGCCGAACTCAGGCGCGCACGTGTCTGCCACGAAGATGAACTCACCCGACGGGAGGCAGTAGGCGATCCGCTTGCCGTGCGGCACCTGGTAGAGCTCCAGCAGCGTGACGGAGCCCAGCCCCATAGCGGTCGGTAAAAGTAGTCAAGTCACGCCGTGACGTCCGTAGTTGACGGGCTAGCCAGTCAGCGCGTGGTGCAATTAAGCACTTGGGAGGTGACTGAATCTGGCCCGAGTCCTGGACACCGGCCTTTTGACCACTTCGGTTCAAACTTGGCGAGAAGCAATAGGAAAATAACCGAGTGAGTGGATCGAATGCCCAGCAACCTCGACCAGTATAAGAACCGGCAGAGAGATTGACACTGACAGACAGCTCACGCTAATGATAGCTTCCTGACGACTGGAACCCCAAAAGCGGAATGGAGTGTGGCGGTGGGTTTGGGCGATGAGAGCGAGGAGGACGTCCTGGTGCTGGCTGGCACTGTTGCGAACTGCGGACTTTTTGGTCAAGCTGCAAGGCGGCACCGCGGTTGAAGTCCACTCGATCGGATCCCATTGGCGACGCGAAAGACGAACCAGATTTCAGCGTGTTGGATCGACGCCGGAACCCTGCGGTTTTCGATGGAAGCGATAGCGATAGGGTATGGATTTAAACAGACGCAGTTTGCGTTATATTTGCTGGTTTTGTAACCGAGCAGCAGCGATCGAAATGGACAGGGTTAAAACAAAATGCAGGCAGCGCAAGTCGCTCGTTGAACTTGCACTGCCGCTGCTGACGTGCTCCTGGCACAGTGTACCCTTTAAGCTCTCTCTGATTGGTCGAAAAACACATATTTCAACCAATCGTGCGTGACCAGCCTATTTGATGAAGGCCTCATCGGCAGTGGAATGGCATCGGATGAGGAAGCGGTTGCTGCGGCGGCCCCGGTGGACGATCACGAGTATCCCGTGGTGCTGGGCGAGTCGCTGACGGGGAGTGCAGATGCAGATGACGAACAGCAACATCATAGCAACGTGTTCGCGTCCTTCGGGTACGAATTCCAGCCCGCGTCGGTGGACAAGAGCACGCTAGGCCTCGTTAGCGTGGACGGATCCAGCGGCGTGCAGGTGCTCATGGGCTCATCCGCCGGTGCGCCGGGCGGCGTGGGCTTCAAGGGCAAACTGGTGGAGCACAAGGAGACAGACTGCCTGCTGATTTTCGACGGCTCCGGCTTCCGTCTCGAGCGCTGCCCATTTTCCTGCATGCAGTTGCGCCACGTGCGTGCCCCTACTACTCGCCGGCGTGTGAGAATCCAGCTTGAGCAAGAAAGCGGCAGTGCTGCAAAAGTAGCAGCAGCAGGACCGACGGATGCCGGCTCGCCAGCTTCATCGACAACAGGCAAGGGGCCGGTGGGCAAGTCAAAGGCCTCCGGAGGCAAGCGTCCTATAGGAAAACCGAAGTCCTCCGGAAATAAACGATCAGTTGGGAGGCCAAGGGGCTCCACCGGAGTGAAGCGCCCTCTGGGCAGGCCCAAGGGGTCCACCAAGGCGGCAATGGCTGCCAAGAAAGCTCGGCTAGAAGCTGCTAGTAATACAATCTGCGAGATGTGACTTGCGCGTGATTCATTTGCACGAAACTTCTGGAGGTGTCGACAATACGAGTTGTTCGACAATCGCACTCGGACATTTCAGCTAGAGCGCTACTACGGAACCTGGTGTGCGACACACTAAATAGTTCGTTGAGAAGGCGCAGACATCTGAGAATAACGGGAGGGTACTCGCCCCCATACAAACGGCAAGTAAAATCAGGTAGGTGACACCTCAAGTGTGGGGTCAGTTTTCTCGCTTCTTCAAAGTGAAGAACGTTGGCCGCAGCAAACCTCCCCAGCAGTCGCGAAGAAGGACGGAAGCGAGCCCGGCAACCCAGCCGCATACACACCGAGAGCCTCCAGCATGAGCAAATCCAACAAGCGACGCGAGACGGACGTCATGAAGCTGTGCGTGTCCTTTGGGCGTTTACCATCGATAAAACAGTTAGAAACGTGTCTGAAAAGTGATCTCGCAAACCTGCAACTGTGCGTGCTACCATTTTTGCTTGCGTGCAGCATGATGAGCGACTATGAGGTGCACCTGACGGACGAGACTAAGACCAGCGACCTCGACATCAAGTTTAACGGCCCGAAAGACAGTGCGTGTGCGGCTTTTTGTGCCGGGGCTCTCTTTCTTCTAACGGCGCTTCTTGGGTTGTGTGTGAGCAGCACCATACGAAGGAGGCTCCTGGAAGATCCATGTGACGCTACCAAAGGACTACCCGTTCAAGTCGCCATCCATCGGCTTCATGAACCGCATCTACCACCCCAATGTGGATGAAACGTGCGATTGCACGCTGCGCGATAAACAGAAGAGAGAGAGAGGAGCTGACTGTGGGTGATATCGTGTGTTCACTGTCAGGTCGGGGTCGGTCTGCCTGGACGTGATCAACCAAACCTGGAGCCCGATGTTCGGTAAGAAGATATTGTGGTTGTTGTGCTCTTGAAAAAAGTCTCATGCTGAAGCTATCTGTGTTCACAGAGCTGGTCAACATTTTCGACGTGTTCATCCCTCAACTTCTCCGCTACCCGAACCCAAGCGACCCACTAAACGGCGAGGCCGCGTCGCTGCTCATGAAGGACGCCGAGTCGTACAATAGAAAAGTGAAAGGTGCGCTGGTTGCAGCTACTGGTTGACATGGGAGCTCCGAATACTGACTTGAATTTTCCTTGTTTTCTATACAGAGTATGTGCGCAACTACGCTTCGCAGCCCATCGAGATGGGTCGTGAGGATGAAGACAGCGATGTCAGTGATATGAGCGACATTGAGTAGTACTCGTGCATAAGCACCGACACTCGACAGTAGACCGACCGATCTGGCGGAAGCCAACTTGCGTTTCTGCCCTGATTTTATCCGCTGCATGGTCGAATGTTTCATTTCGTTATTCCTCTCCATGTCGTAACAAAAAGAAAGGAATGGCGATTTTCATTGTTTTTACTGGCCAGCGTCTCGCTCCTGTGCTTCGTGAATGCTATGAAAATGCATCGGTACCAACACCTTTGCAATTTGACTACTTGGAGAGGAAATTAGAAGCGTCAGCCTTCCTCTGAATGTAGTGGGCATTTCTGCGAAGACGGTCGCTCATGTTGCTCTCGCCATCCAGATACGCCTCCGAATGCAGTTTCCTACACCATCGTAAAGCCACAGAACAGTTAGTCGTAAGTAGAGGAATTGATGCAAAAGGATCGATACCTCACCTGAGAAACTCTGGGTTGCTGGTTGCAGACTCTTTTTCCTGTTTGTCTTGGTTCCGGGTTGCGCGCTTAACAATGTAGTCATCGCGCTGTTTGGCATCCTCCACCATTTGTTGCGCCATACGCTTTTTTTCCTCGTCAGTCAGAGCGCGGGACTCCCCACGAGAGGTATTCCCCAGCTTACGACGACGGTCCTCTTCCTCGAGGCGTTTAGCCTCACGAGCCTTTGCCAAGTACTTGGCGTTGGGTCCCAATGACGTCTTATCAACATCTTTGGATTCCACCGCCCCCCCTTTGCTGATGAGGCCGTACTTGCCCTCGGTATCAAGAGGCTTGCGCCTTGATCCTGATTCCTTGTCGTGTTGGACTTGACGACCATCAATCACATCTCTCGCCCGGTCGTGCGACAAATCGCGGCGCCGACTACCTCGTTCACGCCGCGAAGGGCTGAACTCGCGCAAGTTCTCACGGGGACTGCGAGAGTGACGGCTGTCACGATGATCAGCTGGGCTACGTGAGCGACTTCTTCCTCGACGATCTCGATCACATCGATTTGAACCCCACCTATGTTCGCGTGGTGGTGGTGTTCTGCTGCGGTGACCCATCGAGCGATGGCTCGATCGAGAAGGAGGCCTATCGCGACCAAAGTTGTCACAGCCCTGAGCGCTACGACTACGACCGCGTCCTCTCGGCTCACGGTGACGAGGGCTTCGGCTTCGGCTTCGGCTTCGACTGCGGAATCGATGTTGTTGAGCAGGACTTACGCTACGTTGGTCCCGAGGCGAACTTCTACCTCGTCGGCGCTCACCCGTGTATTGATCTGGTTTCGAACGACCTGGATGGTGGCGGATTGGACTGCGTTCGCGACGTTCTGCTTCATGCTTGGTGTGACGCGACTGACTACGCTCATGTTTACTACCGTGGCGAGCAGGACCCGGCGACCTAGTCCTGCTTTGCGATCGTGATGCAGACCTCTCTTTCTCACGCTCGCGACCTTGCTTCGAAGAATAATCTTGGTGGCGGTGTGGCGTCTTCTCTTTCTCCTCATCTCCGGTGACGTCACTTTCATCTTCGCCGTGCTTTCGTTTTTTTTTCAGTCGACGCTTTTCCTCTCGCCACGCGTGCCTTTTCTCCTTCTTCGCAGCCTTCTTCGCTTTCTTGTGAGCCTTCTTGTCCTTCTTCAAGCGGTCCACCTCAGCCTTAATTCTGTTCATCTTGACAGGATTCTTCAGAACCTGTTCACGTGCAGCCTGCTGTCTCTTGCGAATCAGCATCATCGGGTCCTCATTCAACCGTTGGAACGTGTCATTGGCCGGCAACGCACTCTTGGTCAGCGCCAACGAGCCATATTTGGTGGTAGTGCTCAAGTCCAAATCCCCTTTTGCAGCCTTCTCATCCTCGCCCTTGTACTCTTTGCCCAGCAAAAACTCCTCCGCCGTCTTCTCCCGAGAGGCTGACGGCCCTTCGTACATCCAATCGAGACGCTCCACCGCCGCCGACTTGTCACCCCGCGCCGCCTGCAGCTGCCGGAGCTCCTGCAGCTGCCGCTCCTCCTCAATGTTCTTGCGCAGCTCCGCGACCTTCTCCTCCGCCGCGTGCTTCTGCTCGGCGATCCAGACCTTCTCCACATTCTGCAGACAAAAAAGAGAGGGAACACGGTCAGTTTTACAGACCAAAATCAGCTCGAGAATGCTCATTCCACGCAGCGGGAGACTAGGTAATAAGCGCAACCGGCGCTACCTACACGTAGATTGGCTGTATGCCAGCTCTTCTTCGACAGGAACGCTAACGACATGGCCGACGCTCCTTCCCCTCAGCGAAAGCGGCTCTTGTACGTATTTTACTGTCGTGATTAATTCCTTGCCAACTAGTGTGGCGCACACCAACCAAAGTATTTTGGTATGTCGTGTACAGTACCGCCCAAATTCGGTATTTTCGAGTGGACCACACACTGCAAACGAGCAGCCCAATTCCGCTCTCACTCTCGATCATGGAAGGTCGCGGACTCCAAGAAACCGATGGAGTGCGCCGCTCCGGAGGGATCGCGGGGCGCCAGGTGCCTCTGGAGATGGGGAAAGTGCGTGTCGGAGGCTCCGGGAGGCCTGTGCCTGCGTTGTTCTCCGCTGTGGCCTCAAGTCGCACTGTAACTTCGTCGCGAGAACCTGCAGCATCCGCCTTCTCTCCTCGCGTGACCGTACAAGTGTGTTATTTTGTCTGTTTCATGGTATTCGTGGTGCAGTTGTTAATACGTTGGTCTTGTGTTTGCGTATTGCACGTAGCCGCGTCTGCGGAGCCCCTCCCTTCGGAAAGAGGAGCTCTCGAAGGTGCGGAAAGAGATGAAAGCTGTGTGGATTCTTACCTTTATGAGGGATGCTGTGTATTAGCAACTTGCTGTATTAACTGTTGCCACTTACTAGACTGTTGTTCGGGTATCGCAGGAGTCACCCGGCTCTCGTTTTCAAGTGCCTTATCCTTTGAGTGCTCGTTTTCCTCAAACCCAAGACACGAAAAATCGGTCAACAATGGACGAGTTTGCAGTTCCATCGAATGAGAGGAGAGGCTCATACAGAAGGGAAACGGAGTTGTCAATGTCTGCAGACGGTATGGAACCTGAATGGTCCAAGCATGTTGTGCACAACTCGCAGGTCCGAATACGAGAGGCTACAAGTGTCGTGCAGGAGCGGCAGAGCAGTGCAAATGACTTTGCTAGTGGAGGTATTGCGAGTGACTCGGCAGTTGATTTGATTCCAAATTCACCAAAGGGGGAGAAAGAAAAAACATTGATGGAGAAGAAGATGGTGTCTTCCCGTTCAAAAGATACGAACACAGTGGAGGCACAGAGCCGAAAGGTGCTAGTACTCCCCACAACAGGCGCTGGTGCGGGTACGTTCGTGTCGAGTATGCCCTCTTTGACAAAACTGCAAAGTTCTTTCACCGCAAGGGAGTTGGCATTATTTACACAACGGTTAGATACAACGGGGCCAGAGGGTAAAGTCCAAACGCGGTATCACGTAGCTTCACATCCTCGTTCAGCGACAGTTTTGGCTGCATCCCCTGAAACCATACAAGCACCAGGGTGCAACGGTAAAACAGCGGAAAAGGCTCACAAGCGGTCATTGCCATCGTCTACTCGTCGTTATGAGGCTACCAGCGCATTGAAAAGCGAAAATGGTCAGATAGAGTCATCGTGGAGACAGGTAGACACATCGATTGAGCATATTTACGAGGACCCGTCAATCGACATGGTACAGCTTCACTTATTGCACAGTCACCACACAGCTACTGGACACAAGAAAAGGAAGATGGTGGAACGAGAGCGAGTTCTTGCCGCTGCATCTGGGCTTCGCGAAAATCAGAGTGAGGAACAGCGACGTCAGGAGCAGGTACAACAACGGAAGTTGCAGATTCAGAAAATGTCCGAGGCGGTACGCTTACAGAATCAAAGAGCTGTTCAAGTGAGATCAGTGCGCTCGGTAGGATCGAATGATCGGCGTGTGAAGTCTGGACGGCGCTCTGAAATTGAACGTACTTTGCCAGAACGAAAGCCTCCTGTCCCGCGATTGAGTGGTAATGAAAAGCAACAGCAGCCAAAGAGAAGAAGGCGACCTATAAAGGAAATGCCTGATTCTCAAGGAGCTGTTAGTGCGACTATATTGATGGGCTCGACATCGAATGTGAGTACGAGCCCTAACCAATTGGAAAGCCAAACTGATGCAAAAGACCCCACGATAACCAAGTCAGAACCTGTGGACCATCAGCCTGTAAAACGGAGGCCTCTAACAACGACACCGCGTCAATCGAAAAAGAAAGAGAAGCAGGGTGTTTCGACACTTCAAGTTGGCGTTGAAGCGGCAATTCAGGCTAGAGAAGAACGCAGAGCAATTGCTCGTGAGTACATGCAGCTGCAGAAACATAGTCGTCGAATCTGGAGTGCACAGGCAAAAGAACAATCTCAACTCGAGCGAGAAAAGCGACAACAGCAACTGGAGGTACGATAGTAGGCTACTCTGTCTCATGGTGGTCAAATTGCATCTGCTCCACTGACTGTCGTGTAATACGGTGTAATGGTACAGTTATTGGAGGCTACTCGACTGAAAAATCTACGCTTATCAAAAAAGAAAGCAAAGCAGCCCGAAAAGCAGGAAGTCCTTAATCACTTGTTGCCAGGCAACTCTTCGCCAGCTTCTGTAACTACGTCTATTATCTGTAGTAGCTCGACCCTGGAGGATATCAATACTGGTGTCTTTACCAAACCTGCAGAAATACCAGACGGCAGCGACAGTGACAAGGAGCTGGTTCTTGATGAGCCGCATCTGGACAGTGAAAATGATCAAGCGATTGGAAATCTTAAACTCACTGGACACTTGGTTGATCACGACGTGAGAATTCTAAACGCACACGAGCAGCGTGGTGGCAGTCCACTGCCAAAAGCAGAACAATTCACAGAATCTGCTGATCGAGTTCGGAAGTTATTCCAGCTGAGAGAAAAGGCAGCAACTCTTTCGGCCCGGTTGAGTGGATTAAGAAATCGAACGGCTACTACTGAAGTTGTGGTACCAATAGACGATGTGTTTGAGCATGACGGTATTGCTGATCTCGGTGCAAGCAACACGAGCCCGTCTGCAGGGGGCGAGCGTCAAACCTTAACTCGTGATTCAGGCAATGCCGCACTTCCCAATATTGAAGAACTTCAATTTGGGTCTGAATATATAAACGGCCAAGAGGAAGAACAGAGCGACAGCCATGAAAGTGTTCATGGTAGTGAGAGGAGAAGTGAAGTGGCTGATGACGGAAGTAATGTTTCAGCACGTGTGTACAGTGTTGACGAAATTGCTGATTGTCTAGAAAATCAACGGAGCGGCTCGAAGGGAGAAGAAGATGATGACGGGGAAGCAAGATTGGAATTATCAAGAAACCGGCAAGTTATGCTGCAAAGTGAGGAGTTTATCATCGCATCAGATAATGACGGAGTTTACGATGACAATGAAGGCGGGGATATTGACGTTCGATCAATTGGCGTTTACAATATTGGGGTGGGGTGGCAGCAGCAAAACAAAGCTGTGGAACCGGTTTCTGAACCAAAACGCATCATAAGATCGGTCTCAGCGAACTCTTCAAGTTCATTGTCGTCGGATGCGTCACCACCTTCGCCATCTTCTACAATTTTACGACGAGCCCAATTGTGTGCACGAACGAATGAAAATTCTGACGACGAGAAGGGAAGCATCGAGGGGGTATTTGAAGTGGCGTTTAACGAGCAACTGAAAAATAGGCTCTACTCGTCTGAATCTGCTACAGTAGTTGATGGTGTGACGAATGAAGCACAAATCCCATATTATCGAGAGGAGGGCGAAGTGGGCATGCGAAGCGCTTCCGATTCTAATTCTGATCAAGATCGAGGCTATAAACGTGTTATTGAGCCGACGTCACAAACATTTTTTTTCTCGACAAGTAGAGCTGTTTCGCACGGACATGCTCAGCATGACGGTGGGTCTAGCAAATCCGATGCAGCTTTGATGCGACTTATCCGGGAGACCGACGATTCTTTGAGTGTTATAAACCGAGAAGCAAAGAAGCTGTTCTACGAACAACGTGAAAAGTCGGAGCGTGAGAAAGAGAAGGAGTTGCAGAAGCGAATAGAAGCGGAAAAACAAGAGTTGCTCAGAAAGGATATGGCACTAAAGGCGGTTATGGCTTCTTTGAATGTTGCGGACTCGGATAGCGTCGGAGATGGTTCTGAAAGTGACATTGGCATACACTATGACGACGAGAACGAGATGCAATCATCACAGTACAAACGGTTGGAGGAAATAATTGATGAAGTTGAAAAAGAACGAGCCAGAGGAAAAGAGGAGGTTGGCTATTTGTTGGATGATGATGACCTTCATACAGATGAATCTGATCATCAAATTTATTTGGAACGACAGCAAGCGCAATATCATGAAACCGAACGACACATACAGCAACAAGAAGGTGTATCTGTTTCGCTCTCGTCCCCAGCTTTTTGGGACAAATTGGTTTCAGAATCTACTGGCAACGAGCTCGAAAAGCATCCTGGTCAAGAGAAGTTTTATAAACCACGCGTTCAGATCGATAAATCAGAGCTCATTGCTCAACGAGAATCCCGACTTCGTGAGGACGACGAGCAACTGCCGGATCACATCGATAGTCCACCTCGCATACATTCTCCGAGAACGCTCTCGAGGAGACTCATGGCAGCTGTGGATTATCAAGAAGCAATACATGAGGCCCATATGCAGTTATCGACGATGGAGCACGCTCACGAGCTGGAAGCAGTACAAGCAGAAACGATAACGCTCGCGCATGCCTTTAACGAAGAGATGGAGCACAATGCTACGACTCATAAACTTGCGCTGGACCACGCTACGTTGGAGAAGAAGTTTGATGGTGATATGCATGAGGTGCTGCAACAACTGAAGAGCATTCGGCAGGCGGAGGAACAGGAGCAAATAGCCAATAAAACTCAGATGGAGCAAGAACTGAGGTTGGCCAGCTTACGTGAATGTAGCGTTCAGACAGAAGTCTCACAACGCGCAGATGCTGCGACTTCTGCAGCGCTGTTCGTCGATACGTCTACATCACCCGTCCTATTTCTTGTTGATGCAGGTGTACAGCATGACGCAACCGAGCGAAAAATAGAAGAACCTTTTTCCGCTGTCGATGTCAACAACGATTTGGAATACGCAAGTGATGAGGATGAGGATTCATACGAGGAGACATTTGAAAAGGAGAGTCAAGTGCGAGTAGTGTTGCAAACTCGCGATAACGAAAGCACTTCTGAAGTGCCATCCTATGAAGAATCACCGGCACATTATCCACGCGAGATCGAGGAAGAAAATGAGAGTGAAATTCAGTCGTTACCTTCACATAGAGAGGTAAAAGACAGCTTTGATGAATCGTATACGGTAACGAGTATAGTGGAGCAAAGCTTTGCTGGTGCAAGTATGTTGGCAAGTGTAGTGGAATCGACTATTGATGATGAGATGAACGAAAATCACCCCAACGAAGCTCGCGAAAACAATGGCGACGCGTCAGCATCTATGGACTACGAAGACGATTTTGAGGCGTCGTCCCCCAAAATGAGAGAGGTGCGCGGTCAAATCCACCACAAAGCTACTGTTGAAGAAAATATTGAGGATGAACTACATGTAGAAGCATCTGGGAGCATTCACAACAATGGATATGGTGAAGACATCGAAGAGGAGGCTGATGCAAGTGTGCTGGCAAGTGTAGTGGAATCGACTATTGATGATGAGATGAACGAAAATCACCCCAACGAAGCTCGCGAAAACAATGGCGACGCGTCAGCATCTATGGACTACGAAGACGATTTTGAGGCGTCGTCCCCCAAAATGAGAGAGGTGCGCGGTCAAATCCACCACAAAGCTACTGTTGAAGAAAATATTGAGGATGAACTACATGTAGAAGCATCTGGGAGCATTCACAACAATGGATATGGTGAAGACATCGAAGAGGAGGCTGATGCAAGTGTGCTGGCAAGTGTAGTGGAATCGACTATTGATGATGAGATGAACGAAAATCACCCCAACGAAGCTCGCGAAAACAATGGCGACGCGTCAGCATCTATGGACTACGAAGACGATTTTGAGGCGTCGTCCCCCAAAATGAGAGAGGTGCGCGGTCAAATCCACCACAAAGCTACTGTTGAAGAAAATATTGAGGATGAACTACATGTAGAAGCATCTGGGAGCATTCACAACAATGGATATGGTGAAGACATCGAAGAGGAGGCTGATGCAAGTGTGCTGGCAAGTGTAGTGGAATCGACTATTGATGATGAGATGAACGAAAATCACCCCAACGAAGCTCGCGAAAACAATGGCGACGCGTCAGCATCTATGGACTACGAAGACGATTTTGAGGCGTCGTCCCCCAAAATGAGAGAGGTGCGCGGTCAAATCCACCACAAAGCTACTGTTGAAGAAAATATTGAGGATGAACTACATGTAGAAGCATCTGGGAGCATTCACAACAATGGATATGGTGAAGACATCGAAGAGGAGGCTGATGCAAGTGTGCTGGCAAGTGTAGTGGAATCGACTATTGATGATGAGATGAACGAAAATCACCCCAACGAAGCTCGCGAAAACAATGGCGACGCGTCAGCATCTATGGACTACGAAGACGATTTTGAGGCGTCGTCCCCCAAAATGAGAGAGGTGCGCGGTCAAATCCACCACAAAGCTACTGTTGAAGAAAATATTGAGGATGAACTACATGTAGAAGCATCTGGGAGCATTCACAACAATGGATATGGTGAAGACATCGAAGAGGAGGCTGATGCAAGTGTGCTGGCAAGTGTAGTGGAATCGACTATTGATGATGAGATGAACGAAAATCACCCCAACGAAGCTCGCGAAAACAATGGCGACGCGTCAGCATCTATGGACTACGAAGACGATTTTGAGGCGTCGTCCCCCAAAATGAGAGAGGTGCGCGGTCAAATCCACCACAAAGCTACTGTTGAAGAAAATATTGAGGATGAACTACATGTAGAAGCATCTGGGAGCATTCACAACAATGGATATGGTGAAGACATCGAAGAGGAGGCTGATGCAAGTGTGCTGGCAAGTGTAGTGGAATCGACTATTGATGATGAGATGAACGAAAATCACCCCAACGAAGCTCGCGAAAACAATGGCGACGCGTCAGCATCTATGGACTACGAAGACGATTTTGAGGCGTCGTCCCCCAAAATGAGAGAGGTGCGCGGTCAAATCCACCACAAAGCTACTGTTGAAGAAAATATTGAGGATGAACTACATGTAGAAGCATCTGGGAGCATTCACAACAATGGATATGGTGAAGACATCGAAGAGGAGGCTGATGCAAGTGTGCTGGCAAGTGTAGTGGAATCGACTATTGATGATGAGATGAACGAAAATCACCCCAACGAAGCTCGCGAAAACAATGGCGACGCGTCAGCATCTATGGACTACGAAGACGATTTTGAGGCGTCGTCCCCCAAAATGAGAGAGGTGCGCGGTCAAATCCACCACAAAGCTACTGTTGAAGAAAATATTGAGGATGAACTACATGTAGAAGCATCTGGGAGCATTCACAACAATGGATATGGTGAAGACATCGAAGAGGAGGCTGATGCAAGTGTGCTGGCAAGTGTAGTGGAATCGACTATTGATGATGAGATGAACGAAAATCACCCCAACGAAGCTCGCGAAAACAATGGCGACGCGTCAGCATCTATGGACTACGAAGACGATTTTGAGGCGTCGTCCCCCAAAATGAGAGAGGTGCGCGGTCAAATCCACCACAAAGCTACTGTTGAAGAAAATATTGAGGATGAACTACATGTAGAAGCATCTGGGAGCATTCACAACAATGGATATGGTGAAGACATCGAAGAGGAGGCTGATGCAAGTGTGCTGGCAAGTGTAGTGGAATCGACTATTGATGATGAGATGAACGAAAATCACCCCAACGAAGCTCGCGAAAACAATGGCGACGCGTCAGCATCTATGGACTACGAAGACGATTTTGAGGCGTCGTCCCCCAAAATGAGAGAGGTGCGCGGTCAAATCCACCACAAAGCTACTGTTGAAGAAAATATTGAGGATGAACTACATGTAGAAGCATCTGGGAGCATTCACAACAATGGATATGGTGAAGACATCGAAGAGGAGGCTGATGCAAGTGTGCTGGCAAGTGTAGTGGAATCGACTATTGATGATGAGATGAACGAAAATCACCCCAACGAAGCTCGCGAAAACAATGGCGACGCGTCAGCATCTATGGACTACGAAGACGATTTTGAGGCGTCGTCCCCCAAAATGAGAGAGGTGCGCGGTCAAATCCACCACAAAGCTACTGTTGAAGAAAATATTGAGGATGAACTACATGTAGAAGCATCTGGGAGCATTCACAACAATGGATATGGTGAAGACATCGAAGGGGAGGTTGGCCAGAAAGAAGATGATATTGACAGTGAAAATGAGGAAAGTGTTCATTATTCTGCTGAATTTGAAGAGGCGTCTCGGAGTGATTCAAGGAGTACCACGAAGTCGTTTCTTAGGAGGCCATTGACAGACACTCATGACCTGAAGATTGAAGTACCTGATCAAATTGAAGCTTCTTTTCGTCCGCTAGACAATCCGGAGCTGACCGCTTCGGAGACCGCGGATAACATTACAGCAGCATATCTCATTGATCTTGAGCGGCGCAAGCAAGCCGAAGAATCGCTGCTCAACCTTCGCTTACAAACTATTGAACGAAAATTCCATCATGAAGAAAAGCATCTTGAGAAAGCTGGTGGAAACAACCAGTCGGACTTACGAACAGTTCACGAATTGAAGATACGCAAAGAGACCTTGACGATTGCGTTTTTCGCGGAAAAGGCTAATATTGAAAGCCTGAAGGCTGCGTCAACTGCGCGATATTATCAAGATCTACTTATATTTAGGTCTCTCTCACTAGATTGGCCAAATGTTATGAGGCATACGAGCGAGAGTGGAAAAGGTGATGACATTTACTCAGAGCGCAGAAGTACTAGTACTTCACAATCTCCTGCTATCGTATTTTCCTCTTTCCATCTAGCACCAGTCAAAACTTCGACCCACATTGATGCAGAAACAAGTATTTCAACGCGCCATGCTGAAGAGTACAAATATAAGTTTGCGTCCGATCCTGAAAGTGTCCGTGGGGGTGTCGTCAGCGAAACAAAAAACGAGGAGGGTGGCGAAATTGCCGAGTCGAGGTCAACTCTTTCTGAGCACTTGGCGGTTACTGACGGAAGTAGTAAACCTAGCAAGCTGTCCGATTCGTCAGAGGTAACCAGAGAGGAAGTCGAAGACGAAGGCATATCACAGTATATGAAGGAGGAAGTGGAACAATATGAAGACGACTTTGTCTCGATGGGTGAAGATACTGCTGCGCGAAAGACCACAGTCATTATCGATATTGAAGTAGCTGAAAGCGATCAGATTGCATTGCAGCAGACGTGTCCTATTCTAAAAGCAGCAATCGGCCAAGATACCAGGGCTGCTATTGTTACTGATGGAAATGGGTTAAGTGATGATTTACCGATGAATCCCCAAAATGCTCCTGCATCTTCAATAATGAGTAAGCTTTTTGGAAAGAAGAATATTTTGGACAAACCTTCAGTAGATGGATCCGATGAAGAATATGAAGTTGAGTCGTTTGAAGAAGAGCAACATGGAAGTTGTGCTGACAGTAACAAAAACGATGAGTCTACTAACTATGAGGCTGATAAAGTGAAGCAGGAACAGGGTGAACAGCAACAAGTTTATGAGTCAGTACGAGATTTGCTGCTTGGATTTGATTATGTCGAGAAGGTCCAAGTAGATGAACGTCAAAACTGTTCCCGAGCAGATTTATCACTATCCACTGCTAATTCTGGTCGAATTGGAGTGAGAGATGGCGGTTTGCTTTACGGGTACACCTACATTGAGGCTGTCGAGCCAATCAATTCCTACGTTGATGTGCCAATAGTAGCCGTACCGGTATTATCCATAGCAGTCGTTCAACGCACTAATGCTGGCAAGCGTGATCGCAGTGAATCAGAAGTTGAGGAGAACGGCATACGGACACAGACGGAAGAATCCCTTTGTGCGCTGAATGAAAAAAACGAAAAAGGGAATGTTGAAGGGAAATTGGCACCAGCACACTCACCCACGAAAGACCAGGATGGCATCGCGTCTAGTCAATCTGATGATGACAATTCAAAAGATGATAACAAGAGCTTTACTTTAATTACCCGGGATGACGACGTTCGGGCACCAGGGGCTAATGACACTATCATTTCTGGTGTACATCCTCCCATTTCTCAGGAAGAGGAAGGCAATGTTGTGATTCAACAAACGAGTACCGATCGACAAGGACCTGGGTTGGGAAATTATAACGTGGATTCTTCGTTATCTAGCCTACAGCAAGGTAGCGATTTACTCACTGAATACGCGTATGTCGAAATTGCAGACGCTGTGTTAGAAATGCAAGCAGAGTTGTCAACAATCGACCTACTGATCGACTTCGATTTCGTGGAAGTTGCAGAAACCGTCGACTTGCAGCCAGCAGATGAGATAAGAAGTCAGGAGTCGGATGAAATGGTAGAACTCCTCGACAACAATTGTGCTGACTATGAAACGTTTGAAGACTCTTCTATCACAGGATCTCTGCAGCGAAATGAGGAACACATGAACGAATCAACAAGTGTGGTCGATCATGTTGCTAACACTTTTACAAGTTCTAAATCGGGGTCTCGGACACCTTTAGAGGATACGACGACCGAAGATGAAGGAGCTCACGATAAAAGGAGATGCAATGAAGGGTCAAGAGAAGACCATGAGCATGCAGTAGAGATCGATGTGTTAGATTCAACCGAAGCTGGGGTCGCTGTCGATAAGGATGACACGTCACCGTTCCACAAAGCTCATCAATCTGTAGATTCTCCAGACGAAGCTGTTGCAGAGCGTGTAGCTTCCTTGTTGTATGCTGGCTTCTTCAAGACGCTGGAAGAAGGTACGACTCTATGAAAAAGATATGTGTGTGTTTGATGCGCTCACGTATGTGTTGTGCTGTGTGTCTCTTAGACATTGTGGCATCGATAATCTATAGAAGAAAAGTCCAAAGTCAGCCAGATGATCGAGAGCTCCATGGTCCAGAAAAGCTAAGGTTGTCACGCATGGAGGATGTCCCCCCGGCTTCATCCTTTAGCGATCTTGACAGTCCAGCAAACGAAGTCGGAAGTGAAAGTCTTGATTCCCGCTATACAACGGGTTGGAGTGTGAAGCAGACATCTGAGACCGTTCTCGTCGCATCATCGACCAAAATTGATACGCATAGCGAAGGCCCCAGTGATGGTGCCCCAGAGGAGAAAAAAATTGACGACAACGTAGTCAATGAACCACAACTTTCCTCTGTCAGTGAGAAAGGCCCCAACAAAAATCACCGTCTTGAAGACGATGTTGAAATACCTGGTGATTTTCCACCAATTGAAGAGCTTGCGCAAGGTTCTTGGGATGACTTTGGCTATGACGCAAGTATCGATGAATCGGCACGTGTTCTGGTATCAAGTGTCGAAAATGATGTGGAGCAAGAAATCGCAGCGATATATGCACCTGAGGTGTCTCAGAAACCAAGCTATTGCTCTGAGAAGGTAATGCAGAGCGAGCGTTGGGGGGATGCCATCTTTACCATTATCTTCGATGAAACCTTGAGCTCGGAGCTACGCCTTTGGTCTCTCCAAGAACCCGCAGACCCAGCTAAGAGCAGTCCACAATACGCTGCTAAATCTATTGGACCTTCTCCTCCAGTCAAACTGCCTCAAGGGTCAGCGAGGCACGCATCCATCCAGGACCCAAGAGTAAGGGATCGTGACCTAGTGGATCGCATTACGGGAAAGCTTGAAATCGTAAATGGAGAGGTACGTTTGGTGACGCCAAATTTACCACATCGGATGGTTACTTTTTTGCTAACTTACTCGTCAATAAATGTGAACAGATCCGGCTTCCGAGGTTTGACACTTTCGAGGTCGGAGGAGCTTCATCCACAGCGCGTGCTCTCTTCAAGACTATTGAAGATGTCGCTCGTAATTGCTTCAGCTCGACTCAACAATCTTCATCCACTCTCGATGACGCCTCGGTGCTCGCAGTGATTTATCGACACATCCAAGCTGAAGTTGATGAATTACTAGCGATCCGAGAGCAGTCCGAGCGCGAGCTAGAGCGGCAACTGAAGTTGCTTTCAGACGATTCAGAGACCGATGGTGGGCTCACCGGGGATATACTGCTGTCACAGAACTGCGTGGCGTCCAACGTGAGCAGCATCGTATCCAGAGTTCAATCGGAGCTCAGCCGGACAACTGAGGCGCTCTCCACTGCAGCCCGTCCCCCTCAGTCGGGACTGTTGCCACGTACGCCAATCTCCCGCGCCAAGAGCACCTCCATCCTGTCCTCACTGCAGATCCAGCAAGATCAAGAGCTGCAGCAGAGGATCACAGGCATGATACTCAGCGACCTGTTGAGTGGCGCCGGCCTGCCGTGAGAACACTTGCTGACGCGCTTGCGACCACCGGAATCTTCTGATAATTTATAGGTCTATGCGAACTGTAGAAAATGATATCGATTTCACATCCAGCCACTTTGAAATGAGCTCTCCTGTTGTCGTGACGGCGTTGCTGGAGTGGCTCGAGGCCCATGGAGTCACTGACAGCTTACTGGACATTCGATACCTGGGTAAGCTCGAAGGCCACGGCGTGTTCGCCAAGCAGCTGCTCCAGAGCGGTCAAGTGACGCTCCAAGTGCCATTCAAGCTGACCATGAACACCGAGTCGGCGGCCCAATCAGATCTTGCACCCGTGCTGCAGAAATACCCACAGATCCCTGCGGACGAGGTGCTGGCGCTGCACTTGATGCACGAGCGCAGCAAGGGCAAAGACTCGTTCTTCGCGCCGTTCATTGCATCACTGCCGACCACGTTCGACTTGCCTGCCTTTTGGTCGGAACAAGAGCTGAACGAGCTCAAAGGAACGAATGTGCTTCTACTTACTCAACTGATGAAGCAGCATCTCGAAAGGGACTTTGGGGACATTCACCAAGCTGTGGCGGAGGATTTCCCAGAGGTTTTCGCGTCACTGCCCACGCTGACACTTGAAGATTACATGTGGGCTATGAGCGTTATTTGGAGTCGAGCATTTGGTGTGAGCAAGGGCCAGACCTACTTTCGCGTGCTGTGTCCAGCGATGGATATGTTTAATCACGATGTGAGCTTGTTGAACCCACTGGACGATTTTATTTCGTTCGATGAGGAGAACCAGATGATGACACAACATGTATCAAAGAGCATGGCGGCCGGATGTTCATTGCAAATCAGTTACGGTCAATACTCGAATGCGAAGCTGCTGTATTCGTATGGGTTTGTTGCCCAGGAAAACTCTCGTCGAGCAGTGGACTTTTGGATGAAGATTCCGCCCACCGATCCTTACCTGAAGCTGAAACAGACTGTTCTCGACTCGAACAAGCTCACCAATCAGCAGACGTACGATTTCTGTGGGACCCTTTCCAGAAATAATGTCGACGAGCGCTTGCTGGCCACTCTGCGAGTGATCTTGATGAATGAGCAAGAAATTCGCCAGTACAAGAAGGTATGCATATCACCGATCGACGTAATCGAGATCTGATCAGTATTTTTGTCGTTTTTTCTTTCTTTCTAACAGGCATTTGAGTCATCCATTCTCAGCATTCGCAACGAATTGGCAGTGTATGAAAACTTGCAGAACACGTGCCGCCGAAAGTTGGCTAACTACCCGACGACGTACGTGCATTAATATTTCCCGCCTTAGTGGCTGCGTTATTATTCTAACGTATTGATTATTTTTACTGATGCAACTGAAACAATACAGACTCGAGGAGGACGAGGCAATTTTGGCAGAATCGGAGACCGAGTCAAACCCACGACTGTCATTTGCTGTTCGGGTGCGCCTTGAAGACAAGCAGGTGTTCACTGGCGTGATCGACACGCTTGAGCAGTGGAAGACAGCGCTAACAGCTAACCCTGAAACGTATCCTCCCAGCACCACACGATCGTAAAAAACTACATTAGCCGTCATCGTTATGACAACCTTTGTAGTGCTTTTGCGTCGTCATCAGGGTTTTACAAGTTTTGATGGAACACATCAGAAGCTAAGCTTATGGCAACATCGAGAAATACCGTAGCGCTTTGGGCGGGGCCAACTCGCTTCAACTTAAAATTAATGTTAGTTGCTAAGCTTGCGGTCCAGCAACTGGCGCAACACGCTCGAGGTGAAGTACGGCAAACGCGCGTTCACTTCGTCGTCGTTGAGGTACTTGGCGCCGCCGATGTGTCCGCGGCAGTTCGGAGCGCCGCAACGGCAATCGAACTTCTCGTCCATGTCCCACTCGCTTGTGGAGTAGTCAAAGGTCAGGTGCTCGCCCTTGGAGATCGGCTTGATGGCCACGAACGAGACCTTGGCCTCGTTCTCAGCCATGTCGATGCGCGTGTTGGGGTTGCAACTATGGTTCACGAACTCCAGTCCGCCCGTGAAGTCCATGTGCTTGTGTGGCGTGATCTGCACCGTGAACCGAGTCGCCTTTGTGTACTGTAACAGCCAAGATACCACACTGGAGTGAGTCATCACAGCTTATCGTATCAATCAGCATCTTATTTCGCGCCATACCAAGTTACCAGGAGCCGAGCCGATGACATCGTCCCCCTTGAAGTTCTGGCCTGCCACTGCCGAGCGCCAGTGTTCGTTCCTGTTGAAATGCACAGCCACAACATGTCAATAAGAGCTGCCTGTGGTACGTGTATTGGGCGAGTATCATAGGATCCGTCTTACAGCTGCTCGATGTAGAAACGGCCGTCAGAGCCCAGGGGAACGTAGGTTAACTGGCCTTGCTGCATGGCTTCATGGCCTTGAGCTCCGTTCACGCGCTTGGCGTTAGTGGAAGCCGCTGTGGCAGCAAAGTGGCGGCGGCTGATAGAGGCCAAGGAGCGCGAGGCCACTGAGATGTTGCGGGTCAGCATTGTGGTACGGGGTGGGGAGGAGCGCGGTCTGCTGCTTTCGGGGCGAAATCGATTGTGGGGATCTCGCCACGATTGGGAAATTGGCCGCGCAGCCGCGAGCGTGACGACGGCGAGGCTACACACTCCTTCCTGCCCAGCCCCGAGGAAATAACGACTGTTGTTGCGTTTCAAGCCGCTGGAGATCGCCAGATAAGGTTGCTGAACTCGCAATCTGGGCTTCAGTATGGTTGAAAGTGACACGTAAAACGAGGGCTAGGGCAAAAAGTTGAACTTTTGCTTCAACCTGTTGCACCAGAAGATCGTGCTTGAGTGCCTTTCCATACAGCACCAAGACGCTGTTGCTTGAGGCGTTGCTTGCTCGAATGCCGGATGCTCTGTCGATGCAGGTACACATGCATCCCACAACACTCAATCTTGTAAAACCACGGTTTGCCAGCCGTGGCAACTTTCTCCACGCCAGGCCCCGTCCAAGTCCATATTGCCGCGCATACCATCATCAGCTCTAATCTGAGGCCAAGAGGTGGTCATAACTCTGCAACGACACTTGGTGTGACACGGTCGATTCGCGAAGACATTCGCGCGTACTAGTAGGCGTCAAAAGCCTGCATTGGCTTCAGTGCTACCGCCAACCAAGATTGTCGTAGCTAGAATTGGGAACAAAGCTCACACGAAGAGATTATATCTGTGAGAATCGCCGGAACGCGGTTGCAGGCCGAGTAATTCGCGGCGTCAAAGCAATGGCTGCAAGGTGAGCCGATGGTGTCTCGTACATAATCCCCTCAAAGCCGATTTCTTCATTGCGATGCTGGCGTCGCTCAAGACGTGGTCGCTCGAGGAGCTCAAGAAGGAGCCGTGGCGCCTGCAGATCCAGGCGGACAACACGGCGGAGCAGTTGCGCAATCTCGTGCTCAAGAACTACCACGTCTTCATCCAGAGCAACCAGTGCGCAGCCATCGTCAAGGATGACGTGCGTTCAACAAACAAAGCGAATCCACTACATTTTCCACTCATTTCCAATACAATAACTGTATGTTGTGCTCTACAGCTAGCGGAGCTCAAGGAGGAGACCACCAAGATCGAAGCGGCCATCCCGGAGCTTCAGGAATATTGCTCCAATTTCCAGAAGGAGGTGGCAGACGTGGTGGCCAAGCACGGCGACATCCAGTTTGTCTTTGAGCACTACTTGCAGGTTCGTCGCCATGCGCAATTATTGTCAATTATTGCAAGTTGCTAATAATACAATTATTGTACATGGGTTGGGCAGCTAACGGAGCTGCTGGAGATCCCTCAGCTTCTGGAGGCGTGCATTCACAACGAGTTGTTTGACTCGGCGCTGGATGCGATTCAGTTCGCCAATGAGACGTTCCAAGCGGACGAAAATGCTGAAGCTTCACGCAACGTGGTGATTGACTGTCTGGTGCGGGAGGTGGCGGAGATGACCAGCATCATGCGCGAAAAATTGCTCCAAAAGCTGCGCGAGGATCTGCAGTTGGCGCTGTGTGTACGGGTTGTAGGGTATCTGCGACGTCTTGATGCTCTTATTGAAAGAAATGCAGCGGCAGCTGTGGGGTCGTTGGAGTACGAGAAGCAGCTCAAGGAGGAGTTCCTCTCCTGCAGGAATGTGTGGTTGTCGACCTTGAGTCGAGGCATTTCGACTTCTGAACCGTATCAATATGTACGTCTGCCACCGTGGTCAATATGGGAGACTGGGTGGTGCACTTCGCTGATTACTGTATTACTACGTGCAGATTATCCAAGTTATCGACATCAAGAGAACGAGTTGGTTTGACATGATTACTCAGTATTCGGCGATCTTCGGCAGTGAGGTAAGTCAACCTTTTCCCTCGCCGTCTCACTATTGCTACGACCCTTAGAAAATGGTCACGACTCATCACCGTCTCATTCATGATAGAATGTTGCCGGCAAAGTGGACCCACCGCTCTGTCGCTGGGCGACGACGACAGTCGCAAACTTCATCCACATTCTCATGAAGTACGCAATCAAGCTCTTGTGCGTGCTGTACTTTTGTGGTATCACGAGCTGATTTTTGTTGGACTGTTTTCTGCTGGGTGCAGGCAACTTCCGAAGATCGATGATTTTAGCTCAATCGCGACAATTCTAGAGCAGAGTCTGTTCTTTGGAGGGTCGTTGGGTCGTGTTGGCGTAGACTTTCGTGCTGTGCTCGTCGTGTACTTTGAGGATCACGTGCTGAATTTGATGACAGAGTACTGGAGATCAGCTTGTCGTGAGTTCCAAGAGAATCTGAATGCACACTCAGTATCAGCGTCGAGCGGTTCTTCGTTCTCGGCATCCTCAAAGACACCCATTGTGATCGCATCGTACCGTTCTTCTGCGAATGGAGGTGGTAGCAACTTCCCTTTTGCCTCGCGTGTATCTGCTACCTTGTCTGATGGAGAAGATTATTCACCCCCGCGGTGCCTGATGTCGTTCCCGCTGCTGGCTGAGTTTACTAATGCGCTGCTATCTTCGCTCAACGAATTGAGACTGTGCTCAATCTCATCGCTGCAGAATCGTCTTGGAAAGAAGTACCAAAGTGCGATTGGAACGATGTTGCTCACGATTGCTGATTTTGTGGAGGAAAACGGGCTGGACTTGCACTCCCCGGCTGGTGAAAACAATTCTGATAACTCAACCACGACTCCGAGAAATGCCAGGTCAGCGGCTCTTACTGACTCAGTTCGTGCAATGAATGAGGTACGGATATCAACTGCATGTAAATCACTTATAGTTAATTGAAAAAATCTAACTGTGGGGGTGCGTGCAGGTTATTCGCGCGGATCTCGTGCCATACCTTATCAAATGCTTTCATCGTCTCTTCCCTGTCCCGTCGGCCGCTGCTCTCAGTGCCGCGAGTGTCGTGAGCAAGGAAATAGAAGGCTTTGACGAGATCATGCGTGAAGCAGGCTTGTTTTTTCCCCCACCATCTACCGCTACGGAAACCAAGAATGAGGTTGGCTTGAATAGTGAAGCGTTGGAGCCAATAGCCACTGATGCTGATGCTCCACTCACCGAAATGATTGGATAGACGCACTACAGGTTGGCAACCTCAAGCGAGCCTGAGAACATTGGAGCAAGACTGTCATTAACTTTGCTCAAGGAAACGCAAAACGCAATCCATCGCAGGGCATTTCGATGCTGAGACCCTTCTCGTTACGAATCTGCTTCACTAACTTGTCATAGGAGAAGTAATCCAATTCGTGGCTCATGCCAGTGAGAAGCGTACGCTTTGGGCAAATTGTCTCGATCTTCTTGAGCGCTTGAATTAAGTTCGTGTGCACTATTGCACTTGTCCAAATACAGCGCGTCAATCATCACTATGTCGATACGTGATTTGCTGGCGTCGTTGAGGTACGCTCGAGTCTTCACTGGAAACTCATAAATGTAAACGAACGTTGCACCGAGCTCATCGAATGAAGTGTAGCCAATCCCGTGGATCACTGGAATGGGAAGAAGCTCCATGCCACAAGCGTTGAATGGTTCTCATGGCTCAACAACTTCCAGTCGAAGTTTGGCCGTCCAACGAAAATGTGTCTTGGTTGAGCTTCAGTCGTATTTTCCATCAAGTATGGGAACTTTGCAATGTCACCTCGACTTGTGTCTTCACAGCAGTGCACTTTCATAGACTCCGGAGGAATCTTGCACACCTCGTTCGCGATCGGATCCAGGATCTCCACTATAGGTTGCACCTCACGTAAGTCGTCCATGCCCAGACAAGCGTCTGCGTGGTTGTGGGTGAGCACCATCGAGTGGACAGCGGAGACGCCGATCTTAGGGATGATCCGCAGAGCTGTTTCCCTGAACGTTTTGCCGCAGTCGACGAGTACGCTAGCGATGGTTTCAAGGTGGCGAACGAGTAGACTGGGGTTAAGACGGCGGTTCTTGGAGCCTGGATTCGCTTGAGCTTCTCGGCAGACATCGCAGCACTTGCAACGCATAGATGGCGCGGACGATGAAGTCCCGCAGCCAAGTATCACGACAGATGTCTGCGAGGTTGAATGCAAAAGTCAAAGTGAGACCACGTTGAAGCCCCTTGGTTTAAAGGGATCGATAGCGTGCCGACAAGTCAACCTTTGATCATGAAGAGGATTAATCTCACTTGAGAAACACAACAGAAAGATGAAATAGGAAGTTTTGCGCTATTCGTGACACAAATTCCGTGATGATAGCATGGCTGGCCCCATGACACCGCAAAGTATCGCTCCTCGAGTATATTGATTGTGTAACATGATCAAGAGAAAGCAATACGCAGTCCGTCGTAGGTCATTTCGATGTTCAGACCCTTCTCGTCGCCCATTTTCGGTAATTCGACGCTGTGCTTCGGGTAGTCGAAGTCGTGGCTCATTCCTGTCAGCAGCGTACGCTTCGGGTGGATGGTGGCGATTTCCTCCATCACTTTCTGCACGTTCATGTGCGTGCTGTGATATTTCTCTAGGTACAACGCGTCGATCAGCAGCACATCGATGGGGGGTTTGCTATCATCGTTGAGGAACGTCCGGGTGTCTTCTGGGATTTCGCTCACGTCTGAGATGTAGACGAACCTTGCACCGACTTCGTAGCCAAATTCAAAGCCGAACGACGTGTACCCCGCGCCATGGATCACTGGGAAAGGAAGGAACTTCATGCCACAGGCCTCGAACGGCTCCCAGGCGTTGAAAGCGTCAATTTGAAGCTTGGCGGTCCAACGAAATGGTTTCGGCGCAGTCTCACCAGTCGGGAAAGGGGGTTCGTTGTCAATCAAGTACGGAAACTTGGCGATTACATCATGACTCGTGGGCTCGCTGCAGTGCACCTTCATGGCCTCCGGTGGGATCTTGTACAGCTCCTTCGTCACGGGGTCAACCGTCTCTACATGGGCTTGAACTTCGCGCAGGTCGTCCATGCCCAGCAGTGCGTCCGCGTGGTCATGGGTCAGAACTAGCGCGTGAACCGCCGAGACGCCGACGTTGGGGAAGATCCGCAGTGCCGCCTCGCGGAACGTCTTGCCACAGTCAATGAGCACATTGGTGTCCGTTTTCAGGTTCCGCACCAGCAGACTCGGGTTCAGTCGACGGTTTTTGGAATCCGGGTTGGTGTGCGCCTCGAGACACACGGCGCAGTTCTGACTCAACACGCAGCGCATGGACGGCACCGACGACGACGGCCCGCAGCCGAGCACCACCACTTCCATCTTGGGACGAGAAGGAGCTTGTCGAGGGACCTGCGCTGACGCAGAAGTGAGACTGGCTGAAGAGCTCGCTGAGAATGCCCCTCCTCGTGCATAAAACTTGTCCGTTACCAGGACGTTATGAACGATCTCGCGAGCTAGCTGTAACAGACTTTGTTCGAGCACTCCTTTCCGACATTGCACGCTTGGCAAGTTCCTTCGTCGAGAGTAGAAAAATTGACTAGGTATAGTACGTATAACAAGTGTCCTCTTTGTGCTGCAGGCGCTCGTGCAAGTGATGTCGTGCTGTGTTTGATAGTCGAATGTCAGCCGCAATCCGTCGATACTGTAAGCCATGGCGACGCGCAAGCTCTTCTTTGCGCTACGATCACTGTGCGAATAGTAGTCGCGTTCGTGGCTCAGCAGTGGGCAGTGTGAGCTTCGGTCGAATGGTCTTGATCTTTCCGATCACCCCTAGCAAGCTCAAATACGTGTACGGTGGCGAATCTTGTGCGCCTCGGTCGTAATGGGACCCGGTGCTCACCGAATGGGCAGCGGAGGCATTAGTCTTAGGGGAGATCCGCAGTGCTGCTTATCTGAACTCCAGCACAAAACCTTCAGGTCTGAAGGTTTTGCCATAGTCGACATATTACGTTGGTGTTAGTTTGTATTTTGAGAACGAGACAGATTGGCGGTTCTTGGAGTCAGGATTCGTAAGGGCTTCCGTGCAGACTTCGCAGTCTCGGGACACAGTGGACGGGTCCATTCGCGATGCGAGCTTCAAGCAGTTCAAATTGAACAGAGAAATGCTATTTTTGATAAGCATGAGCAAAGGAAATAAGCGCTGGTAACTTACTGCAAGCGACCCGTTGGGCATGCTGATACACACAATCGTTTTCTTCTGGTGATGGAGTTGACAGCCACAATCGTATTCTCCAGGTGTTGAAGGGTGATTCAAGTGCAACCGCTTTCTGCCACGTGTGTGGAAGTGTGCGTCTCAAGAAGCGCTTCCCTAGGTGTAGCCACTTTTAGTCTTTCATTAGACAAGCAACTGCGGTCATGCACGAGTCTTCCTTCCTCTACGAGAAGCATGGCATTGCACGCTACACCCACTTGGCACGTCGGTGCCATCCCGTGCATCGTTGGTCTCCCTTTCCCCGTGCAGTGTTGCTGTTCGTAACTCGATTGCGCCAGAACGCCCTCAACATGATTTCATTGTCTACTCTCTACAGCTCGACTAGCGCTTTACCAGCAAGTCGTTTGCTCTTGTCCATGCCACCTCAGTTTATTTGTTTCCTGCAGTGGCAGATCGTTGCTGTCGTTTGCCTATTTACTGCAAATCGTTGCTGCTGGCATCATGTCGCCACGCGGAACTCGGTCGGTGGTTGCCACGTGGATGTTGCCCTCGACTAAGTACGAACATCGTTCTGGAGGCACGTGGCTTATAACGTCGCCTTCAAGTCCACCCATTGTCAGCAGCGCAGCGCATATGCCCTGCCACTGCCGTTGTGCAGTACGCCCCACACGCTCGTTCGTGCCGCCTTCGTCGGGGCTTGACCCCATTCTCGTGGCCGGCAAGTGTGTCGTCGCATATCTTCGTACTTAGTGGGTTCCTCGACGCGTGGCAGTCGGTCACTTGGTTCTTGTATGATGCATACCAAGACCAAGTGGCTTCTGCGCGGGTTTCTCGAACCCGTTTTCTAGAAAACCCGCGCCCGGCCACGTGGTCTTCGATCTTTGAGTTCCACGCGTTGCACCCGAAGCTGGTCATTATCGTTTTCGCCTTGCAACGAGAAGAGAGAAGGGATGAACCTGTCCAAGATCCTCGTCATGGCGGCGGCGGCCTTCGTTGGCGCCGTGTCGGCCGAAGAGGCCCGCGGACCCGTGATCGGCATCGACCTGGGCACGACCTACTCGTGCGTGGGCATCTACAAGGACCAGAAGGTGGAGATCATCGCCAACGACCAGGGCAACCGTATCACGCCCTCGTACGTCGCGTGGGACTCGAACGACGAGCGCCTGATCGGCGACGGCGCGAAGAACCAGGCCACCATCAACCCGGAGAAGACGCTGTTCGACGTCAAGCGCCTCATTGGTCGCAAGTACAACGACAAGTCGGTGCAGTCCGACAAGAAGCTGCTGCCGTACGAGATCATCAACAAGGACGGCAAGCCTTTCATCCAGGTTGAGGTCAAGGGCGAGAAGCGCGAGTTCGCGCCCGAGGAGGTCTCGGCCATGGTGCTCACCAAGATGAAGCAGATCTCGGAGGGATACATCGGCCGCGAGGTATTCGACGCCGTCGTGACGGTGCCCGCCTACTTCAACGACGCCCAGCGTCAGGCTACCAAGGACGCCGGCACCATCGCTGGACTCACGGTGCAGCGCATCATCAACGAGCCCACGGCCGCTGCCATTGCCTACGGCATTGACAAGAAGGCACAGGGCGAGAAGAACGTGCTGGTGTTTGACCTGGGTGGTGGCACCTTCGATGTGACGCTGCTGGCCATCGACGGTGGCGTGTTCGAGGTGCTGGCCACCAACGGCGACACGCACCTGGGCGGCGAAGACTTCGACCAGCGTATCATGCAGTACTTCATTAAGAAGTGGAAGAAGGACAAGAACCTCGACGTGGCCTCGGACAAGCGTGCGCTGCAGAAGCTGCGTCGCGAGGCGGAGCGTGTCAAGCGCGCCCTGTCGGCCCAGGCCCAGGCGCGTCTTGAGATCGAGTCGCTGCTGGACGGCGAGGACTTCACCGAGTCTCTGAGCCGCGCCCGTTTCGAGAAACTTAACGAGGACCTGTTCAAGAAGACGCTCGGCCCCGTCGAGAGGGTCATGAAGGACGCAGACCTCAAGAAGTCGGAGGTGGACGAGATTGTGCTGGTGGGCGGTTCGACCCGTATCCCCAAGGTGCAGCAGCTGATCAAGGACTACTTCAACGGCAAAGAGCCCTCGCGCGGTGTGAACCCCGACGAGGCTGTTGCCTACGGTGCTGCTGTGCAGGGCGGTATCCTGGGTGGCGAGCAGGACGACCTGACCAAGGACGTGCTTCTGATCGATGTGGTGCCTCTGTCCCAGGGTATTGAGACTGTGGGTGGCGTCATGACCAAGCTCATTAACCGCAACACTGTGATCCCGACCAAGAAGTCGCAGACCTTCTCGACCTACCAGGACAACCAGCCCGCTGTGCTTATCCAGGTGTTCGAGGGCGAGCGTGCCATGACCAAGGACAACCGTCTTCTGGGCAAGTTCGAGCTCACTGGCCTGCCGCCCGCCCCGCGTGGTGTGCCCCAGATTGAGGTGACGTTCGAGATTGACGCCAACGGTATCCTGCAGGTGTCCGCTGAGGACAAGGGCACGGGCAAGGCCGAGACGATCACGATCACTGCCGAGAAGGGCCGTCTGTCGCAGGAGGAGATCGACCGCATGGTCCAGGAGGCCGCGGAGTTCGCCGACGAGGACAAGAAGGTCAAGGACCGCATCGACGGCCGCAATGCTTTGGAGGGCTACCTATACAGCCTCAAGAACAACGTCGAGGAGAAACTCGAGGACAAGATCGACGAGGACGACAAGGACACGGTCCTGACGGCCGTGCAGGACGCCATGGACTGGCTGGAGGACAACCAGGAGGCTGACAAGGAGGACTTCGAGGAGAAGCAGAAGGAGGTCGAGAAGCTCGTCAACCCCATCATGTCCAAGGTGTACCAGGGCGGCGCTGCCCCGGACGACGAGGAGGACTACGACGACGACGACGACGAGCACGACGAGCTGTAGACGGATACGCCCGAATCGCAGAATGCATTTGGAAAGTCTGTTGTCTCCGTTATTTTTTTAAGTAAGGCGATTTTCCCTTCAGCTTTTTTTGCTTGGTATCGTGCCATCACTGCAAATAATCTTTGTGCTGTTTGTTTGGGTTGTGTGGAATGCCAGTCATCGGTTGTGTGAACCGGCTGATCCCTTGATGACTGGTGCTTCGACGAGCTCAGCTAGCAAACACAGCTGCGAGCACGATCTCGCGACGGCTCCAAGCAGCGAAATGTTTCGGAGTTCCGGGGCTTGCGTGCTCGGCAACACGCCAGCCTGTAAAGGCAACTGGAAGTGGAAAACTGCTCGAATGACGACCTCGGTGGACGGTGGGTGTCTCCATTGCTACAGATGACGCGCGTGGTGTAACCAACGAGGCGACAGTGCCTAGCAGAAGCCGAAAGTGCTGGGTAAACCTGCGCCATCAAAGCACAGGCACCTAGCACTCGAGATTCCCTTTGCCGAGCTTTACCAGCGCGCTTGGAAGTCCTTCAAGGGCTACAGAACATCAGCAGCTTTCATGACGACCATGCAGCCTTCAAAGATCGGTACAACTTCAACTAACGACAAAAATTGGTCGCGGCAACGTTGGTGCCGAACAAATGCGCCCCGACCGTCGAAAAAGGTGCGACTTGCTGATGCCTCGTTGCGAGGGCATCACCAAGAGCCAGCAGCAGCGCCAGGCATCCGGTGCCGTCGACACTCGATGTTGCTAATTGCTGCGTCAATAGTGCGCCCGGTGGTTCGCTGTCCCCACTCCTCAATTTGCTGAGCCCACGACACCCTCCACGCGACTCCTTCCTGCCTCAACTGGCAGATCCGCCCACATCAGTCCGAATGACGGAGAGCTACAAGGGGAGCAGCTGCCGAGGCAGCGTCCGTAGCTGCGACTTCCAGAGCAGCGCAGCCTCCCCCGTGTCGGCACGCAACGCACTGCTGTCTACGTCTTCGGTCAACGCTCTCGTGACCGACCGCGAGCTGTTCACGATAGCAGCGAGCGTTGTACCCAAGCTCCGCGCTGTCGTGGAGAACCGCAAGGACGTCAGTCGCCGAGGCAGCTTGTGGCAGTCGACGACGTCTGACAGACAGCAACCACCTTGTTGGGTCGTCAAGAAGAAGCAGCACGGTGCAGAGGTCAGAGAGTTCGACCGAGCCAAACTCCCATTGGCGAAGACCATGGACGGCCCTCACTGGTTTCGCGGCACGATGAGAAGTGCCGACGTTCGCCACTCAATGATTGAGTCTCGCGGCTCACTCTACACTCGCGACGCCTTCGTGGGAGAGCATACTCACTCCGAAGTGCAGGCGAGAGCGTTGCTGCAATGGCCGCTGAACGACGTCAACGTCACCTACGCGGTGTCGGCACACGTCACGCTAAGCTGTCGAGTGGACGAGGCGTTGACGATGCTCTTCAGCCGCGAGCCGCTTCAGTTCGATGCGAGCATGAGCGCGCTTTTCGGCGCTAGGAAGTACAGAAGCGGCGACTTGCTCGTCTCGCGAGAGTTTCGCAAAAGTCTGCGAGCTATGGACTTTGGGGACGACAATGCTTCTTGCTGGGAAGACGAGGACTTGAATGACCTCTCTCAATCGGGATGGATTGCGCTGCAATCTGTGGTGCTGCGCTCTCGCCGGTCCCTGAACCCGGTGTCAGCGGCCAAGCACACTAGTCGCCGACAGCGACTCTGCTTCGCTGCATACTCACAGCACTGCCCCGCGACCAACGAGGCCTTCTACACTATGAAAACTCTGCCCAAACCCATGCACGACAAGTTCACTCGCCGCAGGGATGAGCACGCTACGGAGCAAGCGCTTCGAGGCGACCTGGACCACATCGCTGCTGGCTACCACCTCACGGGATCATACAGCGACCTGAATGGACACCAGACACGCATCGTCATGACAGCATACGTGTCCAACCCGCCAGCACCGACAACCAATACCCCGCGTGCGCGTACAAGATTCTGGGCAAAGGACCAGCCTAGTGCTTCTGCCGTCTGTGAGTCATCGGGAAGACGCTACGCACCCCCGAGTGCCAATGCGGAGGCCAAGTACGTCGTCAACCTCCTGGCTGCTGCGACGACATCGTTCGAGCAGCTCGTTCGTCGTCGCCGTTTGGGGTACCAGCCATTCCTGCACACGCCCGTGACGCACGACGCAGTGCAAGGCAACAGGTGCTCGGTGTGTCTAAAAAACTTTGGGTTGCTGCGTCCCCAGCGGTTCTGCCAACTTTGTGCGCAGCGTGTCTGCCGCGAGTGCTCTCGGAAATTTGATGTAGAACCTGTGGCACGCAGCGTGCGCCGCAATCGCATTTGCTTCGCATGCGTCGCCAACGTGGATGCCAGCGTTTTCCACCAAGATAACCCCCTTCTGAACGCGTCGCTTAACAGGATGTCAACATCAACGACTGGGATCAGATCAAGCGAGGAAAAGCGACAGGATGTTGACACCGAAGAGGCAGCAGGCGTGAAGATATCGACAGCCTTCTACGACGTTTTACTAAAAAACGATCACGACCACAGTTCCCAATCCACAGGCGCAGAAGATGAAGAAGAAGTATCGAACACCCAAAGTATGTTTGAAGCGCAGATGCACCGACTGGATCGGAGTAGCAGCGCTGCTACAGCCTCTGCGTCGTTCTCCTCGACGCCTGGACGACAACTGGCCGATGCTCTGTTTTCGGGCAACCCATTGATCCGAGCGCAAGCGCTCGAGATAGTGCGTCAAGTGGTGAGGCAAGTGACAACCGATTCGGCGCCGACGAGCTCTACTTCCACGGCTTCATCGACTTCAACGTTCACCTCGTCGATTCCCGTGTTTCACCCCCAGAATCCCGACAGGAAAATGGTGGACAAGTATCTGGAGGCAAGGCTTCATCTCTCGAGCATCTCTCTCAGTGGCGAATCAACAATCACAGACAGCAACAGTACCAGCAATTTCCCACGTGAGCAATCAAGCTCGCTCTACAATCGTCAAGAAGTGATGCAACGCCGCCGACGCAGTACAAGCGGACAATGCTCTTCGTCCTCGATGAGGCTCGACGTCAATACTCGACCCTCCGTAGTGCCGCGTCCGTGGGCCACAACTGCGAACATGGAGACGGAGCTGGACCTTGACGACGATCTCGACTCCGCAGCATTGGACTCGATCTGCGAGGTTGCTGCCATACGCATGCGGTGCTCTGTCGCTTACATTGTCGCGCTCAACGGCTCCCACAGCGCGCAACCGCAGCGGGTGGTCGGGTCTTCCGGAGCTCCGCGTCCGTGGACGGAGGTGACAGTGTGCCCATTCTCACTAGTGGCCAACGGAAAACCGTTCGTGGTGAAGGACCCGATGCGAGACCCACAGCTGCGTCATCTTCGACTCGTGCGAGACATCGGCGTGCGGTTCTTCGCGGGGTTCCCCATCAAATCTCCCGACGGCTCCGTGGCCGCTTGCCTGTGCACGGTGGACTCCAGAGCTCGAGACAAAATCTCGTTGGACGACCTCAAGGCCATGCACGCGCTGTCCAAGCTCGCCTCCGACTTGTTCGAGGAGGAGGTGAACCCGTACACACCTCGCGGCGCCAATCACTGATGAGTGACTTCAACTTGGTTCTTCCAGTACAGAGGTCCCTCTCAATAAGTGCACCTCGTTGTTTCGATATCCCGATATTTTTGATCACTTCTTCAAAATAAGTCAGTACAGATCCACTTGCACATCTCTAATCCCTCCAAAATCGATTTGATGACCCCCTTTGCTTATTGAGAGGGACCTTGTACTACAGGCTTCAAGGACTTCAGTCCAGCTCCCGATAATCTGTGAGAAGCTCTGTTAGTGACGTGTGGCCATGCGCATGCGCCTGATCACGCGCCTCACGCGCGCCCCAGTGCGCTCAAAGGTGCCACCGACCTCTGTCCCTGAGCATCTGCCGGTTGCCAAGCCAAAAGAAGCTGCGTACGGCAATGGGACGGCGTGGGTCGGTCTCGTGACGACGGCGGCGGCGCTGGGGGTCGCTGTGATGATGTCTCACGAGACGCCCAGCAGCGAAGTGGAGTGCGGATCGAGCGGAGACTCGTGGTGGACGAGCACCAAGCCAGAGCAGCGAGGACACTACGCGCTGCTGAAGGAGCTCGGACGAGGAGGTTCAAAGGGTTCTTCTTGAGAGTGAGAGGTGTAGGAAGCTAAGGAGTCTATTCTTTTTGTTATTGATTTTGTTGATGTGAAGGCTTTTCAGTTGTTCGTCTTGCAGTTGACACGAAGACCGAGCAGGTGGGGAGGGTGGCTGAAGAATGAGTTGATCTCGCAGCAGGCTTGCTGACGCTTTGCGCTCGCTCGGTTTTCGTATATGTAGATGCTTGCAGCCAAGATTTTCGACCCGAAGAGCTCTTCCATGGAGACTATTCAGGCTGAGGTGCCTAGCGTTTGATGCTTCTGGGAAGCAACAACTGACTGAAGGGTGTTTGTGCACTGTAGATTGATATTCTGCGGCATCTTGGCACACATAAAAACATCGTGTCGCTGCACGATGTGCTATATCTCAAGGATGAGACTATTATGCTGACAGACTTGGTCGAAGGCGGCGAGCTATTTGACTATATCGTTGATATGGTAGGAACAGCGCTGCTGTGGTACGGGGCTGGCAATGGTCTAACTTGCGCGTTACTGTTCTTCTGGACAATAGGGATCAGTATCGGAGAAAGATGCTGCCCACTTTCTCCATGATGTCTGTCGAGCACTAGACTACGTGCACTCTCGTGGCGTTTGGTACGTTTTAGAAGAAGTGTCCGATATCTATGCCTGTCAAACTTTCACTGCTAAATGCTTGTGTTCTCCAGCCACCGAGACCTAAAACCCGAAAATGTATTGCTGTCCGACCGATCTACCAATGCAAACATCAAAGTGGCGGTAGGACGACTTTTTGTCACCTGAAAATGCTAGCATTCCATGATCTATTGCTACTTGCACATGCAGGATTTCGGGTTGAGTCGGCGCCAGCGTCAGGGGGAGCAAGTAGTGGAGAAGTTTCCAAACGGCACAATGTAAGTACTTGTCCCGCGATCAAACCGGACATGCTACCGGTATTGTAGTGCTATAGCTCATACTGTGCACTTTACGTGTGTACAGTGCGTACTGGGCCCCTGAAATCATCACGCGTCAACCTCAGGATTTTGGCGTTGACATGTGGGCATTTGGTGTACTGGTAGGCGGATCGATATACGTTGTTGAAGTCGATTCAATGATTTACACGTTTTTTTGCTTTGCCAGGCGTACATCACACTTACCGGTGTGCACCCGTTTGATCCAAGAGGTGACAGATCAGATGCAGAAATTGTGAAGGAAATCGCAGAAGGAAATTATGATGGTGAGGCTGATAGCTTTGATTCGATAAAGGCGAGAGACTTACGGCTCGTTGTACTTGCTGTACGTTTGGGAGAGCAGTGGAGAACCAATGGTACAAGGACCTCTCTGCTGACTCAAAGGATTTCCTGACGCAGCTATTACATTCGGATCCGTCCAAACGACTGACCGCTGGGCAAGCACTGCAGCACACGTGGCTCAGCGGCAACAGCACATCCACGGAGCCTCTTGATAGCGGTCACACTCAGCGACTACTATCCTACCAGCGTCTGCAACGGCTTCGCGCCAACATCTTGGCAGTCATTATGGGTGTGCAGCACGTGAAATTTGAGAAAACTGACGAAAAGCAGCTTGTGTCACATCGGACGTCAACCGTCAACATGGACATGTTCAAGGAAACGTTTGCGCTGTTTGACAAAGACGAATCTGGCTGTATTGATCGAAATGAGCTGAAGAGTATGCTGTTGGCCCTCGGGCAGCAGCTTTCCAGGTTAACTGAGCGCTGTTATCTGTTTATGTTTATATTTTTATTTCTCTATGCTGACTGAATATTGGCACTGTGTATCCGTAGCTCTGAGGTCGACGATATCATGCGGCAAGCGGACACGGACGGTGACGGCAAGATCTCGTTTACAGAATTCGTGAGCATGATGAATCAGCGACTATTCCGTCGGTTCGTGTAGTCTTTTCCTTTATTCATGGCTTGAGAAGAAATGTCTAACCTACACTCATTTGTTAGTGGCGATCTGACAACTGGAGATCTTAAAGCAGCTTTCGATGTACGGTTGACAAGCCCGCTGATTACTATGGAGCTTGCACTTACAGGTTGCAACTTGCTGCCTTGCACAGACTTTCGACGCTAACCATGACGGGTTCATCTGCAGCAGCGAGCTCGCACACATTCTTCATCTGCTCGGCAACAAGCACATCAGCAGCGACGAAATCTGCAAGATCATCGAAGCAGCAGATAAGAACGAGGACGGGAAAATCGACTACGACGAGTTCTGCGCCTTGATGCAGCAAAACACGGGTTGAGACGTGCTCTAAAGGGTACTTACGGACGTAGTGGAGGTCCCAAAGTTACATGCGATGGAAATCAGGGCAAACGGAGGGTGCACCCGGAAAAGCTCTGCAAAAACAAGTTGAAGTTGACCTGGTACTCGGTTCGAAATGCGGCCTTGCGATTGGAGGGAATTGCGATCTGTGACGTGGCGCGAGCGGCGACTTTGCCCAAGTGCAGCTTTCATTTAAGTCCCATGGCGTTAGTCACTGCAATTCGTGCTGCTTCTTGTGTGGGTGGATCCAATGCAGCACGCTTCTGCTTTCATTATCGCTGTTTTTGCAGTTGGTTGCCGAGACACAATCGATCGTGAGCCGCATAGTCGGGGGCAATCAGACACCCATGCGGTGCCGTTCGAATTGACGTGGTCGCTCGCCGCCATGCGATATCAACCATATGCTGAGCTTGGCTTGGACATGAGGAAAAGTGGTCAAAACGATGGTTTTACTGAAAATGTTCAAGTAAGAGTCTTCCAAACCCGATAAATTTCAGTCTGACAGGACTAGCACATATGAAAGTCAGGCTGTGTATATGCTGGGCAAGCCTCTGTTCGTTTGTTTTCGCTGATATACGCACGTTGAGAGTATCCGTTTTCTCGGTGGAAACATTCATCGATTATCTGAAAAGATAGTCGATGAATTTTTCAGCAAAGGGACGATCGCCCTCACAATACGTTACAAGGGGCAGAGGGCAGAGATGGAGGTGCCCACGGATGTAGCAGAGAGCGCGTCGCCCGTGAAGCCCCACGCGGAGTCGCCGCGGGATACAGTTATGCCCACAGGCGCAGACGTGAGCCCGTCCACCCCCACGAAGCAAAGCGAGAGCGACGTGGCGGAGGTGGAGACGGAGAAGAGCCCAGCGGCGGAGCGAGAGCTGCACAAGACCCACGAGGATGGAACTGAGTCGGACAAGGCGCGCACAGACAGCGATGATGACGAGGAGGAACCCGTAAAGCAGCCGTCGAGTCCTGTAGAGCTGCAAGAGAAGTCCGCGACTCCGGTGGAACAGCATAACATGCCGGTAGAGCCAGTGGAGCAACCCACGACTCAAGTTGAGCGGCCTACGGCGTCTGAAGAGCATCCTACGACGCCTGTAGAGCAAGAGGATCCTGCGACTCCGATAGAGCAGCCTACAACCCCGGTTGAGCAGCCTACGACTCCCGTAGAGCAGTCCACAACACCGGTGCAGCAGCCTACGACGCCTGTTGAGCAAGAGGAGCCTGCGACTCCTAAAGAGCAGCCTACAACGCCGGTTGGGCAGCCTACGGCGCCGGTGGAGCAGCCTACGATGCCTGTTGAAGAGCAGGAGGAACCTACAACACCAGTGGGTGAATATCCTATTGAACAGAGTTTCCAGGAGGAGGAGCAGGTTGCCGACGTGGCTCAGGAGTTGATGCAGCCGCTGTCTCCTGTTGCTATGCCTGCCGCGATCAAAGAAGAGGAAAAGATGCAGATACAACAGGATTATGGAGTGGGGGTTCAGACTCACGAAGTCGAATTGGTGATTCCTTCGCCGAAGCGCCCGGCGCCATTGAACCTTGTGCAACACGATATTGATGACGAGACAAGCGACAGTGACGAAGAAGAGGGTGGAACTGCAGGTGGAACTGCAGGTGAAGCTGAGGAAGGTGCGGACCTGGGCACGCCGTTAGGCTATGGCGGTGCTGCGGACTTTGGTGAGGGACAAGACGATTTTGCATCGCATCGCTTCTTGGGCCCAAGCGTGGCTTCTGATTCGTCGTCAGTTCGCGCGCTGCACAGCATACGACATGTTGCTCTCCATGACAAGCCGCCTCGCTTCTCGAGTGAGGCACCAGTCGTTCCGGCGAGCTCGGGTAGTTTGACGAGCAGTGGCGAATCGTCTGGGCGTAATTCGTCGAGCGCAAGTCATTCACATGCACCTGATGCAAAGTCTGGGCTGCGCTCGCAATCTGAAGCGGACTACATGGAGCATCCGCTCAACACGTACGCTTTGACCTTCACGGAGCCTGTGCTGGGCTTTAACACGAACGTCGTAGTGTCGCTGGAGAATGAACTACTGGTTGAGGTTTGGAGTGTGGAGAAGGACAGTCCTGCGCAGCGTGCAGGCGTTGTTGTGGGCGATTATCTTATCACCGTGAATGGGCAAACTATTGAGCCGCACATGACCAAGGAGCAGGTGTTCGAGATCATTCAAACGTCTACTGTTCCGCGTACGCTGGTATTCCAGCGTGACGTGCACGACAAGGACTCACAGTCCAAGAGTCTGCCTGACAAGAAGAACTCGCCTGCGAAGCCGCTTATGGGTCGGCTGGGTGCAGCTATGAGTCAGGGAGCATCTATTATCGGTTCGAAGTGGAAACGCAAGAAAACGATCGTACATGCGAACTCTTTCTGCGATGGCTGCGGCATGGATCCTATCGCTGGTGCGCTATGGACTTGTAGCGTATGTTCAAACTACAACCTGTGCAGCGAGTGCTACGACTTGGGTACACACGGCATGGAGAACACAGAGCAAATGCAGGCGCTCAGCGAGGCCATTGTGCAGTATAAGCTACAGAAGAAGTGTAAGCATTTCACGCCCGAGTTCCTCCTATCGCTTCGCCGCGATATCTGTAAGGGACGACCGGACAAGTTCGAGTACCTGGGCGAGTGGATTGCCAATATTGTAGTGGGAACGTCAGCAGCCAAGATCACAGTACGAGGGATCGAGATCCCGTCCCTCCCGCCGGCGTCTCGCCAGCGATTCGTGTCGTACCTCATGCCGCTCGTGTCTAACCGAACCGATATCGAGGTGAACATTGAGTGGCTACCGGACGATGCGGACCATGTGAATGCTGCAGGTCGTGCAAGCGTGGATCGAATGAGTGCCGGCGCGTATGCCAGCGGTGACGAGGAAGGTTCGGACGATGTCCATGATAACTTAGAGAAGCTGCGCATCTGGATTTCCGACAAAAAGACCCGCACCACGTCGCCTTTTGCGTGAGACGCCCGATGGGGATATGTGCATGTGGTGACGTGGAGACAAGCAGGCCAAGCTGGCAAGTCGAGCACGTCTTCGAGAAAGGGACCAGGCACTGACGACACTCAAGTCACGTATATCACGTCCTGCCGCGACCCCAACCTAGCGAGCGTAGTTTAGCTACTAGTAGAGACAGCCTTTTGTAGAGCTTCGATTTGAATAAGCAACAGCATGGCAACCTATGTAGCCATGTGTTCAATTTAGTGAACCATAACTGATACGTGTTCGTATTCTATAACCTCTCCAAATAGATGAAGCTGTCTATCATTTTCGCCAGCTCCTAGTCGTGTGGCAGCAAAGAGGCCGTTGCTCTCCACAACTCACAAGATGCTTGCTTCATTGCGTTCGCAGATGGGCGCGCTGGCGCTCCGCCCGGCCGCCGGTAGCGCTTTCGTAGGGCGCGCCGCCCGGGCGAAGATGTCCACGACCGTCGTGGAGGGCGAGGCCGCTGCGGACGACGACACGGCCGCGTTCCTAAGCTCCACGTCCCCCGCCGAGTCGCGCACCGTTAAGACGGTGAAGCGTGCCATCCGCGCCAGCCCCCGCAAACTCTCGTATCTGGCGCAGCAGATCCGTGGACTTTCGGCCAGCGAGGCCATTTTGCAGATGAAGTTCTCGCCCAAGCGCAAGGCCGAGATCTTCCAGAAGACGGTGCAGAACGCCATCAACCTGGCTGACATCAAGTACCAGATTGAGCCGGAGAACCTCATGGTGTCCGAGTGCTTCGTGAACAAGGGCACCTTCCTCAAGCGTCTGCGGATCATGGGCCGAGGTGCGTTGAGACTGTAGTTGGACTGTGAGCAGAGATTGACTAACGTTGATTGATTTTGATGTTGCAGGACGTTCGGGTGTGATGCACCACCCGCACACGCACCTGACGGTGATACTGCGCGAGTTTGACCCGTCCAAGAAGCCGCTGAACCGCCACCTGACCAAGAAGCTGGCGCGCGAGAACGCCAAGAAGCAAGGGGCGACCGCGGAGGAGTAGATGGAGAGGTGCAACATACAGAACAGGATGCTCAATGAGAATTGCACGTCGCGCGGAGGATATTGCTCTTGCTAGATTGCTCGTAGCGACACCTCCATGTAGACAGAAGCGACATTTCTATTTTTCGTACATGCACAACAATTGGTGTCCCCCACGGTACTGTTCCGACCCATGATTACGTAGTGGATCCACGTGGCAAAAAGTCGCAGCTTTACTCGCTTTCACAAGGCGGTCTATCGTGATTTTCTCGGTAGCATCAAACTATTGTGTCCGTTCCAGTCCCACTTGGATATCGGCAATCGTCTCCTCATTTTCTCTCTCGCTGTCCAGCCCCCAAACCAGAGAACACTATACAAAAGCCATGAAGTGGTCGGAACAGCTCGGCGCCAAGCTCCTGACGAAGGACGGCCTGCAGGACACGGACTACAAGCTGGCCGGCAAGAAGGTGGTGGGCTTCTACTTCAGTGCGCACTGGTGCCCGCCGTGCCGCCAGTTCACGCCCTTCCTGAGCGCCGTGTACGACGACATGATCGAGGAGCACCCGGAGTTCGAGCTCATCTTCGTCTCGTCGGACCGCGACCCAGCCCAGTACAGCGAGTACTTCGGCGAGATGCCGTTCCTGGCGCTGCCCTTCGAGGAGCGCACCGCCAGCCAGGCTTTGAGCACCAAGTTCGGCGTCACGGGCATCCCCATGCTGGTTTTTGTGGACAGCGAGGGCAAGGTCATCACCATGGATGGCCGCACCGTCGTCGCCAACTCGCGTGGCGACGTGGAGGCACTCTGGGAGCAGCTCACGAAGTAAAGAAGCTGCGGCTCTGCTCTGACGCGGTCAGTTGACGGCCGACTGGAGTGCATTAGTTGCCTTCTCCTACTTCTTCTTGAAAGAAATTCATGTCCATTTGCTATGATTCAGTTCGTTGTTGAGGGTGCTGTTACTTATGCAAGATTTAGGATATCTGCGAGCGGCGGAGGCTTCGAAGAAGGGAAATTTTGGAGGTGATGGAGACGGGTACGACGTTCTTGTGGTTGTAGCTGGACTTGTCTGGAAGACGACGCTCGTCCTGCTTGGGTGCAGGTGATGAAGGTGTGAAGCAGGTAGTTTGTGGAGGAGCGCTGGAGAGCTCTGGGTAATGGCCGATCCCGGCACCGCCACGCAGTGTCATGACGCGGCGACAATTGCCAGATGAAGGCTCTGGGAAGAGGCCGTGCAGCACTGCGCTCGTCTGGAAGAATTGGTCTCGAAGGCGACGATGCCGACGATCGCGCTGGAAGCTGGATGATGCTCGGGCCTGACCTGCCTCGTGCGTCGTCTCCAGCACGGCTAGACGACTCCAGTGGGCGTCTGGGTCTAAGAGCTGCGAGATCCTGGCGTCGATGACTTGCAGCATTCGATCCATTTCTTCCGAAACACACGAGAAGCTCGTCGGATACTGCAAACGCACTAGTGTCTCGACGTCTACGCGAAGAGCGAGCAGCAGTAGCGGCACGAGCACGGCAAGTTGAGGTCGAGGTGTTGAATGCTCTTTGCGCTCCATTTTAGCTCGAAGCATGGCAAAGCGCTGCACAATGGAGACGAAGAGTGCATCTTGGTTATGCCTGCTCAGTATCGTCTCCCTGGCTGTGGTGGGGGAGTGTATTACAGTGAGGAAGAGGTAACGCACAGTGCTCTGGACGAGTTCTACCATGGCGGGGCTGAGCAGGGTTTCGTAAAGCACGGTACGCGTGTGCTCAGCACCCTCGGGCAGACCTAGTGACGTCAATGGCAGAGTAAGGTAGAACTCATGGTGCATTTCGGACACGGTTTCTGTGCTTGGGTTCGGCGGTACGGTGCGTTCGTCTACAGATTTGAGTCGTCTCTGCGTCTCCCATCTGCCGACAGTTCCTTGAGCTGTTGTTGTACCCGGCACTGCGCTCGGGTCCCTGAAATGCGACGTTTGGTTCGGCGTCAAACCTGCATCAACCTCCAAACGAGTACCATAAAGTTGTAGCACGTCAGGCTCGGGCGGTGGTGTCGCCAGCTTGAACGGCAGCAAGAACTTGCGCTTCATGTCGTCGAATGTGAAGCACACCGTGCCAATTCGATACACGTACCGAGATTGCTGGCCGCGCAGCTGACGCCTCGGCGATAGCTGTTGTGCCTCGATCCCCGTTGGCTCATACTGTTTAGTACCCCGAGCTTCAGTTTTCAATGGAGTTGCCCCCACTTGAGTCAGAGCTTTCGGATTCAAGTCAATGGCCAACATATCGGCCAGAGATCCACGCGATTTCCAGGCTGCGGACACAGCACATTTCTCCAGTGGCAAATATTGCAACACCATTGCAATGTTTTGCGGAGTGGAGTTGGCGTCAATCTGCTGCAAGTAGCGGATGGCGAACTCATCTTTGACTGCTTGAGTCAGTCGGGGCGGCAGAGCAGCCGGCGTGTGCTGCGCTTTGAGCGGGATAGACACGTGCAGCACCTGCACTGCAGTAGACGCGTCGACATTGTCCTGCTGAAGCGACACAGCTCGGCGAGACCGAGCTGGGGGCATCGGCCGCATGGTCTGGTGCACGATGTCTTCAACAAAAAATAGTCTCTCTCTCCTATTGGTGGATATTTCCAGCATTATTTTGATTGGACAATACTCTATTTGAATTTTGAATGGCAAAAAAGGCGAGCACTTCCACAAGACTTGGTCTTTGTATGCTCTCCCGCTTTCCAGTTCAAGACAAGTCTCCGAGCTCCTAGTTGACGTTCTTGCCCCTTATCATGGCGCCCACGACGCGCCCCGTGTATGACCAAGACCCGGACGCGCTGTTTCGTGGTGTGGCCGCTCCCGTGACTCGAGTGCGCGCGATTTCGTCCACCGATCGTCTCCTAAGGCCCACGAAAGCGTCGCTAGCAGGCTCAAGGGCGAAAGCGCTGACTGGGAAGGAGAAGGAGTTGGCAGAGGCGCGCGAGGTGACACGTAAGCGGCGTCGGCTGGCGCGTGTGGCCAAGGAGAACGGCCGTTTGACGATCCCCAAGTCGCCCAAGTTTCACAAGATGAAAAAGGCCGCACCCCGCTCACGCGCCGACATGTTGACGAGGACGTCCCGTGAGCTGCTGGAGATTGCGGCCATCCGCAAGCGCATACAGTCCCAGAAGCGCAAGACGCAGAAATATCATGACGCTACAACGCACGGATCTGCACCTGGAAAGAGCGACCTGTTCTCCCAAGCCCTTTCAGCCAGTGGAGGTGTGGGCGTCCCGGCGGTGCGACGCACGAAGCTCACGACGCCTGTGGGTTTTGAGTTTCAGATCGACAAGCGCGCGGCAGCGGCAGAGACTCGGAAGAGTCTGAAGAGGAAGAGCGTGGCAGTGACGGCCAAGGACGAGGAGGCGTCGGCGGAGGACGGGAAGGCTGAGGCCGAAGAGAAAGAGCCGCCGCTCAAGCAGCGACGAAAGTCGGCAGCCGCAGAATGGAGTGAGATGGATAATGCGTGATGTGGCTATCGAGCAGCATCTAATTTAATGCCAACAGCACCTTCGATAACGGTTAGCCTCCCTCTGTACGAAAGTCTTACGGAACCCAGTCAGATTGAGAATCCCCCCAGGAACACCACGGTGCAGGCTTCACCGCTTGAAGAACCAGCCCCGGAGAACTAGTTCCTGCTGAGCATTAGCTCGTTCATCAGGTAGATGTTACGAGACCCGTTAGCGTCCCGGTCGCACACGTAGCCGCAAGTGCGGGCGCCTGAGGACCTTCTGTCTCGTTAACCCGCGGTTGATTCTCGAGCAGAGCGAGCAGGTCTTGCTAGTGAACGGCTCGTGCACACAATCAGTCAGCCTCCGGTCCTGGCCATCTTCTTTTCCAGCATCTTCTTAACTTGTACAGCGACCAAGTCAGTATCATCCGAGCCGTCATCCTGGAGATGCCGCGAGGACGGGCATCGGGGTGATTTCGGAGTCGTACCATCACCAACACTCGGGACTCGAGCAGTAGCACCTCGTGGTAGGTGAGGGATAACCACTTGGTGACCTTCTGATGGAAATCCTCCACTCTACGCTTGATCTGCTGGTGCGTAGCGTAAATGGTCTTGTTCATCCGATGCCGCTTGCGCTTGTTTCTCTCGCGAGTCTTGCGGGACTGAAGGCGGTCGATGGAGGCGAAGCACCTTTCGATCTGCCTCTCCACGTCGTACACGGCCACAGCGAATCCGTCCGTGTCATAGATGGAGATAAAGTCTCGTACACCAGGATCGATGACACAGACACGAGAGCTACCCGAATCTCGGGACGCACAGATAGAACTTGCCGGTGCGTACAAATTGCAGGCGTACGGCTGCTGTCGCCTGGGGAAAATTCTCTTTGGTGTCGATGCCCTCTTCGGTGCTTTTGTGGAAGCCGAAGTATCGAAGATGGAAGCGAGCTCGCTTCCCCGCACCCGTCCAGAGAAAATCTGTTGCTTGGATCTCGATGGACGTAGAGTTATCCTTCCTTGTCTTCCGACGGAGACTTCTAGGTGCGTGGACCGGTAGTTGCAGCCGTTGAAGTGCATGATAGGAGGCCTACGCCGAATGGATTGCTTTCTGAAGTCTAGGAAGACCGAATCCAGCACTTTCGAGTGCACTTCCAAGTGGTATGCTAGTAGGTAGTTTGTGAGGGTTCGTTTGGTACGGATTGGCCGGTACCGACGTGAGAGCTCTTGATCGCTCAGCCAGAAACAGTCCTCACTCGATTGCTTCACGGCTTCATTCCAGACCGCTCGGTGCGTGGCAAACATCTTCTTCAGGAGTTCACGCTGGGTCGTCGAAGTCGAGATCGCGCATCGGAGACGGACTCGTTGCTGAGGTTCCTCAGACCAAAGAAGGACGTGCCCACCAGTGGAAGGGCAAGTTCGCCCCCGGGGTCACCGCTCCGCTCCGAGAAGTCCTCGGCAACGGGTAGCCACACCTCCTCGGCGAGCCTCTCGACGTCTTCATCCCAGCAGGCTGGTCGATCCATCGCTTGAACTTCTTGTGTCAAATTGCGGATGAGCGGCTCATGGCACTCGCCCGGCAGTCGGTCTGCATGCATGAGACTCGATTGTCTTCGGGTACGCGCCCAAGAAGCCACCGCTAAAATGTGAAGACACCGGTAATCCCCTCGATTGTCTTCCGGCTACGCGCCCATGCCGCAACCAACTGCGAACGCTTGGCTCAGACGGATTGCTTCTGGTTGGAACGGCCTAGCTAATCGCGCCGACTGCAGCGCGCTGCTGTCTTAGCGCATATGTTGCCCCGTGTTGCGCCAGCGATAGCCTTGAAAACCAACTGACGCGCTTTGATACGTCTTCATCGCGGCACAATATACCGTCCGCTATTGTCAGGAAGTCGGCCACGTTGCAAGTGACAAATCTCGACCCAGATGTAGGCAGATGGCTCAGATGGACAGCCCCCGACCGGCGGTACCTTCAGTGAGGACCTCAGGACCGCCCTGAGTCAGGACGGTTCTGCTTGCTGCGCAAAGCTGCTCTTCACCCAAGAGCGCACCTAGCCATGGTGCTCTTCGCGGCTAATTCGGACTCCCGAGTCGGAGCTCCTCCTCGACAGGCACTGCTCTGCGCAATGCAGTGCAACCGCCGACGGTCTCTCGTGTCGCACGCAGCCATATCCGCCGCATGATCCGACCGCGACACCTAGCATTCCCGCGGCGGCAATGGCGGCGCCGAGCTGCGATGGTCTCCTGCCGAGCGAAAGTTTGGCCGAGCGAAAATTGGCCCACAAAAAAAGATTTGCGGGGGGATGGGCACTACTTTACGCTGTTGCATAAACTATTTCAGTACACACAACCACGGATCCAGGAGGACGAAGCCCAACGAAAGTTCGTTGCCCGTGACAAGTCTGGACGAGTCCCGACGGTCACAGCGAGGGGCGACTTGCCTCAACGCGCTGGACTGTGAAGGCGCTGTTTACAGCGAGGCACATTGAAGTGGCGGTATCTGCGGCACGCTGCTCGCAACATTGCTGCGGAGACTAGAGAGTTGCGTAGCTCGCAGCCATGCCGCTCGCGGGCCACCCCCATCCGTCGCAGGATGGCAGGAATCCACTCAAAAAAACACGTTTGCCACTGCGGCGACGGCGGCGCTCTTGCCGCATCCCGCGGAAGGAAAGCGGCGTGCATGCATGCCCGCAGTGGAAGCGGCGGCTGGTGTCTCATACACAACCAGCGTTCGTCGAAAGCCGAGTCAGCAACCAGCGCATGATGCCCGTGGCAACTGTGCAGGACTAAAGCCATGCGAGACCGGTGGGAGAAGAGGCGGTTGCAAGCCGAAGGAGGCCGAAGGAAGCTCGATCGGCGCAGTGCGTCAGGCTCAGCGGAGTGGTGCCATGAAAGCGCTGGCGTTGAGAACGCCGCTGTTAAAAAAAGAAATCCCAAGCAACTTCAACGCCTGCTGCAGCGTCAATTTCCCACGCAGACTCGCCGATCTTTTTCTGGCGAGTGGCACCGCCAAGATGAATAAAAAAACGGATATAATCGCAGCGACCTGCGGAGCGACATGAGTGTGTCGCAGATATGACACAACAGAGGCTTTTAAAGTAATTTATTAAATGGTCTCCGTATCAGTTGGTTTTCAAGGCTATCGCTGGCGCAAATCGACCCAACTGACAGGCAGCATATGCGCTAAGACAGCAGCTCGCTGCTGTCGGCGCGATTAGCTAGGCCGTTCCAACCAGAAGCAATCCGTCTGAGCCAAGCGTTCCAACATCTGCGCATGGAGGCCCCTGAAGTCATCTCAGAGCCACCAGACGCGCACGAGGAACGCCAACGCGAAAGTATGCAGGTCCTTTACGTTGCAACAATGCTCCTGCGATGATGCAGCTTGTCCACCAGGTTGCTGTTCCAGCGGAGAAATGCATTTCGCATCGACGGTTTTGGCGCTGCAACTCGCAGTATCATACTGAGATGAAAACAGCAAATATCGACACCTGGATAGCCGTGCAGTGTTTTGTGCAGGCCTCTGAGCGGCGCGACTACTGTGCTCCGCAAGTTGGCATTGAAAGCTGTTTTCAGCGTTCAAGCTGCGAGGCAATTGGTGCTGAAAACTTGCGGCGCGGGATAAATTACCGTGAGATACCGCAGCGCACAGACAGACGAGCCAGTCGTACTTTATACGGGTGCACAGCTGCTATTGGTCGATCTTTTCGCAAGGAATCGCTCTGAGCCATATATTACCCCTACCCGCTCTAGACGGAGCCCATCCCCCTCCAGCGTGTCAAGGTGAGGCAAAGCTAAAAAAGTGTCCAAGCGGGCAGCCTGGTCACATCAATCAACTCCATTCCCGAATTTCGCTCGAGCCACGCACGTAGCCCAGCGCCACCACTACAGCAACCATAGCCGCCCCCGCCGCCATGATCATGATGCCCGCCAGCGTAGGCAACCTCGTCGTGGCGCCCGCGCCTTCGACGCCGATCACGCGCGGCCTCTGGTCCGAGCAGGAGCACGAACAGTTCCTGCACGCCATGAAGATGTTCCCTACGGGTCCGTGGCGCTCCATCGCCGCCTTCATCGGCACGCGATCCATCAAGCAGGTGCAGACCCACGCGCAAAAGTACCAGCAGAAGATCAACCGCCGGCGACGCGGCTTGCGCAAACAGAAGAAGAAGTTTGTGCGCCCCGAGCACCGCGTGGACGCTCACGCTACGGGCTGCATCCAGCGCGTCAAGAACTTCACCATGCAGGGCTCTCCGCGCTCGCCCTCGGCCTTTCCCATTGGCGCTATGTCTCCAATGAGCGGCGGTTTTGGCCAGCTTCTTACGGGCGGTTGCAGCCCCGTGGCCAGCGACGCCGGCAGCAGCACCAGCAGCATTTCTAGTCTGGACCTGGACACCGACACGGACGCAGTGTTGCACAACCTGGAGCCGCTGCCGTTCACATCTGGAGTTTCCTACGACGAGCTCCTGGCTGACGATGCCTACCGGCAAGACGTGCAGGAATCCATTGACCTGCTTCTCGCCTAATTTATTGCGCCAATGCGGCAATCCGTAACCCTTCAAGAGCACGGCAGTACCAGCCGATCGCAGAGAGATAATATCATTTATACACTCGTTATCCTTAACCTTGCTGTCTAATATGTTAGTCATGAACTACTCACACCAAAGCGCACGACGCTCGCGAGAAAGCAGAAGCAATGCGCCATTCAGGCTGCGTCCACGGTGCGAGCGAGCTCGTGCCGACAGATCGAGACGCTCTCAGCGTGGAAGAGGATGCAGCACAAGCTGAACGAGATTGAGAAGAGCAAGATCTAATGTGCGCACTTTCGAAGCGGCAGTTAGGAGCAGTTTCACACCACACGCTGGTCATGAATGAATGAATCACGTCCAAAATGGCAGTGACTCAACGCCAAGGAGACCGTTTTTGGCAAGTGGACCCCCCTGCAAATCACTGCATCTGCAAAGAGGAAAAGAGCCGTCACAAAAAACTCCGGCGGCTCAATCGATCAACTGAAGTCTCAACCAAAACAATTTCGCCTTGGTGTTTGCCAAACATTGTTGGTGCCTTACCATCGGCATTATGCATGTATCATCAGGGTACTGCTCTCGTCACTAGGCGCTGCAATTGAAGAGGCTTTCACTGGTATATGCTGCAGGCAGTACACAGATTCGTAGGATCCCCTGGGCGGCATCGGAGAAAACCAGAAACCGCAACGTACTGCGTGACTTAAAAAGCAGGTCGACCGGTTCAGGAAGGGTGCCTGCCCACAACTGGAAAAGGTCTGTAGCAAAATTACGACGAAAGGCTCAGATGATGAATGAAAGAAGTATTTGTGAATGCCACCGTAATAGCGGGTGTCTTCGTGCATATATTGCACTTGAATCCTTTGTCCCCAGTTCGCCAGGATCACGGTCGGCAGTTCTAAGCAGTGGTTTGCAGTGTGTTGCCCGGACCGGTAATAAAAATGACCAACACAGCTCGAGTCAAACACGGCGCTGCGTGTCCATGCAGCGATGCAGTTGAATAATTGATAACGTGTAGACTGCCTTCAAGGGTGGACCTTGATGGGTCGTAGCTGGCGAAAACGCACGAGATATCGTCCGCACTGGCAAGCAATGTAAAGTGCAATTTGAACCAGGTGTACCCACAACAAGTGTACTTGCATCAAGTGCGACTCCAGACTTGCTAAATGGTAGGCTTCAGATTGCCGACCGAGTGGGCTACACGATTTGACTCTGACATGTGAGTACTTCGAAGTAGTCGTTACTCGAGCGATTTGCCACTGTTGGTTTTACACGAGTCGATCACTTCGTACAAAGGTTTTACTGCAAAGTTTTTCAACCGAGGACGCTGCCTTATCGATTCCGTGGTAGAGATTGGAGCCAACGGCTTGGTACAGTTTGCCGGACAGGTGTGGGGGCCGATAGCAACCCTGTATCGGCATCACCAGCGGCATCAGCATGCGGCTCCACAGAGCATTGATGCGTTTGAGTGGTCAGGACGACCGCGCTGAGAACAAAGACGCAGAACTGAACAACAAGCAGATCCAAGACACCGCTGCACGCTGCACCAGTCGTTTCGGCGTTCAGGCACCGAGTTGAAGCAACGTCATAGACATGCTGAACGAGTTGAATCTACAAGAGCTTCAATGCATCGGCAACTGTACACTGCAGTCTGTACTACAGACTCTGCAGCACGCCAAGCTGCTGGTTGGCATTCTTGCAGCAATTCACTCGCGGCGATTTGAACCGCAAGTCTCGATGCACGGCGGCATCGGCATCGACCGGCTCTTAAGGTGGAGATTCGAGGCGCTCAACGCGAGTAAGTTGGCGATCTTCTTCGCCGCTCCATGAACACGATCGATCAAATCCCACAACATGGCTACGCCACGCAACGCGCGTCACGGCCTTAGGAAAGTAATCCCACCGATAGGATGCATGCCATCTCCTGCTTCGACTGGAAGTGGTGGCAAGGCATCGTCTTGGTGTCCCATGAAATCCTGCCTTTCGATCGTGTTCTCCTCGATCAAGAGCGTCGAGGCGCTAGAGCCAGCAGTCTAGGCATGCTGCAGCAAGGAGACTGCCGTGGCAACCAACGGATACATGAAGTATTAAATACATGTACCGTAGTGCATCGCTGTCTGCCCATCGGCGAGGATCAGGAAGCCGGCGTGCGTTCCAACACCGATTGAAGCCGTGTGTCGTGCACCGGCATCATACATGTACACTGTAGTGCGTGGCGTCAGTTCTCTCGAGTTTTGCCCTGGAGAACTTCTCCACGAAGACACTTGGCCCGCAGGAAGCGAAGGTTGTTTAGTTTTTGCGCGGCTGTATCGCCATGACAGTGGTGGCACTTCCTGGCGCCATCGAATGTGCTAGTTTGAACTTGATCAAGCTCGAATATGACAAGGAAGAAGAGTGCACTGGACCAGCACGCGAGGCCACCACATCTCGGTTGCACTGCAAGCAAATGACACCCCGGTCCGAGGGTGGGCACACCGTTGTCGAAGGATCAAGCGGGGGCTGTAGTGGCGAGAAGCCGATCCGCTCCAAGCCCCCACCGATAATGGCTTGTATTGGCAATCCCTTTATGATATAAATATGAAGTCACCGCCTCTGCAAGGCGTGCTTGATCGCGGATACCTCACCAAGTATGACGGGTCTACCCCATCGCCTACTGCACTAACAGCAACTGGTGCTCAGCTGCAGGATTATATCGACAGGTAGTCGATCAGGAAGTCTAGTGACTCGCTCACGGTCGGGATGTGGACAGGGTCCAGATCGATGTCATCACCAAAGTCCAGGAACGGCAGCGGCAAGAAGTCGTCGGTCTTCATATCTACGTCGGTGCCGCGCGGGCTGCTGTGGGCCTCGCGGGGCTCCTGTTTCACCACGTTCTTCTTCTGCAGCGGCTCCAGCTTGACGCCACTTGCTCGCGAAGACGACTTCCTACTTGCTGCCACGAGTTTCTCGGCAGCGCAGTCCACCAGTTTGCAGAGCTCCATGGTGTCCTCGTCGATGCGGTGCTCGGGACGCACGAGTTTTTTCTTGGATTTGCGCAGGCCACGCAGGCGGCGCGACACCTTCTCCTGGTACTTTTGCGCGTGGGTCTGCACCTGACGCACTGAGCGCGTGGCGATGTGGTCGGCAATGGTCTTCCACGGGCCCTTGGGGTAGAGCTTCATGGCCTCGAGGAAGCGGTCGTGCTCCTCCTGCGACCAGATACCCTTGGCTGTGGGTGACATGGACTTGGCCTTGGGTTTGGTGACCGACAACGGCGAACTTGATCCGGCACCAATCATCTGCATGATGAAGTGGGGCTTGACACGAACAGGAACTGCTAGCGAGCTGCTTTGCCGCGTACTACTCGATGCGAGGCGAATTTGAGAATGACAGCTCCGTTCATGTCGGCACATCCAATGTCGGTTGATCCCCTCTGGTCAGTAAACAAATCCCTTGTGGCTCGGTTCTGGGACCTACCGACATTTCGCTTATGTGCGAGAAAAACAAAGCATGAGTGCTCTGCTCGGCAGTCGCTCGCTCACTGGCAGCGAGTCGCTGTCTTCGCTGACGTGTGGCACGGAGGCCGAACAGTTGCCTGCGCTCGCCATCCCCGCACAAAAGTCCGGCGGGCTGCAACTGGAGCGGAGGAAAAAGTGAGGGGCTCTCAAGGGAAAGGCCCGGGGCGGACAACCCGACCTGCGATCGCCGGCAACAACCCCAGCTTGATTAACCAGAAGTTACTTACTTTCCTGCCCAAGTGCAAGCAAGCTACGGTATCGTGGGCAAGCAAGCGGCTTGACTGCTCGTGTCGCCCGCTCGAGCGCAACGGGGATGGCGAGCTGTAGCGATGACGCCCATGCTGTGCTTGAAGATGGTGCAGCATAGATTGCCAGCGCTCGCAATCGACAAGCCCAGCGAGTTTCTCGCGAAGCGTACAATATCCGAGCATGTCGCTGGCTCATAATCGGAGGTGTTTTCTGCGAGCCCCGTCCTCCACGGGAGCCCGTGAGGATGGCCACGATATATGCGCTGGCCTCGGCTCGGCTCGCGAGTCGCGGCCCAAAGTCAACGGCGATTGCAATGCGGACCCGAGAATCAATTGCCGTTGACTTGAGATCATCTCGGCGACGTGCAGCGCCGGGCGGGTCGACTATTTCGGGTCATCATAAATACACTTTTTGGGCGATCTTGTGGCCGGCCCGGCCATGGCAACATACAAGTAGCAAGTCTGTGGCAGCGCCGGAAGAATATCTCGAGCCTGCACACGAAGCGTGTTGTTTCTATGGGCCGGATGACAGCTTCAACAGCAACACCGCCACGGCGGCCGTGTCGAAAAATGTGAAGACATTTGCGCGCCGCCAGCCGTTTAGAACGCGTCGATAGCGCGGGCAGTGCGGTGCTTATGGCGCTCGCAGCACTGACAGTCAAGTGCGTGGGAGCCCAGAACAGCGGTATTTTGGGCTCAGGGCATCATGGTCCATGCACTTCTGAAGATTTTGTGAAACGCAAATGGCTGGCTAATACGACGGCACACGCCTGCAGCGCGGCCAGTCCTTGGGGTTCTGCCCGCTCAGGTTGTTGTCGTCGCCGGTGAAGCAGCGCCAATGCTGCTCGGATCGGGCCTCGGTGGGCTCTAAACGATCCTTCCAGTCGCGCGTATTGGAGGCTCCAATTTGGAGCTCGCGGGCGAGGTGCCAGTTTTGCGTGTCCCAGATACATCTCTACCTTCACTGCCAGTTGTTTGCTGATTTGCAACCAGCACTTTGCGCTGCCCAGTCGATTGGCGGCACCGCAGAGTTTCCGATGATCTGCGTTTCCGCCTCCATTTTGTCGTCGGCGGTCTTGGAGCCAGATCGCTGTTGGATCGGTGCGGGCAATGGAGGCATCCCCGCAAATATCATCGGAAGCTGAATGGAGTATGTGTGCAAGTGTTGTGGTTTTTGTTTGGCCGGTGCATGGCAAGTTGTCATTGACAACCCTATCTAAAAAAACAGTTTGCACTGCAGCCGCTGACGTCAACCCCGCCAGCTGACTCGCCGTGATTCACTTGCAGTGTTCCAGGCAACCAACTGAGCTTGCACAGCTCAGCGAATTGCCTGTAAAGCATGCCTCAACTGTTTCTTCCGTTCGCTAAACGCGTGGCAATGCGCGGCTCGCTAAGCAGGCTGCACGTGTTACAGCGATGACCACCGGCGCTCGGCATTTTACGTTGGCATTTATGTCAAATGTCGGTACAGTGTCGGTAGAGCGGGCAGCTGCGCAATCAAGGGAGTGATCGGCTGCCGACATGTCGCTACCTACATACATGTACACGAAGTTCGTGGTCCCAGCGGATCGAAGTGATTTCCTTCCCACCCACTGGGCCCCCCAGGCTGGGGCCCAGCGTCGACAGCCGATCAGCTCGGTCATGCCAAAGCAAGCACCGATCAGGGGACTTTCTCCATTGCGACACGAGCTCCGTTTTTGCCTGGATGATCTGCTTGGCCAGTGCTTGCTGGGGCAGGTTTTTAAAAAGCCGAGCTGCGCTGTAAATCCCAACGTCTCGTGCGATGACGTGCAAAGCAACGTCACCGCCAACTACACGTCTCGCTCGCTTCGTTTACAGATATTCGCGTTCTGCAGTAGTCTCGACGGACGTCTTCCAATGGAGCCCGCCGAACAACCGAGGCCATGGCAACCAATTTGCGGTGCTGTGCTTCGAGAGATTCTACGGTTAAATCTGCATCGTTGCCGCGAGTCTTTGCGGCCGCTTGGCGATCGAATCGTTTGGATCAACGAAACGCGCCGCGACAACCAGACATTCTCAACTAACTTTTCCGACGATGCGTGCCTACTGGCGCCGCACAAACGGAACAACGACATCGGGCTTCGATCGTGGCAACGCAGCGAAAACAAGCTCTGAACCCCGCGTTCGAGCGGTCATTCCGCCAGTACATTTGGATTGGAGCGACCGTCGGCGCGGTCTCCGCAACGCAGCCGACTCTTTGGACCCGCCACGTACAGTGAGATGGGCAGCTGCGACATGCCACGTACCAATCTCGATTGATTACCTTGCGTGTCGATTGATGATGACGAGGAGATGGACCCTTCTTCGGTGATCGCAAAGTCGGAGATCTTCAGGTGATAAAGCTCCTGGCAAAGCCTCGCATATCGATCATGCATCTATTGTACGGCAAAAGGAACGTTTAGATATGAGCAGAGCCACGAACAAGGAGGTTGCGATTTACTCAACGAAAGGCTCTTGCGAGCGCTGTCAGTTAAGTCTATCTAGTTGTCGATGCCGAACATCAGAGCAAATGGTACTCGATCTCGTTGGACTCACGCTGGCTGGCCAACTTCGATACCCGAAACGAGCGCAAAAACCACCGCCGGCCCACTGCGACCACACTAAGCTGCTTGCTCTGCAGAGCAGTGACTTCATACCAAATCAAATGGCGACACGGCAGCTGGTACAGCGAGAAAAAATCGCAGTCGCAGCCGCTTCCGTCACGTTGCAGGATGTGCTTTTCACGAGTCATTTTGTTCAGCCAACGCACCGTCGATTCTGAGACTGGCGGGCCTGGGGAGGCAGGAGTTGGATTAGCTCCGGTGTTATTGCTGCACTGGTGAGTCCTTGCAGCTCGAGACTTGGTGACAGCCACAGACCCACTGGCGTGTGCGCTCAGAATGGTAAGTTGCGAGCTGACGAGGTCCACAGCAAATCTGCTTAGGCAGTTGATCATCAAATGCAGCAGAGGGTCGCAGTGATCCATTGCTACAGGCTTGGTCAACTCGAGAATCAGCATCCTGGACGTCCACTCACTTTCAATAAACTTCATCATCGTCAAAATCTCAGCGGTGCACTTGGCCAGCGAGTTGCCGCTAGTAATTCTCATCGAGTCCGTCGTACGGAGTGCCATTGTCAAGGGGACTACACCCAACTCGTTAGATGCTTGTAAACGCATTTGGTTGTCAGTAGCACTCACCACAGGTTGAAACGGTACATTGAGTGCTGGTGGGTGGGTGGATATTATCGTCGTCGAGGAATCAGAGACGTCTGTGACTGCTGGACTGAGAAAATTATCTCTTGTGCGGCTAAATGAACTCTTCATCGGCTCCCAAAAACTGTTCATGCCCTTCGTAAAGAAGGATGAGAAGTCGAATTGTTCTGTGCGAGCATAAGATACCCACAGCGCTCGATAGGGTTCCCAATTCCTTTCGAATATGGAAACCAGTTCTCCGGTAGAAAGCTGCTGCACGAGTAAAGCCTTCGCTTCGTTGTATCGCGAGTCGGAGTGGGCGAACACAAGTTGGTGGAGCGATTGGTGGAGCTCATCCCGATCTGAGGGTGCTCGGCGAATTTTTGCAGTCGGAGCGCCTGAAACTTGGGTGTGGATTTGTTGCTGGGGGTCCGCTAGTAGCTCATTAAGAAGCCGAAGCACATGAAACTGGCACAACAGCACTTGAGCATGTGGAAACTCGCGTGTCAGTACATGTATAACGCTTGGCAATAGTCTGTTCATGACCAGCACCTTTGTTTCCACCCACTTCGGATGCGTCCTCTTAAAATCTTGACACGCCCGGCGTATCAACGACGATGACATGGCCAGCGACCGCACCACGTAAACAGGTTTAGCGTTGCCCAGTGCATCCATGGACAAGAATCCGTGCAACTGCTGTCCTGGTTGCACGTCTGGTTGCGTTACCATGGAAACGTCCAGGATGAGCAGCTCCGGGAAGACCTGAAAGTGCTCTTTCATCGCTCGACTGGCCAGACAAATCGCCTCGTTGGAGCCGTCGTCGCCTGACAAGATGCTCACATGGTTCTCCACATCAGCGTCCACGAAGCGTTGCAAGACAGGCTCCACCCGTTGACCGCTCGCACCGCTGTTGAGCTGTCTCCCCGCGTTCTGTGAGCGATTTAGCTCGAGAGAGCTGCCGGTAAATACTTGTTGTGGGTCGGCACGTGACGCGTCCTTAGGGCTCCCTCCATTCTCTCGCTTCTTGAGCCGCGCGTACAGATTGTGCATGTCTTTCATAGTACACACTTTGCCCGTCAATGTCTCAATGTGCTCTCGCGCAACTCTCTTGTTGGATCCTATCCGACGCATGAGCTCAGCTTCGTGCGTGAGGTAAGGGTGGTCGATCACGGCCGCTCGGTTCTGCGAATACATGCGCCACTGCTCCAGAGTCACTGGGTGATCGGTGTGGACTAAGTGTTGGCCCGTCGCCTTGATGAAAAGAACTTCTCGTCCATCTTCAGACAGCTCACTGGTCACGCAAGCAGTAAACCGAGCCTTGCAGTCGGTGTAGCGCACATTTTGCCGTGGCCGCGAGCCGCCGGACCGCGACACCCGCTTGTAGCCATGAGTGCACACATAAATCTGGACAAGTGCAAAGACGGCATCACGCATAAATCGAAAGGAATCGGGGCATGTAAACACTTTTGATGATAGGTGGACGCACCTTCCTGTCGTAGACCCAAGTGTCGGGCACCTGCAGTTTGCGGCGCCTGTTGGCCACTGCCACTTTGACAGAATTGCGGCACACGTACATGGTGTACGTCTTCTCGCAGTGAGCTCTACGCGCTACATCGAAGGCCTCCCAGGACGGGAAGCGTCCCTGGAACGGCACCGCATCGTGCGCAGTGGACGCCATCGTACTGGTCCGAAAGCTGCGTGACCAGCACTCCATATCTGAAGTAACACGTAGTTTTGACCAATCACGTGCTTGATCTCTATATTGAGTTTGCATGTGCACATATGAGTGTGCATGTGCATATCGGGCAATGCGGCAACCAGTTGGGTGCCGCGTACTGGCGCTTGGCCGCTGCTTCTGGAGGAAATCAAAATGAGAATCGCAGTGGAAGTGACTCTGGCGCATCTCGTCACGTGTCTGGAGTCTCTAGAGGCTCCGTAAACGCCTCTACTAAGTCCTTATTCTTGTCCAGATACCTGTTCCACCCGTCGACCCGAGCTGCTCGCTGTATTCTCGTGGACACCGAGCCTAAAGTGGTCCATTCTGTGTGCTCAAGTGAAATTGAAGGGGTAGGAGCGTTCCGGCCGGCTCATACGCACGTGGAACAGGCAGGACGAGGCAACAATTGGGCCATGGGCTACTACGGACCGAGATTGAAAGCCCCAGCGCCAGCCTTCACGTCGTTGGCTGTAGATGATCGCAGGGAGCTGGTGGAGCTCGTGATGGACTCACTACGTCGTGAGATTGAGGCAGTGGATTGTTACCAAGGAAGTATGGTGATGCATTCTCTGGGAGGAGGCACTGGGTCGGGATTGGGCTGTCGCGTGCTGGAACGCATGCGAGACACATACCCAAAGGCTTACATCGTGACGGCATCAGTTGCACCGTCCTGCACACGCGGGGACTCGCCACTTCAGAATTATAATGCTGTTTTGACGCTGAGATGTCTGCAGGAGGTTGCAGATGCTGTGATTTACAAGGACAATGACGAGATGTTGCGTACGGCGGCACATTGGAAGGCGATCGTCCAGGAGGCAAAGGCAGGAACCGATAGCTCGAACCTGCGTGTGTCGCTAGCTGAAATTAACTGCATGGCAGCTGCAGATCTGGCGGGGTTGTTGTTTCCGGTTGGGGAAGGAGATGGTGCTAATTCTCGGCCGTTTGACTTCGGCAAACTACTACTTGATGTATGTCCCATGCCGACGGCCAAGATGCTTGACGTTCGTTCGGGTGTGTGGAGAGATCGCATTGGATCCAGTATACGTAGCAAGGTTCCCTCCAAGTCATCAGTTGCGAGAGGCGTTACTTCTGCGACCTTGTTTCATGCTCCGGTGGTCGCCCAGGCGCGTTCGCTATCTCTCCGGCATGACCGGGCCTGTGACTTTGATGCATCCCTTGACACGATAGAGAGGCTTGTGCAGCAAACGGCAGCTTCCTTTTCACGGAGTTCATATGCAATTCTGGCATCGAGTACACTTGTCCGCGGCTTCTATCCAGCCTTGAGTGAAGCTGATCGGTTTTCACAAAAGCTTGGTGAGGTCGTCCAGGCTTCGTTTCCCCCCGTGCCATGGTTAACAGCAACACCGCAAGCAACGCTAACGTACTCTAGGTCCGCACCTTTCTCATCGCTGCAGGCGACAGCATCTGCAACGCTGTGCTTGAATAATGGCTCTTTCTTAACGAGTACAAAGCGGTTTTTAGAGCGAGCTCAGCGCCAGCTTCATGCTAACGCATACGTACACTGGTATAAGCAGCATGGACTAGAAGATGCAGATTTTGAGGCAGCTTTCGACAAGTGCACTGCACTCATCAGCGAATATGAAACCCTACTTCGATGATTTAGTTTGTGGAGCGAAGATTTTGTTTTTTGGCATTATTATCTCTGTAAAGCACTTCGCAGTTCCTGGATTTGCGTTGCCAGTGAGCGTATTCTTCCTTTTGTACGCAGCCATTGGTTTGTGCGTACAGCATGTTGCTCTTCAACTAACCGTAGCTTCGACTGAATCCGCGGATCTCTGTCAGCTTCTTCACGCAGTGCATTGAGCTGTCGCTGAAACCCCTTCCACTCCTTTTTCCGCTGGCATAATGCTAATAGCTGCCGCTCCAAAGCGTCCAGCCGCTTCGCGGTTATACTGGGTAGGCACAGAGTGCTATCTTCTCTTGGTGGCATCACAGGAGCAGAGAATCTTGAGCACATTCTGCCAGAGTCATTATTTGCAGGCAAAAAAGTCCTCGGAGAACTGGGTGGCTTGGCTTGATTTCTGGGTGGCGAGCTTAGAGGAGCAAAAGGCTCAACAGGGAACTCAAACCCACATCGTACGGTTTCATGGGAATTTGTATAGGCGTTTTCGTTTGCTCTTGATAGGTTTTCTGTGTCTGCTTCTCCATTTGCAAAAATCAAAACTTCGACGGGTCTTCGAGGCTGCGGTCGTTTCCTCGGAAGCAACACAAACTCGGATAAAGGGGATCGTTCATTCGCCCTGTTGGAATATTCAACTGCTGTAGACAGCATATTTCCACGTCTAAGTTTGCTTGTTCCATCAGGAGGTAACAGCATAGGCTGCATGTCTTGTGCACGTGCTGTTCGTTGGCGCTCAGATGGCCAGTATTCATCTTCCTGAGGTCGGAACGCACTTCTAGGATTTTCCGGAGCTTGTGCTTGATCTCTGATAGTTCGACGTCGAATGGCAAGGTAGCGCCAGTGACGAGCTATCGCTGCAACTCGGTGCCAAACCTGCGTCGTGCTACTTGCTTGAGCACGTGCTACCTGCTGCTCACGACGCTCCTGCAAGTTCATCGCAGCGGTTATCCAATGATGCAAGCCATTGCGAACAAATTGTTGATGGCGGAACTCGAGCGCCTCATGTATTCGCTGCTGCTTTGCCCTTTTTGACTGCAAGTACTGCTTCCAGCCATCAAATACCTTGCACTGCAATACCAATTTCCAGTGTACTAAAGCCGTTCGTGTCTTTTTGCGATAGCGCCGGCGCAAAATAATGTTGTGTTGCCACCGCTCAAGGCATTTCCTCAAAATCACACCTTTGTAGTGTTGCTCCGCTCGGGCACGCGTAATTTGCTGCCAGCGGAGGAGTGAAATGTACGTTATCCATTGGGATAAGTGCTTCCGAAGAATACGTCGCTGTGCCAAACCTCGGACCTGGACATTTACAACCCTATTTGCAGCTTTTGCTCGAGCAAACTCTGACCAGTTCTCCAATACCCCACATTTTATTGTTCGATGTTTTGCCAGCATGTAATCTTGCAGCATGTTGTTCAAAACGTCATCACGGCTTCGTTCATCTTGCCATTCATCTTTCCACATACGAAAGCTATATCTCACCGCTCTGGTGGTATACTGCTCCAGTGCAGCAAGCTGTAGCCTTCTCTTTGTCAACGCTCTGGAAAAGAAGCACCGGAAGCCATTTGCCCAAACACGTTGTAGCAAACGAGATTCAGAATGAAGAAGGGCACGCTGACACTTGAGCGCTCGAGTTTTCTTTTTGCTCGTGAAATGGTCCCAGTGTGAGAAAGCTGATGTCATAAGTCTGGCATCTGCTGCATCTTGCATAGTTTCCACTCGGTTTAATCTAAGCTGCCGCTGGTCGCGGCAAGCTCGAAATCCAGTGAACCCTTTGCGCAAAAGTGATAAATAGCAGGCACGGACTGCTTGACGCCGTAGCTGCTCTTGGCGTCCCTTTTCTCGCGTCCGCACACTCCATGCTTCCCAAAACCGTCGGAGCCTGCGTTCCTGGTAACTTCGCTGAAAAGTGTCGAGCTGGATAATCTGGCGTACCTTGATTTTCCACGTTCGCCACGCTCTCTCACAAACTTTACGGTACAGCTGTCGGTCGATAACATTGACTAGCATGTGTTGTGCTTCGTTCCTAGCATGCTGCTTCTCCCAGGCACCAAATGTAAGTTGGAGAAGGCGATGGTGAGTTTTTCTGGTTAATGCGTCTGCTACCGGTCGGTATAGTAGCGCTTGATGTCGTCGTTGTCGCACGAAACTCCGCCATAAGGCTAGAGTTTGGTGCAACCGAAGTCGCATTCGCCAGATCTTCATCGTTTTGACCAGCATACGCCGCCTGCTCGCCTTCACAATCTTCACTGTGAGCGTGCCTTCTCGCTTCTTGATCAATGAATGTTGGCCAAGACTAGTCAACGACCGTTTAAGCAGCCAATAGTAAAGAAAGAAATAAGCGCGCTGCTGTTGGACTGTGCGGTCTTTTTTCAACCGCACAAATCCGCGCCAATGCCGAATGGCGTGTAGCGAACGGATGCGCACAACTCCGTTGCCCCAACTCCCAGTGTCTCTTCCATCTACCTTAACCGCAAGATTCCACCTCTGAAATACAAACAACAACAAAAAAGCTCGCCATATCAAAACAGTGAATGCAAACAGCATGGTAACGTGATCCAAGTATCGCCTCACCTTGAAGTAGCGCCGCTTTCGCAGCAAAATGGCAGCACCTCCTCCATGTTGATCACCGCCTTCTTCCCCATCAGAAACATTCTCCACTGTACGCTCTTCCAAATCACCGATGATTTTGATGTTGCTGAGAGATTCGTCCTCCAGTGACGCCACCTTCTCTCCCTGAAGAAGTCTCGGCGCTTCCTCCTCTGGTCTCTGCTGACGCTTCTTATCAACAAAAACTCTCCATTTCTCCCAGAAAACTCGCTGGCAGAAGACGGCACCCACACGGCAAGCAGCGGAAACTTGCTGTTCATAACAAAGACCAATGCACTCAATTGTCAGGTGTGCCACGATTGAGATATACAATACGGTACTATTCTTCCTCGATATTGATACAACGCACTTTTCTTCGCTCACGCTGCGCCTGAGCGCACCGTTTCCACGCCAGGAACGGCCGCAGGAGCTGCCTGTGCCGACCATGGTGCACAGCCAGCAGCATTTGCGTCGATGGAGGCACTGGCGGACCCACCAGGCTGCCATCTTCGGAGAGCGCCATTGCGACTTAAGGGATTTTATTTTTGCAATAGCGTTACTTCATATTGTAGCCATTGTAATTGTTGAAGTTACCTTGCTCAATGGCCCTGAGCTGAGAAGTGCTGGTGCATGTATTCGAATGTGAATCACTTCTCCGCCCACCTTATGATTAAAATGACTGCCGAAATAGACTACAGTTAAAATTGCAGACGCTCGTTAGTCAGGCGGTCGTCCTGCACCGTCGCTAAAAGGCCAACAATAGTGAACAAACACACTGCTAGTTGGGAGCACTCTGCTATAAATGGGCTAGTCCTGGTCCTCCTTTGGTTCCCTGTTCGCAAGCGCACTCGACACTCAGAGCGCAGAGACTGATAAGCAAGTTGATTCATGAGATGCGCAGTGTCAGCACAGCCGATTCCAGGACGGCAAGAGCGTTGTCGTTCAGACTCCCCAGCGGCCGCTTTCCGATCCATGAAGAGGCTATGCAAGAGTTCAAGGTGGCCAATTCACCGACAAATAGACCATCGTCCGCTTTAAAGTCAACGGGCCATCGATTGATTCACGATGACCTGGTGTTGGCCGAACCGATCGAAGTCCGAGATGCCTCACCAAAGGCAGCAACACCCAGACAACTATCATCTCGACTCAGTGGCCGCTTCCAAGTACCTGACGCCGGAATAGCTGTGAACAAAGATGAATTTCTGGCGATTTCTCCCCGGATGAGCAATACACCTTCACTCTCGCAGCAGTACGGTGCTCGATTCCAGCCTCTGGACAACGAGATGCCCATCAACTCCAAGTTGGAGTCGTCAACTAGAAATGCAAGCGGGTCTAGCCGACCATCGTCCGCAGCTAAGCTTAGTGGGCGTCTGCAAATTCACGATGACGCCATGTCTATCAGAACACAGGAGATTCCGGCTATGTCGCTAAATAGGAGCAGGCCGTCGTCTCCATCTCAAGAACTGAACGAGGTCCACAATAACGATGTACCTGTCAAGAAGCAGGAAATACCAACGAGGATCGTTCCACTTTCACCAATTCGACAGCTCTCTGAGCGTATCAAACTTCATGACGACGGTGCTCTTGTTAACAGACAGAAGATTTCATTGAAGACGACCACATCGATTTTGCCGATTCAACAACTTGGTGATCGCCACCAAGTGCATGGCGACGGGGGGGCTAGTTGTACGAAGGACTTGTTACCTGGATTACCCAAAAAGCCAATAGCCCCTGGAGCGGTAGATACCCGAGATCCTGGCAGCCAGAGTGTTAACCTCGTCAATGACCACCATGACGAAACTCACCAAACTCAAAGCAAGCATGACCATACCTCTGGTATCCCTGCTTCATCAGTCTCAGAGCAAGCTACACAGGGCCCCATTTCACGATTTGTACCACTTCATAGTCAATGGACCTACGGCCAGCACGTTTTTGGACGGTACAAGAAGACGCCGTACTTCTACTCGGGAAATATCGCCACATATCTCGGCGCAGGTATGTTCATGCTCGTTTTTGATGACGGAACTCTGGATTATCGAGTACGCCGCGAGGATATCATGTTGCGAGAAAAACTTTCGCCGCCTTCTCCTTCGATGACTACAAAAAAGAGGAAACAAAGTTACCAACACGACCAGCAAGGGCAGAAGAGCTCTGGAACAAGTGAGTCATTGCACCTTGATAGTTTTAGTGGCTTGGGTGGCGATGATTCCAACACGGTCAAAGTCTCTGCAGTCAGGAGGAAATCACTGCAAGATCAAGATCAAGAGCATGATGAGCAGTGTTCAGATCCATCAGTATCCCCAGAGCTATACCTCCTACCATTGCAGCACGTCATGGTAGATTTTTCTGTGACGCCTCCGAGAGAAATGGTGCTAAGTTTCGATGCCAACGGCGGCGATTATGAAAGTGGATGCGCTCCGTGTGGCACAATTTGCTCAGAAATCGAAACGTGGCGTCTGCATTTGGAGGATGAAACTCTGACGATGAAGCGACTTGAGTGTGGAGTGGGTTACGAGGATGACTCAACACAAGTAAGCGACTCTGGCGAATCCAGCGAAGAGGATATGTCCATGACGCCGTGGCAACAAATGACACAGACTTTCGGTATGGGAAAAGCTACCCGTGCTCAACGTGGCACAGGGAGACGTTCGAGCATTTCGTCGGTCTCGCAGGTTGATCGGCTTTCAATAACGCAGAAAGGTATGAAGAAAATTATTCCCACGCCAAAGAGTCTCAAACAGGTTATCACCGAGTACTTCCTCCGTAGCAACAAGAAGGTGCAGCCTTCAAAACTTACTGGTGAGCTCGCATTGGGTGAACAGATCCGTCTGATGGATGCAAAGCTTAATGGTATGCGGATAACTCGATGTAATTCAGGATCTCCTACCGCAACTCTTGTATCGCGAGGAGATTCTGACAGTCTCCGAGTTGTATACGAGCGAGCTCCTGATGGTATACGCGCCTATGGAACAGTTACTAAGCAAGTTGAAGGCGGTGGCTTCGCCGTGGTGACGGAAGATGAACACAGTATTTCGGTGCAGGTTGTGCCGATAGACAAAGTGGACTTCTTGCCATCCGTGTGCGAGCTAGAACAACAGTTGACAGACCTAGAGTGGTCACAGCGCGTGCTCTTTGCAGGCCAAAAGGTTCAGGTTTCGCTGTATCCGGGTAGCCGTTTTTCAGGTCGCGGGCTCATAACTCTGGAACGGGATTATCAATCGCGCTTTCACGTCTTGCTTGCAAATCGTATCCGGCTTGTAAATGTTCCTGCGGACAAGATCAGTCCTTTGCGGGAGAAGAAGAAAGCTGCAGTTACCATCACGGAAGACCAATTCCTCGTTTGCCATAACAAGGTCAAGGTTTACATCGGTGATCAGATTTACGTCAAGTGCTCTCCTGGAAACGGTGATCTAGACAGCACCTCTGAAGAAGAGAAGCTGGGGCTTCTGAATGGCGTTTACTCAAATAAAACTGCTGCTGTAGACTTTGCTGACGGATCTACTGGCTACGAGGTGCCTCCGCACCTAATTTTCAGGCGGAAGCGCGTAAGAGTGCCTGCAGACCAGGATGTGCGATCCCTCAAGAATGCTGTTCTCATGCAGGCCTCAGCTAAAGTAAATTTGCCGGTACTCGAAGAAGGGTACCAAGTCAAGGCTGATCATCCTCGGAAAGCTGCAGTCGAGAGCTGTATTGTCATCAAGACGCACGCTTCTTCAGCGTGTGATCTGCGTTTTTCGGATGGCACAATCGCGTTCGAGGTGTTTCCGTCGCAAATGATTCTTGATAGCGTGGAGCAGCAACGTACACAAACAAAAGCAGCTTCCACGTTGATTGCAAACGATAATTGCAACCGGGCAGTACCAGTATTTGTCGTGGGAGAATACGTGCTAGCCTGGAGTTCCCGTTTTGGGCGCTATTGCTCAGCCAAAATCATCGCCAAAACGTCACAGGACTCCATCACTGTCCCTGGAGCACTTTCACCGTCAGTTAGCTCGATCTCTAGCTCAGATGTGATGGCATCCTCAACGGTGCATTCAATCGCGACACCAGCCACCACGTCGTTATACACGTTGGTATTCGACTACGGTGAACAGAAAGCACAAATGGCGCCTGATAAAATCACGCGCTTGGACGACACCACTGCGTTATCATACAGTCAGCGTCTGACAAACTTCAGCATCGACACAATGGGCTTCGAGTTGTCTCCTGTGAATTTCTCCGTCGGCGAAGCCGTCATGGCTCGCGTACATGGAACAGCACGGTACTTCAACGGCATTGTTGAGGATGTAAACGACAAGGAACGAGTCTGCGCAGTTTGCTTCGACTCATCCGAGCGCGACGCAGCCGTTCCTTTCTCAGCTATGTTTTCAGTCGATTCGAGGCTGCGCTTTACAGGTCGAAGTTCTAGTACCAAGCAGGTAGGCAGCGGTGGCAGCTCGTCCTCGGAAGCTGCTTCGCGAGCCCGCCTTCTTGCACGTCATCACGCCACCGAAGATACCACAACAGGATTGAATGCTGCTCCTATTCGGTCTCGAAGACACAGTAGCGGCTCCGTCATCAAAATGCTTAAATCTGTGGACAACTTTTTCCGAGGCTCGCGGGCGAAGCTCAGTTTTGAGCCGCGACGAGCGTCCCAGATGATAACAGAGATTGGAGCTCGTGGCCGACTACCAGAGCGTTAGTGACTCCGAGGTAATACTCATCAATAATTGTCGAGCCAACACCATTTTGCACCGTCCTACCGATATCAAAAGGCATTTTGCTGGTTTTCGTTAGCACCAGCTTCTGAACGACCGTTCGGCTAGGCATAAACCATGTACAAAGGGATATCCAGCCACCACAAAGTTATACAACCCACTTACTATTTAGAAATAAACCGGCTTTCGCTGCTTGCCTGCTGCGCAGTTGTCACCTTCATCTCCCACCGTTTTCACAAGAGCAAGCCAGAATGACCAAAGTGACACAACCTACTTGGCGGCGAAAATGATACCCATGAGGGCGATGAAGATGAGTAGCGCGAAGATGGCGACGCAGATGAGCTTCATCCGTGAGCAAGCGCAGCACTTCTTGCGCTGGTCTGCCTGACGCACCTGCTCCAGCGCCTTCTCAACGTTGTCCTTGGCCGTGTCGGTGTTCTCTACAATCTCCACCACCATCTCGCCCTGATCCTGTACCAGTCCGTCAATCTCCTCGAAGGCCGCGTTTACCTCGCGCAGCTGGTGGTTGATTTGGATAATGTCGTCCTCTCTCCGCTGCAGATCTGTCGAAACCATAAAACAATAATTCCCCGTCAAGAATTACTGCCAACCCACCACAAGCAAGCAGCACAACGCACCGTCTTCGTCGTAGATGACCACATTGGCCTGCGCGTAGATCTGGTCCTCGCTGTAGTTAGTAAACTCTGCGCCACCGCGGGTCTGGCGCGCGTCGCCGCCCTTGAAGCTTTGCGAGGAGCGGCGGATGAAGTCCACGGACTGGCGCTCCGACTCGAGCAGCCGCTCGCACGTCTCCTCGAACACGCGCACCTGGTTCTTGAAGTCGGTCGAGAGTTTGCCCATCTGCGTACGGCGCGTGCGACCGCTGGGGCCCTTGGCGCCGCGGTTGAGCTCCTGCAGGCGGCGGTTGATCTTAGCCACAAGCTTGTTGCCCTTCTCCGTGAGCTCTTTGATCTGCGCGTGATTGGCGCGCGAGTCCTGCGGCGTGCCGAAGAGTGACATCTTTTGCGCCATGCTACGCGTGAGTTGGTTGAAACTCGAGATGCCCTTGCTGGTCTCGGTCACGAGCTTCCCGAAGCGGTCGTCTGACACGCCGCCGCTGCTGTTGCGCGGGGATTGCGCGCTGCGGTACCGATCGCCCATGCTGTCTGGCTGGAGGGTGGGGAGAGGAAGGAAGGAGGACGACTGCCACGGAGCAGCGTAAGAGCGCGAGTGGCGGCGTCCGCTGGACAACCGATTCCAGCCAGTTTTGATGCAAAGCAATTAGGCGCTGCAAGAACGGATAGATAGATTCAGTATGACAGGTGACGGTGTATTTATCGTGCTTAAGGGTTTATAAACGCAGTTTATGTAAGTGGATATGTTGTACGGGGAAATAGCTGTACATTGATATATGAAGGGGAAAGAACCCTGACTAAGCGAATGTTACTTACGGAACGACGATGCGGGTAAAATCGTGCTTCGCGTTCTGCGAGGCAAGCAAAAGTTGGCTTGTGGTTTTGTGGCCTCTTGCGGTGCAAGTTGCACCGTGGGTTGCTGAGATTTGCATTGCGGCGAGGCTTCACGCATGATAGGGATGTCTAGAGTACCGGTATGCACTTGTCGGGCTCTGAGTGCGCCATGAGAAGAGCGCTGCGTTTGGGTATTATATGTATTAAAATATAATACATGTACTCTCATTAGCGGCATGGACGTGTCGACCAGAGGCGGCAGATGGCCAACTGCCGCTGTGAGGGGATCATGTTGAAGCGCGTGACGTGCCGACAGGTGGCTCTGGTCAAGTTGGCATCAGAAGACTCCTCCAGACAATGTTGCCGTGTCGGCAGTCCGACATTCCTTTGCTACTGCCACTGCCACTGCAAAGTGGCAGTCGACTGTGCATGCACGTTGCGGCAGGGCAGGAGGCCGTCTCTTTCAAGGCGACGAGAGGGCGATGGCCTCTGATCGTGCGGTCGCAAAAGATATTTCTCTCGCGGCAGGATGACGGGTAGCAGCGACTCGCTGGTGCCAGCGAGTCGCTTGAAAGCTGGGCGTGGTGGCATTGCAATGCAGTGTACGATGGTGCTTGCCGGCGAGCTTAAAGGTTGCCGCCAAGTTGAAGCGCAGATCATCGCGTCGGTGTGATGTGCATCATCTGATGTTGCGAGGGACCTCTTCGTCTCGCATTCACTCGTTTCTACTTGCCAGCACCAACTTGATCCGTAGCGATGGTCTGCTGATGCACCAGGCTGCCAGCCTGCGAGGCAACGCCTACAAATAGTCCTGCAGCAGGCACTCAAGCGACTCGCAGTCAGGGAGGCTGTTCAACCGCATCATTTCAGCCAATTGAATTTGCGCACCATCTACGTTTCGTCCAATCGGGTCCGGCGGGGAGGCCGGTTCCGCCAAAGTACGAGAGCTTCGACCCACCCACAGCAAAACGGAGAAAAACTTCCAGAAGGCCCTAATTGGGGAACCACCATACAAAACACAAGTGACATTCGGCGGCGGTTGCCACTTTGGGGGGGATCGCAGCCTTCTCCCCCCTCGCCCGCGCAGCTTTGCGGTCATTTTCCTTTCGCAGCAGGGAGCAGCAGAGCGGAGCCGAAGCACAGAAGGGAGGAGCACCACCAAGATGGCTTTAAAGCGGATCAACAAGGAGCTGCAGGACCTGGGGCGCGACCCGCCCGCCAACTGCAGCGCCGGCCCCGTCGGGGATGACCTGTTTCACTGGCAAGCGACCATCATGGGCCCCGAGGACAGCCCGTACGCCGGCGGCGTCTACTTCCTGAACATCTACTTCCCGGCCGACTACCCGTTCAAGCCGCCCAAGGTGAACTTCACGACGCGCATCTACCATTGCAACATCAACGCCAACGGCGGCATCTGCCTGGACATCCTGAAGGACCAGTGGAGCCCCGCGCTGACCATCTCCAAGGTGCTGCTGTCGATCTGCTCGCTGCTCACGGATGCCAACCCGGACGACCCGCTGGTGCCTGAGATCGCGCAAATTTATAGAACAGACCGCGCGCGCCACGACGCCACTGCCCGCGAATGGACCGCCAAGTACGCCACTTAGAGCACGCTAGGAGTAGGAGGTCTTCGTCCACGTCCACGCGCTGGCTGCACGCAGCTCGGGGTGATGTGGCTGCTAGCTGCAGTGAGCAAGGGATGAGATGGAGAGCCAGAAACAGTCGGTAAGCAGCAGGAATTTGCAAGCTACAGTAGCGAAATCTCAGTTTGGTTTGTTTTTCGTGCTGAGTCGTGGTGTTCGACTTGTATTCGTTGTGGCATCAGTCCATGCTGGCGCATGTAGCTCTTTTCTCTGCTTGGGAGGGGAGCTGCAGCTTTCTGATCTTTCAGCAGCTGTGTCTGCTTGCTTCTTCTGCGGCGCGCCGCGTGGCAAAACCATCAGCGTTCATGACTCATCTTGATCACCTTCGTATCTCTTCTCTTTCGTCCTTCTCTAGCGTAGTGAATCCTTTCCCCATGTTGTATATCCTGCCCACTGCACTGTGCGTTATGAAGCCCCTGAGCCAAGACACCTCGAGACAGAGCCGGCTTGGTCGTGACATATTGCTCGTTGCGTTTTTCTAATAGTGTGGTGTGCGGCACGCCATTTTCAGTTCTGCGATATATTGTCGCCTTTATGGCCGCAATAAGCATGGATGGCGCCTGCGGTTGGTGCGGCGAGTCGCCCTGGGACTACAAATGCTCCACGTGCGACCCTCGCTGCGAGAAGAAACTGTGCGTGAACTGCTCCATGCTCTGGCACTCGCGTGGTTTTGCTCGCGGCCACCAACTCACGAGTCGCTTCGGCCTGGCGCGCTCGTATCTCGCCTGGGGGTCTAACGCGAGCAACGGCAATGGAACAAGCCATGACACGTCGGAGACAGAAGCTATACCTGCTGCTGCAGGTCCTAGTGTGGCTGCTAATGGTGCCCCAGCTCCGTCCGTGTCAGCCGATGGCACAACAGATATACAGGCTGCAGCTGAGAAGCCGACGGAGAGCGAGAAATCAGAGGCTGACGAAGATGCAACAGCTCCGAAAGAGACCCAGCCTGCAGCTCAACAACATACTGGCTTTTCAGAACAGACCAAGCTTCAGGACGAAGAGGAGGATGAACCGATGGAGGAGTTCGGGTTTGAGACAGTGGGAGAATCAATGGAGAGCGGAGAGGACGCAGACACGGCAAGTATTGAGAACAACGGTGATCTGGAGGAGAAGGCGAAAGAACCTGCTGTTGAAAAAGCGTCGAAAGCTGCAACTACTACAGCAGAAGCAATGGCAGATGACATGGAGCCGAGAAAGGAACAGCACTTGGAGTCGGATAGGGGGCAGGAGAACAAGGAGACGCCTCTTGCTCCTGTTGTCACAAACCCAACTCCTGCACCAACCCCGACTACGATGCCTGCAACCACTCAAGCTTCAACGTCTGCTACTACAACCGCTGCCTCTGCATCTGTTCCATCTTCATCAACAACTCGGAGAGGTACTTCTACTCCAGTAACACAGCCTCGTACCGAGCGCTCCTCTCCTACCTCGAAAAGTGCAGCTCCCCAGGTCAAGCTTCTTGATCTCGAAAAGCTGCTACGTTGGTTCCCTACGACTGATCACGTGCTGATGGAGATGCTGGCAGCGCGCGTTGAGTCTGCTCTTGTTATCGAAGACGCGCTTATATGCGCAAGAATCGGAAAATGTGAAGACCCAACATGCCGCTCTCTCCTCTTACATTACGAACATTGCAAACGTGACGAAATATGTAGCGATCCCAAGTGCTTCGAGATATCAATCGTGTACCGGCATCGACGCGCATGCTTGAAAAAAGACACGGATATTGATGGCAAAAAGACTGTGTGCCCGTTTTGCATTCGCATCCGGCAAAGGCGGAGTCTCGGAGTGGTTGCAGCGCTTGATCATCTAATCAGTGATCAGCGTCGTGCGCTTCAAAGTGCGCACAGCGAGGCAAACCGTAACTTTTGTTTGCAAAGTATTAACACGTGGACTCGGCGCAAGCAGCTTCTTCGCACCGAAACTGACCGTCTTAACCAGCTAGCGATTGAAAGCAGCGCTCCTATCTTCAACTTTCCGAAGTACCGGTGGCACTTCAGCGATGCTGTACTGATCAAACGGGAGCCGACACCACTAGAAATGAGCGAGAATACTACATCGGAGTCATTTGCCGCTGAATCCTCTAAAGACGAGGTACCTGCGAACGAGCTACGTGCTTCAACCCGTGAAGAGGATGATAACAGCTTCACGCCAGGTAATATTCCGTGTGGGGGGCTATCACTTACACCACGTGCTAACTCTTGCTCTTCTGTGCGGTTATCAGATGACGAGTTGAATAACCAGGAGCCACAAGACACACAGGATAACAGCATACCAGGCAATGTGAACTTCAATGCAGACTTCATCAACGAGCTGCTACAAGCCAAAATTGAAAACGGAGAGAGTAGAGATGTGGTGCAGCGAGAGTTTGATGGTGTCATGGAACTGGGATATGCCATTGTGGATGCATCCTTCTGTGCCCCATCGAAAGCACAGCGGTGCCTGCTGAACTGCACATCTATCCTGGTGCATCTGCAACACCACCTTGATTTACAGGTTTGCAACCAGCCAATGTGCACAGCGGTGGAGCACCATTTCGCGCACCTGTCGCAGTGCAAAGCCCGCGAGGAGAGTGAATCCTGCGAGTATTGCTTGCGAGTGGAAGAACGGCAGCTTGTTCGGTCCGTTGATTTCATGGAGGCCCAGCAACCTGAAGCTGAAGCGAAGGTACAGAAGATTATAAACGATATCACGGCTTCTTTCACAAATCATCGCCCTGATGAGCGGGAGCAGGAGGTGATACAACTGGAGGATGAATTAGAGCAAGCGGAAGACAGCAAGCGCGAATTAACGGATAAGCTCGGTGCCGCACGGCATAATCTCCGAAAAGTGCGCAAGAATTTGGAGCGCCGTGCCATGTCTACATCAGGAAATCATCGACTGCCAGTTCATTTCATCAAGGTTCGGCGTGGTGATGGATCTTCCGGTAGCAGCTCGAAAAAGCGGCGCCTCCTAGGCTCACTTGACTAGGATAAGCATAAGTAACATAGAGAACACCAGTGCCATGAAATAGATGGAGACACGCGCCAACGGCTATGGGAACTTTTTAAAGTTTGGTTTACGCTGTCCCAAAGCACGATATGCATCGAACATGACTTCAAAGCACCTGCTTCCTCAAGGATCGCACCTTCGTTGCAGTTGTAGGCGAAGTAGATCAGAAGCTGTTGCAGCACCAGCTGGATTGGTTTGCGTTGCCTCCGTTGGCAGCACCCGTGGGGCGGAAGGTGTCATTGCGTTTCTTGGCCTCAGACTTCCGCTCGAAAATGTCCTGGTGCTCCAGGATACCTGTTACCAGAGCCTTGGCTGCATCATCAATGTGAATGTTTTCCTTGGCGGATGTGTCGAACCAGCCCGTAAAATTGTTCGTCTTGCAGAACTCGTCCAGGAACTCCCGGTCCACGTCCTCCTTCAAGTCGCACTGCAACAACCCACCACAAAAAAAACACTCAGCATCGTATCCTGAACCTTATCACCTCTCAATTCAGGTGCAAATGCAACGCACCTTGTTGCCACACAGAATGACAGGCAGCGGCTTGCCGTTTGGAAGCTCCACCTTGGAGTCAATCTCCTTCTTCCACTGCATCACAACAACAAATAGACCATCAGCAGCCAACCTCCAGCCTCCCACTCCAACCTCCAGTTACCTTCAGAACGCTGTCGAAAGTCTCTGGGCGAGACATGTCGTACACCAGCAGCGCACCCAGCGCGTCCTTGTAGTACACTCGGTTAAGCGCTCGGAAGTGCTCCTGGCCGGCGATATCCCACAGCTGCAGGCGCACCGTCGTGCCGTTCACCGTCACCGCCTTGAGCGCAAAGTCCACGCCGATCGTTGTGCGGTGGTGCTCCGAGAAGGCGTCGTGCACGTATCTGCACGAAGAAGAAATTCAGCGTCAGATCCCCTTCTGATTGGAGCTTCTGACCAGCTACAGCTCGCAGTACCGCTTGATGATGCTCGTTTTTCCGGTGGCAGCATCGCCCAGCACCAGCACCTTGATCACCGCGTCCTGCGCCGCATTCACCCGACGCTCACTCATAGTCAATCACACAGCAAGAATGGGCTGCCGGCGCTTGAGATCTCTCGGACTGATTCTGAAGAACACCCAGCACGAATCAGAAATTCTGATATTATTGTACGTAGCATACATATTTATACGTATAACACATACTCATCCTTAGATACGAAAAAGTGGCGCTGCAGGAAGACACATCCCAAGTCGGTATCGGGTAGTGCTGCGCTCTGCCCCTCGCTCTTCCTGGGCTTCCCCCCGTCATGAGCGACGACTTCGACCGCGCCAACATCCGCACGCGTCCTCGTCGTCGCAGTCGCAGCAGCGGCGCCGTCTTCAACACGCCCAGTAGCGCCACCACCGCCTCCACCAACACCTCTACCAACGTCAGCAATGGAGAACGAACGCTGCTACCCAGCGACGTCATGGAGCTGCGGCGCAGCGCGTCCGCGGACCACGTGGTGGGCGCTGGACGGCGGCTCAGCCGCTCGGGCTTCAATCCGTTCAGCAGCGGCGGATTGAGCTCTTCATTCCGCCTCAATAGCGCCGGCTCGAGCTTCCGCGCGGGCGCGGGCGTCCCCGTGTCCTCCTCGGCTCTGCGCAGCCACGCCAGCTTCCTCATGATGGACATTGACGCGGCTAGGCAGTCTGTGGACGCGCATTCCCAGGCGGCAAGTGCTCGCGCCATGAGCTTCGACGAGGAGGACGACGGTGGCAGACTCACGAGGAACATGCTGGGGGACTCGTCTACCGGCAGAAGAAGTAGCGGCGCTGAGAGATACAGAAGAGCGTGTACGTTGTAGAAATGGAAGAGGTTGGAGGAGTTGGGACTGATTGTGTGTTTTATGTTGTTGCTGATAGCTTCGTTGGATTCAAGTCCGCCGTTGCCGCCGGACAGTACGATATCGGCGGAGGAGGTGATTCGAGAAAGTATGGCGAGTGCTCTGAGCTCGTCGCTGTATACGGACAAGGATGAGTTTTTATTGCCGCACCAACGACGATCAACTGCTGTGGGTGGCAATTTGGGGGTGGCAAACGAACGAGACTCGTTGGCCATGTCGAGGCATTCGCGGGACAGTTTAGCGTTCTCGTTTTCGAGTCGCAGCACGTTCCGAAGAAGTACAATATCGGAGCAGATGCTCTATGAGACAGATCTATTTGAACCGGAACGTGAACTGAGCGCACGTGAGCTGTCGGAGGTGCTAAGCGGATCGGATGAAGATGTGACTGGGTACGAAGTCACTAGTATAAAGGAGGAGGAGGAGGATGTCAAGCTTGAGAACGCCAAGTCTCGATGGGCACAACACGTTAAGCTTAAGGCTCGGAGCTTCCTTTATTCCACAGTATCAGGGAACAGAAACGGCGCTTCCGCTGCTAGCGATGCCAGCAACAGCGGCGAAATGACGTCTGCTACACCGACAGCGGCGGAGATTTGGGCAAACAAACAGAAGCAAATTTTATCGCAAATGAGCAGCGGCAGTGGGTTTGGTGTTATGTCAGGTGCGTCGTCAGCTGCATCTTCATCATCAACACACCATTCGCTGCTGCCCCCATTGCCATCCTTCGGTCCTGCGTCAAATGGCGGCGCCAAGTTTCAGAAGTGGAATAGATGGATGCATGATCAATATCAGCACAATTTCGGCAAGGTGATGCAACGGGCCTTCAAGGACGAGGTTTTTCAGCGCCAGCAACAGCAATTTGCGTTCCCGCCACACCAACCTACTCCAAACCCGACTACGCTTATTTCAATCGAGGAAGTGATAAGCAACCCGCGCATGATGCGCTACTACGCTGCCTGGCTCCCCGACCCTGCTGACCAGAGCAAATTGTTTTTCCTCTGCTCATTTGAAGAGTACCGTCAGTTTTGGTGTACTTTACGCGCCAACTACCAGAAGAAACCTTTCGCGAAGGATGATGTACTCATGTTACGTACCTACGGCGTCAAGATCGCGATGAAATACCTCGCGAAAAACGCGCAGTTTCCAATAAATGGGCTGATCGATGCTACTGAAGCTGAAGGTGGGAATGTGGAGCCTCCTATTGTAGACTCAAACAACATACGTACTATCAAACGTGATCTCGCTGCTGGGGGTGAAGATGCATTGCGTACTTTCGACGATGTCGCTGTTAAGGTGAAACGTGTGCTGATGATGAAGTTTCCTGAATTTCGCAAAACGGATTTGTATACTGAAATGCAGAAGACTGTGGAGCGTGAAGTGATCTGCCTCGAGGACATCCTGATGAACCACCGCTTTGCGAACTTCTTCTGGATCTTCCTTTTTCCGCACAATTACCATCGCGAGATAGCGCTGTGGTTGGACGTCGAGTACGAGTTCAAGCCTGCATTCCGCATTTACATGTCATTGCTCAAGTCCAGCGGCAGCAGCTCCCGAAGCGCCTCAGCATCGAGCAGCACAAGTATCAACCACCGTCGCGAGCGTATAGAGCAGGCTGCTTATCGCTGCAGAAGGTTGCTCAAGTACATTTCGCAGAAGTACTACGCCGGGGATCGTGAGATGCAGACATTGTCCCGCACGCTGGTGACATCGTGTGCCCGACTTCAAGCGGAGCAGGATGCCATTTTGACGAAGTTCAGTCTCATCCACCTGGAGCTTTATCATCGCTTTCTAACGAGCCGCGCCTATGCAGAATTTGCTCTGTATCCAAAACTTTCCGCTGAGGATGAGAAGGACTCCATTGATGACTCCATGCGACTCTCGGCGCTGCTTTTGAGCTACGGGTTGCGTGCGCATCACTGGACTGGAGGAAATAATGGTTCCTCATCGTCTAGTGGGTCTACTTCTTCTTCATCGAGCTCGCGTGATGGAGATTCCGCAGCGCCAAAGAAGAAGACTCTGGATTCACTCCGTACAACGCGAAGTTTTGAAGCGGTCTCTGGCGTGCTTACATTTGAAGCAGTTCCCGTTCCTATTACAGCCGAAGAAGCAGAAAATGGTGAGGAAGACGGCAGCGTGCCGTTCAATGACCCGATCGAACTGCGAGTTGTTCAACATCCACTGCCTCATGACCCGACATCACACAATGTGGACAAATCTATCGAGAACTTTCTCGTACCTTGGAGCGCTGATCCTAGGCACGTGGTACTCACAGCACCGAGCTGTCCAGCACCTTTTGCCTTTAACTTTCGCATGGGCGATAGCAGTGCTGGTGCCTCTGCAGCCGAACTTTTTGCGGCTTGTATTGTGTTTTATAAACCAGCGCCCCCACTGTCGCGGCGCGCGCTCGAGTCTTCCCGGATAGACTCTGCAGCTGGATGTCGATGGGTGCCTTACGGTGTGTGCGTCCTATCTAAGCTTCCACTGGTGGATCTTTTGCGAGAGCGTCTAGCGGAAGCATACGAGTTCATTCTTGAGCTTGAAACCATCTCTGCCGCAGCTGCTGCCAACGGCGACGACAAGGGAATTCTACACAATGGTGGGCAGGGTTTTCAGCTCGACAAAAAGGTCCTTGCCAAGTTGACCCGTGCCGTCTCTAAAGAGCATATTTCGCAGTATCACCAGCCGTCACCACTGCCAGAATCGCCATTGCTTGAAGCATCAAGTCTAACTCCAAAAGCCACCGCAGTATCCTTGCTTGCGGCGCTTCCACGTCTGGACCACTCCGTCCGCCTTCTTTTCGATACTCTGGATGTGTCCACCGTGCTTCTTGTGTTTACCGCAGCATTGCTGGAAAATCGTATTCTACTGGTGTCGTCATATCTCTCGGTGCTCATGAAGGTTAGCGAGTCTCTCCGAGCGCTTATGCACCCGCTGTCCTGGCCACACGTATACCTACCTGTGCTGCCCCGTCGAATGCTGCAGTACTTGGAATGCCCCACGCCCTTCATTTTTGGAGCTGAAAGGCAAGCGCTGGACGACGCCCAGCGCCAACTTATCGAAGAAGGCGGAGATGACCTATTCGCAGGAGCTGGAGAGGAGCTGTTGGTTGTGGACTTAGACAAGGGGGCGGTTCTTCGTGGAGAAGTACCGTGCGCGCTACCTGACAGTGTTCGATTCGATTTGCGCGACGCTCTTTACGAGTGCCTCAAGCCTAATGTGAGCCGCAGCGACCACGTATTTGCGCACCATTTCCCGAGCAAGCCGCTAGTTTTCCCGGAGGTCGCCGTGCGTGGACTCTTTTTGCGAGCTGTCAACAAGCTTATCGGCAACTTCGGGTACCACCGCTACGTTTGGACGGACGAATTTGCACGAAAGCGCACTGTCTTCTTCGACGAGGCCAGCTACCTTGCAGCTTCCTCGCCCGAGATGCGTGAGTTCCGGACGTTGTTTATTGCCAGCCAGGCCTTTTCGGAATTTATGGTCACACATCACGGCTTCGAGGAGCAGCCAGGTCAATCTAACGGCGCCACGGCACCATCATCGACCTCTTCGCCCTCTGCTTCAATGTCGTCGTCCTCTGTATCGTCCTTGCCGCGGAAATAAGCCGGTCGTACTATCAGCTGCGAAGGCTGAGCTTTTACTCTTGGAGCAATGCTTCAATGTATGTGTGAATAGGACCTCAGTGTGGAGGATGAAGAATTAATGTGCGTGACGTTCGCGTTCTTGAGCTTAACCAACTTGATATTTAGTGTTTCTCGTGACATGCCTATTTTCTTTGGTGTACTCTGGCTTAGCTAGCGACGAAGGACGGATGCCAGCAACGTGGTGGCCGCAAGCAATCCAAATACCGCAACTGGGGCCGCGAAGGCCGACAACCATGGACGCTTCGACTCCTTCAACTTAACTGAGGTTGCCTTGGAAACAGTTTGCGGTTGTAGGTGCTGGCGATGGCGTGCCATCTCCTTGTCGATGATGGTGTAGAGAATAGCAGCTACGCGTCGGCCGCTGTGCTTGAGCATAGGTGCCTTCTTCCACTCGCGCGCCACATGGCCAGCTACAAGGTCTTCTTGGAAAGTTTGGCCTTGAAGCAGCACTGGGTGCTCACTTGCCACCATTTCGGGAGTAGGCAGCAAAAGCTGTTCGCCACGCTCCACGTACGGCGCAAGGACGTCTTCAGGTGGGTATGTGTTGTTGGCAATCACGTAGTCGATTGCGTTTGCGCCTAGATAAGTGGACAGCACCTCCAGCGTTTTCTCGAGTGTATAGCCATCGGTCTGGCCATTTTGCGTGGTCACGTTGCTCACGTAAACGGTAGCACCCGCGCTGCGAGCAATGGCATCGCGAATGCCGGGTACCAACAGTGTGGCGATGATGGAAGTATAAAATCCGCCGGGGCTCAGGATGATGATGTCAGCATCCTCGATGGCACGCACCGCCGGCTGGAAGGCTTCCACGTTCGAGTTCTCGAGGTAGACACGCTCGATCGGCGCTTTCTTGATCCTCATCTTCTGGTCTTCGGGCTTTGGCGGGGTTCCTGGTGGGGTTCCACTCGTGCTGCTCGTAGCGGAATCGGAACCTGATCGAGGCTCGTCTTCTTCGTTCGGCACGAAGGGACTACGCACGTTGACTTCCGAGACAACCGTGGAGCCGTCTGTCAGCTCAGCACACAGCTCAGTACTCTCGAGTGTGGCCGGTAGCACGGAACCGTGAATGTTTAGAATGTCAGCAATGGACGAGATGGCGCGATCGAATCCACCCTGCAAGTCCGTGAGTGCTGCCAACAGCAAGTTACCGAGACTGCAGCCCTCCATGAAGTTTTCGCGGAAGCGGTAGTTCATCAGCTTGCTCAAGAGTTCATCTGCGCATGTGCACACAAATGGATTAGCATAGGCATTGCGAAATTAGAGTGACACTCACCGGAGTCAGATAGCGCCACGAGGCAGTTGCGAATGTCTCCAGGAGGCAAGATACCCAGGTACTTGCGAAGAGCACCAGAGTGGCGACCCGAATCGAACACTACGTAAAAAGGAAGCAGGTAAAACGCCATCGAGTTAGTCATAGCACTTTAAGTGCAAGCAGGTGTAGCAAAGATTCATTGAGTGAGCGTGTCGTTAGCGTACCTGTGACAACGGCTGTAAGATCGGCCGGGTAGTGACGCAGTTCCTTAAGCAGCACAGCCAAACCCGTGCCGCCGCCAATAGCTACGATCTTGGGCTGCAGCATTTGCTGGTCTGCCAACTTCACAATTGGCACGAGCTGCTCGATCGACTCGATCTATCGCCACGACAGCATAAACGTCAGCGACGCAAACAACAAATAACCAGCACAAGCAAACTTTGCCTGGAAGTTCGGCTGCTCCATCTCGTCCGTAGGCATGACGCTCGTGTACTTGCCGAACAGCTACAGACACAGCACATTGCAACATCAATAAACTATCCAGCACAAGACTCTCTCTCTCTCTCTCTCTTGCCTCCAAGCACGCACCATGCGGACGGTGAGCATGCCCACCGTGTTTGCAGCCTTGATCTCGTAGAAGGCCTTGCGCCCCACGAACATGACTGCCGACGACGGCACCTCCAGTTGCCTCGTGAGCTGCTTCATGGCGCTCGTCACCTGTGCCAAGCTCGGGTTGGGACTCACGTGCACCACTTGGTCAAACAAGTCGTCCACCCCCAGAGCTTTGAGTCGTTCTCGCTGCACTTCTGGCTTGCCAATGAGCAGCAGCGCCAAGTGGCAGGCTCCTCCGTCCTGCAGCTCCAATAGCGTCTTGCGCACGCCCGCGAAGGGTTTGATGCCTCGAGCCTCGGGCACATTGCTCTCGTAGTAAGCAGCAATGACGCGCTGCGCTTGAGCGGGCGAGAGCTTGGCTTGAGAGCCGCCCACGAGGCTGTCGACGAAGCGCGGGAAGCGCTTACGCAATCCGTAGGCGTCGCGGAAGGTCTGCAGGGCCTCGAAGGCCGCTGCGTTGGTCGGGAACGCGCCTTCGTCGAGCAATTGGGCCACGCCGCGGTCGATGGCCAAGTGCGAGAGTAGACCCGAGTGGTCGTACAGGACGTCGTCCAGGATCATGGCAACTGCACGCACGCGGCGACGTCGCGGGCGGGCGGACGACGCTGGCACGCGCATTCCGCTGGGAAGACGACGCAGCGGGTGTACGGAAGGACAAGTGGCGTCCGTCATGATGCAAGGACGGCGACTTGGGACGCTCTTAAATGGTGAGACCAACCAGAAAAAAGATGGGCTGGTCCCACTTCCGTGGTGCACGGGCTCTAATATCGATGCGTTTGATGGTGATGGCATCTATGGTGGTGTGTATGATCAAGCGGTTTAGTTGGATATCTAGGCATCTACCGACGCTGCAGCATGCGCAGCGCCATCTCTTCCTGGCTGGCGACGGCGTTGTGGTCCACCACCTTCCTCTTGGAGTCCTGCTCTTCGTCTTCGCTGCTGCTGCTCTCGTCGTCGCTGCCGCTCTCACCACTGCCGCTCATGTCCTCGTCGTCGTCGGAATCCACGGCAAGGCGCGCGCCTTCGTCCTCGCTGTCGTCGTCGCGCTCGCCCTTGACCTTCATGCGCTTCTTGTGGTGCTTAGCACGCACACGGTCCTTCTCCAGACGACGATCCTCGTCGTCCTTGGCGGCGAGACGCGCTGCCACCTGCTCCGTGTACTGCTTGGCGTGCTGCTCCACGTCAGCGAACTCAGCGTCGCCGGTGTTGCGCGCCGAAAGACGGTCCGCCATCTTGGCGCTGTTGCCCTCCTCGTCGAACACGATCTTGGAAGCGTTGATAGCTTCGCGGTCCACACGCAGCTTCTTCTGCTTCTTCTTGCTAGGTTCAAGCGCTTCCAAATCAACCGGCTCGTCGTCTTCGTCCCAGTTGTGTACACGCTTCACCACCATGAGCGAGTCTTCGTCCTCCTCCGCATCGTCCTCAGACTCCTCCTTCTGCTGCTGCTTCTTTTCGAGCTTCTTCTTCGCTGCTTCCTGCTCCTTGGGACCCAGAGCAGCCAGCTGGCGCGCCAAGCGCTTGCGCTCCTTCTCCGCCTTAATCTTCTCCTTGAGCTGCTGCAGCTTACGGTTGACGTTCTTCTTTCCGCGCAGCTCCTCACGCAGCGCATCGTTGCCACCCTTGTCGTGCTCAGCTTTCATCTTGGACAAGAACGGCATGCGCGGTGCACCAGGAAGTCCCAGTGACTCGGCGAACTCATCCAGCGGCAGTGCAGAGGCATCAAACACATCGCGATCCGGCTGCAGATACACAGAGCGCACGTAAGACATGAAAGCCTTCTGCGCCAGCGCCTTAATCTCCTTATCACCGGCCACAACGGATGCCACCTTCTGACGGCAGCTTGTCGTCTTGGTGGGGTTCAGCTTCGTCTCGCGGATAGGCACCTTGGCGTCCTCGAGGCGCTTCGTCATGCCTTCCACCTCAGACGGGAGAAGACACATCAACGCCTTACCCTGCTTGTTGTAACGTGCCGTACGACCGACACGATGGATGTAGTTCGCGGCGTCTTCAGGGCAGTCCAGCTGCAACACCCAGTCGACCTGAGGGAAGTCCAGACCGCGAGCAGCAATATCCGTAGCAAACAGCACCGCCGCGGGTTTGTTCAAAAACTCGTAGTACACCTCCACGCGCTTGCCTTGCTTGTACTTGCCGTGCAGTGCGCAAAGCGGGACGCCCGGCTGCAGTTTGCAGAACACGCTGTGCACAAAGCGCACCTGACGGCACGTGGACAGAAACACAATCGTCTTCTGCTTGAGGTGCGACTTGATGAACGACAGCAGCACGTCCAGCTTGCGCTCTAGCGGAGTCTCGACGTAGCTCTGCGACAGACCCTTGGGCGTCGCATTGGCCGAATGCTCGTGCACCGCAACGTACTCAGGCTCGCGCAGACTCAGCGCCGCCAGATCCTTCACGGACTTGGTCTGCGTAGCTGAGAACAGCATCGTCTGGCGTTCTCCAGCCGGCGGCAAGTGCTCAAGAATGGACGTCAACTGTTTGTGGAACCCCAAGTCCAAAATTCTGTCAGCTTCATCCAGCACCAGCACCTGCAAGTTGCTCGCATCGAACGCCGGCGTCTGCTCCATATGCTGTAACAGTCTTCCGGGCGTGCAGATGAGAAGGTTCATGCGGATGAGCCGCAGCTGCTCCTCGCGGAAGTTCTTCCCGCCAATGACGAGCCCGGCCGAGAACGCGTGGGCCTTGCCGACATTGCGCAGCACCTCGAAGATCTGCAGCGCCAGCTCGCGAGTGGGCGAGATGACGAGCGCGCCCAGTCCGTCCTCCACGCCCCAGCGGAGGCGAAAGAGCTTCTCCAGCACCGGCAGCAGGAAGGCCAGCGTCTTGCCAGAGCCAGTTTTGGCCGCCGCGAGCACGTCGCGCCCCGCCAGCGCGTGCGGCAGCGCACCCACTTGGATCTTAGTGGGCGCCGTGAAGCCGCAGGTGCGCAGGCCGCGACGCGAAGCCTCCGACAGTGCAAACAGATCGAAACTCGCGGCATCGCCGAGCTGCGAACCGCGAGCGGGCGTCTGTTCCGCGATGCGCGCATTCAGCCGTTCGATCTCCTGGCGCTCACGTTCGTTCTGCTTGAGCTTGGCATCCGCGGCGGCGTCTTCGTCCTGCACGAGTGCGGCGTGCGGCCGGCTGTGCGCCTGTCGGAACGCCCGTGAAGCCATGCAAGTCGGTGGACGTTGACCTTTGTGGAGTTCTACGCGAATGGCTGGAGTGCAATAGCACGTTTGGTTAAATAACGGTTAATGGTAGATAGTGACTTATGAGCAAATGTGACGAGACACTTGGAGTGTCGAAGCGGTTATTGCCCTTTTCTAGGCTTGGGTTGCTTTCAGGCTGAGCGATGGCGGACGACGACGAAGTCAAGCTGGTGCATGTGCCCGTGCAAGCGCTCAAGACGGCCATGCACGGGGCTCAGACAGTACTAGATGAGAATCGACGACTGGCTGCGGAGCTCGCGCTGTCGGAGGAAGAGGCCAGGGAGCTCGAGCTCAAGTTACTCAAGCGGCAACACCAGCTGGACTGCTGCACGGGGGTGCGCTCGGAGCATCGCCCGTATCGACCCGGCGACTTGTTCAATCCTGCGACGCCCAAGCGCCCTCGACCCAAAAGCGAGATGTTCGGGGCCAGTATGCGCAACCTCATCGGAGAGCAGGCCGAGACACTCAACCAGCTTACAGAGCGAGAAGAGAACGTACGTATTCGCTGCCGTGCGAAATCCTGTTGTCAAGTGCTGTGTCACTTACGACCGCTGGACGTGTCCTCAGCTCCGCGCGCTCATGGATGCCATGCGCGAAATATCACAAGCGTCCGACAGCCTGGACATCGTAAGCAACGCGCTTCGTGCTGCGCAGCACGTGCTTCCAGCAGAAAAGTACACCGTAGGCATCCTCAACGAAAAGAAAGACCGCGTCGAGCTTTACTCGAACCCACCAATGGACTTGCCTAGCAAACGCTACCTTACCGAGGAAGGCAGTGTCCTCGTCGATTCTGCCACGACGTTCGGCCGCGTTGTACTGGTAAACTCCGCTGCATTTGTTCATCGTGCGCGGTGTCTTTGCCTAACCATGTTTGTCAATTGCTGTGGATCCAGACTGGAACACCTCTTGAAGTCGCGGATGTCAGTGGTTCGGAGGTCGTCGATGTGTTTGAGGAGCAAATGGAGCTCCTGGAGTTCGAGCCTGAGGCGTTGCTCTGCGCGCCGATTTTTAATGTCCATGGAGTACTAGTCGGCGTCTTTCAAGTCATCACTCGCAAGCAGATCCTCGAGCTTGGTCTCCTGGCTGCTCCAGCTCCCGTAGTGGAACCTCTCTGGTTTTCAACTACCCCTCGTGCTGCCTTGGCCAAGCTTGGGCGCAATCAGGAAGCTCATCAACAGGGAGCCTTCGACCATCGCGACAAAGAGAGCTTCGACTACATCTGCGTCACTGCGGGCACAGCATTGTGGAACTTGTCCCTCGCGAAAGCTCACCAGGTCATGCAAGGTCGCATCGAATGTCTCCTCAAACTCAACCGAAACATCGCAGCTGAGATCAGCGCGTCGGCCGTGCTACACCAAATTATCGCAGTGTCTTATGAGCTGCTGCATGCCGAACACATTGCGCTTTACGTGCGCGACGAAGGTGCGGATGAGTTCTATCTCTTCGTCAGCGATTACAAGGATGATAGGGCCAGTACTTTGAGCAAAAGCAGAGCAAAAGCGAAAGCGAGCAACACACCTCGTCACTCTAACGAACGTCTTCGACATGGCGGTGGGTACGACGACGTTCTCTTGAAAGCGCACAATGGTATCGTTGGTGTGGTTATGCGAACAGGACAACTTGTGCTTTCCAACTCGGCACCAAGCCACCCAGCGTTTGATCCGAGCTTCGACGCCTTATGGTCGTCACTGAAGACGAAGCAAGTGCTCTGCGCGCCGGTCAAAGATGCGAGAGGCCAAGTCTTGGCAGTTGTCTGCGCCACCAACAAGGTCGACGGTGATGAGTTTACCGCGGACGACGCACTTTATCTCAACTACGCAGCAGAGGCCGCAGGGATATCGCTGCACAAGTCCAACCTGCTTCGTTCCGTGCTGATGTCACAGCGCCTGACCGAAGCGCGACTACAGCTCGCCGATTTTGTAAACAGCAACGGTGAACGTGCGTATACCAGTCCCGATCACGGATTCAATGACGAGACTAGCGCCGCTGCCTCAGTCGCAAGGTTCGTGCGTGTCGTCATGGTTGAAGGCAAGAAATTATTGCACTGCGACCGATTGGGCTTCTTGCTGGTGGACCCGCTGAAGAAGGAGCTATGGATCACCCAGGAAGACGGAGAGAGCGTGCGAATGCCGCTCACCAATGGTCTCTCTGGACGGATCGCAACAACGGGGAAGACAATTTGCACGCGTGACGCCTACACGCACCCGCACTTCAACCCCACGCTGGACCGCAAAACGGGATACCGCACCACAACGGTGCTGGGCATGCCTGTGTTCGAGGATCACACACCGGTCAACCCCAAAATCGTGGCGGTTGTAATGGCAATCAACAAGAAAGACGATCACGACGACGGAGCAACCAACGTGAGAGTAGATGGCGATGAATGTCACCATCTTCCCAGACATCGGGTGCCTTTCACCACCAGTGATGCCGATTGCATGGCTCAGTACTGCCGGGAAATTCAATTCGCGCTCGGTCGATTGTCGCTTGACATTTCATACTACAAAGTGGTGTCGGATTGTGGGCTTGGTGAGTCGTTGGCCGAGTCCCCCAATGCCTCCAAAACGCAGGACCCGGTCATAGACGATGTGAATGAGCCCGAGATAATTTCATCCATCGTGCAGAAGTTCTGCCAATCTAGCGACTTGGACGCCCTGGACGAGGTAGCAATTGCAGCTATTGCTGACGACCCCGACGACGTCGAAGACGCGGACGAGGCGAATGGCGGTGATTATAATGACGACGATGACGATTCCAACGCGAAAGAAGAGCATTCAACATCATTCGCTGCCATTCCGTTTCCCCAGCGTATACCGCAACGACGAATCTCAACTGCGCGCGAAAATGGACATGTGATAGGTGTTGGCGATATAACTCGCTGGGACTTTAGCTGTCTGGACCTGTCCAACTCGGATATATTCGCGGCAACATCGGTGCTGTTCCGTTCACTTGGTTTGTTAGAGCGCTTTCAGGTGGCGCAGGAGACCTTCTCCACCTTCCTCTCGCACGTAGCATCTCATTATCGCTCCAACGCTTTCCACAATCTCCAGCACGCCTTCCAGGTTACACATGCAACATACTGTCTGCTGCGTCGCTCTGGTGTAGCACAATCATATTTCGCACGGGTCGAAGTCTTTGCCATGCTCGTGGCTGCATTGTGCCACGACTTGGATCACCCTGGCAACACGAACGACTTCGAGGTAAAAGCGCAGAGCCAGCTCGCTCTTACGCACAATGACGACGCCGTTCTGGAACGGCACCACTGTCGCGTAGCATTCATCATCTTGAGCCACCCAGGTGCAAACCTTCTTGCACGATTACCCTCGCGCGCTTGCTTCGTATACGTGCGGCGGCTTCTCATCCACTGCATTCTGGCGACGGATATGGCAAAACACTTCGAAAAGTGCAAGGCACTGGAAGGGCTTTCCAAGCGCCACCTTCTTGTTAACAGCAGCGGGGCCAGAGGGTCGAAGCGAAGTCGGAGCAAGCATCGCTTTGTTTTCATGGCCATTCTCATCCATGCAGCAGACCTGTCGGGTCAGGCTTTACCATACACACAAGCCGTTCGCTGGGGCATGCGCGTGCTCTCCGAATTTCAGCAGCAAGCGAAGAATGAAGCCGAGATGCACGTTCCTGTAGATTCCTTCATGACCAATTTGCACCACGCGAAGACCCGGGTCACCGTGCAACTCAACTTCATCAACTATGTCCTGCGACCCATTTGGTTGCCTCTGGCCACTCTGTGCCCTGCGGTACGGGTTTACGCGGACTCGTTGGAGGCCAACCGAGAGCGCTACAAGGCTGAACTGGACAAACTCCAGCGAGAGGCAGAGGAAATTGCAGAGCTGGCAAGAGTTTATGTACGTGGCTCCAGCTCGCGCAACCTTGTGGAGCGTGCTCCCAGCACGAGACGTCTATCTGATCACAAAAAATGACACTGGCCATCCAACCCGTTAGAGCAACGTATACTGCTAGCAAAGGAGAGAACAGATACAAATGAACATATTGAGGCCCACAACGATCTTGCTTTCTTTCCTTCTTGAAACCATCCGCCTAATCAGCCTCGGCGGGACAACACTTGCGTACTCTTCGTGCTCACGATGGCAACAACGTTGCTCTGCTCCATCAGAACGTCCTCAACGGCACGAGCGCGAGCATTCGAAAGCAGATCGGACAGCAAACTCTCCACTTCTTCCTCTGCTCCTCCAGCTACCACAATATGCATCAGTGTGCTGCGCAAAAATTCGGCATCCAGCTGAATCTGTTGTAGCCCAAACTTTGACAGTTCCAGCAACCTCACCCACTCGCTGAAAGCTTTAATGCACATTTTGAGCATGGTCTGGACGAAAGCGTCCGCCGTAAGCTCTACCTGGGACGGGGAGATGTGGATTTTGCGTGCGAAGATGCGATCCACATCTAGCTGCATACCCGACGATGCTCCAGCAACTCCTGCATTGCGAGATCGCAGCGCACTGGCACGTCGGCGGAAGTCACGGCTTGTAGTACGACTGTTGTTTCCAATAAACACACTTTGTTCATCGCCGAGCGCAAGCGCTACTTCTTTTCCGAAGCGGAAAGTAGCCTCTACAACGGCAGCCATCATCTCTTGAACGCTTCTTGGTTCCTCATCCATATCAGCCCAGGATGTAGCAGCCACCCCGTTATGAACAATGATGCATAACTGGTTTCCGTACTGCTTTGCGACGTGCTGCAGCAGCTCTGCAGAAGACTCGCGTGTCACTTCAATCATGTGCGTCACATCCTGTTGGTTCATTCGGCGACTACGAATCGGTTCCCCCTCGGAGGTTCTCGAAGGAGAGAGGGGTGCTGGCAAGCACTCTATGAGGCCGCGCACGCATTCACCAATGCCTTCAGCAGACAGCTCTTGGCACATGCAAGCAAGGAACAGCAAAAACTGAGGAGTGGGTTCCAACCACGGAAGCGTTACACCGTCTTGCTCTTCACCCCGTGTCCCTTGTGGGTCATCCGCTGGGGTAAATGCGCGCTTAGGTTCAGCATACCGAAGCACGGACGCATTGAACCACTTCAGAAAATCGTAAAATTGGCCCTGAACAAGACAAGCGTGCGTATGACAGCGATCAGCACACGATAGGCTCAGAATCGTTTAGTAGCGTCAGTAAAAAACAGAGTATGGCTTACCTGGACTAAGTCAGAGAAAAGTCGGCTCATTTCAGAGAGAATCGCAAAGCCTGTTTGCACCATGGGCTCCATTTGCTGCAGCACCTTCTGCATCATGTCAGTGAACTTCTTTGCTGATTCTTGTGCTAGGGGTTGAATGTTCTGTCCGCCATCGCGTGAGCTGCGCACCAGACTCGACACATCTTCGTGAGAGGTGCAAAAGAGTTCTCCAGTATCCTCGCGGAGTTTTCGAAAGACACCCTCAATCTGGAAGCGCACGCAGTTTTCAACAACTTCGGTGGCACTTGTGGCCAGTCTGCACATTGGGATGCTTGTGTCCACAGCCTTCACTTGCGAGACAAAGTATTTCATCACTTGCATGAAAACAAAGTACTCACTATCGACGATTTCGGATGAGAGGTCATCGTCCTGCAGCACGTCAAGAACCTCATCTGTTGATCCCTGCAAAAAAGAACAAGGTTCGAGCAATCGTTAGTACGAAGCGTAGCAAATTGTACAGCGAATAGTTAAAAGGCGCTCATATTGAAGCAAGAAACTTACAAATTCAGTGTGAGGACGACGGAATTGTGCAACGCATTCGCTCAGGTACAGTGCAAACAGTTCTTTCACAAAACTGAGGAACAAGTCGTCACGAATGGCATCAGAGGACTTTCGAGATGTCGACGATTTCTCGCGTGCGACGACGTCAGGCATGAAGTGTGTTTTGTACACCGAGAACACCCGACCCATCTTCGCAAATACGTCGGTGTTAAAACTCTGCAGAAAGTTGAGCACCGAGTCGACAGTGCCTTGAGACTGCAGTGCAGATAATTGGTGCGCATGTTAGAACATGAAACCCGAAGCCCGATAGTTATGTGTACCTTAAACTCTGCCACCGCGCACTCAAAGTATGCCTGGTGCCACTCAAGAAACTGGTCACGGATATCTTCGTTGCATGCATCTAGTTGGTGCAATAGCACCACTGTCTCGCAGACCTGTCCCCCATAAGCAACATCAGCAGATGTGCAATGCGCCGACAAGCATTGCATAACGTTACCTCTTCCGATTCTAGCGTCGTGTCCAGCATTCGTTTCTTGAGCAGCCGTTCAAGTTGCTGTATAATTTTCTCGGCCTCCAATTGAATCGTCTACGGCAAACAAAGTCAGCTAGTGGTGGAAGACCAGCAAACATCACAGCCAAACCCACTTTGAACGACGAAATATGCTCATATCTGCCCAAAATTCGGCGTGCAAGTAGATAGTACTTGGTCGCATTGGCATACTCCTTCTGCTTCACAGCACTGCATCCACAACAAACCAACACTCAGCCTTCCCCAGCCCGAACACTACCCCAACAGACCACCTCCCCCCACGTACGTGTTGAGTCTCTGAGGCAGGTCAAAAATGAACTCGAATCTCTTCAACAGACGTCGCACGCCAATGAGCTTTTCCACTTTCGAGCGATGTGGTGCCAGTGCCACATTGATACTCTCGCTCTTGGCCGTGATCGTGTCCATGCTCTTCACTACTCGCCCCACCTCGTCCTCCATGCTTGCCACATTGTTCTACATCAACAAAGAACCCACAAACTTTGTCAAAACTAAAACTTGGACAGCACTGTACCCTAAAATTGTACCTTCATCTTCCGGATCGTGTCTGTGGCACTGATGAACTTGTTGTAGTTCTCGTACACGAGCATCTGCATGTTGGTGTCCAGCTCCTTAATCTCCCGGATCAGTTGGTCGTCCGTCGTGAGCAGGTCATTGAGTCCACGGGTCTCCAGCAGCTCCTAAAGTAGCAGCAGGTTACGCTGGGATTACACGAAGGGATATACGCTGTCTTCCAGGACGCTGTTGCGCACCTTGACATAGATCTTGGGGTCAAATCCTGGCGAGTCGATGTTGCGCAGCTGCCCCTGCCTGCTCTCCTGGTCTTGCAGCCCGTAGTAGCTGCTCAGCAGCTCCTGCATGCGGCTCATGCCGGGGTCCTCCATGGCGGCCGGCAGATCCTTCCTAATTCGTACCCTATGTGTTTTCGCAGGAAAAGCATTATGTTCCACAGGTACCATTCTTTTTTTGTTTGGATCCTGAGTCGGCCAAGATGGACGTCAAGCGGCTGCTGTGGGAGTCGAAGTTGGCGGTGGCGCTGTGTCTGCTCATCATGGCTCGCTGCGTGGACCGCGTGTTATACACGTGCGTGGGGAGCTGTAGTGCAATGGTTACTATACTGGTCGCTTACGTTCCTGTGTGTGTACAGGCGGATCACGTACGACTACACGGAGTTTCTCTGGTACTTTACGAACGTGATTCTCCCCGTCGCGTTCCTAGTCTCGTCGGCTCCAGTAGTGGCGTAAGTGATGATATATTAGTTAACTGGTGGTGGTTGGGGCTGCTAACGTAACTTGTGGACAGGTACAAGCTCTACTTCACCGGTGAGTCAGGATTTGGCACTTGCCTAGGTGTTCTTGTGGTAAATGACTGGAGACATGCGCTGTTGTTGTATAGATGACATTACGCCAGAGATGCGCGAGTTCCCGCACTACAAGTACATGCTCATGGCGCTGTTCGACACACTGTACAACCTGCTGGGCGCGTTCCCCACGCCTCACATCGGGTACGAAGATCGTACACCTTTTTTTCTGTGGAACTGGAGAAACTTACTTTTGTTGATGTTGGCCAGAGGGAACATGGCGAATGTGCTGAACCAGCTGAATTTGCCGTTCAACATGGTGCTGTCCTACATGTTTCTGCAGACGCGCTTCAAGCGCGGCCACATCTTGGGATCGATTCTTGTGCTGTACGGCGGTATGGTGAACTTGATCCCGGTCCTCACAGGACAGGACAGTGCGAACACGCCTGACCCAAGTGCTGGATGGATCACTTTGTATATCGTGTCGCTTGTACCGGCAGCGGCGTCGAACGTCTACAAGGAAATTGGACTCAAGGATGTGGATCTGGATATCTGGTATGCCAACATTTGGATCAGCTTCTACCAGCTTATCATCGGCTTCGCCACGATTTGGACCATACGCATCAAGGCGTTTAGCGACCCGCCTGTGCCCTGGGGAGACTTTCCGTCGTATGTGACGAAGGCTCACGAGTGTTTTATCGGCAATGAAGTTGAGCTGAACGGCAAGGTGCTGCCGTGCGACTCGGGCGTGCTGCAGGTCTTCCTTGTCTTCATCATATTCAACACCATGTACAATCAGCTCATGTTGTATATCTTCAAGGAAGGCAGCAGCGTGTTGTTTGTTGTTTCGTCTGCTGTGGGACTCCCTCTCACCGACCTGCTGTACATGATCCCCTTGCTCACGGGCAAGTTTGCCGGCCAGGCCTTCACTATATACGACGGCTTCGCACTTTTCGTTCTTGTGATGGGTTTGCTCGTATACCACTCCGAGAAGGAAGAGCGCCAACGCGGCACTCAGTCTGTGGAAAAATCGCCCATGTACGCGTCGCCTTCGCTGCAGAAGACGCATCTCATGCGCAAACGCCGCGGAAAGGTGGTGTATCGTCAGAGTCCCAATGTGATTCGTCGCAGTGGAAGTGGTAGCGACATCTCCCAGCGGCTTCTGGGTCGCAATGGCCCAGGCAGGAACACGTACGGGTCCAACGGCACTATCCCGGCGGCGCGCCAAACGGGTGACAATGGTTACTTCCCTTGAGTTCGCAAGCGTCTATCTCGATAGCTCACCTTGCAGCTTATGAGAGGATCTCTTTCCCTTCGTGCCACGATGTCGTTGGCGGATGCTAGACTCATTCATCGCATTAATAGAAGGTTTGTTGTTTTTAACAACCTCGGCATCGTTCTCATGATAAAGCTGCTCTCGTTTGTTGCAGAGTTTTAGATTCCGGGCTGTCCACACCAGGTTTGGGTGATAAAGGTGAAAACGTAGTATCTGAGGCGACAATTCGACCCAGTGACGGGAAGTATCGATCTCCTTTCTTGCTGCGGCGTGCCTGCACGTTCACGTAATGCCCAAAGTGATCAACTTCTTGAGAGAAACTGCAGGGGTTGAGTACTTCGTCCTGTTGCGCTTCATCCGTTATCTTCACGTTGCTGCTGGGTAGTCTTCTGGAATTCATCGAAGCAGAACCAGAATCAAACAGCGGGTCGAGCATTAAACAGTATGCTGGGTCCTGATCTCGTCGTTTAGTCTTAGCCTTGGGCCTTGTGAAGACGTAGTGGTGGTGATTATGCGGGGACTCGGAAGAGGGGCGCGGCTTGTTGTTCCCAGGTGGCCTAGTCGATGCGATCTTCACTCCGTTTAAACTCACGGGAGACTTTGATCCACCATCGAGGACCAGAATTGAAGGAGCAGAACTCGTCGGAGTTGCTGGGACTGTTGCCTCTGTTGATCTCGAAACTACAGGGGATGATCGCGATCCAGAAATCTCATCTAATCGACTGAGAGGTGACTGTGGAAGAGCTGGAAAAGACGCACGGCCTCGATGGATTGGACTGCCAGCCACCGTCGACCGACCCAAATGCTGATCCTTAGATCCAGTAATGCTAATGGCAATTGACTTGCGTTGTTGCTCAAGTTGCCGTTGTTGCTGCTGATGATGCTCGTTGATGAAAGCCATCGTCTCCCGAGCAAGTTCACCCACAGATTTCTTGTCTCGCAGTGCCATAGGTTTGTTCTGAAGCTCCATCGCGAAGTCGTACCCGATCTGCTTCACTCTCTCCATCACTATTGTCGGTGAAGTTGTTGCTACAGACTTGTCTCCTTTGCTGCTTAGCTTCTTCTTCTCGTCCGACGAAACACTATCGAGGTCAGTACCGTTGACATTTGTCAAGTACGTATGATACTCACCAAACGGGAATGACGCGATGGAGCGGATGATCGTCACAGCGTCATACTGAAGAGATACGAGGTGTGGGTTTGGATTTCCAAGTCGCATGAGGAACGGAAACAGTAGCTCGACAATACCAAGTGCCACTACGCGGGGCACGCACACGAGCACATCTTGGCTCAGTGCAGCGATAGCACCAACAGCATGGACCAGAAGTCTCCATCTTTTCACTTCATCCGTCTTTTTCGACGCGGATGCTATTGTAAATTGACCGAGTAGAATACCTCGGTGTTGCTTCAGCACGTTTGTAAGCAATTCCAACACTCTGAAGTGCAGAAAGAGCTCACTTGTGCTACCCTCCACCGAATTCACCATAGCTAGTCGAGCGATAACGACAGCGATCTCGCTCTTACACTCATCATCAAGAATTCTAGAGGTTGGATGCCGTAGCTGCATACGCTTGAGAAGGCGAGGAAGTACTTGGGCTCGCATGATCCCTGTGCGGCCATCAGCAACTGCACACAACTTACCAAAGAGCGTATATAGTGCCGCAGGTACATCAAGAAGACCGTGATCATCAACAGATGAGTCGAACTCCACGGTTTGATGCTTGGGTGAGGATTTCCCCATTGTAGTCGCAATCAAAATCTCCGGTAAATGAATAAGTGTCGTTTGCAGACAACCTTGGGCGAGAAGCAGACTGCGTGCAGCGTTTGTGCAAGCAAGACGACTCAATGCCACGCAGCATGCACTTACGAGGTCAAACCCGATGCTCTTCTCGCGGAGAACGTGCAAAATGGCTGGAGCAACCAGCTCGACTAGTTGCAGCAACTTTTCTTGAGAGAATATTCCGTGCGGATGGTTCGCGTGTGTCTTTAGAAACTTGTCTCGGGCACTTTCGCCGTAAGGCAGTGGCCGAATGTAACCCGTCAACTCCACTGCAGCAACGACCTTGTCTAGTTCCACTTGCGCAAACTCCACAGCGTCACTCGGGTTTCGAATAAGCGCAATTAAGTCCTCGAGCACGTGCATGCGGAACATCACGTCACAAATTAAAGCTTGGGGCCATTCTGGAACCTGAGGTGAAGTCACGGAAGGCCGGAGTCGTGCATCCACCAGGTTACTGGGACACCGCGCAAGTCGACTGAGTGCCTTGCATGCTTCTTTCGAGCCGAGCTGGTGGATGAAGCGATCTTCAGAGGAGCTACGCGCCACCAAGCCCTCGATTTCATCAAGGCGATTACACTGTATAGAGAGGGAGAGGTGGTTGACGACGTCTTCAGAAAAGCACGCACGTGTCACGTTGGTGACCTTGCACAAACGACCGAGTAGAATGCAGCTGATGTTTCGCTGTCGAGAATTCTGCACGGGTGACTCCATACAGCTCGGCGAGACCTGAGTGAGAAATTGTACGAGCGTGGGCAGTGCGTTGACCGAAAGGAAGTAAGCAGCTGTCTTCTCTGAGGCTCGAGAGGAAAACTCATCTTGCAGAGCCAAGTCTAACAAGAGAGTGTAAAATGCATCAAGACTGTCATCAAAATCGCCAGCGCTGCCAGCAGTGATGCTACGGGTTTCACTTGATTAGATTGTCGAGCTAGGAGCGCACACCCGATAAGTCCCAGGATGAACGCCATCCGCGACTCCGAAGCCTCAAGGCTTGGTCGGCACCATCGCATAAATACTTCCACCGCACCTGCCGTCGTGAGACCGAATCGAGCATCTGCACGGCTAGTCATTTCGTAAAATAAAGTCACCGATGCTTGAACGACAATCAAGTTGGCATCTTTCATGCATAACAAAACTTGTTCGAGCCACCGACCACCGCATCGAGTGAGTGCATCCAGCAGTTGAGTGAAGCCGAGTGAACGCGAAAGCAAACACAGGATCTCAAGTACCTGTGCCCGCAGCTGCTCACCTTTGTCTCGACAAAAGCAAAGAACCTCAAATAGCGTGTCGTACACGTCTGCAGTAAGCAGAAACGTTTGCACCGATCCCTTCAGCTTCCGCAATAAGTAACTCTGTTCCTCCAAACTCGCTTTGGTAGGCGAAGGCGTTCTTCTCCGGGACGGACTATGGTCGAGGGAGCTGACAGGTGTACTTGAAACAGGGATCTGAGGCCCCCATCGTTCTGTCGCCAGAACAACTTTCGTGGCAATGCAGGACAGCAGATTTAGTGACGTTGTTAGCGCAGCTGTAGCACCAGCTAAATCGGCACTCGTTTGTATAGTGCGCATCAAGTCCAGTTGCACCCTTTGCACGACATTGCACTGAAGAATTTCCACAATCTGCTCGTCTCCATGACCTTCGACAATCTCCAGCACAATTCCTTTCACCAGTTCGATCACTTCGCGGCTCTGGCGCTTGGTGATCAACGATGCGATGAACACTAGCACACCCGAACCTAGGATACGCCTCTGGTCCGAGATCACAGTGTTGTGCGTTTTATCCGATATTGAATTAGCATCGTGCTGGGGCTTTACCAAATGGTACAAAATCGTGATATACGCCTGCGTCACGCTGCTAGGAATTCCTCCAGGCCCAATGGCTTCCCGAAATACCTTAAATTGGTGCCGCAGTTCGACGAACTTGATCATATGCATAGAGCGCAAGCGTGTTCGGACGATGGGGTCATAATCGCGCTGGTTCACAGTCCGCTCGAAAATTACCCCTCTCCAGTGGTGCTGTAGGATACGCGCACACAATTCGGTTTCGCGCAGCAAACAACTTACGCTCTTCTTCGCCGCGTTTTCACTCGAGAGTACGTGCGCAAACCACTCGGCTAGCACTGCAACGAGTCGTGCCATCCGGAAGATCTTCGTATTGTTTGTGAGCTTTGAGAGCGTCTGGAACGCCTTGTTGGTCAAACTGGGCAAGGTGGTCTCAACGTAGTCCACAGCATCTAGTACAACAAAACAGTCAGCAACGAAAATACCGTTTGCATCGTCGCGGTCCCTGTCGGCGCTGTCCTCAAACTTTCTCAAGCCGACGAGCGTACCGACCTTCATGGGTCTCCAGCAGACGAAGTAGCATTGTAGTAGCAAGTTCTCGTCTTGAATCGTCCTCGGAGTGCTCTATCTCCTCGTACAAAGTGTCTACCGCGGTTCGGACCTTAACCGTATTCCATGCTCGAGTGTCCCATTCCTGGTCCATGAGCATTGTTGCCTACACACTCACCATATGCACAAGGTCAACACAAATTCGCTGTATCAATTGCAAAATGTTCGCTCACGATACGGCCATCCGTCACAACGGGGTCTTCCTCTTCTTCAACCCGATCTGGTTCGCCTGCGTCCTCTTCGTCAACGTCGGGCGTGATTTCGGGGAACCGACTTGGGATCACCCGCTTGGGGGACAGCTTAGGACCATGCTCTGGTCCATTCTTCTTGCGTGCTCGCTTCGTAGTGTCACGAAGGAGCAAAACGCAGCGCCCCACATTCTGCAGGTGTTCAGCAGCTGCGGGGTCTGATGGTTTGTCCAGCGCCAGCGTCGGCAGCAATTGTTCCTGCTGTGCGTACATGCGCTTCGCCTCCGTGTTCACTTCCACGGTGCGCTCGACGGTCGACCCACGCTCGTCTTCCCATGGGTAAGTCTTCTCGTACGGCAGAGCCACCTCACGGCGTCGAGCACGGCGTGCATTGCTCTCGTTCATGGAAACTACGGAAGTCGAGCGGCAGACAAACTCATGGAGCACGACAGAAATAGTTGCTAAGATCAACATGGCACGGCAGCACCATCAAACGCGAGTTAGAAGGACATGTAGCCGTTTCTCATCATGACGATGTATTACATACTGGACGCTTGTGAGCAGCCCTTGGTTGTCCAGATAGCTAGTCTGCACGGTAGTGATTGTTGCAGTGTCGAGGAGCCACCAGAGTCTTGAAGCTGTTGCACTCACGCAAACAAAGGAGGTTGCATCTCTCAAAAGACGTCAACGCAGGCAATTACTTGCCGCCGAAGAACTTGCGCCAGCCCGAGGTCTCCTGGAACTTGACGCCGTTCTCCGTGAGCTTGACGAAGGCCTTGGAGAAGTCTTTGAACCACAGGTCCTCGTCCTTGGCGTACAGCTCGACGTACTTCTTGAACTGCGGGTCCTGGATGAGCACTAAGTCGGCCGGCAGCATCATGAGCTTGCCCGTGGGGTCCTCGTACTGCATGGGGCCGTTCCACTTCTTGACCGTCCACTTGTTCTCGAGCAGCTCGCGGAAAAACTCGTTCGAGAACGTCCACTCGGCGTTGGTCCACGGGCCGCTGTAGCCGCTGCGCGTGGGGTAGCAGCGGCCAATGGCGTGCGCACCCACGAGCGCCACAATGTCGCGGTCGTCGAAGCCCATGCGGTAGAACACGTCGCGCACGTGCTGCGTCGTCTTGTCCTTGGTGCCCATGTCGGCGTTGGGTAGGCGGTCGTCAGGCGTCTGCGTGGGCTCCTTGCCGCTCTTGGCGTCAGGGCGGCCGAGCCGGAACGGGATCTCCGGACCGCCCATCTCCTCGATCATGGTCACGCCCGCCAGGATGTACAGATCGGCGTACGAGATCTCGGGGTGGTTCTTCTTGACCTTCTCAAGCGCCTTGACGGCCAGGTGGAGGCCGGCGTTGCCACCGTGGTTGATCTCTGGGTCCAAGCGGATGGTGCCGCCCGTGGAGCCGCCGCTGCCGCCGCGTTCCTTGCTGTACGAGCCCGACGAGTGCCACGCGAGACGCACCATGGTGGGGCCCATGTAGTTGTCCTCGTCGAAGATCTCGACGATCTCTTCCTTGATGGCGGCCAGGTCCACGGGCTTCTCGCGCGCGTTCACCAGGTCAGTGAGCGCCAGGCCGCTCACGGCCGCGACGCCCGCGGCAGCCAGTACAATGGCGTTCGGCTGCTTCTTCTTGCTGGCAGTGCGCAGCTGCGACGAGGCGAAGCCGCGCGTCTTGGCTGCAGACGCGGCGGACGCCTGCTGAGCAGCGCGGAGGGCGGCACGGCGAAGCATGTTCACGGTGTTGGGCGGGGGCTTCTAGACTTGAGCTGGACGCGGAAGATTGGCGAATGACGAGGTTTCGGAGGAGAGGATCGAGACCCAGCAGGTCGGACATCGCCTTCAAGGGCCGCATAAATGCGTTAGAGATCGGGGATTGCCAAGTGACTTGGGTTTAGTATACCGGGCCCTAGTAAACGTGATTCGTCATACAGGATGGTGCACCATCGGATTCCGTTGGTACTGGCCACCTTTGTGTGCGCACCGGTATGCCGTTCGAAGCTGATGGACTGGAGACGCGTGACCTGGGCTCGCCACCCCAGCTTTCAGACCTAAATGCCAATTGGAGTGAACTCTCTAGCAGTGGAGGACAGTCAGATCTTCTGGCTTAGCCAGACGGCGGCCCATGCCTTGCAGCATGGAGTGTGGACACCAGTGCCGACGGTGTGTGTTCGTCCATGAAGAGAAAACTCGCTCAGATCCTTGGACGTCTCGAAGAAAGTAGATTCCTGTTGCATGAATTCACGGGGGATTAAACTGAGCGATGATCTTTTCGCGATCTTCCGCTTCACTTTCCAGCTTCAAGTACGTGGCAAGTGCCGTTGTCTGTAGCTGGTACCAGCCGTCGCTTTCGCATTCGCCGTCTTTTGCAAAGGTGGCAAATTGCTACTGAAGTTCAAGCACAGCGCTAAGAACTCAAGAAGTTGTCTCCGCGGCAACCTCGAAATTGATGCCTCACGACGATAGCCCTGTGTCTACATAGTTTTTTTTGTCGGCGAGGGTGCTAGCTGATCTATGGATCAAAAGCTTCAGTATGTTGCTCAGGTTGGCGCTTTTCGGTCGGTCAAGTCTCAGCACGCGCGGGGTGGTCATATCTCTGCCTGTATCAACAAGATGCAGGGAGCGCAAGCAATAAAGTCTCGAGATCCGAGGGTCGGTGGTAGCGACCAGGATAGCAGCTACCCGAAATGTATACGTGTAACCACCCCGCAGTTTATCACGACGGCCATGACCTCCACGGAGGGCGACAAGAAGGTGTTCGTGCCAGCCGACGCTCTTAAAGCGGTCTTGAGTGGCGTTCGCGAGCAGCAATCGGAGAAGCGACGATTACTCGCTAGGCTTGAGGAAACCCGCAAGCGGGTGCAGTTGCTGCGAAGCAGGTCAACAACTGTGGAATCGAGACTGTTGGAGCATCGGCAAAGCACCATCGGACATGGCGGCAATGGCGTCTTCCCCAAGATGGGGCCAAAAGGCCTTGTCGGATCACAGACAGAGATGTCTCCGGTTGCTGCAGGGTCATCTGAGCAGGCTTCAGGCGGTGTCGTGGCGATGCAAAAGCGCGTTTCGCAGCTGGAGGCGCTGATGGCTCTGGCCAAGGAGGTTTCTGCGCAGAACAGCTTTGAAAGCGTCATCGAGTGCACGCTGCGAGCTGCGCAGCAACTGGTTCGAGCAGACAAATTCACGTTGGGTATCCTTCACGAACGCCGGAATGTCCTAGACATCTGCTCCATTTCCCGCAATCCCGCTGATGCTGACGTTGACTTGTCGTTCGTGAAGGTCAATGTCATCAATGAAGGCTTCGTTGTGCCTGACTCCCCCACTGTTTTCGGTCGCGTCATCATGACAGGTCGGCCATTTGCTATCAACGACCTCGACACACACGCAATTTTCCAAACCCAGCGAAACAAGGCGGACAACAATGGTGGTGTAGGTACTCCTCAAGCCTTGCTTTGCCTACCGATTCGCAATGCTCATCATGCAGTAATTGGAGTACTGCAAGCCATCACTACGGGAAATCCTTCGTCGACATCAACTGACAAGCCTATGGTGACTCCGCCATCCTTCACCGATACAGATATCTCGAATTTGGAGTTCATTGCGGTTGCAGCTGGTGCCACCATTTGGAACCTAGTGCTTTCGCGTCAGCGACAAACTGCCCAGCACCGAATTGAAGGTCTACTAAAACTACACCGCAACATATCCATGGAGAGTGTTTCATCGTCTGCCGTCCTGGACCAAGTGCTCGCAGTTTGCCACGAACTCGTGGGCACCGAACGCATCGGTTTGTTCATTAAGATTGAAGGTGAGGACGAATTGTACATCGCTAGCGCTTCTGATATCGTACGAGGCGAGTATGTGCCGATCACCAAAGGTATTGCCGGGTACGTCGCGAGAACTGGTGAGATGGTCATCACGAATGACGCTTACTCCCATCCGCTGTTCGACTCGACACTGGATCAGAAGACAGGCTTCCTCACCAAGCGCATTTTGTGTCTGCCCGTCAAGTCTCCTGAAGGAACGATCCTTGCAGTGCTCTCTGCAGTCAATAAGGTGGACGGAATGGACTTCACCAGCGAGGATGCAGTATTCCTCAATTATGCAGCTGAGGCCGTGGGTACCTCCCTCCACAAAGCGTCATTGCATCGCGAGGTCAGGACGTCGCAGAAGTTGATAGAGGCGCGGCTTAAACTCACCACGTTTATCTCTGAGAGTACCGACATTGCTGAGTTTGTGGACATGGTTATGGAACTGGGGAAGGACATCATGGAGTGCGATCGCTTCGGGATGCTTCTTATCGACCACTTTAAGCATGAACTCTGGATTACTCCGCGTGTGGGTGGTGAGAGCATTCGATCTCCTATTAACCGCGGGATTTCGGGGCTTGTAGCAACCACCGGCCAAACGGTTTGTACCCGTGATGCCTACAAGCACGAACTTTTTGACCCGAGCGTTGACATGAAGACAGGATACCGCACTACAAGCGTACTTTGCATGCCAATATTCGAGGATCACTCGGTTACAACTCCTCCAAAAGTGGTTGCCGTGGCAATGTGCATCAACAAAAAAGAAGGCGCCCACGTCGTAGCATTCACCAAAACGGATCGTGAAATCATGAGCAAATACTGCGCAGAGGTGCAGTTTGCGCTGGGGCGGTTGTCTCTCGATATCTCGTATTACAAGGTTGTGTCAGACTGCGTAGCTGTCGCACGAACGAGTAGCATAGACTCAAGCTCCCGGGCGTTGAAGCGAATGTCAACCACGAGTCGCATCGATAAATTCTCCGAGACGGATATCATATCCTCAATCGTACACAAGTACTGTCATTCCGGTGACGATAACACCAGCGTCACTAAGAAGAAGGGTATACCGTCCTTTGCAGCGCTGCTTCCCGCCATTAAGAAGAAAAACCAAGAGGACGACGAAGTACCATTCCCACGAGAAATCTTCTTCGCTCATGGGAAAGATGAACCACTGGATCACTGGGATACCGAAACAATGTCGCTTTCCAGCAGTGAAGTATCAATGAGCTGCGGCATCATTTTCCGCGCCTACGGGTTTATGGACGCCTTCCGCATTTCCAGCGAGAAGTTTTCGGCCTTCACAACGAATGTGGCCAACTACTATCGCAGCAACCCGTTCCACAACTTCCAGCACGCCTTCCAAGTGATGGTTGCCATGCATATTATCCTACGCACCGAATGCCGACGGTACTTCAGTGGTCTCGAAATTTTTGCCATGCTTGTCGCCTCGCTTTGCCACGATATCGACCATCCAGGCAACACCAACGACTTCGAGCTCAAAATGCTGAGTCCCATGGCGCTCACACACAATGACGACGCTGTGTTGGAGCGCCACCATTGCCGCGTAACCTTTATTATCCTCAATCACAAGTCAGCCAAGATGTTGCAGCATTTGGACCGTGATCGCAGCAAACGCGTGCGCCAACTGATCATCGCCTGTATCCTAGCGACCGACATGTCCAAGCATTTTGAGAAGTGCAAGGTTCTCGAGGGTCTTACACGCCGACAACTCAACGACAAACGCCCAGTTTTCATGGGCATCCTCATGCATGCTGCTGATCTATCGCACTACGCTCTGCCATTTGCACAGACACAAGAGTGGGGGGCTCGGTTGCTCGACGAATTCCAGAATCAAGCAGGGGTTGAAGCCGAGCACGGTGTGCCCACCGACTTTTTCATGCAACACTTGGAGAATAAGCGCGTTCGGATCATCGTGCAGCTCAACTTCATCAACTACGTCGTGCGCCCCATTTGGCTTCCGCTGACGTCACTTTGCCATCACCTTCGGGTATGTTCGATGTGTTCTTTTGTGTAGCTTATCACCACTTCCTAACTCTAGTATTGACATTCATGCAGTTTTACACCGACACACTGGAGAAGAACTACGACATGTATAGGCAGCAGCTAGACAAGGAAAGGAACGTCAACACTGCATTATCTAGCGTCTCGACGGCCCCTCTCTCAGTCGCAACGAGCCCGCCGCAAACTACCAGTAGAAATACTGTTATATCTCCTCGCAACGCACACAATTCGAGTTAGAAACCATCGTAAAGAGGGGCAAACCCTTCACTTTGATTCTTGAGCTTTTGGATGCTCGCGTATTTTGCATTTTCCTCCGTGTAGCTAGCTGTACATAAGGCTGCTTGGCAAGACACAGACTCAATTCACTCTAGTCGAAGAAGAGGACAACCACCGTCGTGTCATCGTGACGACGGCGACGGTGGCTTCCTGGGGGCAAGCTCAGCAGCTCCTGGTACGTCATACCATAGCGCTTCGCTGCCTTTTGAAGCACTCGCTCGACCAGCGCACGACCAGCGAGGTCGTGGTTTCCGCACGAGGCTTGGCCCTTCACCACTTCCACAGCCTCCTCGTTGCTCAAGTAATCCCACAGTCCATCAGAGCCGATGATGAGGAATTTGTCTCCCTCCTCGAGTTTGTGTGACTTGACCTCGGGGGTGGCCGTGATGTACGGCGGCGTGTAAGGAGCTGAGAAGTGACGTCCAGCAGAGCGATCGCCGTTCACGTAGGGCGGGCCGTTGAACTCTGGGTGCTTGAGCGAGAAGTCACCAAACGCACGGGTGGGCTGCAGGGCGCCCTTCACGTAACATGAATCCGGGTGGCGACACGTGAACACGTTCGCCTCCCCCGGGTGCTCCTTGGTCAACTTCTCCTGTTCAAACTTCACCATCGCGTTCTGGTCGCTGCTGAGGGGTTCCGCCACAATAGTGTCTGCATCCTTGCCCAGTTTCCCCAGCACGGCGCGGATGTCACCAGCGTTAGCAACGTGAACGGTGCCTTCGTGCACGTACGCAAGGCACGCGCACGAACCGCAGCGTGCCACAGCTCCGAAACCCAACTTGAACGCCGACGCCACCTCAGCCAGAAGGTCGCGGTCCGTACGTCCAAATGCACGCTGGATAGCAGCAGCTACGCGACCGTCTGGGACGGTCTTCTCGTCTCCATGAGCGGGCTCGTTCGTCCCCGACTTGTACAGGTACGACAGCTCCTTCTGCACGTTGCCGATTAGCGTCTTCCTGGCGTACTCCGACACCTGCCAGCCACCTGCCAGTTGCCACCGAAGCACGATTAGAGAGCTCCGAAACATGCACAGAAAGGCTCCAAGAACTGATGCTGTACCGTGGCCATCCAGCACAGCCGCAAACACGTCGCCCGAGTCCGTCGCCTCGACCGCGTACTTGTCCTCAATGGGGAAGTTGGCCTTGTACGACGCGCTGCTGAGGCGCGTGGCGCGCGACTTGGCGATGGACGCGAATTCCTCGCGCTCGAGCGGCACGGAGAAGGCGCCGTCCACTTCGGGCGGGGCGTATCTGGCGTCGCATTGCGCCTCCAAGTGCGCTCCGCTCACGTCCGCGTTGGCCAAGGCCAGCACCGACAGCCCCAAGCCGCTCAGCAGCAGCGCCTGGCGCAGCGTCGAGCCACGATACTGCAAGCAAGAAAAGTCAGTGTTGCGAATGGAAGATTCTACAGCGTGTACGCTCGCAAAATTAATGGGGAAGAATTGGTTGAAGAAGAGAGGAAAGTAGACAGGGGTAGAGCGCTTCCTACCTTGGGGCTCTGTCGGCTGGTCAAGCGCGCCAGGTTCCGCGCCGCAAAAAGTCGCATGCTTGACGTCAGTCTTGATGGTTTATGAAAAGGGGGATCTGGGGTGGCTATGGTGTAATTTATCGTTTTTGGTCGTGTAGTTGACGTTGAAGCGAGGCATGACCAACATGTTTGCGGTTGCGCTTTCGTGTCAAAACGAAGCAAACAAATGCATCTACCGGTGGATGAAGAGCTGGGACTTGCGGCAGAATTCCTGGCAGTTGTGCAACCAGTCGTAGATATTAAGCTCTGCAAATGTTACTGATGCTGTGGTCGTGAGAGCTGCCAGAGTCCAATGTAGCAGGCGTCGACGCTCGGGGTCATCACCGTCGAGTGTGCAGTGGTCGAGTTGGACGCAGTCCACTTAACGAAACGTGTTGGGCAAAGCGCTGTCCACAGAAGATCGGTATTATGGGAAGCGCTGACGACCATGCGGGCGTTACGCGGCGGCGCCGACCCAGGCCTGACGCAGTGTAATACCAGCATGGGCTTGTCCACTCATCGGCGCTGCTCGCCGGCAAGTGACGATGTGTGCAACCTGGAGCGCTGAACTGGGCTCTTCACCTGACTCATGCACAGCGTAAACCCAAACGATGACGGCAAGAACACAGTGAAAATCAACTTGTTGTACAAGTACCAGCTCGACATTCCGGGTCGCTCGCATGTGGTCGTCACATTCACAGCTTGTTCGCCACGAGCTCCGTCAGGAAATGGGAAGTAGATGCATGCTTCAACGCAGAGGAACTTTTCCGTCTGCGCACGACCCTTTTTGTTTTCGAGCAACGCTCCGGGCTGGGTTCAAGCGGATCGTACGACGCGTGCACACTTGACGCCTCCCTCTTCCGGCTCCACGGGTTTTCGCACGGGCCCCGCCCAAATGGGAAGCCCTGGGCGTTCGGCGGCGAGCGCTGCCACGCAAAAAATGAGGTTCGCTAGCGTTGGGCCGCGCTGAAATCGAAATTTAGCAACCGCCACATGCCAGAAAACGCCGTCGCTGTTGCGCCGCTGGAACGCTTTCCGCTTGACTTTCTGCAGTTTGCGTCGCCACCGACTCCTTCCGGGCCCTCCAGAAGAAACATTAAATAGACAACGCGGGCGAGATGGAGGGCGTTTCGTTCCATTGCCCGCGGTCGCCACATTGCCCGGGCACTAGCGGTGCCATTAGTCCTTTTCCCGGCGCGGTGATACATAGCCCCTCTGCGACGCAGAGCTAGCGCGAGTCTTGCTCGAGTTTGATCGGACGAACATGGCGGCCGACGACTTCTTCGTGCTGCACCTCGTGGACTCAGCCGACTGGGTCGCCGACCACGAACGCACCCTGTGCTACGTCTGTACGAGGCCCTTTGGGACCTTCCGTCGCAAACACCACTGCCGCATGGTAAGACCGTTGCAGTTTGAAGCTCCCTTCGGGATCCCTGACGCTTGTTTGCTATGCTTTTCCGTTTTGGTTGGCAGTGCGGTGAGGTTGTCTGCAAGAACTGCACACTCCACAAAGAGGCTCACTTGGATTCAACAATCGGCCCCACGCGCGTTCGAGTGTGCATGTCCTGCGTGATCAACCACTCTCACCAGCATGACGGACGTTCACCCGGGGCTCCGTCGCCACATTTCAGTGCGACCTCAGAAGTGTCTCGCCAGTGGCTTCGGAGCCACTTGCACTCGCCGGCATCCGGTCCCTCATCCGAGCCGGACAGTGAAGAACTCCAACTCCTCTCACTCACACCCAAACCACGCCAACACTTTGAGCTTGACGATAGTCACTTCAACGCGGAAGGCGAGACCAGAAAAACTCACCAAATAAATCTGCAGGTCGAGCAGGACAGCAACGAACTATCATCTCAGTGGGCTCACCCATGGCCTCGACCACCAGTGAGCATCGATGAAGAAGCCCGACTTCGAGCCTTGTACGCGCTTGGTGTGCTGGACTCCGAATCGGAAAAACCCTTCGACATGATCTGCGACTTGGCCAAGGCGCGTTTGTCCTGCGCCATGGCTGCGGTGAGCTTCTTGGATGAGCACCGACAATGGTTCAAGGCTAGCGTGGGTCTGGCACACAAGATGATCCCGCGCAAAATTGCCTTTTGCGCCTACACGGTGTTCAGTCGCGAGCCGATGGTCGTACTGGACACGCTTCAGGACCCTCGATTCCGAAGAAACCCGCTCGTCTCGGGTGCTGCCGGCGTGCGCTTCTACGCTGCTGCGCCTATCCTGGACCCGAACTCGGGTCACGCCGTCGGAAGCGTCTTCGTCCTGGACACACGTCCCCGTGAAGCGTGCGATATCTCCATTCTGGAGCGACTGGCCTTAGCTGCTGGCGAAAACCTCCCAGAGATCGCAACAACCGCTGCGATGGCCGAAAACGAACAGAAGGCCGAGCTGGATAACAATGCTGCCGAGAAGTTCGAGAGGCGCCAAGATGACAATCAAGTAGATGGTGTCAGCAACATCGTTCACGTTGCGGTGCAAAACGAGCTCCAAAGCTTTGGCAGGAAGACAATCGGAGTGCCGATGTCTCCAGCGACGTCAGCTTCAACATCTTCAATGTCATCGGTCGCATCCGGATCGTTCGCAACTCAAGTCTCGTTGGCCAAACCGAAGGACAACGACGACGTCAACGAGAACCAAACTGAAGATAGCTCGTTGGCCATGACGCAGCTTTCCATGGGGAAGACGGCAGCGGGTGAGCAGATGGAGGTGCTTCTCATGCGCCTGCTGACACAAAACACCGAGACGCAGCAGCAACTAGCGGTGCAGCAGATTTCGCTGACGGCGAAGCTGGGGCAGCACACCGACCAGATCAACAAGCTCATGTCCGACTTCGCACGAATGGAGGCAAAGGTCGAGGCCAAGGTGGACAGCATGACGAAATGAGGAGGCAAACAAGACTCAAAGCTGGTACGTCCTTCTTTGAGTGCTGTTGTGGGCTGCACCCACCGCCGGAAGTGGTTGTAACTACGCAGCGGAGCGATGATGAAAACACTAAGTCTCCGGTGATAGCCATGGGTATGTGCCCAGGGCTGTCATTTCTTAAGCGCTGCCAAGAGGCTCATTGTTGTCAGTGTCGTTGACGACCGTATCTCAACGAACACACATTTCAGTGGCGTTCACGTCAAGGCAAGCTCGTTTCATCACAAGGCAGCGGAATCCTCGACCAACGCCACACGCGGCGTCTCCTACACGTCCCGACATTTAGCAGAGTAATGCAGATAGGTGAACGAAAGCTTAACGAAGTTGCGCACGAGCAGTATACAAAACCGTCTTCCGCTAACATTTTTATGGGGATTTTGCGAAGACGTCAACGACTCACGTGTAAGCAGGTGCCAGGTCGATCGTCGCCATGTACCAGTCCACGCGTCCAAAACTGCCGGAGCTAGAACGAAAATCGCTGCCGTTCACTGCAATCAGCAGTAAAATGACAGAAGACCCGAGGAAGAAAACAACTTAGAGACGCGACCGGGCAGTCGCGCTTCAGGCGTAGACGGCCTTCTGCTTCTCCACCTCAGCGATGTAGGCCTTCATGGCGTCCTCCGTGGACACGCCCTTCTTGGCGGTCCAAGCGTTCCACTTGGCCTTCCCCGTGAGGTCGAACATGCCCGGGGCGGACGTCGTGTTGTCACCGATAGTGGCCTGCTTGTAGTTGGCGTACAGGGCGAGTTTCTCGTCGTTAGACTGCAAAGAGAGATGACACAAACTTGGTTAGGGGGTTGGTTGTGAGAATTGCCGATGGTGTTGCCACATACGGGGTTCTTGGTGAACGTCTTGACGAGCGCGGCGGCGGCTTCGAACTCGGTCTTAATCTCAGACATGGCGATAGAGTGGCGAGGTGATGTCACGTGCGAGCACAGGAAGGAAATGGAGAATGACCGGGATCTCAGGAGCAGTTCTCGAGGACGGATGTCATGGCTGATTGTAACTGCAAGTGCAGGTATTGGAGGTGTGATTTGAGTTTCACCCTATCGATCAGGTTTATGCACGTGTATGCCTCTTCCGCAGCACGGCAATGTGTCGGTGAATGACGTGGCCCTCAACCAGGCTGTGCTGTCACTGCCTCAGTTGACGGTGCACGTGGACGATGTACATTGCCGCTTGCATTGCGAATCGGCTATGCGGAGCGGCTTCTTCCAGAGGTAATAACGAAACTCGTTGTACATTTGCCACGCTACCAACGTTTAGGTTGAACCGGGGCATCCCTTCGCGCAACATATCAAACTATTCTGTCTCCCGCAGTACTCTCGTCTGGCATGTGGGTGCACTAGACAGTTCTGCTACACCCGACGACAAGACTGGTAACTTGCGTTTGGTATGGGGAGGTCCGATCATACAAAACACAAGTCGCCTCTGCCGAACAGTCTGCTGACCAGTCATGCTGGCAACACAAAAATGCCGCAGCGCCGCCACAGCAGATACTCTTCGATTGGTGGTCTCCCGTACAACCGACATGAGCTCCGCGCGACTCCCTTCGTGAGCCATTTTAGATTTCCCAGTCGACAACTTGTAGCATGGCGAACGAGCAGCCGGAGTTTCACGACGTGGTTGTCATTGGCGCCGGCATCGCCGGGCTGCGCTGTGCCAGCCAGTTGGTGCACGTCAAGGGCGTCAAGGACGTGTTGGTCGTGGACGCGCAAAACCGCATCGGCGGTCGTGTCATGAGCAACACGACGTTCATCCCGGGCATGAGCATCGAGGTGGGCGCCGAGTTCATGCACGGCGCCAACACGACGCTCACTCGGCTCGCCGAGCAGTACCACATCGGACTGCGGGAGATCTTCACTTGGGCTCAGGTGAGGAGAACAGAATGCTAATACATGTCAGTAGAGTGTAGTCGCATCGATTAATCAGCCACTGATTCAGCTCGCAAGAGCCCAATGATCTTCTGGCCTTCATACGAATGCAAGAGCGAATGCTTCCTTAATTAACATCTCCAGGGCGAGCGATGCGGTCTCCTCCGGGCGACTCTTTGCTCTTCTGCGTGCATTCGACGGCACAGTTCTTGTGTCGTTGAGTCTTGTACGTGTCCACCCGCGAGAAGTCAGTCTGGATTCATACATCCCATTACCACGAAATTGATATGCACTTGTAGCACTAGTTCAGCCAATTTATTGCACCGATCGGGTATACTTACAGTCATTACATTTTCTGCTTGAATGTAGGGCGATGGTGGTCCAACCGAGCCTGCTCCCGATGGAGGCATCGGCTACTACTACATCGGTGACCAGAAGCGCATGCTGAAGTTCGATGATGAGGACGAGGAGTTCCTCAAGTTTAACTTGTCGGTGGCCGACCTGAGCGACCTTGAGAACATTGACCAAATCCCACCCGAGAAATCCATGCGAGACTACTTCAACGAGATTGGTCTGTCTCCGTCGATGATGAAGTTGTGTGAGTCAGGATATGCCAACACGGCTGGTGGACCGCTCGAAGACATCTCGATGCGCATTACGTGCCGTTACGAGAAGCAGTGGATTGAGTTGGAGGACGAGGGCGACTTCCGTGTCGTGCCGAGCTTCATGCGCTTTGCTGAGCTCTTTGCCGAGGGTGTGACGACGCGTCTGAACTGGCCTGTGGCGAGTGTGGACTACTCCCAGAGCGATCGCATTCTCGTGACCAGCACGTCTGGTAAGCAACTCTTGTGCCGCACACTGGTGGTGACAGTGGCTACTGCTGTGTTCTCGAAGATTGCGTACACCCCGGCGCTTCCGCAAGAGAAGGTTGACGCTGTCGCGTCGTTTGACATGCGTCGCGCGGGCAAGGTGCTGCTCCACATGTCGGGTCGCTTCTGGCCGGAGGACGCGCACGGTGTCGTTTGCTCGGAGTGCTTCTTGCCCGAGTTCTGGTTTAACAATACCAAGGGCATCGGATATCTGAAGTCGAACGGCGATATGCTGTGCGCTGAGAAGGAAGCTTGTGACTCCGAAGGGGGTAACGTGCAGTACCTGATCACTGGCTTTGCTGGTGCGCTGTACGCAGAAAGGTTTGTGGGCGTGGCGCATGAAGAGATCATTGAAGGCTTCCTCGACCAACTCGACACGATCTATGGCACCGTGGATGAGCCGGCGCCGGCGCGCAAGTATTTCGTGAAGGGAATGTACGAGGACTGGGGAGACAACGAGTGGATTCGTGGAGGTTACGCCTTCCCGCGCGTGGGCCAATCGGACACGGCATCCCGTGATCTCGCCGAGCCCGTCGATGGTCGGATCTTCTTCGCGGGCGAGGCCACCGCCTTCGAGCAGCCGGGCATGACGGTGCATGCTGCTATCGACACCGGAACGCGTGCATCTGTACAAGTGACGCGTGCGCTCCAGGAACTGTAGGTTTTGAGCCTACGCTAAGCGCTGTAGTAGCTCTAAGGAGAAACGCACATTTAAGTTGAAGTACATGGTATTAATCGTTTTGATTGGTCGGTAATATAACGTTTGTGTACATTTTATTGGATGAAATTGTTGAGCGGGAAAAGTTCTCAATGCAAAAGGGTGCATTTCATTCAAAAGGACCTATAGATTGAACCTCTTTATTAGTTTTGGTATGGTGGCCCATGTATCGTACGCTCAAACCTTGGTCTTGGTCATAGTGCTGTCACTGCAGCTTGGTCTTGAACTCAAATCAGCGCGTGGAAGGCGATCCGCTGATCGTTGCGCCGCAAAATATTTATATAAGTTGTGTAGGCGGACAGGAAGCGCAGGAGCGTGTTGAGGGCTGCTGGGCTGGTGCCCCACCTGCTTGAGAGCCGCTAGTGCTGCGGAGTGGTCTCCAGAGCTGCCTGATCAGTAGAAGTTGTTCACTTGCTCCTCGCGCTCCAGTCGGCTTAAAACGTGCTTCCCAAACGTGAAGCGCTTCAGATAGTCTTCGTTGTGTCGAATAATACATACAATGCGGTGGCGGTCGCGGTCATTCGCGCGTTCCAGCAGTTTCTGCACCACGTAGTTGCCGTACATGTGTTTCATCATGGGGAGCAGCGCACAAGATGCTCCACTCTCGTCACACTGAAGGATGAAGTCAACGATCTGGCTGATCTCTTCCTTCGTTGCGTGCTCCAAGCAGGATTCCACCACGTTGCTTGCGTACTTGTGTTGACTCCAGCGTGCTATCTCAGGGAGCACCGCCTGCATTACGATGTTGCGTTGATCCGTCTCGCCGTGGCTAATGACGTGCTGTACAACGTAATTGCCGAACTGATCCTTCACAAGTTCACGACACTTGAAAATGATCTCGCTCAGCAGCGGGCGGATTTGATCAGGCGCGCAGTGTTCCAGCACGCGCTGAATCACACGGCATCCGTACGAATGCGTAGAGAGTGCTGCAGCGTGACCGACGAAGCTGTCGATGATGAATTGGATGTCCTCCCCCGTCACAAAACGTCGAGATCCCAATCCGTTGCACTCAGCCGCTCTTTTCCAAGAAGCTGCCTCAATGCACTTCTGCAAGACATGGTTGCCGTTTTGGTCCACGACGCACTTCATCACGTGCCCCTTCAGCTGCCGGATCAATTCAAGTTGCTCTTCAACTTGCGTCACCTCAAGAGCTCTCTGGATCACGCGGCACCCGTACACTTGCAGCGCCAGACTGATCATGTTGCTTGTCATCAACTCCACAAGCAGTTGCTGCTGTTCCAGGGATCCATACTCGAGGAATTTCTGGATAACGTAATTGCCAAACACGTCTGTCATCAGCAAAAGCGAGTTCGGGAAAATCTCGTTGAACGCCTCGGCTTTCATGTGTTCATCAGCCTTCTCCAGCTTCTGCTGAATGAATCGAGAACCCGTTTGGTCCTTTGCGAAGATGAAGAGGTGTCCTTTGATGGCAGACAGCCCCCATTTCTCCGACTTCGGTGCCGAATTGAACTCCTCCAGGAGGCTGTTCGACGAGTACGAGTGCACGACTGGATGGAAGTACTCGAAATCGCTTCGTCGAGGTCCTCCGATCTTGGGCCTGTGCAGCATCTGCGGACGCGGCACGTAGCCACCGAGGTCGTGGCGCTCGTAAAATGGGTGGTCAACCTGAGTGTACGACGGGCGGGCTTTGGCGGTGGGTTTCATACCTCGAAACTCCCCAGCATAGCCAACGGGGTAACCCGGCAGAGTTGAGTTGTGTCCAGGGTGGGGACTGGCATAATCTGCCGGCATGAAGCCGAAAGGAGACGATGGAAACGAGTACGTGTCCTCGTTGGCAGACCACCGCGACTTGACAGCACTCATCATTCCGGGGTAACCCTGGACACCTTGAACCCCCATGTTGTAGGACGATGGAAAGCCTTGAGCCATTGCTCCATGGTACGACCCGCCGAATGGAGGCTCACTGGTGCTCCTGCCGAAGGTGTGGCGCTGACCATCCACTCCAGTAAACCTTGGACCAGTCACGTGCTGAGGCATTCGGGGCATATCTTCAAAGTCGTGACTGGAACGGCGACCGACATCGTAGGGCGGAGCCGAGCGGTAGTTGTCGAGCCGTAATTGCCCCATTCCTTCACCGAGACCGAACGCCGACTGCGTTTGCTGTTCTCTTCCGCCAAACGCAGGTCTGCAGGCAGCCAGCCCTTCGTCGTCGAACTGCCCGTACTCAGGGGATGGCGTACGGGGGAAGTCCTCTTGGATACGGTCAATCAAGGACATTCCCGGGGGAACGCGGAAGCCTCCACTTTGCGTCTTGCTGTCTCCACGAGAGGGTTTTGTGGGGATGGCCCTGGAAGTACTTCCACTCGGTCGTGGAAAATTTGGGACTGCACGCGGATTGAGCTTGTCGGGGGAAGTGGTGGGGCTGACGGTAGCACCGTGTGAGTTGAAGTCGGGAGCCTCTTCGAAATCGTTGAGAGGATTGGTCCAGATATCCGCCGAGTGGTGGTTACTGCTTTGAGTATCGCGGTCTAGGGGTTTCTGCAGCACAAGCAAGAAGAGCACAAGTCAGCAAGGAAGGCTCCACATCGTTGTAGAAAAAATGAAATAGAACGCACCAGAGTCAACGGCACTGTACGCGATTCCGCCTCCTGGTTGTCCGACTGTTGATTGTCCTGTTAATTAATGGAAGCCACAACGAACCCACCGTTAGAACGAAGCCCACCCAGCAATGTAGCCAACGAGAGAAATAAGTACCTTGTTAGGTAGTTTCTGCGCTGTTCCCCACGATGACTGCGGTTCTGCGGCGTTCTCAGATGGAGAGTTGGCTCGCTCTTCATCTTGATCTTCCTTCTGGTTGTCCACCACCGAGTCACCGTCCTCGGACTCGCTTGGCGGTGTCGTCTGCGCGCTGTGTACGGAGCGGGCGTCCGTCTTGGACTGCAACCGCGGAGCACGCAGCGCGAAGCTCGCGGGGCGCTCGCTCAGCGCCTGCGAGGTGGAGAAGAGCAGAGGAGAGCGAGACTTGAGCCCTTCCGACGACCAGAGCGAGTCCGCGGGCGGGTACCCGACGGGGTCCTGCAGCTTCACGCGCGTGGGCTCGACGGGGTTGTCGTGATGGACGGGCTTCTCCATGGGCACTAGCCCAGCGCTGGCGCGGCGGGGGGCACGCGGTGGCACGGAGGAGGAGGAGGAGAGGGCCGGGCCGCTCTTGGCGGGGCTCATCGAGTCGCTGTGGCCCATGGTGGCGCGGGGCGGGCGGTTGCGGAGCTGCGAGTGCCGCTGAAACGCCGCGAGCCGCTAGTCGTCCACTTGCGCAGGGGGCAGCAAATTGGAGAATGAAGCCGCTGCGGACGCCAGCGGTGGGTCGGGGGGTTATTTTTACGCCCGAGTCAACGTGGGTGGGTCCTCTCGCTTTCGAAGGCAACCTGTCACAGGCAAAAGAGAAGCGCGTTTCGCGCAAAACGACGGAAACCCTCGCGCGATTGCCCAGCCTTTTGCAGTGCTGAAGACCCGCTCGAGCGCGAGCTTTCAACGACCGCGCGTCTGAGATGGCGGGTGTGTAACCCGGCCGCGAAACTGCGGCCCAGCTACAGCGGATCCGTACGCTGTAGCTGGCGAGCCTGGGGCAAGTGCTGCGGCAAGGTGTGCTGCAGCAACCGAGGGTGGGTGGGCGGTGGTCTGCTCGCCGTCGGAAATTTCGGGTCGCGAATCGATGCATGCGTGTGGTTGCCTTTCACGGAAAAATCCCGCGCACGCACGTGTCGAGCCACGGCGTGATGTGACTTGACTGGGGCCGGCGTTGGTTACTGTTGCTCTTGCCGTCGTTCGCGCCGGGGTTTCCGCAACGAGGGTCGGAAGAAAGGGTGGAAGCGTTATGCTAACGGCGAAGTTGAAGCGACGCGGGCAGCCTGGGATCGTCAACACGCGTTCCCAGAAGGGGCAGTGACCATCACTCCGCCAAAAGGCAACTTGTTGTTGCCAGCTGGTCCCTTGGCATTCGGCAACGACACATCTTGGTGACTGCAGCAAATGCAGCGCTGCAGAAGCTCGCCGGCATCATTGGAACGAGGTGACTACGCCGCTTCGGCGCGGAAACGAGGTGCTGAGGTGCATGCGTCCAGATGCAGGAGCACCGACTTGCAAAGGACAATCGTTTGCCCAGACCGAGGCAGGCTGCCGTGGCCGCTCGGGGTAACTGAAAGGAAGCTTTGCACCAGCGGAGACTCAACAAGGACTAAACCATCTGCATTTTCACTTTTGCTGCTGATCGACGGAGGCGCGGAGAGCGAGTTATAGGCAAGCAACGAGGCCCACACGTCTTGAGCTCGCCCTGTCGCAGTCGCAGCTGCTGCTTTCCTTTTCGGCGACGATGGGGCGTAGTGGAGACCCCGGCGCGATCGCTCGACTCTGCCTAACCACTGATCTGACCGAGAGAGCCAGCACTCGAGGTTGAAGTGGCAGGGGACACCCGAGCGATTGCTTACGAGCTCTTGGGTTTCAACGCAAGCAGCGCCACGGCTGCCACGCCCGCCGTCACGACCGAGGCGGTGGCAAGCGCTCGCGTGGTCAAATACCACGGCTCCTCGTGCTGGGCAGCGGACTGCTGCTGCTGGCGCTGCGCTCTGGTCTTCCGCGTGAAGATCGACTTCTCCTCGGTACCGCTCTGCACAGTGGTCGTTTTGCTGGTCGTCGTCTTGATGGTCGACGCCGACACCTCGATATTGTCGAAGATGCCGCCCCAGGCCTTCTTCTCGTCGCGCTTCTGCTTGTCCACCAGCTTGCTCACCTTGTCCAGCAGCGTGCGGCACCCCTTGTCTCGCGGATTCAGCTTCACCGCCAGCAGCAGATCATGCTTGGCGTCCACAAACTTCTCCAGCTTCACGCACGCCTGCGCGCGGCGGAAGCGCGCCTTGGACGGCCAGTCCTCGAACATGAGCTGCTCGGACATGCCCAGACGCCCCATCCACGAGACGACGTTGCCGTCGCGGTTTTCCGCCAGCACCGTGAGGATGCCCAACGCGTTCGTGCACGCAATCTCGGCATCCGTGTGCATGTTCAACTTGAGCTTGCACGCGCCAATGTTCAGGTGGCAGCGAATCATGGTCTGAATGATCGTCGCCTTCTCCTTGTGAGTAGCATTGTCCTGGTCCACGCGCTGGAGGAAGCCCAGCGAGCGCAGATAGCTGTACACCGCATCCTGCAGCTTGCCTTCACGGAACTCCTCGTTGCCTGCGTCCGCCAGTGTGATGGCCTCGTTCGTCAGATCCTTTGTTGACATCTCACTGATGTCCTTCTGCGGTAGCTTCACGTCCTTTCGCTGCATGAACATGCGCGCGTAGTTTGTCTTGACGATCAGGATGTCATCGTGGGGTCGGATCTCTTCCAGGACGCCCAAGCCGTATGGAGTCGCCACCTTCATGTGCATTCGGAGGTTCGGCTCGTCGGGCTCTTCCTTCACGACGTTCTGGCGCAAATACGCAAGCGTGTGGTTCTTCGATGCAGCGTCAGTGTCCATCTGCACCACATACATCTTGGTCTCTGGTCGGAATGAAACCACTACGCCACGTCCAAACGGAGTCACAATGCGAGTTTTATCGGCCAGAGGCGCAACACTCACAGCACCCGGGTGGTGTACATCCACGTTAAATTTGTTTCCGGGCACATAGAGTGCAGCACGTGCCGTCTCCTTGCCGAATGCCGCAGGGTGCCGCACCGGTGCATTCACCTGTCGCGACGTAGTCTTGTATCGCTCAATATCGTCATCGTTCTCGCGCTTCTTCTGTAGGAGCAGAGCCACCTCACGCTCGTGGCGCTCGCGCGCCGAGTACTCGAACGTGACACGCAGCAACAACTTGCCAGTGACACCAGTCGTAGCTGCTGATGCCGGCGCCTTCAGGTCGAACCATTTTTCGTGTGGCAGCTGGTCTTTCAAGTCTGCACTGCGAAGCTCCAGTTCTCCAAGCACCACGTCGGCAATAACCTCCGCGCTGCTGGTGAGCGACACCTTGATTCCGAACTTCTTGGTCTTGGCACCTTCATACACCAGCGGCTCTTGCCAGCTCACAGTCGAGCTGTCCACAGCTCGCACACTGCTCGTGCGCAAGTGCTTCTTGGTGGTCCTTTCGAACGCCGACAGCGGCGTCACCTGCGTTGACACGTATAGCTCCGGCTGCGCGTTGCCGCTCACCGCCAGCACTGCCGCGTTCTTGTCCAGAGTCAAGTCCTTAGCGGCCAGCACCTCCACCGTCACGCGTCCCGCAGCCTTGTTGCCCTTGACATCCACGCCATTTTTGTTCTGCTTGGCATTGGCAACAGCAGCGGCCAGCTCCTGGGCGTGCTGCAGCTCGTGTTCCAGCTGTACGGACAGCAGCTCCAAGGGCGACAGCGCCACCTTTTCCCACATGAGCGAGTTGCCGAGCCCCACGGACGATGCCGGCGAGTCACTCAGCGATTGCACGTCGCTCATGCCTTTCCTCGGGTGCTCCGATCGAGTGGCGTGATGTGCGATGGATATGGTGTCAAAACGCCGGCCTGGGCCAGAGGTTCCGTCCACCTTCGGACGACATTCGTCTGATACCAAGAATAGACCGTAATCGGTGTCGCATAACACAATTCGCGAATTCGCGGACAAGATGCGGATCCAGGCTGAGGCCGCGGCGGCTGCCGAGGACCCGGGGCAGCGTCTGCGCGTGATCCGCGTGGACCGCAAGACGCTGCTGGCGCGCGCAAATGCGGCGCAGCGCCGGCGCCGCCGCGAGGAGCGCGAGGCAAGAAGACTGGGCAACCGCCGGCGGTCGTCGTGGCTGTTCGGCGGCACCAAGCGCCCACACGAGGACACCGTGGAGCCGCCGTCGCCCTTCACTAGCAACGTGGTGGTGAGCGCCAAGTACAGCGCCTGGAATTTCGCTCCGCGCGTCCTGCTGGCGCAGCTGCAGCGGCCCTCGAACGTGTATTTCCTGTTTATCGCGGTGCTCCAGACTATCCGCGAAGTGAGCAACACGAACGGCATCCCGACCATTCTGCTGCCGCTGGCGGTGGTGTTTGTGTGCAGCGCGATTAAGGAGGCGTTGGAGGACAGAGAGCGGCATCGAGCAGACCGAGTGGCCAATAGTCGTCCCGTGTTGACACTTACACCGTTGGGGAGCTGGGAGCAGAGACAGTGGGGAGAGCTGAGCGTGGGAGACATCGTTAAGGTGATGAATGACCAAACCGTTCCGGCGGATTTGTTCCTGCTCTCAGCGGAAGCGGTGCAGCACGAAGAGGATGTCGATAAGCAGCAGCAGGATCACGTTACAACAGATAACCCGAGACAAGTGCAGGGTCATGAAGATTTGGAGGAAGGGGGGAAGAACCCTACAGCGGATGCCTCAGGTCTTAGTTCAGATGGAAGAGATACTCCTTCGTCGCCAGCAATTGTGGTGCCACAGCAGGAGACGGTGGAGGCCAATCTGGCGTATATCGAGACCAAGTCACTAGATGGCGAAACTAATCTCAAGATCCGTACGGCCATCCCGTTGGTGGCTGCGCTGTGCCGAGACTCTGGCAGCAACCATCGCACCATTGATGGCGGTGGGCACAACGCTTTGCGTGGCATCATGGTGTGCGAGCAGCCAAACAATCGCATTACCAGCTTCGAAGGCACTTTTTCGGCTATGCTAAGCCCCACTCAAGCAGACACATTGGGCGTAGCTGTATGTGATTCAAGAAATACGAACCAGCCTTCACAGCCTGCTGCTGGAGTTTTGCAGGCAGAGACGACAGGAGAAGGTCTCGTGCGCGTGTGCATGCCAGTCACTGCAAAGCAAATGATGCTGCGGAGCTGCGTGCTTCGTAATACGCGCTCTGTCACAGGAATGGTGATTTTTACAGGTCATGAGACCAAGGTGTTCTGCAGCAACACGGAACCTGTTGTGAAGACTTCGTCTGTAGAGCGGCGACTGAACAGACTTATCATTGGCATCGTGTTCATCCAGCAACTTATTTGCTTTTTGGGAGCGCTGCTTGGTGCCCATTGGATGCATACAGAAGGAGATTATTTCTGGTACCTCCTCAGTGCTGCTGAGCGGAAGCATCATAATTTGACTGACGCGCCGTCTTCTCATCCGCTAGCCGAGCTGGCGAAGCTACATCTTCGGTACTTCATTATCATGCAAAACTTTGTCCCCATCTCTTTGAACGTCTCGCTGGAGTTCGTCAAGTATTGGCAAGCCTACTTTATAGAGCAGGACCTGGAGATGTACGACAAGCAATCCGATACTCCTGCAATGGTGCGATCATCAGCTCTCAACGAAGATTTAGGCCGCGTGCATCATGTCTTTACGGACAAAACCGGCACGCTCACGATGAATCTTATGCTCTTTCGTTACTGTATGGTTGGAGGACGACATTACGGTGGTCTGATGCAAGACAACGATATGGTAGCGGAGGAGGCCAACGAGCCTTCATCTCCCTCGATGGCTGCCATAAATGATGGCCCACGATTTGTTGACTTCGACCCAAGCGAGCTGTTTGCCGACATTCAGGCAGGAGGAGAGCAGGCGCAAACTCTTCGTCGATTTTTACGGCACTTGGCAGTTTGCCATACGTTGATCCCGACCAAATCGTTTGCTGAAATGTGCAGTACGTCTTTCCCAGAGTACTCTGCGTCATCGCCCGATGAACAGGCACTAGTTTCTGCAGCGGCCTTCTGTAATGTGCGCTTTGTGCACAGAACACCCACTACCATGATGGTCATGGAGCCAGGTTGGGCAACTCCTAACACATACAAACTGCTAAATGTGCTGGAATTTGACAGCGACCGAAAGCGCATGACGGTAATTGTAGAGGCCCCCGATGGTGCGATTGAACTCCTTTGCAAAGGCGCGGACAATGTCATTTTTGAGCGTCTTGCAGCGGATCAAGCGACTTTGCCTGGTGGTATGTCTAGCGAACAAGCAGCTGAACAACTCACGCTGTACGCGAAGGCTGGTATGCGCACGCTCTGCCTCGCTTATAAAACGATCGGCAGATCTGAGTACGAGACATGGAGTGCCCGTTATACGCAGGCGCATGGTTCGATGGAGGAATTAGTAAAACGACGTCAAGGCCGTGCAAATGCGATTGACCCGCTGATGAACGAGATTGAACGTGATCTTATCCTACTTGGGGTCACTGCGGTCCAAGATAAACTCCAAGCTGGGGTGCCTGCAACACTTCGGCTCCTGCAAGAGACCAACATAAAGGTTTGGACACTCACAGGTGACAAAATGGAGACTGCTGTGAATATTGGGTATGCCAGCGCGCTGCTTTCTCACGATATGAATCTGCAGCAAATTGGTGGTGATGACTACACCTCGACAGCTGCAGCGTTGAAAGAGTTATCCCTGCGCGGTGATCAAGACTCTTTGTCTTCTCATCTATCACCATTCACGGCTTTACTTTCTACCACTAAATCAAGGACCAACGGAGGTAGAGGGACACGACGCCGCTATCGCGATGGCAGACGTCGGCCATCGATTCAAACGGACAGTTTTCTTGGTAGCACAAAGGCAGCAATAAGCGGCTTCTTCTTTGGGACTCCAACAAAGCCAAAGCGAAAGCAAAAACGAAGGCGACATCGCAGTCGTCGTGCGTCGAATGCATCTTCACAAACGCAAATGTATTCATCAGTCGCAACAGACGCTGAATACGCCGATAAATTCACGTCCGACGAGGAATCACTGTACGATATCACGGTTGATGCTGAGAACGAGGCAGTATACACACCAGAGTATGGGTCTCTTACAGGAAGTTTGTACGGTGGCGAGGGGCGTCGTCAGGGTGAATCAACGTCTCAAAAACTAGCGCTTGTAATCGACGGACAGGCGCTTGAGTTCGCCCTTCGCCCTCAACTGCGCAAACTGTTTTACCAAGTCACTCGACAGTGCGCGTCAGCGGTTATTTGCTGCCGCGTGTCTCCAAAGCAGAAGGCTGAGATCGTCGAATTTGTTCGCGAGTTTGAGCCCGACAGCGTGACACTGGCGATTGGAGATGGAGCGAATGATGTGGCGATGATTCAGTCGGCGCATATTGGTGTTGGCATTTCAGGCCAGGAAGGAGCGCAGGCGGTGAACGCTTCTGACTATGCACTGGCACAATTTCGCTTCTTGCAGCGACTACTGTTTGTACATGGCCGGTGGGCTTATCGCCGTGTGGCGAAACTCATGAGCTATATGCTCTACAAGAACGTGACGTATGTGCTCACAACGTTCTGGTTTGGATGCTTTTGCGGGTTTTCGGGCCAACCACTTATTTTGGACGTAGCTGCGCAGAGTTTTAATGTGCTCTACACGAGTGTGCCATTGGTACTATTTGCTGTGTTCGACCAAGACGTATCTTCCACCAGTGCCGCCAAGTTCCCATACTTGTACGCGCTTGGTCAAAAGAACGTTTTGCTCGCCCGTCGCGTGTTTTGGCCATGGATATTCAACGGTGTGTGGCACTCACTTGTTATCTTCTTCGTTTCTGCCTGGGCGTTTGAGGGCTTCGGTCTAGGCATACGTGGCTTTCCGGTTGTCGCCACCGAGACAGGAAAAAGTGGTGGGCTCGTCACTCTGGGATTTGTGGTGTTCACGAATCTTGTGATCGTTGTGAACCTAAAACTGTGCCTCGAGACGTTCATGCTCACATGGCAGTTCCTACTGACGGTGACCGTGTCAATATTGCTTTGGTTTGCCGTTGGCTTTTTCATCTCGCTGCCAAACATTGGTTTCCCTCAAGCTACTGGCGAGATGGAATATCTTCAAGAGCTCCCAACTTTCTGGCTTGTGTGTACCCTGGTGCTGTCATTGAGCCTGCTGCGTGACGCTCTGTGGAAGATTGTGCGTCGTTTTTCGCTACCGTCATTGTACCATATTCTCCAGGAGCGGGAGCTGATGGGTCTTCCGAATTCACCTCGTGGTATGCTGAGTGAACACCGGCGATCTCTATCCAGTACGGCGTGGTCGGATACACCAGCTACAGTCGTGGACTATACAAAGCTATTCAGCAATATGCCACGACTAGAGAGTCCGGAGGAAACGCTTATGCGCTCTTCTCCTCTTGGCGAGAGGTTGATTGCATCTCCTTTCTCGTCATCAAGTGGCGGGGACACCATGAACCCTGATCAAGTGGCTGGATTCCAAAGCCGAGAGAAGAAGCGTAACATCCGCATACGCGGATCATTCCATGCCACAGGCAGCAGTGATAGCTTTGGCTCGGGTGTGGAACCATCTTTCCTGGAAACACCTGGATCAGTTGCCGCCACAATCACAACGAATACAGCAGCAATTCGGTCGTCATCGTTTATCGGAGTCCCAGGGGGCCAGTATCACGGCTACGCGTTTTCGGAAGACGAAAACGTGGATAGCGACGTGGAGGCAGCGTCCTCGAGAGGCGACACCGAGCATTCGAAGTCTTCTTTCGGAGCACATGCTTCGATCAAGAAGGTGCTCAAAACGGTTCGCGGTAGGAAGAACGCATAAATGTTTTGTTTTGTTTATCTTGAATAGATCACGATGATTCAGAGAAGAATGAAGGCATCATTGTCTGTGTGACGCAGTCAGCTTTCCCCCCTGGTAACGAGGAGAAGCGACGCGGGATAATAACAGACTCGCTGTGCTTCTCAACAGCACAGCGATATGGCCGTGCGATACGCACAGGTTGAAAATGGTCGCTAATTACTTGTTGGTATGGACGAGCATTTAACACCCGCTCAGGCGGAGGCGGTGGAACCGCAGTCATGAGTCCAGAAGTGGCAGAAGGTGGTAATGGGGCTTCTGGTGGGTCCATTATGGCTCGTTGCAGAAGAATGCAATTGAAAGAGTGCTCCTATGAAATACAGAGAAACATGAGTGCGCTGAACGGAGACAAGAACGAGCTCGTGCTACTTGCCTGCTCCCACCGGCTGTCACCGTCGTCATATTCAATCTTAAGCGCTGGAGGAGAGACTTGGGCTGCACTGACGGTTCCATTGAACCATTCAGCTTCGTCAGGCCAGTAAACAATCGCCCGTCGTCCTGTTATCGCCGCTGCGGTTTGTTTACTGAGCGGCAAAAGCTGCTGTTGTTGATCGTACTCGGTTGTTCTAGTGACGGATGCTGGAAGCGGGCGAATGCTCGATGGACCCTACGAAAACCAACAGCAAAACGCCAATTGCACGTTCAGTAATGGGAGCAGAGGGATTTACAGCAGGTAAACATCTAATACCTCCCACTGCTCCTCACCGTCGTCATAGTGCACGTAGTAACGCCGCTCGTTCCCCTCCTCAACATGCAGAATGGTGCCATCGAACCACTCGTTCTCCTCTCGCCAGAAGGCCTGCACACGCGTCCCGACACTCAGCAAGATAAGCTCCGTCCTGCTGGAAACAGACACTGCTGCTGATACTGACCCCCCGTCGCAGCCAGCATCATTGTCCGACTCGAACGAGTCCGAGTACTCATCAAAGCCGTCGTCCTCGTACTGCTCCTCAGTGTCGGGAGCCGAGGCGGAGACAGCGGAGCTCGAGGCCTCGAGCTCGGTACTGCACTCGCTGCTGCTACCGCCGGGCATCTCTTCGCCCGACTGGCAACATTCTGCGGCTTCTCCGGTAGCTTTACATGTCCATTGCCCGTTACGGAACCGCCAGCAACAGTGCGGCGCAGCGTAGTGCGGCGTCTTGCCTTTTGCTCACGAAGCGGCAGCTGTAGCCATCTGTCTGGATATCGCCGAACGCGTCACACCATTCAGCGCTCGCCACGTCCCGCTTATTAATAACGCGGCTTCAATGCCTCGGTTAGGTGCTCGCCTCGCTTGAGCTATCGGCGATTGTGCTGCTGGATAGGATACGGTACAGTAAGTTACTGTCAGTACCATGTACCTTGCCGGCTGGGCTCGAGCTCGATCACGAGATAGGATTGGCGCGCAGGTGGGACCGGCCTAGCGCGTGTGCAGCCAGTGCACTCATGAATGTGTTCGGCAGCGCCTGGTGCGGTGCCATCACTGCGTGATTTACGCGGCAATCTGCACATGTATCACAACAAGACCTTCTCAACTCACCGCTTCTGAAGCTCTTAGTATCCGAACGACAAGGCAGCAACAACGTCGCGCATTGCAGCAGACCGAGGTCTTATCCTCGTCTTATTGTTGATACACCGTGCGGCGGCCTGCGCCAACTGCAACTACATGCACACTGCGGCCATGCCATGCTACGCCACGCCACGCCGCGGCGTCGCCGTTGCCGGGGGCGGAAGGTGGTCGTCCAGTTGCAAGCGACCGAATCTCGCCGATAATCAATTTTGAGACGAATCTTGGGCACGTCCCATCGGCGCCGGCGAGCCGCGCCATTTTTTCACTGGGGAGCGCAGCCAGGTGTCGCCTTTGCCTCGCCGTCGGGCAAGCACTTTGCTCAGCGAACATTCTCGGTAATACGGTTCGTAACCGCGGACCGGTTAGGGCCACAAAAGATGGCCCTACCCCGCGCGCGCTGGTTGGCCAAAAAGAGATCTCGATGGATTTGATTGGCCCCGAACCGCCGCGGTGGTCAGAGAGTAGACCCACGCACACATAGCCGGCTCCGTGCGGCAATGAAATTGCCGTGTCGGTTGCCCTCATTAGAGAATTTGCGCTGTAGAAGACAGAAGAACGTTGCGCAGAGAGAAGCAGGTACGGATCAGAACACTTGAGAGCTGAGGTCGCTTCCCGTCGCCCGACGCGAGTATTAACGACTAACGTGTGTATGTGCTCTGCTGTCTTGCGCTGTTGTGTGCAGTAGTGCATTTATCGCATTAAAAGGTGGAGGTAGAGAGCAGCTCTTCCTCGTACACCCAACACCCACCCTCACTCAAAACAAGTTGCCGCACGCGCCTCTAAAAAGACGTTTGTGCACGAGCTCCTTTTGTTTGTCCCCACCGTCCCTCGTCCACACCAAAAGCACGGCGGGTGTTTGTGCCTGTCTTCTGTACCCTTTCTGTGTGTGCCACGTGCTGCCGTTGCGCTTGCGCTTTCGCAGTTAGCTGGACGGAGGAAGACGCGCGGCTTTGACTTGGCTTGCACGCTACAGAACGCTCTTGTTTAGTAGGTAGCTTCCACACGAACTACTGAAAGACGGCACCGTGGCGACGACAACAGAGGCCCAAGAGTGCGAGTCGGAGCAAGTCACGGGAGTCGGCTAATACAAAGCAGAGCAAAGATAGGCAAAACCCTCAGCAGCCAAAGCAGGAACGACCGAGCAAATGACCGCGGAGGGCATGCGTGCCAAGCGACGAACGACTTACCAAAACATGCACGAGATCGTTAAACTGGCCAAGAAGTACTCGCCCAAACTGGTAAAGGGCTACAGTGCAGGAAACATTTCAGTCGTCGACAAGAAGAGCTGGTTGGAAGTGTGCGACCGCAAACACCGGTGCGTCCGTTGTGTCTCTTCAGGATCCTGCAATGTTCGACAGTTGCACTCACGCTGTGTGACTACTTGTTTTCTTTTGTCGGACAGGTATGGCGCCAATCTGAGGGCGTACTATAAAGAGTGGAAGCGTCAGCCCATGGAGCCCACGAAGCCGAGCTTCTGGGAGTGGCTGGACGACGAATCGATCGAAGTTGCAGGCGTACCAAGAACGAAGCTTGAGCGCGAGACTGTGCTGTACTGTGATACGGCTGCAGAGCGGCAGAAATTTGCGCTGTCGGTGCAAAATGGCGAGATTGTACATGACGTTTCGCAAGAGATCGTGGAAACAGGACCGGATGGGTGGATTTTTGTGCTGCGTGATGGAGTGCTCTACGGCTCTCAAAAAGAGACGAAGAAGATTCCCCGAATCCACCATACGAGTTTTGTTGGCGGCGAGTGTGTGCAGACGGCAGGTATGATGGTGATCATGGACGGGATCATTAAAACTATTTATCCCCATAGCGGTCATTACCGGCCGTCCGAGTACGAGCTGCTAGTGCTGCTGCGTTTCCTCGTGAACAACGGCGTAGACCTGAGCGATGTTGACGTTGATGTGCAGCGAATTCAAAAGGTGTTCCGTGACACAGTGAACGGTGCCCTTGTAAAGAAACTGGACAACGCGCACTTCTGGAACGCGTACCGTGTGTGGCACTTCTTGGAGGAGAAACACCTTGCGTGGAAGATTGGCTTATTCGACGAGCTCGTTGAGACTGTTGGACAAAAGACAGACACGCACGTGGCACTTGAACGATCTGAAATTCTGGAGGACAGCATCATGGAGGAAATCAACGACGAGTCCTCCGAGATGTCATTCAAGGATGGTAGCTCTCACGCGCTATCCCTCTTGCATCCGGCATACGAAGCCCCAACTTTTGAAGATGCAGCTAAGCACCTGGCCACGTGCGAGCTGCAGCCGTGATTAGCAACCATCCGAAAAGATGTTTGCCTTCTCAAACCAAGACACCACCATCACCTCCGCACTATGGTGGCAGCGGATACAACACAAATCAAGCAAAGTTTAATGTAATCTAGAGTAACCAGAGACATGGAGGGGCTCTGGTGTATTGGTAGTTAGCATATTGGTAGGAGCGATAGGGAAGACGAGATCGAGGAGCAGAAGAAGTCATTATTGGAGCGCAGCTCGCGGCGCTCGGCATTCAGCACAACAGCAGTGGGTGCGTTATATTTTTTATTTTATGAATCGCGTTTCATCGTTGTTTGCGTCGTCGTGCAAGTGATGTTTTTGCGGGGGCGTTTTGGCTTCAGAACGGCAAGCGTTGTCTAAATGCGTCCTTGTGGGAGGTAAACGGGCATTTGCTTCTTGACGCAATGGCCGACCGAGGCAGCAGTGTAAGGAGCACAAGTGACGATTTCTGGGGCAGCGAAAGTCATCACGATGGAAGCTCACCTCCCGCAAACGATGGTGGTGTTTCGGTGCTGAGCCATATCCACGTTTCGTGCTATGTCACGGCTGCGAATCGGGCCACCCCAGTATTTGAAGTTCTATCCCAACGAAACTCCGTGCGTGTGGCGAATAAGCCTGCTGGTGATACATCTTCGGGATCCTCAGCAGGAAATGGGGGAATTGCTGGGGTGCTACCAACTGGAGCTAACATCAGTGGTGTTAATCCTTCGGCCGAATGGGACTTTCACTCGGTGTTTTCTTCAAGCTCGCCTTCTCACGCCATCGACTTTTTCACTGAGATCACACTACCTGCTCTTCGTACTGCGCGGGAGGGAATCAACTCCAATGTTGTCGTGTGGGGCGTGCATCCTACACAGAAGTTTCGGTTGCTGTTTGGTAAAAGTGTCGGCGGAGGAGGGTTTGCTCCCCAACCAGAGATGGCGGTAAACGACGTCGTGGAGCTGTATGGCCAGCTCGTTGGAATGCTTCATGCCTTTTACTCGCAATTGGATCTGGGATATGGAAATTCTCGACGGCTGCAGCACCCAGAAAGTGATCCCTGGCGACTGGGAATCAGTAGTTGGATCATAGTGAACAATCAGGCAATCGATCTTTTGAAGACTCCAGCAGGAGGAGCACCAGTCGGTGCAAGAGCACACCCAATGTCTTCGGTTCAAACCGATCAACCAGTCTCCTTTGTTACCATGGAGGCTTCATCTTTGGCAACAGCTTTTCGCATTGTGCAGACTGCAAAGACCAACCGTATCGTTCGCAAGCAAAACGTAGAAAGTGTCCATTTCTTCGTGCGCCTGGCGTTGTTTTTCGATGGCCAAGTCAGCACGGTGCACCTCGTTGACCTCATCGATCAGAAAGATTTCCAGGATCACGTTCTGATACAAGAGAAGATCGAGTTTTACAATATTCTGCAAGACTTGAAGCGACCAGTACTCTCTCCGAGACAAAGCAATAGCCGATTCTCTGTTTCTGATCGCGCTAGTCCAATCAACTCAGCAGGGAAAATGGTATTATCAAACTTCATGCTGCCGTTGCTGACTGCGAACGCCAAAACCTTCGTTTACGCAAATGTGATTGATTCGCGCACGAGTTTACGAGAAAGCGTGCAGATGCTGAATGCTGTGGCTAATCTTCGGGGGTTCGCGTGTGTTTGTAAACGACTTCGTGGTGTTTCGTTTGAACAATTGGGGTTTCAGTCCACTCCAAACGAGTTCGAGCGGCTAGAATTTTCAAGCCAAAATGAGCCGTGTAGGCAAGTGGCATCACCCGAAGCTGAAGGGGACGTTGAGTCTCCTTTGCTGAATCGTACGGTATTTTCAACACCAATCGGGTCGCTGTCAACCGCTACGTCGTCACTGCCAAACCTAGCTTGCATATTGGAAAAACAGTTTCCACGTGAACAAGCACCAACAGGTGACGATGCTGAACCTATTTCCACCGCGGGTACTGAGTCGGCTGCTATGAGCTGGTTGAGTGCGTTCGCACAGCGGAAACGAAACATTCTTGGTGGATCCGTTGACAGCATTTCTACTTTTGTTGTACCCCGAGTATCAGAGCCATCCGCTACAGACATAACACCGTGCCCAGCCCTAGGTGCTCGCACAGAAATTGACGAAATTACTCCTGAAGCACGATCATCAATATCCGATTTATATGAGCGTCTTCGCGAGTCGTTGGATGAAGTTAATGAGATTGAACCAACAATCCTGTCAAGTCCTCGAGCATCACACTGCTCAGTTCATTCATTGCCTCCAGAACGCTCGACACCTAGCTCACATGCGTCACTGCCGATCGTTGACCACGAAGCTGATGAAGAAATCTTGGAACCGACTGGATACAGCAGGACCACAATTGGCGGTATCACCCGACATGAACTGCAACCAACGCACCAAAGAGATGAGAATGTATCGATGTGGGCTCAAATGAATCATGCGAATGCTGATCGTCCTGCCGCCTATTCTTCTCTTCTACCTCGTGAAGGTGTCGACAGCACTCGACAGGAGAGAAACTCAGTGGAGCCCTCATCATCTTTTTCGTTGGCGTCACCGATTTCTTCAACGCAGCCAAAACCTGACAGTATAACGCTGGAAATCTTCAAAAAGGCCGGTACGCCCCCTTGCTTACTAGAACCTCCAAACCTAGATGGTCTGGACGTCAAGACTGTCCAGAAAATTCAAGCTGCAGACGCAACATTGCTCCGCAAAAACTATGATGCACTACTCTCCATTGTTCGTGAGCAACAGCAAGCAAAAGAGGCGGCAGATACTCGTGCAGCTGAGGCACTTCACGATCAAGAAGAGCTGCGGGCAATCTTCGAGGTGCAAATAGAAAACATGAAGCTGGCGAACGTTGGGCTGCGAAGCAAAGTTCGTGCCCTTGAGAATCGGACGTCGATGCCTCAAGTATTTGAGCAATACGAGCAAGAGCTTCGCAATCTTCATGTCCAGGTTCAGGAACTACAAGCTCGGAACGTCGCGCTAGAGCTGCGGGTAATGCTTTTTTTTTGCTTTCAATCGTTGGGATGGGAATCAAGTACGAACGTTCACCATTTGTTGATTCTGATGTCACGCAGGGAAGCACCTTCGAAGGAAGAGCCGTGGTTGGATCAAGTGGGCCTTCTTCATATGACATTAAGAAGAAATATCAGCAGGTTGTTGAAGAGAAGCTAGCGCTAGACCGAGAAGTGATGGAGCATCGAAGGAGGGAAAGGTTCGTTTCTGCATCGAATAGTTAAGAGGACGGATGCTAACGTCACATCCTAACTATAATAACCTTGCTGTGGTTCGCGGTAGGCACCATCAAGTTCATAGTCGTCTTGCAGGCGCGTCGACGCGACGTGTAGATCAACTTTCACGGTACGTTGCTGTCATCTTGCTGGCACTTTACGACCACCCATATAAAAACTGATGTGCAATACTTGGTGATTGTTTTTGCAGTGACCTGAACAATAAGGAAGAAGACTTGGTGGCCGCTCGACTAAGCAAGCAACGCATCAGCGCAGAGATGAACCAGGCTCTTGAAAAAGCAGACCAACTGCACCACGAGAATGAGAAGCTCCTGCACGAGAAAGCGACCACGACCGAAGAGCTTCTCGCCACGAGGATGTACTTGGCCTCGCTGGAGAACGTACGTGAAAATCCCTGGCGTCAAAGTTGTATAGGCACTAATAATTATGAAATGTGGTTTTACAGGAGAAAAAGAAAGCATCGATCCTCGATCGCTTCGTTGAGAAGCACGGAGATCGTATGAACAAGCTACGTCAACATGGCCAATCTTCCTCGTCTGCTAAAGGTGAGGGTTGGCGTCGTGACCAGTACGCGCGTGAGTGCGAAGACAAGTTGCTCGCAACAGTCAAGAGGTCACTTCCACAAGCTGTGCCGCTATGCAACAAATTGCTTCGTCGACTAGAGATGCAGGAATTGTCCTTACGCGAGTTCTCCGAGCGCGAAGTGGACTTTATCAATCTGCTGGTAGAGCTGGTGTCGGACCAACCTACCGCCTCACTCAAGCAAATGATCGAACAAGAGATGAAAAAACTACAAGCATGCTAGCAAAAGTAGGATAAATCAAGAACGTGTGTTTGCGTTTGGCAAATGCCCCGGGGGAGGAGCAGCGTTCTCCCCACAATTCTCAATTATGATGCTTAACACCACAGCAGGACTGGCACCTGCCATACTTTGGTGGTTCTTTCCTTCTCTCTACGATAACAATGCTCGAGATGGCAGCCACAAAGTGGCAACGACCGGACACTTAGTCGACGTTGGCCATGGCGACATCCTGCTCCGTGAACTTGCCCTTCTCGGTCTCGCTCACGGCGCGGTTCTTGCGCTCCAGGATTTTCTTGCGGTCCTTGTCAAGCTTGAGCTTGGTGATGACCACCTTGGAGGCGTCGACGCCAATGGGCACCGAGGCGCCGTTGGCCTTCTCGCGCACCACACGCTCGACGTGAATGACGAACTTCTTGCGGTACACGGCAGTCACGCGGCCCTCACGGGACTTCTGCGAGCCACGCACGATCATCACCTCGTCCTCCTTGCGGATAGGCATGCTGCGAACCTGAAATTGTCAACAACAAAAAAGATAGGACCATAAGATAATATTCACACGAGCGGCCTGGCCTGAGCTGTCGTCCGTCTGAGAGTGTGGCGACACTTACGATTCCCGCGATGCCATGAAGTGCCAGCTCTAACCTGAAGCTGGTGCAGCTTCAAGAGAGAGTCTGACATGGACTTACAGCGCTGAAAGTACCAGTGTACTAACTTACATTGTACTTGTTCTGCAGCTCCTTGGACAGAGGCGCACTCATGATGACGCGGCGCTGCGTCGAGTGGGCGCCGAAGTGGGCCTTGCGGCTTTTGCGGCGCGACGAGGACACGGTCGAGTTGAACTTCACTGTAGTTGCACACACATTTTTGCGTTAGGGCCCTGCATCCCGAACGGCATTATCATTTTTCAGCAGCAACGTACTATTGTTATCACGTAAGAAAAGAGATACTGGACACTGCGCTGGAGCTGGCGGAGCGTAGAGCCCTCGACGCCAACCAAAACGATCACCAGAGCCGAATTTGACGGTTAACGGGGTCGGTCCGGGGTAGGGTATTCTGGCCCGGTTAATTTTGGGGTTTGTACGTAGAAAAGGCTTCGTTGAAGTCAGCATTTTAGAGGACACTGGTGGACACCCCACGCATTTATTAATTGGACTCGTCTAACGCTGACGGTAGCGAGAGGCGCGTCTTGTGCGGAGTCAGCAGACTGATTCTGGCAGACCGAGTCGTGTTGCGAACCTTGGCGGGTGCCACCTGCTTCTGCTTCTGCTCCTGCGCGTGCTGTAAGGGACGAATACAAGCACAAGTGTTAGTCGTGGAGGGGGGGGGGGGGGGGCTACGATTCAACGTTGTCATGAAGTGAGCGTACGTCGCGAAAGAGAGAAGCAGGCTCTGTTGCAGCCTGCATGCAGGGGTTTTTCAGGATGGCTGCAGCGGTGGGTCGCTGTGCTGGGTCGGGGTGCATCATCTTCGGAAGCAGCACAGGACACACAGGTCAGCTAACGTTTTGGCCATTCGAGAACAAGCGCGAGTCGTCCGCATTCGTACCTGTCGGATAATGTCGCCGAGCTCCTCTGAATATTCTGGAGACAGAGATGGAAGCTTTCGCTCTCGGAGATCATGCCACAGCTTCCCAGCCTCCGGTAGCGTTTCTCTTGTAGCAATTTCGAGCATCGTGATACCTGCAGCATCGTCATCAAGAAGCCAACAATGTAAGTCGACAAAACTACACTCGGAAGTTCTGCTATGCTTCTGCTTACCAAGACAAAAGATGTCTGCCGATGGAAGTCGATCGGCGCTAGAGAGCAGCTCCTTCGCCATATACTTGGCATCGCCCTCAAGGTCTCCTATCCGGCTCGACGCTTCGGTGGATGTCACCACTTTCCCCGCCATACCGAAGTCACCAATCTTTAACCGCCCGTCTTCCGTGATAAATATGTTGTCCGGTTTGATGTCCAGGTGAACAACGTCATGCACATGGAGGACCTTCAACCCACTTGTAACATCCCTGAGAATGGTCCACAAGTAACTTTCTGGGAGTGTCTCTCGATGTCGCGTTGTCATGAAGTCCTGCAGCGTTCCGCCCTCGCACAGCTCCATTTGCAGGAAGAAAAACCCTTAATCCAAAAAAATGATGTCAGTGAGCCATTCGAACGATATCATCATTTAAAAGGGCAGCAAAGTCTACCGTTCTCCTGCCAAGCCTGATAATACCGAACGATGTTGACGAAGTTATGCCGTGAGGCTGCCACCTTTTCTAGAACGGCGATTTCTTGCGCCAAGAGGTCACTGTCAGAGATTCAGTTGTGTCAGATATCTACTCCAATTGCGACTCACAGTTGTGTGCACTGTACCGTTCTCGATCACTTCGCAGCTCTTGCTTCGACTTTTTGATCGCAAAAAAACCTCCACCTCTTGGGTCCCTAACCTGTAGGTTGCAGCAACAGCACCAGTTAGTCGAAAGTTTAGCAGAATCAGAACTCGAATTTAATACCTTGAACACCTCCGCCGAAATTCCAGCACCCAGCCAACAAATGGTCTGCAAGTCTTCAAAAGAAGTCACGAAGTGATTCTGCACAACAACGAATTCAATCAACTACTTGCCCAACCTCGCACCAGCTCTTTTCATAAACACCCACCGGACAGTCCTCCACTTTCAGCTTCTTCAGCACAACCTTCTTCATCCGATGACGCAGCCGAGCAGTTACGGGACTCAGCATGGACAGCGTCGCTCCAAGATCACTGCTCAGCAACGTTGCCGGACTCGGACAGGGCGGTGACGCCGACCGACTGGCTCTGCACCAGCCAAACACCCCACACTCAGTCACCCAATCGCCTGCTCTCAACACTGCAGCAAACCAAAACCTTCTAGCGAGACTTCTGTGCGATGTTGGTGTTGTCTGTTCCGCCGAACTGGAGCGTCGACATTCCTTCTTACTGGGCATCCGCAGCACAAACCGACAGTAGGGCGGGTCCATCCCCCCGTACACGTCCAGCCTCTCCATGCGACGAGTGCGATAGCGAAAAGTGCCACCAGAAGCCGAAACGTTTGGACTATTTCGCTCCTCGTTGCTGCTGTCGAGGCCGCCGTTCTCCTGCTGTTCGTCTGTTTCATCGTCGCTGCTCATGAAGCTCAACGTTTTGTGCACGCGTGGGGACGACGCCTCGTTCAGTGCCGTATGCAGAGAGCGCGCCCGAGCCGGCGACGGCAACGTCAAGTCCCGCGCCATTTTGGTGGCAAAAAAAAATAGTTCTCCTCAATTTCGTTTCGGCCAATCGCAGGCCCTGAAAACAGTATTTATAGGCTAACCAAACTCAAGCTCAGCTAAGACGCAGTCGCTGTTCAAGCAAAGCGAGGAGATCATCGATGCTGGGCAGGATTTCGCATTGGCTGGCCACTCGCCACGAGGGCAGGGGCGGCGTTGGAGACGCCTTCGTGCAGCAGCGCTACGACACTCTGGTGCGTGGCTTTTCTTGGTTAAAGGGAAAATGAGGAATCTGAGAATACTTTGTGACGTATAGTCGCGGTTGAAGAACGCCACGTTAGCGGTGCTACGCAAGGAAAATGCGGTGGAATTGAGTGATGCAGAAGGTCAACAGCCAGTTGCTGGTGTTGGTCAAGAAGAAAACTTGGTGGCTGTGTCCCTGCCCAGGGAGCAGCGCCAACAGCTCACAGAACGCGACCCTTGTGTCGGAGAGCTCTGTACGTCGCTACTGTAGATACATTTTTGGTGGAGTGAAAGTGTTGACTAATTGGATGGTGGGCAGGTGTGGCTCTGGAAGAGTGTTTGGTACTGGGACTCAAGCCCCGCAGTGACGAGGAGCAGCCGTCCTGGTGGCACGTGCTGTACGCCAGCACACTCATTGTCGATGAACCGACGTTGGTGCAGAGTGTGCTGTCTGCTGCATTCTTATCGGAGGTTTGTGTGGGGGCTATTGTTTTTAGGAGTTGGTGATATCTGATTGCGATGGATGTGTGGATCTTGATAGACTGATCCAGGGAAGGCGCGTTGCTGGCTGAAGATCGCACTGAATAACCACACAATTGAGTCGAGTATTATGGTAAGCACTTGTGATTTTTGTTATGTTTGCTGTATTGCAAGCTGCTCACAGTTCACTGTTGGCGGCTTGCGTTGAAGATGATCTTTTCGATGGCTTGTGAGCACTTGATTCGCGATAACTACGAGGAGTGGTCATTGGTTCGCTGCTCCGAAGGGCTGGGCTTGTTTCTTGAATTGATTATCGCTCTTCGGGAGGTGCACTTTGCTATCGAAGTCAGTGGTGAACCATTCCGCTTGCCGGAGCAATCAGAATCGGTGGAAGCAGAGCCTAGTACTGAAACCAATAGCGGTGAAATGGTTGCTACAATCACTGATGCCGACATTGCTGCGGCAGTGGGAGTGTCACCTTCCAGAGCTGGGTCATTTTTGCCATCCTCAGAGGGCCAACCAGTGTTAGTCGAGATTGAAGACGCTAAAGATGTGGAGATTCAAGGGGCTGTGACCATCGCAGAGGAGGAGGAGGAAGAAGTTATTCAGTTACCTTCAGCCATTTTCCCACATCGTCTTAAGGGCATCAAGCCGTGGCAGTACGTGTTCGGTATTAGCCTGGCTTCAGTTTCGAAGAATCCATATCACAGCCGTTATGCTCTGATTGACCCACTACTGGCACTTCCTAATATTGTGAACGATTGTGTTGCGATACTGAGGCAAAACCCAGACACACCACGATTGTTTCGCACCACAGTTTTGAGCATTCGCTTGAACCACCTTCGAGAAATTGTGGAGACCGAGGGCTCGGTACCGACAGATCTGGATCCACAATGTGCAGGAGCACTGCTGTTAGACTTTTTGAAGAACCTGCCGGACTCATTGCTAACGGATGAAAAGTATGATGCCTTCGTTGCAGCTGGGCAACTGCGGGATGAAGACGCCAGTGTGCGCAATATCACGTGCTTGGTGAATGACTTGCCTGTTCATTGCCAAATCGTCCTGAAGAGAGTGATCAACCTGATGCATTTCTTACAACAACCGGAGCATACTGAACAAAATGGTGTCGACATTTCTACGGCTTCCACTATTCTTGCCCCAGTAATTGCTTTCAAAAAAGACACGGGGGCCGGCTTGCCATTTGATCGCCCGCGTGGGCGAACGCATTCTCAGTATCAAGATGTACGGTATGCAGCAGTGGGTGCCCAGGTAGTGGAGCGGATGATCCATCACTACGCGACTATTTTTCATAATGTGCGTGTGCAGGTGGTAGACGCACTGGAGCGCTTGGAGGCTAAAAAGGAGGCGATGCGAATGGTGTCTCATCAAATGAAGCTCCAGCCGCAGATGAATTTCTTGTCAGATAGACAGCAGGTGAACGAGATCACTCGATTGTTCCGCGCGCATTTAGAAGGAGGCAATAATTCCTCAGTTGCGCCGGACAATTCTGTCGTGGCTCAAGTTGCTGAGTGCTCGAAGGTTGAAATAGCGACCAAGATGCAGACTGAATTGCAGTCGAATACTGCCGTCAATTTGGAGCTACACTTGCTGGGAGCGACAGTTGCAACGCCGGTGGGGAGTGCCACCAGCAGCGGTGCATCTTCTCCTACAACGAGCGAAACTACAGAACAGGATCGTGTGATCATCTGGGAACATTTCGGGTTTAATAGGCAAACCATCTTGGGGAACTTCGATAAGGGCGGTGTGCTGATGCTTCGAGCTATTTTGTACTGGCTAAAGAACGACCCAGGCGCTCTACCTCTGTTAAAAATGCGCGCACTGCCGTCCGAGTTGCCGTCTTACGACGCAGGGCTGGTGGCGTCGTCCATCTGTGAATCTTTGGTGAAGGTTCTGAAATTATTGTACGTGAGGCACTGTTTACATGCGTGTACTCAAACTCTTGTCTTAGCTCATTTCTTTTGTTGTATGCCCCAGCGTAACACCGAAGCACCCGGAGATTGACATTGTGACGATGTCACTGGAGCCGTTTTGGGAACTGTTTGACGAAGACATGTACTTCAGCAAGCTGTTTATGTTTATGTTCCAGGTGTTCGATCAACTTTGGAGCGAGCTTGATCCAAAGGCAGCCTCCTTCACTCGCGTGATAACGGAGACCGAGGGGATCATGAACGAGTTGCTGAAGAAGGCACCAGTCACCGTAAACGATATGCGAATGGAATGGGGAGAGATAAGGACACGCCGCCTTGAAGAAGTAGAAGAAGAAGAAGAAGAAGAGGAGGAAGAGCAGGGAGGGTTGATTGAAGATGAGGCACTCCGGATTGCTGGACTTTCAGCAGACCCCTCTCTTGTGTCGCCGCCGTTGCGCTACTCCAAGAAGAAACCTTCGTTCGATTTTAACCCGGACGACTACAAGTCGAAGCTGATGGATACGTCAAACATTTTGACTCTCGAGCATATCGCCTATATTGACCATGCGTTGCCCATAACGAGTCAATTATGCCGATGGTTTCGAATCTATAGTGTAGAAGCAAACGGATCGTCGTTGGAAACGCTGCTTATACTGGCACAAAAGCAGAGCCCCACGTTGCTGGTGGTCAAGGACACGGAAGGCAACGTGTTTGGCGGATTTGCGTCGGACGAGTGGCATCGCGCGTTCCACTACTACGGCACCGGCGAATCGTTTTTGTTCTCCTTCGCGAACACAAGTGCAGCAGGCGGATTTGTGAAGTACCATTGGAGCCGTAAGAACAGCTATTTTATGCTCTGCTCAGATGAATCGCTGATTATGGGCGGTGGTGGTAACTTTGGCTTGTTCCTGGTGAGTATTCGATGTCGGCGTATGATTATTGAGGTGACTGACCTTGTAGCTGTTTGGTACTTCAGGATAGCGATTTATCTGCGGGGACAAGTGGCGCGTGCGAAACATTTAACTCGCCCCCACTGACTACTTCGCCCGAGTTTTCATGCGTCCAAGTCGAGTTGTGGGGTTTCACGACTGGAGACAAACCTCTTGCCATTGATCGACACAGGAAAAGTGTGTTGGAATAGCAGCTAGGCAGCCTTAAGAACGACATATCTTATTTACTCTAATCGGAGAATGATAGTAGCGATGCCATCATGTGCAAGTTGTGGGGAAATGACAACACGACCGGAGGTGCTCGTCGTCGTGACCCGCTGTGTTGCCTAGAAAATGTATTCAAAAATATAGTGGGAACATGATGCCATGTAGCCGCCTCATTGCATAATGATGTCTACTTCAGTTTGTGGCATCAATTGGTTGTCGAGCTCTGCTTCGAATCTCCGGAAGGGGGCTTCGACAGCCTCGCGCTACAAATAACACAAATGCGGCAAATTCATCAGAGAAATGGGACGTTGCCAAATGAACATAACGAACCTCTTCGGCGGTAGGTGTCGCGCTCGCTTGCAATTGAGGCTGCAATTGTGCCAGCTCGTGCGCGAATTCTTCTGAGAACCGCTGCAAAATTCGTTGCAAAAACGCCTTGAGCGCGGCGCACGCTGCGTCAGAGGTGCGGTCATGAAACAGCACTGCCTGGACGTTCTCATTCTGAAGAGAGATCATGATGAGTCCTCCTGACGAGGCCTGCAAGGTTTTCGACCGAAAATATTCGTCGAATCAGCAACAATAAACCTTCGTTTATGAAAGGCATTGTTCGCTTACAGGCATGGGACTGCTGCCAGAGCGGTCTTTCTTGTCCGCTCGGCTCGGGTCGAAGTGCGCCTGCACTACCTCTATTTCACAAACAGTTAGAGAGCACAGATACATGCAATTTGCTGTCTAAACCGCACCTCCGCCGTCGATCTCGCGCGCGAACTGCGTAAACGACATGACAAGCGCGTCCACGCCCTCCGCATGCGCCTGTGGGTTCCATTTCCACTGGTGCGTGAACAAGCACACGCCTGACTGCTGGTGCAGTACTTTGAGCATACGCAGCTCTCCAAGCAGCGCGTTCATCGTCGAAACAAGTTCTTGTCTAATATGCTCTAAAAACCCATCGATGAACCCTCATTATACTGACCGTCGTTATTACGGGGAAATAGACACTTTTCGATTATGAGTGGCATGAAGGCGACGTACCGCTTCCACGGCGAGGTGGTACACTCGTTCGAGAGCTTCCCGAGCGCCGCAGAAGCGTCCAACGAGTACGCACCGCCCGCAGAAGAGGAGAAGCTGAACCACTCGTACACGGGCAAGATGGACGGCGGCAAACCCATGCCAGAGCTCAAGTCGTCGGGACCTTACGCTGCTCTGGTATCGTCCATAAAGGTGCGCTCCATGCAAATTTGTATCAATATTTGCATTTACTGATGTATTTTGTGGTATCTGCAGCGAGCGAAAGAAGACAGCGAAGGGTTCCTCAAGGAACGCGTGGAAGGCCCCGTGCCGGCTAAGCTCTACAACCAATAGAGTCTTCTGCTGATCCTTTTCAACAAGCATACATCTTAAGTTTTCATCAGTTTCTAAGTGCAGTAGTAAGAGACAAAGCTACAGAGTCGATAGGTTGTGTGCACGCGCGAGCCCTTGGTGTTGTGCGTGCGACGAATGGGTCGCGCAATTGGTGAGAGTGTCCGACTTGCTGACCAGCTACTGCTCGGCTTCGCTCTCGTCGCTCTCGTTCCACACGGGGAGGGGCATGTGCTCCAGCTCGCGGTAGGAACGGTCTGTGGCGCGATGCCGCTTCTTGTAACGGCGCTTGGTATGTGGCACCGAGACGTGGAAGATCTTCTTGAGGCTTGGAACAAGCGGTGCCGCGTGTGTGCGCAGATGCCGACCAGCATAGTCGGTTTGGTTGGCACTTCTTGTGCCTCTAGCGGCGACGATGGCGGTGTCGGACGTTTCCGAAGCCTTCTGAAGATGCTTCGGGTTCGTGCACTCGGAGCAAAACCACGGGATGCCATCCGGAGGCACCATGGCGAGGTTCGTGCAGTTGAGATGGAAGGCTGCAGGGCAGCCATCGCAGCAAATGAGCTCGCCCGCCAGGCCACAGCGAAAGCAAGCATCTTCATTCAGATCGTTCTACAGGACGGTGAGCAGCACAAGTCAGTGAACAGTAATAACGCTTTCACGCAGCGAGCAACGGTACCTGGTCAGTGTTGATGAAGATCTGCTTGCCCTTTACGCGATAAATAAGGCGGTGAATTCGGTCCGCGTCGATAGAGCGAGACGACGGGATGCGCTTGTTCCACTTCGACTTGCCATTTGCGAACGCCAGAAGCTCATCAACACCCCTTGAACGTGCTTGGGAGAGGCCTAGGCGCTTGTGATTGAGCTTCGTGCCTAGGGGGGTACGCTTTGGATGTGCGAGTACAGGCTCCATCTTTTTAGGACGACCGCGCTTCTTTGGCGGGCGTCCCGGGCCTCTTTTCTTCGGCGGTGAAGGAATCGCGGGCTGAATTGTAAAATCGACCAACAAATCTGCTGTCCAGTCTGATTTACCGCCGCAGATGTAGCTGTGCAGCGCCCTCATCTCGGGCAAGTGCTCCCCGGCAATGATCTTTTCGTACCAGTTGCTTTTTCGTGGCTTCTTTTCGATGAAGTTACTTTGAGTCGCTAGTGGTGGAGTGAGCGATACATCCTCTTCAGTCGTAGTTGAGCATTCCGACGCTGGGCTGCTCGATGGTGGGTTACCGCGAGCTTCAACTGTGCTTACTGTTGTGTGTGCCTCCTTTTTCTCCAGTCGGCGCGGTCGGTGGCTAAGGAACAATCGACGCCTTGAAAATCCGTAATATTCCAGCCAGCTATCATCCATCTGCGCACTTTTGAGCAAAGCCAACGAGGTCAAGTGCACGGGACGCTTGAGCTCTGGTGGAGGCTCGTCCACAGGCACCTGCTTTTTCGCCTTTGCAATGCCCACACGAGGATTGAACGATGGGAGTTTGGACCGCTTGAGACCAATTTTGCCTGTGCACGCAGTGGATCCACATTTGCAATCAGCGGCCTCGCCGAAGTGAGAGAAATTGTAGTCGATGGTGATCTCCTCGTCGGGAGCGATGTTACGGCGTGAAAAAATGCCAATGCGCTGCATACCGTCCACATTCCTGTAGCGAGCGCACACAAACACTATTAGATGCTTTGATGTTAGGGACCGAATAGTCACTAGCAACTTACCATTTTTGCGTGACGCTGTTGGGGTCGCAGCTGTGGTTGATGAAGCGAGATTCGTTGCTGCGGTACTTGGCGTCAATCACGATGTTCTTCTCCAGCTCCATCATGTAGAAATTGGTCTAGTCAAACAGTCCAATCCTGGTAAGTACACAGCAACATAGCACACTGTGTAAAGCAACCCACCTCGCCATTGTCCCGGTACTTGATCATCCTCCGCTCGCACTCGCGGTCATCAATGACCTCTCCGACGTATTCAATGATAAACTCTCCCGCACTGATCTTCTCGCTCGCAACGAGTCCGAAGCCAGGTCCGGGAATGTACTCCACCCTCACCAACTTGAGTTCCCTCCTCTTAATGGCTCTGTTGCTGCACAAGCTTGAGTCGGGGGCCGAGCACGAATCGTCCGAGCAGCTAATGAACAGCATACGGTTGTAGCACCCTTCCCCACAGTACATAGTAGTGTCCACCTCATGCTGCTTCTCGTCCGGTTTATCCTCGTTGCTATCTCCACTGGCCACGAGCTCCTTCCTCGCCTTCGCCGTCGCCATCAGCGTCGTGCGCTTGGTCATGGACTTGTGCGTGTCCGCGCAACACGTGCATTTGTGCACGGGGAAGTCTGCGATGGGCATGGTCGTGGACACGTAGACGCAGCGGTTGATCTTTCCGAACGATGGCGGGCGGCGCACCCATTGGCGCTCCTCGAGGCTCTTGATCTCCGCCTCCTTGAAGGGCAATTGGAAGTCCACAACGTGCTTCTCGGGCGGTGATTTGCCGGCGCCGCGTCGCTTGAGGAGTGGAGGTGGCGGGGGCGGCAGGCGGCGCTTGTCCTCCTCCAACAGCTGCAGGAAGCTCGTCGTCTCCGGGTCCACCGTAAGCTGCGGCTGCGTCTCGGGCTCGGGAGCAGACTCCTGAGCCACAGGCTTCTTCTTCTTCGGTGGTCGACCAGGTCCGCGCTTGACGATTTTCGTGGGCTCGTCGCCAGCCTCGAGTTTGCGCTTCTTGGCGGCCACGGAGAACCGCCGCCCGGCCTGCTGCGGAGGCATAATATCGACGGCTGGGACCGAGGCGGTTGATTGGCGACTGCCTCACAAAAGTGGCGGGAACAATTTTTAAACAAAGCGGCCATAGGATTGGATGAAAATGCAGAATGGCTACATTGTGGTCCTCTGGTTGAGGACGATCACCTGTCTAAAGCTGTGCTTCCCTGGCGTTGACCTCGTCCAGCGCGGCCGCGAGAGTCGTCACTGCCTCGAGCTCAGCAAAGTCCAGCTGCGCCTTCTTGAGCACGCCGCGGATGTACAGGCGACACGAGTACAGCGCCTTCTTGGTGCCTTCCGCCAGGTAGTCCTCGGCCAGTCGAGAGGCCGCCAAGCACAGCGCCTCCACCTTCTCCTGCTCGCGCTCCCAGCCGGCAACTTGCAGGGCGCGGCACTGCTTCAGGCGGCAGTCGCGCGCCTTGTCGGCGCGGCCCTCTACGCCGTCGTTGAAGTGGGCGTACACCTGCCACACCCTGGCGTCGTTCGTCACGATGGACGTCACTCGGCCAAAGAGCATCGCTAGCTGCTTCTTGTAGTGCTCGTCGGAGCGCGGGGGAGTCGCGTCGGTGGCTGTTGCGGTCTCGTCCAACTCCGCCAAGTCATCATCGTCGCTTCGGTCAATTTCGTCCTCGTCATCAATGGCGGCGTTTTCGAATGCAGCAGCCTCAGCATCGGCCTTCTGCTCCATCTTCTTGAGAGAATCGGGGTAAATGATTGCTTCCACGAGCCACGCTAGCATCTCACTGTCAACCGGGCGCTTGTGCTTGGTGCGCATGTCCAGAAGCTGGTGCATGGCATACATGGCCTCACCGTACCGCTTGGTTTCCATAGCGCACAGCGCGTAGTTCTCCCACATCTGCCACATGTGACGCTTCTGCTTGAGCGCCTCTTGTAGCACCGCGAAAGCCTCCGCGAAGCGCTGGTTGTTTAAGTGGATGGAGCCCAGGTTGCCCCAGGCCTCGCCGTTGTCGGGCTCGAGCTGTACCACGCGAGTAAAGGCGCGCATCGCAAGTGCCCAGCGGTGGACACGCATCGCCATTGCACCCAGCGTGAACCATGCACCAGTGTGCATCGGGCCCACACGCACGGCATCTTCGTAATGGGGAATAGCTGCCTCGGGGTCTCCATTCTCGAAGTAGTGGCGTCCGAGTGATCGTTTGGCGCGAGCAAATCGCTGCTTCGAGAGTGTCCACGACGTCTCGTAGTGCGCTGGTTCCTGGGTGAGGTCTCCGAGCGTAACCCACATGAATGGTGTGGGGGCGATCTCCAGCCGCTCGCGCACAAGTCTCTCTGCACGCATAGGCTTATCCAAAAGCTGGTAGCACTTCACCACGTCATCCCACATCTCTAGCTCTTCGCAGATTTCAACAGCGCTGCCTAGGACGCCGAGCTTGAAGTAGCGCTCGGCCAAGTCACGCTTCAGCGCATACCGCGGGGGGAAGGCCAGAGAATACACAAACTGCATACGCTCGCGAGCTGGGGCAGAGTCCGCAATGGACTCTAGCGTGTTTTGAGTGATCGTGAGCCGCGTAGTGTGTTGGTCCACCAGAGCCTGCATCTGCAAGACAGCGCGCTCACGGCGCTTGGAGCTCTCGCATTCGAGCCATGCTCGCTCCAGTAGAGCTGTGGAGTACACCATCCAGTTGTTAGGGTTTTCCAGCACGCGCGTGACGTAGGGCATCATCTCCTCCCGCGTGAGACCGTCGTTGGCGTTGCTGTTCTTCACGTCCAAACACAGTCCCAGCAGCACAATCTGGTCTATGATCTGCAAGTTGCCCTGCTCTGTGAGCTTGTGATCTTCGAACGCAATGCTTTCCAGAAGCACATTATCCTGGTCCACCTGGTCCAGGTTCACATTGCGATAAGAAGCCTCGCCTTCCTGAACAAGTCTTTGGATCTGCTCTTCGTCAGCCGTCAATCCGTCGGCCGACGGAGCAGCAGCTGCAGATTCACTACTGTCTTCATCCTCGTTTTCAGTTGTGGCTTGCTTTCCACCAAAGTCCACGTGGGTCGTTTCAGCCACAGCTGTGGCGTACACAGAAGCCCCCGTGTCCTCGCTCTGGGGTTGCTTCTTCGACGCCGCGAGTAACACCATCTGAGCTACACTTTTCCGCTGGAACTTGGTACGCTTACCCAAAGACCCGCTGAGCTGCACACTCACGCCCGAGATCTCCTTAGCACGCGCAAATGTAGCCTTGCCATGTTTGTTCTTGTCGAAGTAGTGCTGTGTAAGGCCCCACTCCACATTTGCACGAGCGAGCAGATACTGAGTATCCTTCTCAAATGCAAACAGTTCCGTCATGTTCAGCGTCTGAATGTATCCACGGCGAGCTTCAAACCACAGTGTGTTGGACGGGTGCTTAGCAAGCAGCAGTCGCTCGTGCGCGACGGCAGCACGAGCGTTCCACCACGCGGCCGACTTGATCTGCTCGAACAGCTCTCCAAGCGCACGGAGAGCCGCACCGCCCGTAATCTGGCGTTTGGCGGGGCCTTCAGTGACATCATCGGATACTTCGTTGTCGTTCTGGCCGTGCACAACCTCGTTGGCAGCCACGGACCAGTCGTTGTACGCGTGGTTGCCCACAAAGTCCAGCAAGCAGCGGCCGACGAGCAAGAACTGCGGGTACTCGCAGATGGAGAACGGACTTTCACCGTCCACCTGCAGTGCTACAAGCGCATCACTATGCGCCTTCTTGTTGTCGCTTTCGTTCGAGAGCGTCAGGAGGCGCGTCGTCTGGCCGAGTACGTCACGGAGCGTCTCCTTCTCGAACGCCGGACCCGTGTAATTGGCTTGCACGTACATGTCGAAGAAGGTAACGCCCACAAAAAGGATCTCGTACGCAGTCACGAGGCGGCTCTCGACGCTGTCGCTTTGGTCCAGCAAGTAGCTCTGCAGTGCCGTGGCGATGCTGACACAGAGGTGCGTGTCCTCGTCCTCGTTGTCCTGCTCTTCGCTGCGCAATCGGACCACCGCTTCCAGGAGCTTCTGCGCTTGCGGCAGCCGCACGACGTCCGCGTACTTACCCTGGCAGATGAGTTCCGCCATCGTGAGCACTGGCGCCATCTCGTCGGCGTCCTCGAGCGCATCCAGCGCATCGCGAACGCTCGTGGCGTCGCTCTCCAGCACCGCGCGCTCCACTGCAATCAGACGCTTCTCCATCAGCTTTTGAGCCTCCTCCTGTGAGCTGTCGATGGCCGAGAGGCTCACGCCGCACAGCTCCTGCATCAGCTCGTCCGTGTCGGCCATTGCTTTGAAAAGTGCCCAAAATATGGGCCAACATTTCGGGCGTTCATTGCGACTGTGACGTAAAAATATATGATTAGAGGCGTTACAATATGTAGGGGCGATAACATATGTCATTTATCTAGCTTTCCGTCTTTATATTTTGGCGCAACCATGGCGGACGCGGAGCAGGACCAGCTGACGAACATGACGCCGGCGCAGAAGAAGCTGTTCGAGCTGCGCATGAAGATGAATGCCGGACGGAAGGCTAACAAGCAGGTTCGGCGGTTCGGCCGGGCGTGGCCCGCATGCTGAGTGTGAGAAGGGAACGACGTGCTGACGAGTACATTATCTGTAGGAAGTGGCGGCGGAGCACGACCGCGTGAAAAATAATGACAAGAAGGCCAAGAAGGAGGAGCGATATAAGAAGCGAGAGGTTCGTTACAATTGCCATTCTCTTCTGTCTCTGGTCAACGTGGGTCTCACGCTGTGGTTCCGTCCAACAGGAAAAGAAGCTAGTGGCAGCAAGTGGCAAGGCGCATCTGAACGAGACAGGTTGGTGATCATTTTGGAAGCTACTGTAGTGCTGGGAGTGTGTGGCTGATACGATGGTGTGTTGTTTGAAACGACAGCGGAAGTGGCGGAGGTTAAGGCTAAGAAGGCTGACAAGAAAGAGAAGCGGAAAGCAGCCTTCGGGTGGGACGTCTTTAACCAGGACTCGCTGTACAAGGGCTACAAGAAGCGACTAGTGAGCTTGCCGACGGCAGAAGAAAACACGACTCCAGTGACTGCTACAGGCGACGATGCGCTTGGCGACGAGCTGGCTTACGGCAAGGATGACAACGTGGAGGAGGTACGTACTAGGCTACTAGACAGAAAGCTGCATGCAGGGTGTCAACTCATGCTGATGTTATGGATGTACTTCGTAACGACGCAGGCCAAAGTGGATCGCATGGCGCAGGAGCTGGAGGAGCGCATCAAGGCGCGCAAGAAATTCAGCCGCCGGCGCCAGCACTACGAGGGCGAGGATGTTGACTATATCAACGGCCAGAACCGCATCTTCAACCGCAAGGCGTCGCAAGCCTTCGACAAGTACACGGTGGAGATACGACAGAACCTCGAGCGCGGTACTGCCTTGTAAAGTCAGCCCCCACACGGCGAAAAACATGCATTGTTGCTTTACTGAGTTGACCTGTTCGGTCTTCGTGGCGTGTGTTTTGATGCCTGCAACTCATGGTTCGTGCGCTGCCCGGTCATCTTAAACTTCGTTCGCAGGACGGGGAGGCAGTCCGTGATCGTCCTTTGCATCGGCGCGACCATCTGCATCGGAGCTGTGCTCATGACGTACCAAGCCATCAAAAGCACCATCAAGCACGCTGGCGAACCTTTCGAAGTCAACGTGTGCAGGTAGATACCGGTAGTTGCGCCGCATGGAGCCCCGCATGATCCCGACACAAAATAGGCTAAGCACACTGCAACGAGAGATCTTGAGCATTTACTTGCAATATATTGACAGTGTAAAGCAGTATGCTTGCAGTAATCCATTTGGATACGACTCGCCTGCGCACACGGGCTGCAAGGCTAGTCTAGCCGACCGTAGAGTAGTGCAAGTATAGTCCCAAGACGCATTTACCAGGCGCCACGGAGCTCACCCTCACGGTCACGGAAGTTGACAGACGCGGCCTTCAGGTCCTGCACGCCCACCATAGCCTCGCCGAGGTCGGTGGAGATCTCCTTGAGGATTTTGGGGTCCTTGAAGTGGGTCACGGCCTGCACCATAGCGCGGGCGCGCTTGGCCGGGTCGCCGCTCTTGAAGATGCCCGAGCCGACGAACACGCCGTCCATGCCGAGCTGCATCATGAGCGCAGCGTCCGCGGGGGTGGCGACACCGCCGGCGGCGAAGTTCACCACCGGCAGCTTGCCCGTCGTGGCGACCTGCTTCACCAGCTCGTACGGGGCCTGCATCTCCTTGGCAGCCACGAACAGCTCGTCCTCGTCCATGGACTGCAGACGGCGGATCTCGCGGTGCACTGCGCGGGCGTGGCGCACAGCCTCGACGACGTTGCCGGTGCCGGCCTCGCCCTTGGTGCGCAGCATGGCAGCACCCTCGGCAACGCGACGCAGGGCCTCGCCCAGGTTGCGGCAGCCACACACGAACGGCACCTTGAACTTGTGCTTGTTGATGTGGTTCTCCTCGTCGGCCATGGTCAACACCTCGCTCTCGTCGATGTAGTCGATCTCGATAGCCTCGAGGATCTGGGCCTCGACGAAGTGGCCGATGCGGACCTTGGCCATCACGGGGATCGTCACGGCCTTCTTGATGGCATCGATCATCTGCGGGTCGCTCATGCGGGCCACGCCGCCGTCCACGCGGATGTCGGCGGGGATACGCTCGAGGGCCATGACGGCCACGGCGCCAGCCTCCTCGGCGATGCGCGCCTGCTCGACGTTCGTCACGTCCATGATGACGCCGCCCTTGAGCATCTTGGCCAAGCCGGCCTTCACGAGGAAGGTGCCTTCGGTGGGGGTTGTCTGGGAAGCCATGATGTAGTCTTGGTCGAAGCTTGAGATGCGCGCGGCGAATACAGGAATGAAATCGGCTGCAGCGCACACGTATGGCTACGGTGGCCCACAAGTGGCCCGAAAACCTGTTGAACTCGATGTTCGGGGTGGTCCGCAACCTGGACCACTCACCAAACCTTATACCGGTGGTTGAGTAGTCCGCATTGATCCCCAAACAGTATCCCAAACAGTATTAATAGCGCGTGGTGGCATGCATCACCACCAATACGCACTATTGCTTGACGGCATCGAGTCTCTGTGGCGTTCTGATACCCGCACACAATGGCAAGCGCAGTGATACCCAACAAATGCGGACTACTCAACCACCGGTATAAGGTTTGGTGAGTGGTCCAGGTTGCGGACCACCCCGAACATCGAGTTCAACAGGTTTTCGGGCCACTTGTGGGCCACCGTAGCCATACGTGTGCGCTGCAGCCGATTTCATTCCTGTATTCGCCGCGCGCATCTCAAGCTTCGACCAAGACTACATCATGGCTTCCCAGACAACCCCCACCGAAGGCACCTTCCTCGTGAAGGCCGGCTTGGCCAAGATGCTCAAGGGCGGCGTCATCATGGACGTGACGAACGTCGAGCAGGCGCGCATCGCCGAGGAGGCTGGCGCCGTGGCCGTCATGGCCCTCGAGCGTATCCCCGCCGACATCCGCGTGGACGGCGGCGTGGCCCGCATGAGCGACCCGCAGATGATCGATGCCATCAAGAAGGCCGTGACGATCCCCGTGATGGCCAAGGTCCGCATCGGCCACTTCGTCGAGGCCCAGATCCTCGAGGCTATCGAGATCGACTACATCGACGAGAGCGAGGTGTTGACCATGGCCGACGAGGAGAACCACATCAACAAGCACAAGTTCAAGGTGCCGTTCGTGTGTGGCTGCCGCAACCTGGGCGAGGCCCTGCGTCGCGTTGCCGAGGGTGCTGCCATGCTGCGCACCAAGGGCGAGGCCGGCACCGGCAACGTCGTCGAGGCTGTGCGCCACGCCCGCGCAGTGCACCGCGAGATCCGCCGTCTGCAGTCCATGGACGAGGACGAGCTGTTCGTGGCTGCCAAGGAGATGCAGGCCCCGTACGAGCTGGTGAAGCAGGTCGCCACGACGGGCAAGCTGCCGGTGGTGAACTTCGCCGCCGGCGGTGTCGCCACCCCCGCGGACGCTGCGCTCATGATGCAGCTCGGCATGGACGGCGTGTTCGTCGGCTCGGGCATCTTCAAGAGCGGCGACCCGGCCAAGCGCGCCCGCGCTATGGTGCAGGCCGTGACCCACTTCAAGGACCCCAAAATCCTCAAGGAGATCTCCACCGACCTCGGCGAGGCTATGGTGGGCGTGCAGGACCTGAAGGCCGCGTCTGTCAACTTCCGTGACCGTGAGGGTGAGCTCCGTGGCGCCTGGTAAATGCGTCTTGGGACTATACTTGCACTACTCTACGGTCGGCTAGACTAGCCTTGCAGCCCGTGTGCGCAGGCGAGTCGTATCCAAATGGATTACTGCAAGCATACTGCTTTACACTGTCAATATATTGCAAGTAAATGCTCAAGATCTCTCGTTGCAGTGTGCTTAGCCTATTTTGTGTCGGGATCATGCGGGGCTCCATGCGGCGCAACTACCGGTATCTACCTGCACACGTTGACTTCGAAAGGTTCGCCAGCGTGCTTGATGGTGCTTTTGATGGCTTGGTACGTCATGAGCACAGCTCCGATGCAGATGGTCGCGCCGATGCAAAGGACGATCACGGACTGCCTCCCCGTCCTGCGAACGAAGCCTAAGATGACCACCTGAGACACCGCAGTGACGATGAATGCGAGCGCACACAGAAGCATGGCCCAGTCCCATGCGATCATGTTGAACACGGCAAACTTAGCCGTCGCTGCAGCTGAAGAATACAGCACCATCAGTGCCGTAGTGGCCGACGCTACCTCAGGCACGATCCCCATCTCGATCATGAGCGGGCCGGTGACGATTCCACCACCGACGCCGAAGAGACCAGCAATCAGACCGGCACCGCCACAAGCCAACGGGAAGCGAACGACAGTCTTCCTGGTCCAGTGGATATCACCCGCTGCGAACACGTAATTGACCGACACCTTGCGGCCGTGCTGTCGGAACAGGTATGCGGCTGTGCAGACGCCAAAGCCAACAATCCATGGCACTTCCATGACCAGCAGCACCCAGTACGCAGCACCACCGCAGGTCACCGCTGCGCCACCGATACTTGCTGCCACGATGCCCAAATAGCAGAGAATGATAACTCCTTGCTTCGGCAACGAGAAATGACGCTCGCGTTCAGTAATCTCGACGAGTACCTCGTCGTCCGCCCCACCGCATTCGCTTGACAAACTTCCGGACCCTTTCAAGAGGGAGTCACTAGCAGAATCGCCACCCACGTCGACAGTTCGTTTATCGTCCGTACACGAGCTTGGTGAGCATACAGCCGCGTACGCAGCGGCTCGCTGCTCCTCTGCTGTTGGAGCGGGGGCGATTTCTTGCACTTTGCAACTTTTCATCTCGGCACGGTGCATCTTGATGCCTTTCGAAACCGCACGCGTACCGCCCAAGACGAGCACCACGACGAAAAGCAGTGAGAGCAAGTAGCTGGGTAGCAGCTTGGCAAGTATGGTTCCCACTACAGCGCCGCCCATAACGAGCGGAATCATGGAAAGAGCCAAGTCGGAGTCGATAAGTGGACGATCCACTGCTGGGTGACGTTTGCGTATGTTGAACCAAGCATTGGCGACGGCTCCGCCGACGATGGCAAGATTGGAAATGGGCGTAGCGCGCTTGATGTCGAAGCCCATGATGAGGATCATCGCCGGTACCAAGATAGTCCCACCGCCGACGCCGCCTGCTGCCGAGATTGCGAGCCCCAAGGCGATGAAGACTAACGCTAGCGCGTCGTAGGTGTCGAATGACGAAATGCTGCGCAATTCTGGGACTCCATCACTCGAACGTTTGCTGCTGCTAGCATCGGACGAAGCGGCGACTGTCAATGCGAACACGGAGATCAACACAGCCGTTAGAACCAATGGCGAGTGCTGGCATGGATAGAATTTGCCCATGACAACTCGAGCCGGTCGCGCGGGGAATGTCGGGAGTGTTTCAGCTCGATCCAAAGTCGCGTGCTCGGCAGAAAATAGGTGTCCACGCTGAACGTTTTCCGCCGTTGGAGGTCACTTCAACAAAGCCACACCCCTTGATGCGAGGCGAAAAGGAAACTTCCGACAGACCAGTCGCGTGGTGAGAAGCCAAGTGCACGCTTGTCCTGACAAAGATAAGATGCATGCGATGGCTCCGTAGCGACATGGAACGAGCGCTCCCAACGCCATCAATGATCAACGTGATCGTGCAACCAACGCACACAACAATACTAAGGGTAAACTTTCACTATATTAGCTGTGTATACCACGGCACAAAGCTCCCTCCGACTGTGGAGCTGACAACTTCTACTAGCTACAAATGTCGGCGGAGAAGTGGTCACCAGCGTCGTCCACGGTGGACTTGATGGCCTGGTACGTCATAATCACGGCACCGATGAGCACGGCCGTAGCGATGCACAGCACGATGATCGATTGGCGACCCGTCCTGCGAACGAAGCCCAAAATCACCACCTGCGACACTGACGTCACCACGAAGGCCACCGCGCACAGCAGCGCTGCCCAGTCCCACGCGATCATCTTAAATACAGCAAACTTTGCTGTAGCTGCGGCGGACGAGTACAAAATCATCAACGCCGTCGTGGACGAGGCCACCTCTGGCACGATGCCAAGCTCGATCATAATGGGGCCTGTGATGATGCCGCCACCAACACCAAACATACCGGCGACAATACCGGCGACCGCGCACCCCAGAGGGAAATACACGACAGTTTTCTCCGTCCAGCGGATGTCACCCTCCACATACTGGTAGTTCACAGCAGCCTTACGCAGGTACACCTTGTGAAGGTAGCGTGAGGTGTACACAACGAAGACAGCTACCCACGGGATCTCAATGAGCAGGATCACCCAATAAGCGGCACCTCCGCAGTCGACGGATGCGTCTCCGATACTCGCAGCCACGACACCGAGGTAGCAGATCATGATAGCAATATGGGGGGCCCAGGCAAAGTGACGTTCCTTCTCAAGAATCTGCGCCAGTGAACCAGTTGAACCGGCCTCGTCGCCCGTCGACGCCGACGTACTCAGACGCTTTTCCTCACCTTTTCCTGCAGTCACGGGCGTGCTGGTCTGGACGTAGACGCCAGGACTAGCCGGAACGTCCGCAGCGACCTCGTGAGCAGCAATCTCGGCCTCTTTTGTCTTGGCGACCTCCTTCTTGTGCAGGCGAATGCCCTTTAGCAGAGTTCGCGAGCCGCCGACAGCGAGCACCACGACGAAGAGCAGCGACAGGACGTAGCTCGGAATGAGCTTGTTGATGAGCGCGCCCAGGACAGTGCCACCGATCACGACGGGGATCATGCCCAGCGCCAGCTCCGGGTCGATCAAGGGTCGATCCACCGTCGGGTGGCGCTTGCGCATGTTGAACCAGGCGTTGGCCACGGCACCGCCCAGGATGGCCATGTTGGAGATGGGCGTCGCGCGCTTGATGTCGAAGCTCATGATGAGCACCATGGCCGGCACCATGATGACACCGCCGCCCACGCCGCCCGCGGAAGACACGGCGAGGCCGATCACCATGAACGCGATGGCGAGCGCATCGTACGTGTCCATCTCGGAGATGCTGGGGACGTCGTCATCGTCGTCGCTGCTGTTGGCAGAGGCGAGAGCGGCGAGCACCACGAATACGAGCGTTGCACGGCGTGCTACCGACATGAAGCCCATGATGCGGTGCTACGACCAATGCCGCGAATTCTGAAGTGCGCGACAGCGACACATCGGTGGAGAGCATGTCGCCAGTTGTTTGGTGTGGTATTCCGCAAATCGAACATCGTGAGTGATGGTGGCTTCCGTTTTAAGGCCACATTGCCAGTTTCAGGTGTGGTGCTGCTCATTATATGGTTATATGCCTTCTTTTTCCACCCTGTTTTGACTAGGTACTTCCAAATTGCACCGTTTAGTGGTTCAAATGACCGTGACGTGTGCGCGTTACTGGATCCTAGTCGAGCATTAAACTGCCCAATCGTCTCCGTCTCACGTGCTGCGCCTCGGATCGATGCGTTGCAGCCAACTGGACCTTTGCTTGTTTGTACGATGGCGCTCACCGCTCACTTGCTAACATTGCTGGAACCTCCGCCTATGACGTGTGGGTCACATTGTGCGTTGTTCCCGCTGCGCAACCGTGATAACGCGGCACCTTCACTCACCGGAGTGATGGCCACTTCAACTTGAACATGACATATCATGCCGCTGCCTGGCTCAGTTTTGCTGACCGGCAGCCTCAGAGGGGGGATATTGGGCGTTGTTGCTGTGCGTGCTGGCCTTCGTGGCCACATCAGCTCGCAGGTGATGATATTGGGGCGAACGGGCTGTCACTGACTTGTCAGTCCATTATCATTTTGTGTATTCATTTATGATGCTGTCAAGAATACATGTACTGTTCTCCGTGGACATTTGTAGCTAGATCATAGATCGTGTAAACAGCACAAACCATTACCATGCGCTTTAACGCTAGTGGTCGTTCGTCTGCATCGGGATAGACCCGTACTTTTGCTGCTCCATGCGGCGTTTGATGGCGTGGCGGATCAGGAGCACTACGAAGCACAATATCATGCATACGAACAGAGTCCAAGGTAGCGTCGCGGGTGTACGTGGCTGCTGAAAACTATCAGCTGTACTGATATCAGCGCCTCGCGCGAGATCCATGGCGATGGTGGCCGTCAACGTGGAGTTTTCGGAGAACGTCTCTTGACGACTTAACCCGTCAACAAAAGGACGCAGTGTATCGGCGACACAGACGTGCTTGAGAGTCTTGCCGATCAGTTTCTTGAATGTCGAAAAGGGACAACGGACATCTGTAGCTCCATCACCAATGTCAACCTCCTCCGAGCATGAAGGGATGACCACCTGCACGCGATCAGGAGGCTGCACGACAAACGCGCCACGTTTCAGGTTAGACGAATCAAACGGTTTACAATACATGCGCGCAGACTCACATTTTCGGGGGAGAGTTGGTCGCCACCACGAATCTGATCAGGAGAAGCCGCGACAAAGTATAGTTTCACATAGAATCGATTCTCGTCATCGGTGGCCGCACCGTCGGCTTCATCTACGCGCCAAGACACATGCGTGTTACCCATGGCTGCGGACTTTAGGTGCCGGGACTTCGAAGTCCCGGCACCAGTTTGGCCGTCAACTTCAGGGGAGGGAGTAGCGTGGAGCTCGAATACAAGCATGCCACCTGGCACCGGTTGATGTGGGTGCCACCCCTTCGTATACCATTGCAGCCTGTGTAACGAAGCATTAGCAGGCACAGCCACAGCAATATGAGGAGCATTACCAATGATATTTACGCGTAGTGCAGTACCTTAGCAGGTTGCGAACATACAACAAGTTGATATCATGGGCAGCGTAGTACAATAGCCGATTGTCTGGGCCTTGTAAAAGATGGGGACCCTCGCCTTTTGCCACAGGCAGGGGCTTTTGCAGAATGTTTTGCTCAAAGCTAGCTGTGAGGTGGGCGAGCAAAGTCGCACCAAAGCTTGCAGAGTTGACTTCATTAGTAATGAGATCCATGTGCGTCTACATGTACATGGTCAGTGGCAGCAGATGAGCTGCAGATTAGTTGAAGCACGATCATTCTGAAGACGCACCTCGTGGATCTTGGCGAGTGACAAGACTTTGTCGAAGGTCAACTGCGAAGGCAAGCTCATATTATTGAGACTCTGCAGCAAAAGCCACTCCGAAAAATAGTCTGTGTTGGAGAGAGTATCCTTCCATGGGAGATAAAACGCTCCATTCCACTGCGTGGGGATTCCAAATAGGTCGCACTTTTCAGAGCTTTCAGAGGCATCGACGTCGCCAGGCATCTCGTCAATGTTGCACACCGATGCGGCACAACACTGAAGAAGGTCGTTGACCTCTGCTACCTCCTCGCGGATTTCTTGGAGCACGAACCTCGTGTCAGTGCTTCCAGTGATCCCTTCATACACTACGTACCACGGTAGATGGATAACGTATAGCCCAATCCGAAGACAATGAGTATTAACCACAGCTATCCCTCTTTCCCTCATGAAATGATCTACGTACCAGCTTTCGAGCACACGGGGCAGTTGGCAGTAGGATCCTGGCCTTGCTCAAACAGCAACTGAGTTTCTTTGGTAATTGGCACGAGATCCTTACAGGACGGGTAGAGTCCACTCAAGAACGCGATCGCTGTCAGCTGGAAGCGTCAAAGTGCACCCATTCCCGTCTATTAGATTGACGGTAAACAAACAATGCAAATCTTAACATATACATTTACGTACATTGTCCCGCTGGTTATCATCTGCATATGCAAAGGTTTCCTCGCAAGTGGCGTTCAAAAACTCTTCATAGAGATGATCTCGGAAATACTATGCGCACACAATTAAGCCATCCAAAACAAACTATTAGCTTCAAAAGTAGTCTACTGTTATACAAAAGTCTTACCTCCCCCATCCGCTCCACGACGTGGAAGCCGTGCTTCGTGAGCTTGGGCGATACAATCTCCGTCGGATCTTCGGTCTCCGACGTTCCCCAGGCGTTGGCACTAAGCGGGAGATCGAGGTTTGGGTTGCGCACATACTGCTGCAGCAGCTCTTCCGACGGAGATTCCGTCCCCAACCCGTAGGGGCCGCGCACTCCGTGGCGAGAGAGCACGATCACCTGCGCATCAAGAGGCGATGAGTCCGAGCCCGACAGACGCACGCCATACATTTTCAAAGGCAGCCAAAACATCAAACAAAATTACCTGACGCAGACCCGACTCGGGGGTACCCAGAGCTGCGTCCGCGGGCGCCAGCGCAACGAGCGCAACGAGCGCAACGAGCGCAACGAGCACTGCTACTCGGCCCACCATAGTCACCCGACAGGATTTCCCCATGTTTGAGTATGTACTGTGGGAGCTCAGTTAAGTGCGTATCTGATGTGGCCCACTCTGTATCCCCTCTCGAAATCATTCGAGTGAATTCGCAGGCAGCATGTTTAAGTACCCGGCAACCTGGCGCCCATAGGAATGGAGGAGCATGTGCCATACTGGACACGGCCAGTTGTTGCTTGCGCTGCGATCCTTTGGCCATGCAGCCTAGGCGCGGGTAATCTTTGCCAGCGCCACCTGATTCGGCTGCACTGCTCCAGCTGCTCGCGATACCCAGTCGCCAGTTTCAGCTCTGTGGAGTGCCATGACAGCAACTTGACGTGGTATCTGAGCTCTGCAGCCACACGTGGGGAAAAGCTTTGGTCGACATACATGTGGTGATGTAGTTGAGTGTTAGGCAGCTAACGCGGCGAGTTGTCGCTACGGAAGTCGGCGCTGGCGATACACAATGGGGCGAGCCCCGTCAACGTGGCGCGGCGCATGAATGAGCGCGAACTTTTTTGCCGCGCGGTTTCGAGTGATAGAGCTCCGGCGTTTTAATGCGATGAGATCTGCCCCGATTGTGGGCGTTGGGGCGTGCACTGTCCAAGCAAGCGGTATTTCACGCTTGCCCGGGCGGCGGAACACACGCCCCGAAGATGACCAAGCCGTATTTCGGGCGCTTGCGATGGTGCGCACAGAGCCCGCGAATCCGTTGGCAGCAACGGACCGTTGCTGCGGTTTCTTGACTCGCCCGTCCACAGCGCGCGGTTTCCTCAAGAGCGGCGCCTGCGACTATGCCCGCTCGCGCGAGCGCGCTGTGTGTGGCTACAGCACGCTCGATGTGTCCCCCCACTGCGCCCCCAATGCTTGCGGCCCGCGGCGCTTGGGATCAGCTAGACGCCGCAGCTGTTTCCTCCAGATCACGTGCGACTCGTTCGGGGCCATCAGAATAGCAACACCCGCCTCTGCTCTGCTCGGAGCGCAGCTTCCTCCTGTATCGATGCTCCGTTTGACTCGAGTCGAGCCGCCCAGGTATTATAGCGGACCTCGTGAGTGCCCTACAGCCTTTCCCGGAAACCAAGCTGAGCCCAGCATGGCGCTGCCGAACCGATGGCGGGGCAGTCTCTACTCGCGCCGGCCGTTCCCGGTTTGTCGCGGTGTCGCTGAGAGCGCCACAAACGCTGCCCGAACCCGCGCGCCGCCACTTGGTCCCGGCTGAGCAGAGGTGCACCACACCGCCCAGTGTCGAGTCTCTGAATAGAGTCGCTGAAACGGCCTCTCCCGACGAGCACTTTGTATTTGTCATTGAGAGGCGCGCCACTGTCCTAAACGCCACCGCTACAAAACTGCTACAGACATGACGTCCTGCGTGGTGCAAGTCCAGGAGCTCTCGCGACGCCTGCTCAAGCGCGTGCGGCCGTCGCTTCCCTCGACCGCCGGCGTGGACGACCTCGGCGCCAACCGCGACTCGGTCACCAGCGAGGCCCTTCTCAAAGTCAGCAAGCGCCAGATCGAGTCGTCGCCGCGCACGTCGGCGCCCGCCGTCGATATCATGGCCGTTGAGCCGCTACAGGAGGAGATCGTGGCCGCTGCGCCCGTGGGCGAGGCCGCTGCCGTGCAATGGCCCAGCGTCACCGGCTGCGAGAACGTGCGCAAGGCGCTCACGTTCCTGCAGACGTCTCGCCAGCACGCGCTCATGCTTATGCTGCAGAACCACTGGGAGCGAGCCATGAGCGTGCTGGAGAAGATTGAGAAGGCCACCGAGAGCGTCAGCGAGCAGCGGCGACAGGTCGTGATCCAGCAGGCCAACGCCGGCCGAAATGCGCTCGTGGAGAAGATTCAGGAGCTCGAGCTTGCGACCCCGCGCCGCGCCGTACGCTTCAACGACGACGTGGCTATCGCGTTCGCCGATGACATGGACCGCAAGTGCAACTCCGTGTCGGAGCCCGTGCGCGAAGAGATGCTCGTACTGCGTGCATCGCGCAAGATCCCGCAGGAGAACCTCTCGGAGTTCTGGAAGGAGTAAGCCCGCCGTGGTCGCAGCGGTTGCATCGAGCGCCCCCTAGACTCGTGCGATACCCTTTTTAGCGTGGGGCTGATCGCCAGGCCCCCACATACAGCCTCCTAACTTATTCGGCATAGAACATATTTAATACGATACGACGCTTTTTCAGCCACGAACTTGTCGCTTTCTTCTCGTTCTGCGTGCCACCTCGCCACAAAGGTAGGGTGGGGGATTCCTCTCGCCCGAATATCGAGCAGGTGGACAGCCTTGAGGATCTTCCATTTCGGTGTCGTTAGTCACGGCTTGACAGGGCGGAACGGGCTGGCCTTGCTCCGCCATCTTTGGATGGGGCGCGGTACGGAGTTCAATGCTCCGCCGTGGAGCGGCGACGCAAGGTGAAGGTTCGGTGCACGCACTCACCCGTCCTTGACCGAGAGCCCGACAACCTGCACTCGAGCGACGAGACCTTGAAGCGACTCACGCGTACAAAGTTTGAGCTCAAATCGCCAGCTCGCGCCGGAAATCCCGGTTTGTCGCGCTCCGACGGGATACGCCCTTGCTGATCCCGCAGCGCGGTGAAACGGCAGCTTCCAGCACCAGCGCGTTCATAGTATACACCGCTGTTCGACTGCAACGCAGTAAGATAAAGCACGAGCCTCAAGTCAAGGGGTTCATGTCAAGAGCTGCTCCTTTTGGTTTGAATTCCCCTATTCATGCGCAATTCGTATCTAGCAGAAATCATACGATTACCAAGTGAAAACAGAACACCCCCAGTTCCGCCTTGCAGTTGTATCATTCAGCGCGTCGACCCCCTCCCGAGACAGTCGAGAGCGCACCATCATGGCCGACGCGACGCTGCACCGCCCCGCGGGTCTCCCGGAGAAGGCGCGGCTGGTCTTCAACGCGCAGCTGCACCAGCAGCTCAAGAATATCGCCAAAAACCGCGAGATCTCGGCCGTGCCGGGGGCGCCCACCATTTCCAGCAACGGCAGCATGCGCCCCACGCAGCCCATGGTGCTCAACGGGGCCGGTCGCTCCACGGAGCTCAACGGCTGGAACCTCGAGAAGAAGATGCTGGCACTGGCTGAGGCGCTGGACCTGCTGCGGCGCCCCTTCTTCTTCTACCTGGACTTCGGCACGGCGGCTGCAGCCGAAGCGTCCAACGGAGGCAGCGCCGCAGCCTCCGGGGATCGCAAACTCACGTACCATTCGTATTTTAACAAGATGCTGCCGTTGCACGTGGGCCAGACTGTGCTGCTCGACTTGTGGTACGAAAAATGTGCTGCTGGTTGAGGTTTTGGTGCAGGGTTGACGGAATTTGATGCTGGTTGGAATGTAGGGACTATTTGATGGATATGGTGGACCACGTGCCTGTGCGCAATCGATGTCGGGCGCTGTATATGCAGGCCGCGGTGTATATTTGCCGTCGCGTCGAGTTTATTGAGGGATATCCGCTCGACGGACAGCAGGTGCATCTGGACTCGCTTGTGTCAAAACGGTATATCCGCCTCTTAGAGCGCAGTGTGCGCTTTTGCTCCGTCAAGATTCGCAAGGCGCGCTTTATGGCCGAAGAGCACAGATTCTTCGTGGCACATATCTACACGGCGGTGTATTTCCGTTTTCCCTTCTCCACCCCCAAGCTGCTGGGGGCTGTGCTGCAGTGCACTGAAAAACTCGAGGGAGGTGAAGCCGATGGCATCCAAAACGGAGTAAACAATGGTTCTAATGGAAGTCTGAACATCGCCAAGAATGGCGCGGGGTCTCGTCCTCCCAAGAACAAGCGCCGGCGGCCAGCACATCGTGGAAGTATTACCGGTGGCTTACGCAGTCCGCGACAGTATCGCCGTCACTGGAATGATCTCTCAGGTAACGTATTCGCTGTCTTATACGCTGCGTGAGCTTGTTTGCTTCACACGGCTGACTTCAAATTATGTTGTTGGCTTGTAGAAACGAAATGCCGGCCGGATCGCATCAGCGGTGTTGACTTGCAACTCGAAATCTTCTCGTCTTTTTCGGAGTACAAGTTGAACCGCGGTACAGGTCGACTGGTGGTCCCCGAGAAAGGCGGTAGTACGCCGAGCATTCCGCACGATATGCTGAGAACAAGTTCTTCTAGCAAATCTACCGCCGTCGCTCTTGAGGCCGTATTCCAACAGGGAATGAACCGTGTCGGCGAGGAGCAGGAAGTGACGTTCATTTACCAGCTTCCTCTGCTATATATTGGGCATAAGCTGCAGAACGACGCTTTCGTGAAGCTGGCGGTGACAACCCAAGACAAGATCGATGCCGGATTGGATTTATTCATCGAGCGCCTGAGATCACCAGGGAGGGATGACCTCATGGCCGTTACCTTCGTTGCAGCCGTGCTGAGCGATGTGAGTAGCTGGTGCAACCACCGTTATGCAGATGGTCGCATTTTGTGGCATTGCGTGCCCGGGTACTTCGCACTTGTGCGCATGTACGTGGCAGTTTTTGAACGTATGTGCCAACGGCGTGCGCGGTCTAGTGCAAGTTCCTCATCGCTGCCTTCAGTGAATCGCATTCTCTCCATTATCGAGGGCAAAACGAGCGACCCGTGGGAAGACTACTGGAATGATCGCGAAATTGACACCGTACTGGACGCGGGTAGTGAGATTCTGAAGAATGAGGCTCTGGTGAATGTGCTCATGCAGGTTATCCTGGAAAGCACCAACATCCTCGACCCCACGAGTGTCAACTATTCGTTTGGCATCCTGCAACGCATGCTTGAAGTGGCCTCGATGGCTGCCATGCCTGCTGCAACGGAAGTTGGTTCTCCCGCTGCCAAGTTTGGCGGTCGTGTCCGTCACTGTCTCGGATCCGTGTTTGATGGAGATTATTTTTTGAGCAGCATGCGTAGCGCATTGCAATCTTCGCACGTCCAAACTCTGCTGAAGGTGCTCACCTGCATCTACAACTGTATCGGTGCGTGTAGATCGACTATGAACTTTCTCGGCAATTTCGTTTGACTAACAGCGATTGAGTTTTTCTCTACGTTGCAGACCTGTTGCCGACTACTGCTCGCAAACGGCTTGTTGCAGAGCTCATTTTGCGCGAGAATTTCTTCCACTTCTTTTTGCATTGGAACGAAGAGGTTTGTGATATTGCTTCATTTGTACGTTTCACATCCACACATGCTCACAAACTTGCACGCGCTCTGTGCTGCTTTTGCTACGCAGATTCGGAAGATTTTCTGCTACATGATCGTGTTCAAAACATCAGCTTCGAACCGATTAGACCTACCTAGCGCATCCGATCGGATTTTGCTTGCCCAGACCCCGTTTTTCAAGGTCGGCCCAACATCTAGGTCCAACGGCTCGAGTCTGTCGGCTGCGTCACCAGCACTCAGTTATTTGAGTCACTTGAGCGAGCTGGCTCAGGCCATGTTGCGTCCTACTGAAGACAGTGAGATGGACCCGGCGAAGAAAGCGGCCGTCGGCAAGAAGGCACTCCAGCGGCTCACAAACTGGGACGCAAGCGCACGATTAAAGCGCACCCGCAGTGGTGGCGATGCCGTGTTCCGGGACAGCCTCGTTGACGAGGAATTGTCGGTGGATCTTTCAATCGCCAGCAAGCTGGACGCAAATTTCAAGATGATTGCCGAGCAAATGAACCCGGCTACTCACCGGCGCCGGAATCCCGGAAATGGTGAACTCAAGCCTGCGAAACGCTACTTTCCCCGGGAGTTGGAAGCTTACGCTGAGCGTGCACTATCGCAGTACGTTTTGGTGCTTTGGGAGTACTACGAAGCGGCGTTCGAGAACCCGGCGAAGATGCCGATCGCTCCATCGCTCGAGTTCACGATCTCCGTGCCATTCTTCTCTGACTAACCCGACAAGTGAGTGTATTGTAACATGTAAACGTCGCTAGGCTACTCGCTTGCTGATAAGCAAGCGCGTGGGCTTAGCTAGACTTGAGCGTAGAGGCTTAGCTGGCGGTACATTTCCTTGCTGCTGTACACCGTTGTGGTCGCCCCCGCTGAGAAGACACATAGAAGAAGAGAAATACATTAGTCGCCAACGAACGCGACGTTCACACATACAACGTTTTGTTTACCGTAAAGCGGTTCCGTCGTGAACATCCGCATATCCCCTGCACGTAGGCGCTTCCAATCCCGTTTTCGCCGTGCAAACAAGTTGTCGTGCTCCTTCTTGTCTGCCGTGCGGCCTGTTGAACAGCAAGCATCGGCAAGCAGCATTTAGGGCTCAATCGACAATCATCACCCAATTTGAAGAAAAGAACTTACATGGGTTCTCCTGCTTGCGCTTGTGTGAGGTCCGACAAGAATTTATCTGTCGCCAACGAACAATCGATTAGAACCTAATGTGAAAAAGTTCAAAGCAAGACCAACCAAACGAACCACAGCATTCTGTTGCAGAAGCCTTTGGCGCTCCTCGCGCTCCAGCGTGTGTTCCACGAACGCTCTCAGCCACCACTACGGCAACCCAACCACTACTCGTCAGAACAACAAGCCCATAATCACAACATTGGCATCACAACGCACTCTTGCATCCATGTTACGCAGCAAGTGCTTCTTGGAGCGCACATAGGTCTCCAGGAACGAGTCGTCGCGCAGTTGTTCGCGGTGTCCATTCTTAAGGCAGTTGAGCACAAACTCGCGCAGCGGTTGGTATGCTCCTTTCTCCAGATCCGGACACTCGTGCAGCTCCATGAACTCAAACACCTGCGTCTTGAGCACGAGCGGCGCCAAATCATCTGCCAATCCCCCCTCCACAGTCACGCACACCGTGTGCACGCCAGCGTTCTCCAGCCGGATGTCCTGCACGTAGTAGACGCCGTTGGGGAAGGCGGTCCCCACGCGCTCGTTGAAGACGACCTTATCCTCGTTCTGGATGGTCACACGCAGTGCCGCCACCGCGCGAGACTTGACAACGGTCGACTTTCCGTTCTTAGTGCACGCCACGTAGAAGCCCAAGTAGCTGCATAGGAGGCAAATGCATTCGTTAAGAGAGAATTGATACATTGGAATGGCCAGCGTGTTTTCGAGCAACTTGGAGGTTATAACGCACCGGAAAAACGAGAATTGCAGCGGAACGCACTCGGGCAGCAGCTCTGCCCACTTGTCCGCGATGGGGAAGAGCTGGTAGCCGTCTGGAACGGTCGGGTTGCGCTTGATGGTGATCGGCTTGAGGTTCTTGAGCGACATCGTTTTGAAATTTGACTCGCGCGGGAGGCACGACCTTTTTTTAGTCACCTAAACTGTAATCACAAATCACAAAAAGTCAAGAGGACCACCAATATGAACGCTATCGGAGCTCGTCACTGGAACATCGCGGAGACGCACCGCGTGGCCAAGCGCAAGACGGAAACGGGCGACAAGTTGGTGAACAACTACCGCCTGCTGCAGACGCTGGGCCAGGGGCGGTTCGGCAAGGTGAAGCTCTGTCAGAGACTCGTGAACAGCGGAACTTCGAGCTCCAGCGGTGCTGTCGGCTCTATCGCAGCGGTAGGTGTTGTTTCTGCTGCAAATAGTGAAGAAGCTGGAGGTGATGTGGTGTCGCTGCCTCCCCCAGCATTTGGATCGCCCAAGGCACGTCTTTTTGCAATGAAAATCTTCTCCAAGAAGACACTGCGCAGACTTAAAGACTATTGCGCGGAACCGGCGACGCCGCAGAGTGGAGAAAATGATGAAGAGGATGCGGTGCCTATGAGGATGCGGGCGGTGACGGCACTCGACCGAGTGCACGACGAGATCGAGATCATGCGGTCGCTCTACCATCGCAACATTGTGTTGCTGTTTGAGGTCATCGAGGCCGACGACAGCGACAAGGTTTACATGGTGCTCGAATACATGGCGTGCGGGCCGTGTATGGTCTATCGACCAGATACAAAGGACTTTTACAGTCGGGCTACGGGAGGCACATTGTCGGAGGAGCTGGCCCGGAGCTACTTGTCTGATATCTTCTTTGGCCTGCAATACTTGCATCAACGTGGAATTTGCCATCGTGACATCAAGGTGAGCATAATGGAGGACTTTGTGATGCACTGTATTGTACTTTTTGTGACTAAGTTCTGGTTGTTGCGTCTGGTGATTTATTCGATGCGCTTAGCCAGATAACGTGCTTCTCAACGGCACAGGGCGCTGCCACATCACTGATTTTGGCTGTGCGAAAGCGTTCGGCAACGGTAGTTACACTAATGAATCAGCGCGTGTGTCGGATACAGTGGGGACCTACCAGTTCTTGGCACCAGAGTGCTGCTCCGGTGAAGGTTACGACCCGTTCAAGGTGGACATATGGGCTGTCGGGGTCGTACTCTTCATTTTTCTGTTTGGGAGACTACCTTTCGCGTCAGAGAGCACTCGGGAACTCTTTGATGAGATCATTCGCGCACAAATTGTGTTGCCTACGCTGGAAGAATCGGGTCGTGAGTTGCCATTTTCGCCCGAGGTTCAGGACTTGCTACGCCGATTGCTACAAAAAGACCCCGAACAGCGGATTACGATTGTCCAGGCCCTTGGACATCCGTGGTTCGGTCAAGATGATGAAGAAGAACCGCTCTCATTTTGATGAGTGTGGGCTCAGAGTGTTGGTTCAATCGTGTTGCATGTCCGCTTAGCCCAACGAGGAAGCGCTCAGCTATATCCAGCGACGTAATTTATCGCAGGGTGGCAATGCGCAGATATTTTCTGGCGTTATGGTCGGTGCCGATAACTTCCAAATCGATGGTTGATTCCAAGCTTAGTCTGCGAGAGTAAGCATCGCTACGCCTTCCGCGGTCTGAGGATGCAGAATCATTGGAGCCTAGCGAGGAACGTTGGCACTGTCACCGCTCTCGAAGCTAAGGGTGCCGTATCGAATGACGCTGCACTGGCATCCAGTTGCGCCACCCCAGGCGCATTCTCACGCAACGCACACAAAGAGACCACAACAGGCTTTTGTGGTCATATTTGCTTGGCTCATGTACTTGCAGCGAAGGAAGATGGCGTGCGTTGAAGCTGGGTAGAATTTCCTGCTCTCATGGGTATTTCCTGTTAACCAGAAAAGGCCAGTGCTGGAAGTCGGTGCGCATCAGACGTAGTTGAGAAGCGAGACCAAGATTGGCTTCATTTTTCCATTTACCATCCCAGACACTGACCCCTGACGCACTCATTTGGACGCTCATGCATCTTTTCAACACGCGCTTTGACCGTTTGCTTGTTAGAGCAGGCTTGAAGAAGCCCAAACGCCCAAGAAGACGTGCGGTGTTACGAACGCCCGGCCCGACGGGGAGGACAAGATGGAGAGTGCAAGCACAACCTGCTCACCGAACAAAGACGAGCGACTCAAGGTCAATGCACACCGAAGACTGGCTGATAACCCGGCGCCAAGTTGAAATGGCTCCGGTACCGTTTCGAGTTGGATCGTTTGGCAAGATTTACCACGCTGTTTGGCTCGGATCTCGCGTCATCGTCAAGCTCGTTGATTTGGAGACCCCCGCGATTCGCTGTGCCTTCCTAAAGGAGGCTGCGATTTGGAGACACCTGCACCACCCACATATCGTTCCGCTATATGGTACTTGCATCTCGCCCAGAGGGGAAACCGATGAGCAAGGTCTCTTTGTGTGCGAAGAGGAGGAAAACGGAAGCCTGCGGGACTATTTCTTCAATGAAATCCAAGCGGGTAGAACACCAGCAGTATGGCGGGCGCTTCGCGACGCTGCGTTGGGTCTTCATTTTTTGCATCGGAGAGGGATCGTCCATGGCGATCTCAAGGGCAACAATATCCTTGTGAATAAGGCGGGTGTGGTCAAGCTGACGGATTTCGGACTAAGCTTCATGCCCGGTCGAGAAGTATCGACCAGCACTCCTGGTGAAGCTATCGGTGCTTTTCAATGGAAGGCTCCCGAGTTGTTCGGAACTAACTGCAGTCTACCAACCTTTGAGTCAGACGTGTACGCATTGGGCATGTGCATTGTCGAAGCTTTGCGCGGTGGGTCTCCATGGGGTGCGCTTCCTGAAGCCGCAGTGCGCTACAGCCTGTTGAAAATGAAGCGACCTGCAGCAGAGGCTGGACTCCGCCGGACGATATCTCGAGTCTTACCACGCCCTGTCAACGTAAAGAACGATAAACACTGGGCGTTTGTGAAGCAATTATGCGCTTTCGAGCCATCGGAGCGGCTCAAACTGCGAGACGCAATCCGAATCCTCGAGCAGTTTACTCGCGAGGAGACCATGCTGGAGCACTCCCGAACGCAGTCGATGGAATCTGCGTGAATGGCATGATAGCGCGTGCATGATCTAACCCTTTCATGCTTTCACGTTTGTTATTCGCAAATACCTATGAAAAACTTACCTACTTTGGCGCGCCCATGTCGAGACCTGAACGTTCGATGAACTGGGACTTGTCGTTGTAGCACTCGTCTAACATTTGATGCGTCAATTGGAACACTTCGTGGACGTGGACTCCATCCATACCACCACCCGCGAACGGATCCTCCATGGTCCTCTCGACGTTAAAAATACCCGTCATCAGCAAGCTCGTTGATACACTGAGCAGCAAACAGAAGGCAAAGTTCGTGGTCTGGTACTGGTTTCCACGCGCGATGTAGACGTAGTACGGACCGTAGAATACCGGGAGCACTAGGATGAACAGCCGAGTAAAAGAGCGAGTCGCTTGTGGTGTCCGGTAAAACTTGATGTTCTGAAGTTTCTCGATACGAGCTTGAAGCAGCCAGTGGTATTGATTGATCCGAGAAGCTTCGTTGGCAGGCATCCCACAAGCTTTCAATACTTCCACTTGGTCATGCAGCTGACGTATCGTGTTCACGATCTGTAGCTGCAAATGCTTCACCGGGTTCACAAACTGCGAGGCCAGTTTACGTCCATGGGACGTAAATCGGTGTCGTCCGCGTGTCAGCGTCGGCATGATAAGCAGCGACATCGTGTCATGTAGTAATGCTTCCAACAGCGCCTTAGTCTTCTGTACATGATCTAGTGGCAGCTTCTTCCTTCCATTGTCTCCCCAGTTCCACAGTGCATTGGCCAGCAGTATATTGACCAACAAAGACCTCGCTGTAAAGGCAAACAAAGCTGTTAACGTCGCAAAAGCTGAGCTTGTACTTGAGCAAAATAAAAACTTACATTCTGCAATGATGTCGAGTGCCTGTTCTCGTCGCGTGAAGGCTTGTCTAATCTGCATGATCATTGGCGACACCACTGCGAACGACACGATGGTCCACGAGATGTTGGCGCCGAAGCTCGGGCCCGAGCTGCTCTCGCCCAGGAAATAGTAGAGCGAGGTGGTGACCACTGAGAAGAGCACCACGAACAGGCCTTCGAATGTGATGAGCATGATGCAAAACACCTTCGAGGCCGCGTACAGGTCCAGCACCGTGTCGCGAAAGCTTTCGCTGGCGCGTCGCAACGCCGCACTGAACGTCATGTCCTCGTCGTTGCCGCTGCTGCATTCCCATACACCTTCAGCATTGCCCGCATCTTCTGCATGTCGACGCGGAGAATTGCTGCCGTACAACGCGTAGCCAGGCATCATTGACCGATTCCGCCGATTGACTTTTGACGTTCGTCACTTTTTGGGGCTATTTTCGCATTGCTTCAGTTTAGTGACATTAATGACAGCAGCTTTGATGGAGCTCATGGCGACACGACTGGATGGCGCTGTGGTTGGGATTGAAGAGTTTGTGGACAGCTGCAAAGGGCGGGTAGTTATACGCAGCTGCATTAAGACAACGTACGTGGTGGTTGTAGTACTAGAAATTGTGCTGTTCCAGTGAAAATGGAGAGCTAAACGTTTTGTGTCAGACCGGAGGATTTTGTGGTGCGCGAGATCAGTGCCGATGGAGTCGTTGTGGACTTCAGTGAGGAGAGAGATCATCTGCCAACTGAGAGTACACGCGAAGCTGTGATAGAGAAGCTCGAAGCGGCTTTGCAGGCTTCGCAAAAGGAGAAGAAGGAGAGACCGGTATTTGATGAGCCGACCGATGGCTGGCGAGCAGCACTTACTGAGCTGATTGGAGCCAAGATGCTCGAAGCCTTTGAGAGTGTGGTTAATGGACAAGTGGAGGGCTTTTTTATTGTGTCACCCGCGGAGTTCCGGGACCGCGTGTATCTTCAAGTGTGCATCCAGGTAAAATGCGCAGCAGCTGAGCTAAGAGTTGGTTTTAATTCGGAAGCTAACATTATGATGACAATAGAATTGTTTTCCTGGACTGGACTGCAAGATACAGAAGGCGATGGCAACGGAAGACCAGCAGATTCAAATACTGCTGGATCCAGTGTACAAAAAACTTCGTGATGGCGGAATGGCATTGGAGAACTGCGATCGCCTACTTTCATTCCTCCGAAAAGGAGCAAGTGATCCAGCGGCGACCAAAGGTGCGCACGCAGGCTTATCTCTTTGTATTGGAAATGGTTACTCAATGGCATCCTGCGTAAAGGACTCGAGTTGGAGCACGAAGACACGAAGGAAGCTAGAACAGCGCTGCATCGATTGATCGCCAAGAGCTCATCGTCCTTCAAAACGAAGACGGAGACCCGCAATGGTGTACAGCGTCTGGTTGTGCAGTTCTTACCAAAGAGCAATAAGAAGCGCAAACGTTCACAGCCGCAGGTGTATCTACGGTTTGTCCTGCAAAAGTAAGCCTCGTTTGGTGTTTCTTGCATTCCTTGCTTTTTATCCAGTTTGTTGAGTGTGACGCAGACAAACCAAGAACATTTTGCGTGCTTGGATAAATTAGCTCGCTTACTCCGTCGCCCAGTCTCAGCATTCTCTTACGCTGGCACGAAAGACAAGACAGCCGTCACCTTCCAGCACGTCGTGGCCAGCGGGGTTGTACCTGACCGACTTTTAAGTGTCAACAATGCTGAAAGTGAGGCGGAAACCGGAATTCGTGTCGGGGACCTCGAATATGTTGGTACCCCAATGAATTTAGGTGGAGCAAACGGAAACAGGTTCTCGATAGTGCTCCGGGACCTTTCTTCGGAGGCGGAGTGCACTCCAGAAATTATGCGGTCTACACTAGAGTCTTCGCTAGAAAACGTCAAGCACCAAGGCTTTGCCAACTACTTCGGTTTCCAGCGCGTTGGATCGCCAACGAACACAGTGAGGCCGCATCATATCGGAGAGAAGATAATTGCAAGCAAATGGGAAGACGCTCTGAGGCTGATGTTGGCAGTTCAGGAAGGCGATTCCGAGGATGCAACAAAAGCTAAACAGCTTTATCTGACATCAAATGATATTGAAGCTGCTCTGAAGTTCATGCCACTTGGTATGCCGGTCGAACGACAAGTGCTTCAGGGACTAAAACGTTTCGGAAGCGATGCCTTCGAGCAGGCAGTACTGAGCGTGCCGTACTCGCGACGCGTGATGTACATGCACGCGTACCAGAGCTTCCTTTTCAACTGGATGGCATCGTTCAGGTTGCGTCATTACGGAACCAAAGTAGTTGAAGGCGATTTGATTCAGTGCGATGCTCCGAGCGAGAAAGCTATTGCGGTGAAGACTGTGACTGCAGCGGAAGCAGATGAACTGAATAACACTCGCAAAAACGCGTTGGGGCTGGTGTATCTACCGCTACCTGGATCAAGCGTGATTCTCCCGTCCAATGCGACGAAAGATGCGTGCATGAAGGTTTGTACATGTACTTGCAACGCATAATGCTAAGGCTCTAACAGAATTTGTGTGTACCGCGCACTAGATGATGAAGGAAGACGGCACGAAAGACGCTCTATGTAAATCCGGACCAGTAAAAGGCGCCTACAGACCACTGGTTGCGTACCCGCGAGACTTGGAGTGGACGTGGCAAGAAGATCAGCACAATTGTACGTGTAGTTTGTTGGCAGTGCTCTGTCACCAACTCATTCACTGACCTGTTATTTCGTTTTTCAGCGCTCTCGCTTCAGCTTTCGTTCTCACTCGACAGCGGGTGCTTCGCCACCATGTGCCTACGTGAAGTGCTGTATTCAGACATTTAGAAACGATGCACTGCAAACTACTTCGACGTAGAATACACACGCCATTGCAGTCAAACGCAATTCATTATTCGGTCCGGCCGTACCGGTATCATTCGTGCGCACATTCCTATTGCCAGTGCCATCCATCGACCGGCAAGGCAACACCTCGCAGACTCTACTTCTTGGCCTCCATGTCTTCCAGAGCTTGGCGCACAAGCTTGGCGCCCGTGACCATGAAGAGCGTCTGCCAGATCCCGAGCCCCAGACGCGGCACGATGCCCTTGAACAAACCGCCGTAGCCCTGCTCCTTGATCACAGTGCGGAAGACCTGCATCATGTTCTGCTTGGGTTCGCCGCGATCCGCCGCGCTCTGCATCTGGATACGCGCCACCTCGAACGGGTGGTTCCAGCAGGCCAGGCCACCGCCTACAATGCCGGCACCAGCCTCCTGGGCCACCGTTAGTTTGGCGTCCTTGTCTCCGTGGAACAGCACCTTGAACTGACCGCGGACAATCTCCGTGAAGCCCTGACGCGAGGCCCAGTTGGTGGCTTGACGGAAGGCGATGGCGGTACCGCCCGGGTAGAAGCCCTTGACGCCGTGGGCGCCGTACACCTTGTGGATGCGTTGCATGGTGGTGATGGAGCGGTCGCCCGTCACGGCACCCGTGACGAGGAAGGTGCAGGGTCCCATGACCACGACCTGGCACACGCCGCCGCCCGCGCCGGCCAGGAAGCCCGTGGCGGTCTGTCCCACGCCCGCCGAGATCAGCGAGTCCGAGATGGCCTCCTTGGAGAAGAGCAGGATGGCACCCTTGGACGCGGACTCGACCATCTTGGGGCCTGTGCCTGCCCAGAAGGCCGAGACGCCGCCGCCGTCGCGCATGACGTTACCGAAGGCCTGCAGCGTCGACTCGGAGCGGTAGCGGCCCATGCGCGTCTTCCAGACCTCGAAGGGCATTCCCAGCGTCGCAGCCTCGAGGCACTGCAGCAGGCCGCCGTTGAGCAGGTCACGCGGACCCACTTTCTTGCCGGGCGCGGGCGGGGGAGACATCTCGCTGAGGTGTAGTGAAGGAGGCGAGCGCTGGGCGGCAAATTGAGATGTGAGCTGAGTCTGGAGACCAATCTTGGGGAGAGAGGGGACGTCATGAAGCAATCTTCAACCGAACACGTACAGGTGGCAGATATCCTAAGAACCAGTTTCATTTCCTGAAAACTGCTATGATATCAGGTGTACGGTGAAGGTTAGTGCGTCGCTCGATCTTGGTTACATGACGTCACATTGCTGGTAGTGTCGGAAGGTAGAAGACGTCAGCCCACACAGCGCATTCGCCATTTGGCAGGAACCATCTGCGCGAGCTTTATGCTGTAAAAGCAATGCGGGTTCGTCACCGAAAGCATTGGATGGACTGCCTGTATTGATACCAGCTTACCGGAGACTACCACGAACACAGCTCGTCAGCGATACTACTGACTCATGGGGTGCGTCGTGGAGCCTGCGCTATGAGTCATAGCCTGTGACGACGCTGAAGATGCAGGGTGCAATGGTTCTCTTCTCGGTGGGACTCGCGTTGTTACCCTGCAGCACTTTGATAAATGATCGTTCTTCGGACCAAAACAAACCTCGTTTTGTCAGTGCAAGAAGCTGTGGCTTGCTACCACACTATGCGTGAGCCCACAGGGATCTAGTCTAGACTGTCTAGCCCGCTACTATACTTGCAAACGAAGGCGTCCATGCCGTACTGCGACTGCAAATGAGCCCCGGATCATTGCAACCGAGCTTCAAACGCTGGAGGATACGCTTGACACGCGTCCTATACATGAATGTACTCGTTTGGAGGTGCCCGCACTTGTGCGTGTTCTAGAGTGCTGCGGCGCACGATGAATCTAGCTAATGGCCCTGCACCAGCTCTCTTCCCCAAGCTGCAACGCCGGAGGTTCGTCACGGCAAGCCCTGCCAAGCAATCGGCTCTCCAAAAGCCCGGCTTCCATCCGATCAGAGTTCCTACAAACCATTCTAGACACACCGAGTCCAGGACGGTTTGTAGGTTCAGATCAGAGAGTCAGTGGGAGCGCATAGCCCGGCCATCATTAAGTTTGAAAGTCGCACTGAGGAAAGGCGCCAGCGAGTCAGTTATATCGCCTTATCACGGCCGACCAGTCCGATCCGCTTCTAGCGTTTCCAGGCGAGCGTCCCCAGCAGCAGCAGCAGCAGCAACAACAGCAGCAGCAACAACAGCAGCAAAAGCAAGCCGCCGCCTTAGCAGTGCTTACCAGGCGACACTCGGCAGCCACCACGTGCGCCGCGCATCCAACCGCGAGTTCCCGTCGCATCCTGCTGTTTCCTTCGCATCCTAAGGGATCGCCCCTTCTTTCCCGTGTCCAAGGCCCGTAGTTCGCGATAGACAGCGCGCCGACTGCTGGGATTGAATAAGCGACGACCCCCCGACGCCCGAGCCACCGACAGGCGTGTAGATGGCAAGGTCGCACAGCTCGGAGACTCCCTACCGCCGCTCCCAGTCCGTCACCAGCCACTCGCAGCAGCACCGCGGCACGCCCGTGCTAGAGGACCAGAACTACATGAGCGCCTTCAGCCCGTCCAACAACGGCGTGTACGTCATGGAGACGCCGCAGCAGCGCGACGGCGACTCGGCCCCCGACGGACGGCGCTCCCTGCGCCAACTGCCGCCCGTGGACCAAAACGGCTCGTTCCGACAGCGCCACGGCGTCACCCGCGACGCCTCTGGCGGCTTCGTCACCATGGACAACAACAGCACTATCAGCAGCTCCAGCGGCAACTACATTGACGCCATGAGCCTAAACAACAACATGAGCGCCACGGCGCAGCAGCCGCTCATCTCCACGCCGCGAGTGACACAAAAGAACATCGTCCGCGTGATCGACAAGGATATGACGCAGCAGTTCCGCGGCCGCTCCAAGTCCGCGGGCCAGGGACGTATCCGCTGGTTCGAGAACCGAAAGTCGCAGCTGCTCGGTTTCTGCCTCACGATGGCCTTCCTCGGAGTGTCTGTCGCCATGTACAACTACCGGTGGACGGGACTAATTGCCGGTTCAGTGAACACGATTATCTGCGGCTGCGCTGTGGTGATCACGTACTGCCGCAAGAAGCAGTGGCACCAGCACCCCAACCCGATCGTGCACAACCGCTCCGTGTTGAGTATTTTCATGGCGGTCTGCTTGTTGCTGAATGTGCTCGTTGATTTCGACCCGAGTGGATCGAACACGGATTGCCAGCGACTTGCAGGCATCACCGAGTTTTTCTTCTTCACGGGCGAGGCGTGGGGACTCGTTATGGCTTGCGATCTCTTCTTCTCGCTTACGAGTCCGTTCACGAGTTACAAGCGGTTGATGAAGTTCTACCACCTGTGGGTTTGGCTTGGAGGTATCAGTGTAGGTGTGATCACTTACGCTGTTCAGGGTGCTGGTGGTTTCTTCACAGTGGATGGTCAATCTATGACCTACGACTCGGACACGGACACGGTTATTGGGTTTTGTCTTGCATCATCGCGAATTTGCTGCGATACTGGCGAAACCTGCCCGGACAGTGTGACCAAGTGCTCGTCCACATCGAGCTTTCTGAACGCGCAGAAGTGGCCGTGGATTTTGATTTACAGCTTCGTGCTTCTGGTGCTTTTTGTGTCCGTATGCGTGCTGACACTGGCATGGCACCGACTTTACCTGCGCGGTGTCCCGAAGACGTACAACATTCGTCTTCGTGTGCTGAACTACATTTCCTTCTTCACCGGCGCTTACGTGTTCTACTGGCTGCTTCTGCTTCTTCTGTACATGTGCGCGTACTTCTTGTCGACGAAGAGTGACACATCGAACTCGAAGGCCGTTGCTCAAGTGCTGCGTCAGCTGGTCATTTTCCTGATTGCGTCCAGGGGTTACCTTGACTATGTGATCTGGTTTGCAGTGAACAACATCGAGCGAAAGGGTGGAAACGGCGAATCAGCAGATGTGGATGTCGATTTGAGCCCGCAGGTGAACACTGCTCTCAGGTCCGAGATTTTGTACTACACCACGTCAGGCATCAAGGAATCTGTCCGTGCGGTCACCGATGAGTTGATCTCTATCCCAATTTCAGGCGAAAACGAGGCGGTACGTCGACTCTCTGCTTTGCCGTTGTGAATTATATGTTGGTGTGTCCTTACGCTTAACGGCTATTTATTGTTTTCAAATTGCAGGGAAAGTCTATCAAGTTCTGGTCATTCTGTCCCGCTTCGTTCCGCAACATCCGCTTGACGTTTGGGATCAGTGACGCTGACTATATTCAAATGTTTGGCGCCACGACAAAGGAGCGATTCAGTGAAGGTCGAAGTGGTGCTTTCATGTTTTACACGTCCGATGAGAGTCTGATTGTGAAGACAATGTCCCCCGAAGAGTGCGCATTCCTGCGCAAGATAGCACCCAACTATGAAGCCTACATGACGAGCAACCCCGATTCCCTTCTGACACGGTTCTACGGCTGCCACTCTGTCTCCCTGTACGGAAAGATGTACTACTTCGTGGTAATGGGAAATTTGTTTGCAGACACGGACGTCGTCCACCACCGTTACGATATCAAGGGATCGTGGGTGGATCGCAATGCGAAGGTACCTAGTCCCGGCGACAAGACTGCGTGCCGTTACTGCAACGCTTCGTACACGTTTGGCAGCACCAAGAACCAGGAGTGTGGTGACGGCATGAACTTCCACGAACCCGATATCGTCCTCAAGGATAACGACTTGATGACCAAGGTGCGTTTTGTACTTGGATTCGGAGTAATGATAACTTGTGTGGTGACTGACTCTTCCTTTTGGTACAGATTCGTATCGACCCCGGCACGGCACACCGCATCTACGACCAAATCCACAAGGACAGTGATTTCTTGTGCTCCCAAGGCATCATGGATTACAGTCTACTTATGGGCATTCAAAGCTCCGAGTATTTTGTCGACACGAGCCAGCTCCCGCAAGCTCGTCGCGAACTGCTCTTCACGCAACCCGCGACGAGCGTGGCTGGTCCGTCGCTCTACCATTTCGGTATTATTGACTTCCTGCAGCAATGGTGCGTGGTGATTTCTATCTGTGAATTTCCTGCATATTTGCAGTTTGATGACCTGTCGATGCTTTCGTTTGTCTTACAGGACAATGGAGAAGAAAATGGAGCGCTTCTACAAGACTTTCTTCAAGCGCAAAGACCCCGAAGGCGTGTCTGCGCTGCCGCCGAAGCCGTACAAATTCCGCTTCCAGCAGAAGATGTCACGCATTTTCGCACTGACGACGCACACTCGAGCCGAGAATGACACGGCGTTCCACCACAACTATCCAGCGCTGATTGATGTTCTGGACCAGGGCAACTTCGACGCCCAGCGCCACAACACGTTTGTCAACAACTCCGTGGTTGACCAGCGGCCGGTATTCGACCCTGACCAGCAGCAGGACATCCGAGTGGTGTAGCTGGATGGAAGTCCACCCCTAAAGGCGTAATGAGTTAAGCAAAGGATGATGAACGTGGCGCGGAGTTGCGAGCACCACGATGCACAGATCCCCACTTTTGATAAGTAGGAACACAGAGAATCATTTTATAATCACCAGGGGCAACTTGCATGGTGTTATCGTGTCGATTCAAAGTGTGCCAGTTTCAACCAATCAGATCGCCCCACCTAGCGTGCAGGAGCTCCCCCTTCACTACACAGAAGTGCCGGCTATCAACATGGTGAAGGTGCGCACTATTGGCCTCTGTCTACACGTTTCTGCAGCAGATGCGCATACGAGGACGCTGCTGGCTATCGGCAGTAAGACCTGCAGTAGTGGCTTACGCTTGTGTTGCTTCGTGGACGCTTTACAGGCCTCGTCTCCGAGCGTGAAAGCGATCTTTCTCCTGGACAGCGATGGCAATCGCGTGTGCGCCAAGTACTACGACAAGTCGTACCCGACGCAGAAGGAGCAGCTCGCTCTGGAGAAGAAGCTGTTCGCCAAGACCAAGAACTCGAACGCTCGTCTGGAAGGTGCGAGCGCTGCGCTGTTGCTTGAGGAGGAGACTCGTTCTCAGACGTCTCGTTGTGCCTACAGCCGACGTTATCCTCATTGAAAACATCGTGAGCGTCTTCCGCTGCGGATCAGACACGACGATGCACGTAGTTGGCTCGGCTTCGGAGGTGAGTGACGAGCATCTGTGGCTGTTGACGAGGATTTGTTGGGATTGTGGACTTATGGATTGGTGTTGAATGTGATAGAACGAGCTTATCCTGTTGACGGTCTTGGACTCGGCCTTTGACGCTGTTAGCAACCTACTCAAGTGCGTAGTTTTTTTCCCCTCCAATTGTGTGCACTTGTCCAGAGTCTTATGGCGATTTTACTGCGATTATAGAGGTCGGATGGACCGTCATGTGATGCTGGATAACATCGAGCTGGTGCTGCTGACATTCGACGAGGTTGTCGATGGCGGGTATGATGCATGGCGTTTATTCATTTGTACTGTAATGGAGCAGCTTCTAAAGAAGACGCTCGTTTTATTGCTACAGGATCATCCTGGAAGTCGACACGCCCTCCATCTCGAACCGTGTGCTCATGCGTGTACGATGTTTCTTCTGCAGTTTGTTGTTTACGATCGTTGATCGATTTACTCATCTGTTTTTTGCGTGTTGTTACTCAGGGTATCGACAACGAAGTTCCTATGGCGGAGCTCTCCATTTCACAGGTGGGTTTGAACAGCTCCAGTCATCGTTGTACGTTGGTTTGCTCACTGTGCTTGTGCATTGACTTTCGTAGGCGTTTGCTTCGGCTCGCGAGCAGTTCTCGCGTTCCTTCCGCAGCTAGACGGCATCCTGCATGCCACATTAAATGTGCCTATCTCTCTGCTTTACTCTTGCTTTCCTGAACACGACTTCGTTGTGTTTTTGCAAACCATGGCGGTGTCTTCCATTTCGATGCACGATCATTATTAAGGTCTTTGCTAATTCGTCATAAATCAGAGTGTATCGCCATTATAATTGGTCAAAAACAATTTAAAAACACAAGCTTGTCATTATCCATCAGGCAAACTCGCGCCGAAGCAGTTAAGGTGAAGCTCGCGTCATGGCGGAAAAGGAGCCCAAGCAGGAGGAAGCCACACCCTGGGGGCGCTTCACACTCGTGTCCAAGGACCCGACCGACGACAGCGACCACATCTACTTCTCCAAAAAAGTGACCACGATTGGTCGCAATAAGCGCCGCGCCGATGTTGTTCTCGACAAACTCTTCATCAGCAGCGTCGTACGGTTAATAATTGGAGCTGCACTACTGATCCATACTGTTGGGATGACTACTGAGAGCTGGGTACTTGCTTTTGACAGCACTGCGTCGTGCAGTTGGTTGGCACAGACAACACCGGAGAGCCGAAAGTCACGCTGCAAGACAACAGGTTCGTGTCATGGACTTAGGCTTTTGTTGCTAGTGGCTTCGTGGGAAATAGGAGAAAATTAATGATACGGAATGTGCCAATCCAGTCGCAATGGCATTTGGGTGAACGCGGAGCGTGTGGGCAAAGGCGTCTATGCGAAGTTGGGTAATGGGTTTACGGTTCACTTCACAAAGCCCGGGACAACACCGACAGGTACGTGCAATGAGACGAGTTCTTTATTGATCTATCTGCATGGATACCTCATGTTTGGTGCGATGCGTCTATCCAACAACAGGACTCACTCCAATGGCTTTCAAGTTTGAGTTTTTGAAGTACGTGTCGCCTGCATTTGTCTTACATTTGGTAATTGTATTCATTGCAGAATGAATGAATCTGTTTGTTAAACAGCTTACCTTCCCCCTCTTCGCAAAGCGAGGTGAATGACGTTCAAGAAGACACTAATATGACAGTCATCGTCGATGAGTCTTTCGAGGCAACGCAGCAAACTGCCCCAGCAGATCCTCCGTCTCCGTCAGAGAAGAAGCGTAAGCGGGAACACAAAGAATCCACCGCCGTTACCGTCGCTACTCAAGAACTTGAGAGCAGGCTCAAGGCTGCAGAAAGCGAACTAAAGGTTTCTCAAAGCAAATTGAAGACCGCAGAAAGCCAGCTAGCAGCTTTGAACGAAGAGCTGCAGCAAACCATTCAGGATAAAGTGAGCAAGCTTGCGCAAGAAAACTTGAACTTGATGTCGAAGCTGGAAGCAGCAACAGCGGAAAACCTCCAGCTGAAAACTGATTTGGCGGCGAAAGACTCGGAGACGAAGATTAAGATTAAGGAGGCGATCAAGAAGAGTTTGGAGTCAGAGCGCGAGGTGAAAACCCAAGAAATGACTACCAAGCTGAGAGAAGCCACGAAGAAATACCAGCAGAAGGTGGAAGCTGAGAACTTCGAGCAGCGACGAGAGATGAGTGAGAAAATGGCCGAGTTCGCTAACGAGAATGAAAAGCTGCAAACCAAGCTGGCCACAAAGGAGGAAGAACTAGCAGAAAGTGAGGACAAAATTGCAAGTTTGAGGGACAAGGTCACCACTTTAGAGGGACAGGCAGCCACGTTGGCCGAAATGAAAAAGAAACTGGCGGAGAGCGAAGAAATGATCAGCGAATTGGAGGAGAAGATCAACGCATCAAAGGATGAAAGCTCCGAGATGTTGGCGCTCCTGGCTACAGCTGAAGAAAAGGTTATTGCTACTGAAAATAAGGCTGCCGAGGCTGCTATAGCCGCTTCTGCTGCCGCCAGTACCAACAGTGGCGCTGATTCGAGTGAGCGACATGAGCTACAAGCTGCCATTACGTCCCTTCGAAGCGAGCTCGACACTTATCGCGCTGAGTTCGCCAAACGAGAAGAAGAGGTGAGCACACTGATGGATTCTTAGAGTTTTGTCCAACGTTGTTCCCGACTAACGATTGTATCGATTCTGGTCGCAGCTCAAGAAACAACAGGAAATGACTGCAAATGCTGTTGAGTCTGCAGCGGCGGCAAGATCAGAGTCTCCATCAAGCGTTGCTGCAGAGAGGTAAGGTGTCAGTATGATTTCACTTCATGAGCGGTGAGTGACTTGACTGCTTTGTGGCCAACTTTTTTATCAACAAGTAGAATCGCGCTAGACGGCGATACAGAGGGCCTGCGCGCTCGGCTGGCAGCTGCGCTGAACCTGTTCGGACAGGTGCAAGCTCTAGGTCTCCAAGGAATGAGCTTGATCAGCGGAACAGAGATGGAAGAGCTCGGAGACCTTCACCTTTTGTCAGCGGCTTCCGAGCGCACAAGCACTGCAGTGCCAAACTCACCTGCTTCTTCTCCCACTGAAGGTGGCCAAGAAAACGGCAAAGATGGCCAGGAGAATGACAAAAACGACCAAGACGAATCTGTGGAGATTAAAATCGAGAAGAAGGCCGCAAAGGAAGGCGCCAGCAAGACAGAGGAAGCTGCGACGGACGGTGCCAATGGAGTTGCAGCGGATCCCAAGCCATCGCAGTCCAAGTCGAAGTGGGAGAAGAAGAAGTCGAACAAGCAACCAGCGCCTCTCTCCGCTGCAATCGAAGCCGATGCCGCCTCTGCAATTGCAGCCATGGCAGCGGCGGAAAGCAGCGCCAAGAGCTCGCCGAGCGACGCAAGCACCCCCGTTGCTAATGGCGACGGCGAAGGCGACTGGGAAATGCTCGAGTAAAGTTGTCCGGGACCAAAATCCAACGGACATGTGAGCAACAATGATGTCGGTGACGTATTTTTGTTGTGAGCTCCATCCACCATTGCTGACAACAATTTGAAGCAGATCAATCCTGCACTTTGACCATTTTGATTTTAGTTTCAGCCAATCGCTGTTCGTCACGCGCTTTTTTTTGCCACTGCCATCCATCAAATTGGTGCTTGGGGTGCAGATCGCCGGGCACTACGAAATTCGCCCTCGAAGCCGCACCAGTCCTCTATCGTCATGCTTCGCACCGCCTTCCGTCTGCGCGCCGCCCTGCCGGCCCAGCGCCGCGTCGCCGCCTGCGCCGCGCGCTCCTTCTCCTCGTACCCGACCCACGAGGTCGTCGGTTTGCCTTGTACGTGGCTCAGCTTCCAATGGATGAGGAGCCCTTTTAGTGACAATTTGACAATTCCTTTTATTTCTCAATGCAGCACTGTCCCCAACCATGGAGACGGGCAACATGTCCAAGTGGAACCTCAAGGAGGGCGACGCCATCTCCGCCGGTGACATCGTGTGCGAGATCGAGACGGACAAGGCCGTCGTCGACTACGAGGCCACGGACGACATGTTCCTGGCCAAGATCCTCATCCCGGAGGGCGCCGAGAACATCCCCGTGGGTCAGCCCATGATGGTCGTGGTCGAAGAGGAGGACGACATTGCTGCCTTCAAGGACTTCAAGCTGGAGGACGCCCCGGCCGCCCCCACTGCCCCCGTGCTCTCCGAGGAGGAGAAGCCCCCTAAGAAGGAGGACGTACCCGTGGACGCCAAAACCCACCAGCCTGTGGTGCCCCAAGACTTCCTGGTGACCTCGCAGGTCCCCAAGAAGACGGTTTCCGGCCCAGCTGTCCCGGCGACCCCTGCAGCCAAGCCCGCCGCCCCTAAGACTACCGCCCCGGCTGGTGGCGCCGTGTTCGAGGAGAAGTGGGGACTTGGCATCAAAAAGAGCGCCATCTCCACCAGCCTTATCAAGAAGCAGCAGGCGTACGTTGCCCTGTACGGCATCACCGGCATGACGCCCGCGGCGCTGCCTGAGAAGAAGAAGTAAATCCGTAGCGCCAGGTTGGCAAGCATAGACGACCCCTTGTGATGCAAAACGCTTGAAGGAAAGCATTTGCTGATTTGTTAATGAAAGCGCAGAGCTGAGCTAGTCTCGCTTGAGCTTGCAAATGCATTGGAGGATTCACGAAGGAAAAGACTCGACTGAGCTCTTACTGAGGGACGGTAATGCTCATTGAGTGAACCTTTTCCAGGTGGCTGAGTACGCCAAACGCGTCCACCGTGAGGAAGTCAAACAGCCCCGGGTGTTTCGCATCAAGAGCCTGCAAATGTAATCAAAGAGAAAACATGGCAACGTCAGCCAAACGCACAATTGGCACGTGGGTGTTGGTAGGTAAGAAGGACGGGAACGAGATGGCGTACCTGGTACTCGTTCAGGTCGATGACTCCATTGCGGTCCAAGTCGGCGTCCAGGAAGGTGTTGTCCACAATGTGGGCCAGCTGCTCTTCCGACAGCGAAATCTCCAGCTCTACAGGTCAACAGAGTTCAACGCCGCAATCAGCAAAACCTCGATGCAAATCAACCTAAAGGGCCCCGGAACCAGACCGCACCGTTGCATTCCGCCAGACACGATCGCAGCAGCTCTGTCGTCATCTTCTTGCTGATAAAACCAGTGCCCTGGGGGTCCAGCAGGTAGAACGACAGCATGAGCTTCTGCTCGCGCGTGGCCTTCTGGCTAAGCAGCGACAAGCCCTTCATCAGGTCCTCGAACGTCACCTGCACACAAAAGCATTAGCTCCCTACAATTTCCACTACATTTCTCTCCAAGTTGCACTCCTTACGTGTCCCTTCTTGTCCATGTCAAAGATTGCGTAGAGGCGGTTGACGTAGAGGCTGGAGGTGCTGCCGTCGCCGCCCGCCAAAAAGCGGAAGAACTCGTCCTTAGGGATCACCACCGCGTCGTTCTCGTGCTGGCTCAGCACTGCCGCCAGGTGCTTGCGGATCGACAGCATCTCGTGCTGCGAGAAGACGGCGGACACGTCCACATCGGCCAGCTTCGTCTCCAGCAGCGAGTGTGTAGGCACCGGAGGCGGTGTCGGCGTGGTGCGGGGAGCACTGGACGGTGCGGGGGGTGGCACTGACAGGGAGGCGGGTGGGGCGGGGGAAGAAGACGTCGCAGATAGGGGCGCACTGCGCGAGGCGCTCGTCGGAGGCGGCGTCGGCTTGGCCTGCTTGTTGCCCATGGTAGTTTGGTATCCTGAAGAACTGAGAAGCAAGTTGTCAAGAAACGATTTGTTTTTCTATGAATGTTTACGTGCCACATATAAAATACCTAGATTTGCTACACATACATGCAAAAAACGTTAGTTTACATTGGACCCGGGTTTTAGCAAAGATGGTGGTGGTGCGATCGAGTACACGGGTGCAGGAGGACGGCAAGGAGGCGACGGTGGCCGTCCCTACTGAGGTGGCGGAGGCCATCGCTATGGTGCAGAGCGACTCTCCTCTCGTGGCGGCTGAGGGATTCTCCAAGCTTTCGCACGCCACGTTCAACAACCGTGAGTGGATCAGCATTTTGAAACGGCAGCACTAAAGGACTGCGCTTTGTGCATATAGCGGTGGGCAAGGAAGCAGCAGGTGAAGCAGGCGCCATCGAGGCCATCGTGGGCGCTATGGAGCGCAACATTTCCAACGGAACGGTGCAGGAAGACGGTTGTCACGCGCTGCGCAATGTGGCATTCCACTGCTGTGAGTAAAAACCAGAATATGCTCTAAACGCTGCAGAAATGGAGGACTAATGCTGAGTTAATGTACGAAGTGCCAAACCTGGCGCTGGCGCGGGAACAGGGTGCCATCGCTGCTGTGCTCAAGGCGATGGAGACGCACCCGGAGAACGAGGCTCTTCAAGCGGAAGGCTGTTGGGCACTGCTGGTCTTCTGCTCCAACACGGGTACTAGTTCCGTTGTCTTCAATGGAGGTTGGACGAGTGTCTAATGTTGGGTATTGCGGTTTTGCTGGAGCAGAGGAGAACGCCGCCGTGGCCAAACCGCAGGCGTCGCTAGTGCTCAAGGCCGTCGCGGCGTACCCGACGAACACCGACATCCAGAGCCGCGGTCGCTTCCTCACGGTACTCTTCGCTTGAAGTGTTGATGAGCTTTGATTGTAGAACACTGTAAGTTTGCGGTGCAGGTACGGAGAGAATGCAAAGCAGGACGACGACGTAGAGCATATATTATCCTGTCTCTCTGCCCGTGTACACTGCGGTTTGGCCATGCATACTACTTATACTTGCTGCTTGAACGACCCGTATCCAGCCGTCCCGTAGTCTGCAGGCGCCGCGTAGAGGCCGTACTCTGGATGCTTGTGGCGCTTGTGGATGTTCTCTAGCTCCACGATGCTGAGCACGCTGGAGCCAAGTCCAAGCAGGCAGCCCGATGCGAAAGGCACCACGCAAGCCTGGAACGAAAACAGCACCGAGAACGGGTCCATGAACTGCAGCGTTGATGACAGGAAGAAGCCTATCATGGCCATCATGTTCAAGCCTGTCGAAAATAAAACAGCAACAAGTCAGCATGCCACCCAACATAGCAGCGAGTCTGTGATCAAAGCTGTGGACGCACCAGTGACCCACGTCTCGAGTGTGGTGAGGCGGCACGAGAACCACTGGTGGACGACCTCGACGTGCGCCAGGTAGGCGCTGAGCAGCAGCAGGAACGAGCCGGCAAAGAAGGGCACCCAGTAGCCCACGATGAGGCTCAGGTCGTCGCGTTTGACGTCCACGACGCCGAAGTTGTCAGCGTCGGACCGTGCCCACACGTACGCGCGCGCGAAGACGTAGAGCATGGATCCGAGCATGCCGAGGATGGCGGTCCAGAAGTCGATGCGGCTCGGGAAAAAGCCCACGTACTGGCGCTCGAGCACGGGCTGCGTGCCGTGGAAGTACTCTTCCAGCCAGATCTCGAGGTTGTGGCAGCAGTTGATCACTTCCAGGTACGTGACGGTGTGGTAGGCGAGGAAGAAGACGGCGGCGAGCAGCAGCGGCAGGTCCACGGACGAGTGCACTCGGTTGCCCGTCTCCTTGTCGCCGTGGGCCATGGCCTCTCCGGCGACGCCCGTGACGAAGAGCGTGAAGGCCACGATGGCGCAAAGGCTGGCCCAGAAGCTGAGCGAGTAGCCCTTCCAGGCCTTGCCGTGCCATGCGCGGTACAGCGTCGTCATCATCTTGCGGTGCGCGCGCGAGGACCAGACGATGCGCTTCTGGTCTAGCGTGTAGAAGTCCACAAGCGTTGGTGAGAAGGCGTCCACGCCGTAGTAGACCGAGTTGACGCTGTCGGGCGCCGGCACGATGAGCTCCTCGGACGCCACACGCGAGTAGGACGACGACACAGACGAGGCTGTGGGGCTCGTGGCCGCGTAGCTGCCGTGCTGCAGCAGCGGTAGGTCCTTCATGGCCACCATAATCTGCGCTTGCTGCGGCGAATTCCCAAGTGAGGTCGGGGGGATCTCAGGCAGGTGGCTGGGGGGGCTTCCTGTCTGCTGTTACAAGCGGTTGCCTTTGGCTGGGAAAAAATCTGGAAAAACTTTCCGCTCGCGTTCCTGAATTAGAAGCTGGCGGCGAGTATTCCCAGGCTGGTGAAGGCTAAGTTGGTGCTGAGTTGGGCTGGTGAAGACTGAGCGGTGCTGACTGGTGATGACTGGTCCTGCCTGGACCTGCTCAATACGCGCACGAGGCAGAGAAAACTGGAATGGCGGCTCACGAACGCCAGCGGCTGGCCCTGGAATCATTAGAATTGGATCTTGGTATTGAAGCGGGTCCGCGCAGAGCCGTGCAATTTGACTTGCATTCACTATCGGCCCTGTTTCGATTTTTGAGAGGGAAAGCAAAAAAGCAATTCCGCCCGCGAGAGCGACGACTGTCTGCAGGCGAGGCATGGGAGGGCCAACGCGTTGGCTGCCTGCGCCCCGAAGCGCTGGCTGCAGAGGTGTCCTTGTAGGCGTGTTGTGAGGCAGGTGGCGCGCGCGGCTGGGGGTGCGCAGATGTGTGGGCGAAACCGGCGGCGATGCGACGGAGCTTGCTGGCGCCCACGACTACGAGTCTGATTTCGCCTCGCCCCAACTGGCCCTGTCTTGCTGCTCTGCGACGGCACCACCGAGTTGGCATGGCATCGACCGTGGCGGTCTCCTCGACACATATACGTAGCCATCTTAGCAGCCCTTCACCTTGCCAGCGGCTGGCTGGAACGGGTCAGCTGGCAGGATACGATCGGAAACACATCCTGGCGTGCTGGCAACCAAGCCACATGCGGCAAAATGGCAACTGCGGCAGCAACGACGGCAGCAAGAGCAACGTGGGCGCTTTCGGCAACAACACAGAAGATGATCTGATCCACGTAGCGCGCTGCTATCATTATGACCTACAGGTCTCCGCGGGCATTGCGCCACAATTTGTAGGGCACGTCATGAGACCTGAGTCATAAACCCGCGCACCATTGGCGGGCCAAAGGTCGCGGTAAAAAGTTCGAAAAACGGCGCGTTCGCGGAGCGTGCCACCCACACATTTCGGTTTGAACTTTTCGGATACCGCAGCCAATCACGACGCTTCAAGCGAAGGAGATCCATCCCAATGGCGACGAACCACTTGCTCGCGACGCCGGCCTTCGTGCAGCCCCTGGACACGTCCAGCGACAACGAAGGCGGCGCGAATGAACCAGAAGGTGTCTACAGCTTTGGACAGGTGCGAACACCGCAAAAAACAGCAGAAAAGTGCTTCGTCCGCTATGATTTCGCATGCCTCTTACCGTCGAGATATGGATACACTTGTCGGCGCCTAGAACACGTACGGGGAGCTGGCACTGGGCGATACCATCGACCGCAGCAAACCCACTCGCGTGGATCTCGGCAGCAACGAAGACAAGCGCGTGGTGGACGTGGCCTGCGGGAACGAGCAGACCGCCATTCTGTTCGGTGCGTTTCATAGTTTTTTGTTGCATTAGATTGTTGCATGGCACTAACTAATGGTGGCGTGGTGCAATTGGGGCGTCATTTGCACTGGTTGTGTCAGAGGACGGAAATGTGTACACGTGCGGGTATAATGACAGGTACGTCAGCGTCTGTGCTGATCTTGGTGACTCACTGCAGCCAGCCAGTTGACCTCTTGTCGCTCGTGACGCATTCGTTGCAGTGGGCAGTGTGCAATCGGTACGACGGAGCGGGTACCGACGCTCCGGTTCTCGTCGGGACTTAGCTCCAATCGTACAGTGAGGATTTTCTCGGGTAATGGCAGCGAGCACCTTGCAGCCCTTAGTGGTACGGAACTGGATTACAGGCAATTCTTTTTGGAGTGGTGTAGCTCGCTCTTACTTGAAACCTGGTGCGGTGTGTGTGTGTGTGTTTTACGGTGGTATTGCATAGCAAATGGAAACTTGTACACGGTCGGATTCAACATGCGTGGTCAGTTGGGACTTGGAACGGCGACTACCGTGACGGAGGCGACGCTGGTGGAAGAACTGTCTGGCAAGCGTGCGGCTGATGTGGGCTGCAGCTACTTCCACACAGCGATCGCAATGGACAACGGCGAGTTGTATGCGTGCGGTTGCAATGACTATGGTCAGCTAGGCTTGGGCAACCACAATGGCCAGCTAGTGCCTCGGCCAGTTGACTACTTCTTTCAGCGCCCCGTTCTAGCAGTTGCGTGTGGACAGCATTACACAGTGGCATCCCTCAGTACGTGCCGCATTGCAAGGGATTCATCGAGTTACACCGGAGAAACTCACGCATTTATTAAATTCAGGGGATGGCGGCGTTGTAGCTTTTGGGAAAAATGATCATGGGCAACTCGGGCTTGACAGCGCATCCGAGCCTGTATTGCAGCCTACACGTCTAGCGCCGCCTCTAGATAGAGCAGTGGTGCCCCAACTTTCATGTGGGTACCACCACACTGCTGTTGTTACGGAGGGTGGCGCGGTGTACACTTTCGGACGCAATGACTACGGTCAACTTGGTCTGGGGCACAAACTACACATGGCGCATCCAACGGTTTGTCAGAGACTAAAATGTTGGTTGACTCTTGTGGCTAACAGCATAGTGCATGTGTTTTGACTGTGTTGTGTAGCCTGTGGAGAGCTTGTCACGCATGAGGATCACCCAGGTCGCGTGTGGTTGTTATCACACGCTTGCGCTCTCAGACGACGGCAAGGTGTATCCATTTGGTCGCAATAACCACGGCCAGCTTGGACTAGAAACATCCATGGACTGCTTAAGCCCTCAACTTATTTCAGCGCTGAGGAACAAAACAGTTATTAAGGTACGCATCGGTGGAGATTTATCCGCTGCGATTCTTCAAAGGCACCAACCTCACTTCTGGTTCACTCACTCGGCAACTAGGTTGCGGCTGGGTTTTATCATTCGGTATGCTTGGTTGGTGCACCTGAAGGCGAGACCCCGCCAACAAGAGGATCCGGGACACTAAGTGGGGACTTGCGCAAGATGCTGAACAACTCAACTCGAAGCGATGTTACCTTCGTAGTAGAAGGGCGTCTGCTGTTTGCGCATAGTTGCATTTTGGTAGCTCGCTGTGAGCCTCTAGAAAAAATGCTGGACGGTCGAATGAAAGACGGGTCATTGCCAGAAATCGTCATCCCCGAGTATTCGGTGCGTGTGGTATTACGGATATGGTGTTCCTCTTGAATTAACCATCATTGATGTATCTGGTATGGTGCGGTAGTATGACGTCTTTGCAGCTCTTATGGAGTTTCTTTACACTGATCGAGTGGCTGCGCTGGCATCACAAGACTTGACAGCGGGTACGAAGCCTGCACATGTCGATGGCCTCGCGGCAAATTGTGATCATTCCTTATTTGTGTGACTGATATGAATGTTGGTATAGATTTTTCTCTTGAGCTGCACGCGCTGGCCGACCAATATCTAGTCACAAGTCTTCGAAGGTATCAAGTGTTTGATCTAACAAATGTTGCTTGGCAATTAACGCAACCTTCTGCATTTCTTCTTGGTTCACTTTACGGCAGCGCGTGTGAGAATGCTTTGCTGCAGATTTTATCCGTGGACAATGTCGTCATTGTCATGGAGGTTTGTCCTGCTCCTTCGCTTAGTTCGTGAATTTGTTGCTCAGTTTAACTGCCTCCTTTCGTTCTCTCTTTCTGTGCAGTCCGCACACTTTCGCAACGCGTATACACTCAAAAAGCGCTGTCTTGGCTTCATCTTGGACCACTTCGCCCGCGTCATAGCGACACAGGTACGTTATTGTTGTCACCTACCTTCAGCCTCGTTATCTGGTGTATCTGCTCAATGCGCATGGTGTTTACACGCACGATAGGCTTTCGTTGGGCTTCCGCAAGAGCTACTCCAGGAGGTACTCCTTTTAGCTTCACACCAAGGAGTAGCAATTCCCAACCAAGCCAATACTGGTGATGGAGCTTGTAGTGACTATCTTCGCGATCGCTAGACGTTTGCACTTTAGCACAGACCTCTTAAGAACGCCAGGTCCCTCCGTGTGCAGTTGACGAGGTCAAGAAGCTTGAGCCGAACAAAATCTGTGCTTGGATGTGTTCAACCATGCTCCTTCTTCACAAATATTCCAGAGAAAACTACCACTGTCTTGCAGCAACCTCATGCTTTTCTATTCAATCAACTCAATTCCGTCAGCATGCTGACTGGTGTCTCTAAGTATCCCTTCCACTGGTTCGAGAAGCGAGCCATTGTCGCTCCGTCAATCACTCGGTGGTCGCCGCTCCACGACACGTTCATCAAACGCACAGGCTCAACGTTACCCTCCGCATCGTACCGGGGCAGTTTCTGGATCTGCCCAATGGCTCCGATGGCCACCTGGGGGACCATGAGAACGGGGCTCATGTACGTGCCACCAATGCTTCCGATGTTGGAGATTCTGTTCAAAACAACCAAGCCAAATGAGATTGGACTCGCGAAGTAACCGTCACATGAGAGCAAGATATGCATACGTACGAGAATGTGCCCCCCGTCAGATCGCTGGGTGTAAGTTTACCTGCCACCGCGAGTTGCTGGAGGCGGTTAAGGTCTTCAGCGATCTCCATGACGCTCTTCGACTGTAGAAAATAACGGGAACGGAATGAGCACCTGCACTCACAATCTATGCAGCAAATGTCTACGAAGTACATACCTCAACGTTCTTGACGTTTGGCACAATAAGGCCTGCGGGCGTGTCCATAGCCACCGAAATGTTGTGCGCGGCGACCAGCGTGAGCTCCGTCTCGCTTTCGTTAACGGTCGCGTTTAGCATGGGGTAATGCTTCAAAGCGAGCGATGCAGCCTTAATGATGAAAGGCATGAACGAAAGCTTCACACCGCGGGACTCGGCGAGCGGCTTCAGCTCCTTCCGGAGATCGTATAACGCATCCATTTGGATCTTCAGTAGCACAACAGCCAGAGTTACTGAGCAAAATGCACACCATTACCCACTCAAACACCACAAGGACCCTACCTCATCAGCATATCCAAAGTGGGGGATTTGCAGCGCTGCGTTCATTGACTTGACCATCATTTTCTGAATAGCTGTAATCAACAAATACATTCCACATCGATCGATTAGAACAAGCAAACGCAAACAACCCCGAGAAGGCACTTACGTGTCAACGGCACTACCGTGTCTTGCTGCAAGTACGTTGCATTGGGCCCATCCATTGCGGGGGACTGCACAGCAGCCGCGGTCTGACCCGTAGACGTGGCAGGCTTGGGCGGGTGCGCAGCCAGCACCTTGATGTACTGCAGCAGATCTCCCTTGAGGATGCGACCTTGAGGTCCCGTGCCTTCCACGTCGTGCAAGTCAATGTTGTGTTCTCTTGCCAGTCGACGCACTGATGGCGACGTCAACAGCTTTTCGTCGCTGTCCTGGCGACGAGCTGCAGCGACAGGAGCGGGCGTGGGCACGGGTGCAGCCTCCACTGGCGTAGGAACTGGTGCAGCAACAGTTACAGGCCCCTTAGCAACTGGCTTGCGAGGGATGGGGGGACCCGATGACGCCTTCTTCTTGCCGCCGCCCTGCACCGCCGCAGCTGTGGCGTCGTCCACGTCAATGTCGATGAGCGTGGAGCCCACCTTGGCCATGTCGCCCACCTCGTAGTGCACCTTGGTGATGACCCCGTCGTAGCGGCTCGTGATCTCCACTGTGGCCTTGTCGCTCTGCACTTCGCACACGTTCTGGAACTGCTTGACCTCGTCGCCGCTCTTGACGAACCACTGCAGCACCTCCACCTCAGCGATTCCTTCCCCGATGTCCGCCAGCTTGAACGGAACCTCGGGGAACGCGACTACGGCGCCGGCGTGGAAGCCGCGACGACTTGCAGCCAGTCGTTGGCCCAGACGCAGCAACGCGGAGCTCATGTGGACGCTTGGACTCGAATCGGGAAATGGCTCAATGTGCTCAAGCGGCGGCCCAATGTTGCAGTGGCTTGACGTCGGTAGAGACTAGGGTTAGTAGCCTAGGATTGGGCGGGAGGGGCGACATCTTTGATTGTCATCACTACGTTGAAGCGGCGAAAAAGTGGCGGTGTCATCTTAGAGCTGTACATGCACTAGCAACGCCATTGCTCCTCTCTAGCCGTTCATTCCCCCTTTTTCCTGCTTCCCAAAGCCCCCTTTATCAAGCCAAAAGATGACTCAAGACGGCGCGCTCTTTCTGGGTCTGGACTGCTCCACGCAGAGCATGTCGGCCGTGGTTGTGGACGCCCGTGGCCAGGTGGTGTACGAGAGCTCCTTCCGCTTCGACGAGCGCTTCCCGCAGTACGGCACGGACAACGGCGTGTTGCGCGAGCAGGAGAACGAGGTGGTGATCCCCTCGCTCATGTTCATCGAGTCGCTGGACGCCGTCATGCAAGACCTGGCCGAGAGTCCGGTGGACACGGCCAAGATCAAGAGCGTCAGCGGGAGTGCGCAGCAGCACGCGTCCGTCTTCTGGAGCAAGGGATTCTCGCTGCGTGACTGCTTAGACGCTGCCGCAGAGTCTGGCGATACCTTGGTGGAGGCTATGAAGCAGCAGCAGTCTGCATTCTGCCTGCCCAACGGTCCGAGTTGGATGGACAGCTCGACGACACGCTACTGCTCGGAGCTGGAGGCTGCCGTTGGCGGAGCTGATCGTGTCGCCGAGATCAGCGGGTCCCGAGCGTACGAACGCTTCACGGGCAACCAAGTCGCCAAACGGATCCACGAGGACCCCGAGTTCCTGGAAAAGTGCGGCCGGATCGCTCTGGTCTCGTCAATGTTGACGTCGTTGCTCTGTGGTGACTACACTCCTATCGACGACAGCGATGGATCGGGCATGAACCTGCTAGATGTGCGCCAAAGGGTGTGGTCACCAGAGCTCGTGAAGGCTACGGCAAAGTACAGCAGCTCTGCCAACGCACCGGAGAAGTTGGAGGAAGCGTTGGGCTCGAAGGTTTCGCGAGCGTACTCGTCGGTGGGTGCTATCCACGCCTACTTCCAGGAGAAGTACGGCTTTGTCGCTGCTTGCAAGGTGATCCCATTCTCTGGTGACAATCCGTGCACGCTCGCCGGCATCGGCCTCTCTCAGCCCGGCGACGTTGGCGTTTCACTTGGCACGTCCAGCACGCTGTTTGCGGTGGTGCCCACGGAGGCCGCCCGATTCTCCGGCAAGGAAGGACACTTCTTCTGTAACCCTATTGACCCGAACACTGTCATGGCCATGATCTGCTTCAAGAACGGTGCGCTCACTCGCCAAGAAGTCCGAGATCGTCGCGCTGGTGCGTCGTGGGAAAAGTTTGAAGAACTGATGAATTCCACGAAGGCTGGCAACGGAGGCACCACAGCATTCTACTACCAGGACCCGGAAATCACCCCGTCGACACTCAAAGCAGGCGTTGTCGGCTTTGACGCCAACGGTGCCCGCACTGACATCTCGCTTGCACCTGCAGAGGTGGAAGTGCGTGCAGTGGTGGAAAGCCAATTCCTTTCGCTGCGTTTGCACGCGGAGAGACTCGGAGTGAACAAACCGCAGCGTCTGATCGTGGTTGGCGGTGCCTCCGCGAACCAGTGCATGCTGCAAGTGCTGGCGAACGTGTTCAATGCGCCCGTGTACCGCCTCACCTGCGCTTCCAACTCGGCCGCACTGGGTGGAGCCTTCCGTGCCCGCCACGGGTTTGCTTGTGCTGGCAATGCGTCCGGATATGTTCCATTTGACGTGAATGACAGCCTCGACTTCTCGTTAAGTGCCACGCCCGTCGACCAGGACGCCAAGACGTACACGAGCGAGATCCCGCGCTTCGAAGGTCTGGAAAGCCAAGCCGTCAGTCTGCTCAGCTGAACTGCCTGCAGGGCTGTTCAAAGTGAGCTGTCCCCTTTTCATGTGCAGCGTACATGTATCAACAAGTAACAAGGAATCAATGGTTTCAAATGATCGCCATCACCAAGTTCCACCACCACAGTTTAGTATCGCAGAGGTCATCCCTCCGCGTGAGCCGCATTTCTTTCAGTACATGGCCTTCAACGTCTCCGAAATTCAAGTACTTCATCAAAACGTTTGCTATGATGCATATGAAAGGTCAAAAAAAGGTCTAATCAGGTTCAAGCACCAGAGGCAACAGTCTTCGAATAGCTCCTTTTAGCCATCGCCAATGTCTCTGCTGTCTTCCTCCCGCCGTGTCTTGACGCGCCGTCTGCGCCATGCAACACTGCTGCGTGCACTTCATGTCGCCCCGCCGCTCGCCCAAGCACAAGAGGAAGAGGACGACGCGTTGCCTGTGCTCGAAACGGCGCAGATGAACATGTTCACGGCCATCAACGACGCCATGCGCGTGGCAATGGAGACGGACCCGTCGGCCGTGCTCTTCGGCGAGGACGTGGCCTTTGGTGGAGTCTTCCGCTGCTCCGTGGACCTCCGCGAGAAGTTCGGCAACGACCGCGTCTTCAACTCGCCGCTGTGCGAACAAGCCATCGCTGGTTTCGCCATCGGCTACGCGTCCACGGGCCGCACGGCCATCGCCGAGATCCAATTCGCCGACTACATTTTCCCGGCCTTTGACCAGATCGTGAATGAGGCAGCCAAGTTTCGCTACCGGTCGGGCAACGAATTCGACTGCGGGAAGCTCACGTTCCGTGCACCGTACGGCGCTGTGGGCCACGGAGGACACTACCACTCGCAGTCGCCGGAGGCGTACTTCGCACACACGCCCGGGCTCAAGGTGGTGGTGCCACGCAACCCCGTGGCAGCTAAGGGATTGCTATTGGCGTCTATCCGCGACCCCAACCCAGTGCTCTTCCTGGAACCCAAGGCTCTCTATCGCGCTTCAGTCGCAGAGGTGCGATGTGTTTTTTCATGCGAAGAAGTTGTCTTTGCTGACTATTGATGCTTGGTGATGCCTAGGTGCCAGTTGGGGAGTATGTACAGAACTTGAGTGAGGCTGAGATTGTGCGACGAGGCTCGGACGTCACGGTGGTCGGCTGGGGAGCGCAGATGCGGGTGCTGGAGGAAGCCTGTGGCTATGCTGAGGATCTTGGGATCAGCTGCGAACTCATTGACTTGCAGACGATCTTCCCTTGGGACGCGGACACAATTGAGCACTCGGTACGCAAAACTGGACGGCTAGTCGTCAGTCATGAAGCTCCGGTAAGTTTCTGATGAATGGGTTTGTTGTGTTGACGTCATGCTAACGAGTAAATGCATTTGCAGAAATCCGGGGGCTTTGCCGCCGAAATCTCGTCTAGTATTCAGGAGCGGTGCTTCTTGAGCTTGGAAGCCCCCATTCAGCGCGTGTGCGGCTACGATACGCCTTTCCCGCTAGCGTATGAGTCGGTGAGTTCACGCTGTCTGACGGGTTTTGTATTGCAGAAAGATGAACTCACGTCTATGTCGTTTGATGAGCAGCACTATCTTCCGGACGCGCTGCGGAACTTCGAGGCGATCAAGAAAGTAGTGGATTACTAGGGCTCAGCTGCCAACACCTATGATTAACGATAACCTCGATTATTCACTCCACGTTTTCAACTTTATTATCGCAACCAGTCCATAACAACAGCTATTGTGCTTTCTGCGCTTCTGGTTGCAGCAAACTCTCGTAGTACTGGCAGAACAGCTGCGTCTGTGTGAACTCGTCCAAATAATCCTCGTACATGCTGTTGCGCACCTCCTTGGCAACCTCTTCCTGCAAACGATCGTAAAAGCTCTGACCTCCTGATTATGGTAGCGCATAAGTTAGCCGGTATCGCACAATTCAATCCGCAGTGGCACGAATCATTTACCTGAGATTGATGATGCTAGGTCTTGAGAAGAAATGTCAAAACCAAGGTCTCGCAGGAAAATCTCCGCCTCTTGCATCGTTAGTGTGATGATCGTGTCTTGCTCGTCTGTCAGCTCGTACCAAGGCTTCCCTGTGGGATACAGAGCACAAAAGCGTTCTTTGGCTTTGCGGAGAAGGCGGCAAAGTTCCACGCCATTGGGAATCGATGTCGGACCCAAATGCTTCGTCACAGCCGGCACCGCGATACGGTCCTTATCGACGCCGTAAAAGCAGACGTCGGGCCACTCGGATGTGTCTTCGAGCGAGTGACAACCTACGAGAAACGGTACGGGGGAGTGCAGGAAATCCAGGAGACCTGACGGCAACAAGGGGATATACGTCGACTGCCACTGGAATGGAGCAAGCAGAAGTAGAAGCGCCGTGCACACTGCTGACACCTTGGCGGGGCTATCACTCATGATCACAACCTGCTTCTCAAGGAGCAAGTAGGCCATAATCTCTACCACTTTGTCAGGTGTCAAAAAGCGTAGCACGACACCAACAGACCATCGATCAGAGTGGCGTTTCGGGAACTGGTAGCTGAAATCGAACATCGGAAATCGCGCTGTCGACCAATGCCCCGGATCATTAATCTTGATCCGACGTGCTCGGTGTAAAATCTGTAACAAGCAGTCAGCAACAATACAGGTTAGTAAATACTCATGGGTATGACAGTATGCAAAGCAACGCACGTCGATGCCAGAGGGTGATAAGCACCGACGATGGTTTGGCCGCTTGGAACTTGTCGAAGACGTTTGCTCTGTAGACCTTGGTCTGCGAAAGCGCAGTCGCATCGGTCGATCCCCTTTATCCAACAGTGCCATCGTTTGTTCGAAGGTCATTGAGGCTACAAGACAAACCAAAAGCATTTCGATCATGAAAAAATATTACAATGTCATAAGCAAATACTTCAGCCTCACGTACCCGTTGAGATGCTGTCAACCGCCTCCAGAATGTCGCCAACTTTCACGCGCTCGTATTCTTTTGGTTGCCTTGAGTCAATCGTTCTTACCATGGGTTTGTCCACGATCAACTCGTTTGCAGAATTGTAAGTGCCAATGTCGTCAGTGCTAAGGCTTTTTCTCAGTTGGCTTGGTTGCTTTCTCGTCTCCTTGCTGCTGCCATCAGTTTTGCTGCCGCTCACGCTAGCATCTTCACTTAACACGACACGCCGTTCTACCGGAGAAACGGTCAGTTTTGTTGCTACTGAAGTCAAACTCTGGTGGCCGGCTTCCGAATCAGCCTGCCGATCTCGAGCGCGAGGATTTTCCTCGTGAAAAATCGTGAATTCTATCGCCAAATCAAGCAGTGGTCTTAAAATGATCTCGAACTGCTCGTCCTCTCTGGCTTTGTCCCCCGGATCCTCTGAAGTAGCAGTAGATGAGAGCCTCTGTTGCTCAAGCTCATTCTCTATGATATGGCGGAGTAGCTACGATGAACGATCAGCCCAGTGGCATCAGTAGAACCACCACAGCGTGACCAATAATGCATGGAAGCAGTGAAAAGTAAATCAAACTCACCGCGAAATGGAAGCGATAAAACGGGAATTTGCTCGTGAAGCAGTAACACACCGGCGCTATCTTGCTTGTCATGGTCATTCGGCTTCCTTTGTTAGATGGCGATGCGTTTCCACCAAACCAGCTCGGAGTCCAGTTAGAACGAGGGCTCTTCGGTGCTGCACTGCTCGCCACTGAGATGTCTGCCGCTGCTACTTCCCTCATGATTGCAACACAAAAGCCGTATAATACTTCTCCTTTCGCACCTGTAAGGCGAAAGGTGTAGCCCGTAGACTCGGGTGCTTGCTTGATATGTTTCTGAAGTGGCTCGATCTCGGTGAACCACTTGGACACTGCCACGCCTAGAACGGATGCCGCTTGGTCGGGAGTGCACATCGTCAGAGGCACGCCTCTCGGAAAGCAAAAATCCGCGACAGACTCATCTGGAGGATCGTTTATTCGCTAGCCCAGCAAAATGAACGAATATTAGCACTAATAGCATCCACATCAACGGTGCATAACTCACGTACGTTTGGAAAATCATACAAGAGTTTGGGTTTCCAGTAACCTGCAAGACCTGAAGGTTGATGTTGCCGCTCCGTCTCACTGAGAGCCATTCCAGTCACGAAAAAGCGTTCAAAGATGTGCTCTTTCTTGAGGTGCATGGAAAACATGATTGAGCGTGCCACGTTTTGCAGTTTGTTCGGATGCGCTCGTGCATGCCAAAGATCGCGTGATGACGGTTTAGCATACATAATGCGGTACATGAGCTGTTGCTGCTGCGAGTGCTCATTATCAACACCATTTTTGCCATCCATTAGTCGCTGCGACGACCCGCCAAACGCTTCCAACGCAGAACCGGTAGTCGACGACCGACTCACTCGCCCAGGAATTCCCGAGCCTGAATTCAAATGATACAGGAGCGATTGTCGGTCTCGCAGCTCCAGTGCCAATGACGCATTGATCCGCTGGCTAATTCTGTGTTTCATCTCGGGCTTTTCATCTTCTGATTCTGCAACAACTTCTGACTCATGTCGTGTGGCCTCTTCAAGAGAAGGCGGCGTCCCCGGTGCCTGCTCATCGGAATCATCACTGTCCTCTTCACTAGAGTCGTCGTCAAAGTCAAAAGACGACAACGTCGGGCTCAGTAGATTGGCCGTGTGGTCTGGACTGCTGCTCACAACAAGAAAATGCCGAAGAAGTGCTCAAAAATCACCAAATTTTGCTCAGAGCTTCCTCAACCGCATTGCAACCAACCTGAATATTGAGGAAGTTCTCTCTCTCGTGGCAGTGCCGGCAGGATCACTATCCCCGTCCGGGTGGCGCTCGGTGCGCACCACGAGGTCCAGAAGGTCCCTCGCCGTCTTCTGCCGCCGTCTCTTCTCCACCAAGTACTTCTCCTTCCACTTCTGTGCCTCATACTGCGCCAGCGCCAGCTCATTCTGACCGGAACACGCACAAAAATCAGCAAAAGACTTCACAGCAACTAAATGCGATCTTCTTCGGTAGGGAAGCGGTTTACGAGGCTGCAATTGGGGCCCTAGAGCCCCAGCACATACACAGCAACAGTCAGCGCACCTGCAGCTGCTCGAACTTCTCCTGCCACGCGTCACCGACCGCGCTCTCCTCGCTAAAGCGAGAGCTCATCGGACTCCTCGGAATCTGAAACCTTATGTAAGACAATCAGTTAAGGAGCGTATTTGAGTGCTCTTAAAAACTGTTGTGGACTGCAGGAAACACTGACAGAGTCAGCAACGCAACGAACACAGGTGCTGAGCGGCAAAAAAAGCCACTCGGGGGTTCTCCTCAACCTTTCTTCAGACACAGCCCCCCTCCTTCTCATATCCGTGGCGATCAACCAGTATCACAACAAAAAACAATATGCACTTCAACTTCAACATTCCCTGTTACAAAAAGCAAATAAAAACCCAAGCAACCCCTGTTGTCTGCTCTCTTTCCTACTCAATAATCAAAAATCACCACCTCCATGTCGCGCAATATCGCTACATAATGGCACAATTGCCCTCGCTCGATTTGTCCTGGGCTTCTTCGGCAACCTCCATGTCGGTGTCCTGATCGGGCGCCGTCGCACCGCCTGCTTTCAGGTTCTGTTCCATCTGCAGAATAGACAACGAAAGCTACAATGTTAGGAACGTAACTCCATGCAGAAGCAAAAAACAGAGACGAAGTCGCAGCGTACCAGTTCTTTCGTGAAAAGGAAGGAGCTGCCCACCGAGAACTTATCGCCGTTGTCGTACTGCATCAAATACATTCCGTTCTCCAGCTGCTTCAGTGCGACGCCACGGATGAACTGTGTGCAATTCTCGCCAACAGGTATCTTTGAGTACAGGGTCGACCCCACATCAAACTCATAGGGCGGCTTTTGTGGTTCGGGAGTCTCAGTCGCTCCTCTCGTCTCATCGCTACACGCTGGAGACTGGGTCCGCGCATTCCTGCTCTGATCTTTCTCCGCTCTTGGAGAGTTGGAATCACTCTTAGCATCGGTGGGTGCGACAATCGCCGATATTGCCGTTCGGTACGGTGTGACCGCTTCCGCATGGCTGTTTGTAAATGTTGGTAGTGTAAACGCCGGGATAACCTCGTCAATCGCATTCGCTGTAATGAGCACAGGAACCGCAGGCTGTTGCGGTGGTTGCTGTGGTGGCTCAACAGCCACAACACCGCCTGCAGCCGCCTCGATTGTCGCCACAAACTTCTTCATGACATCTCGCATGGGTCCACTCAGCTGAAGCCACAACGCCTTGAACTCACGAATTAACACAAGGCGCACTGATGCCGGGAGTACAGCATCCTTTTGTTTCCATAGCTGCTCCTGGCCTTCCGCTATTTCCATGATCACTTGCATTGAGCTCTGCGTGACACCTATGAATTCGCGAATCCGCTTCTCAATATCCCCCTTCTTGATTGGCGCAGAGTCACCAAAGTACTCATTGTGAGCTTCCAGGGCCTTTTCCTGCTCTTGCAACTCCTCTTTCGCCTTAGATTGCTGGATGGAATGGAATTCATAGTATTTGAACAGTGCGCGTGCAAGCATCGGGATGTAGCCTTCCAACGCTGGTGTTGCGCGGGCCTCCGAGTCCATTCGTGCCTTCTCGAGGCACTTGGAAGAGGTCCTAAGCGCTTCCTCACGCCGCTTACGAACCTTACGGAACAAAATATTCAGATTCTGGTGGAACGTCAGCGCATAATTGGCGACCATTAATTCACGTGCAAATTTGTCCACGCGCTCTTCGCTATCGCTTCGAGAGCTCCACAGCGCCTGAACCTCGTCGTCGTCTCGTTTCCAGACTTCAACGACCGATTGCAGACTGGCCGATGCTTCTGTTTCGCCGTCGGCAAGAAGCTCCTCGTGGCGCTTGCGAACAAAATCTAAGATTCGCTGGGATCGATTTTCCTTCGTCTGCTTGGCGTCTAGCAGTGAGCGCTCCGCCGCCTTCACTTCACGGGTGCTTCCTTCCGCCAATGAAGCCAACTTCTGGCTCAACGTTTCGAGTGACATCTGCACCTTAGTCTTCTCTTCGCTTATCGTGCTGTTTGACTGCCTAAACCAGCCCAACCGATCCATGTAAGCCTTGCAGGCCGAGGACATACACTCAATAGCGTTCTTGGCAGTATTGGCACGCGCAAATGCACTCAATTCAGCTGCCTGGTTCTCTGCTAAAACCACGGCCGCTACCTCTTCATCTTTCTTCAACAGGACTTCATCCTTTGGCGAGCATGCCACCACTTCTTCAGCATTGGGCACAACAGGCGGAAGACTAGCTGCCACTTCAATTGTCAAAGCTGCTCCGCGTGTCTGGATGTCTTGGGCATTCTGCGTCTCCACAAACTTTACCCACCTGGCCAGCGCATCCACCGTCAGATTCAATTGCATCGCCAGCTCCAGCACCTCCGGAACCTGCAGACTCTGCCACACTTTGGTCACCCACTCAGGATTGCGCAGCGGCTGACGAGCAGCCACTCGGTCCTCCACTGTCTGCTGCAGGATCTGCTGCGCTCTCGCACAGTCCGCAGCAGTCGGCGCCGCCTCCGCATCCTGCTGTGTCTCTGGCGTCGTGTCTTTCTCCTCCTCCTTCTCTTCCTCGTCCAGCAGCACGAAGCTCAGGTCCTTGCGCCTCTTGCTAGGCGCCACGTTGTCGTCCACAGACGACTGGCTCATGCGCCGCTTCTCTCGATCCGGCGTCGCCATGCTGGTGGCGGCTGGCGCAGACGCAGACGCAGGGGTCGCAATGGAGCACTGGTGGCGGCGACTGGCTTTGATATACTCGTAGGCATCTTCCGTGCGGTTGTCGCATGCGCGCAGCGCTGCCACCAGCTCTTGACTGGACAACGGCGGCTCGAACTCGTACATTGCCAATACGCGGAGCTGCTCTAACTCGCGCAAGCTCGGTGTGTCACGAGGCTTCCCCCAGTGCTCGCCCGTTCCCATATTCGAGCTTTTTTCTGCAGAATATGACCGCACGCACCCAACACAAAAATTCGGGTTGTATTGCAACAGTTTGACTTACAAAGTGAAAGAGATCTAAAAATGACAATACGCGGGTATACTTTGAAATATGACGGCTAGTACGAGGCGTCTTCATCCTCGTCGTCTTCTTTCTCGAGTTGATGGGAGATGACGGCTGCTACACCCCACTTGCCGTCGAGGGGATCTTTCTCCAGCTGCAGTATAGTATACTGACCCAGCCGCAAGGAACCTGCAACCACAACGTCGGGTCACACATTCGCTAGTCACAAGGTCTCAGATGTCATCAGCGTGAACGCACCTGGATAGATCAACGGGAGCTGCGCGTGCGGATGCTGGTCGCTGCCGCCAATAATTTCAACCGCGCGAGGCTCCTCTTGCTTATTGGACTGCAGCATAGGCAGCAGACCAGCGAAGAAGGAGTTCTCCACCGCAGGCAGCCGAGTCTTGACCGCCGAGTCACGCAGCACCAGTACCATGTCGCGGTCTTGCATTGGATTCTTGCCGTCATTCACCAACCTGTCAGCAACCAGGAACCAGACCAAGCACCTTTAGTTCACCCAACCACCGCTCTCAGGACGAGTCGGTCGTACTTGAAATATCGTGCTTCGCCCATGACCGTCACGCCTTCAATAAGTTGCTCTTCTCGGCAGTACACGTTTGAAGAATACTGTGTCAGCGACGGCGTCGACGCGGCGATGTTGCGCGTCGTGGGCGGGTCGTTCTGCTCAGTCAAAGCGTATCAGTCAGCTCTGGCTGCAAGCCCCACCATTGCCAACTGACAGAGACGCACGTCGTCTGGGATGTACAGCACACGGCAAATGATCATCTCCAGCCGCGAAATGAGCGCCATCATGTCTCCTTCGGCCGCCGACACGGCCTCGAGCGCCTCGTACGCGTGTGGCCCGCGCTTGGCCACCAGGCCGCCCGTGACCAGCACGGCATCTACGTCGCAGTCTTCAGAGCTCACTAGCTCCTCGCACAGCTGGTTCACGCGCGGGGTCTGTCCCTCAAGGTCGCTCAACAACAGCACCTTGAGCTTGTTCGCGTCGCTGCGCATGGTCGTCGGTTTGATTATGAGCAAAATCGTCACCATCTTAAAGTTGAGCGAGTCTTACGTTGCGTCAACTTGCTAGGTTTGGTGCAACGTAAGATTCGCGCAACTTCAAGATGTTGGCAATTTTGCGGCAACGCATGCCATCATGCAAGGTTCTCACTGGGTGCTTTGCTGCTGCAACATGCAAGCGCTGGTGACGAAACGAGATAATTTCTCAGCTCGTGCCTCGTGATCTTTGATCGACGTCGAGTCGAGTCGAGCATGGCGTGCGTTCGTATGGCAGATAGCCTCGACACCAATGCCGGAAAGCTACATCGTCAAAGCCAGAATACATCTGCGGTCGACGGGTTGGCACTGCACCTTCCAGGACGGAAAGTTGGCGAGCAGAGACTCGTCGGTTTGCCGCCAGGACACCAATTGCCGCACGTCTACAGCGGCAGCGACGATAAATGAACTTGGTCAAACAGATACGATCTTCGTATTGGCGACACTTGTATTTAGAAACCACCTTTCAACTGCAGCAGCGACAACGGTTTTGCTGTTCAACGTCATTGCAGCGCGGAAAAACGTTCGGACGTGGCAGAACGGCGGCACCGCCGTATACTCCGGATAAATGCAAATTACCTTATGTTTAGTATGTTCAATACCATATCAGCCGGTAAATGTACTTCCTACTATACGCTGCCGCCGTTAGTGCCCGGGTTGCGGCTTCGTCGGAAATGGGATGGGCGGCAAGAACCGGGAAGGGGCACGCGGCCCACACTCCATTCGAGAGCGCCCACTTTCGCTTCCCTCGTCCGCGTGCGAGCGCTCTTCCTGCCGGCCATGAACGCCGCGCAGTATCTGCTGGACCGCATGCGCACGTGCAAGGGGCTGACTGAGATCGGTGACAAGAAGGCGCCCGGCTGCTTCTCGTCCGTGGGCAGCGCTACGCACTCGTTCCACGGGGACGACGCCGTCGGCTTCGGGCCCAGCTACATGGTGGTGGCGGACGGCGTGTCCGGCACCATGAAGGCGTCAGGCGTGCTAGCTCGCATGCTGGTGGCTGAGACGCTCACGTCGCTGTCCAAGCTGCGCAAGCGCTCGCGGGAGGAGCCGCCCTGCGCCGAGGACTTCGGCCGCAGCATGCAGGCGGCCACCAAGAGCGCGCGTAAGCTCGCCAAACGCAAAGGCCGCCTCGACTCGACCATCTCGGCTGTTTTCTTTGACGAGACCTCGCGGCAGATGTTCGTGTACACGATCGGCGACTGCAAGTGCGTCGTCTTCCGCGGCGGCGCACTCGTATTTGAGAGCGACTCCATCGTCTACGACTTTAACGTGCCGGCCGTGGTGTCCAGCAACCAGGCCATCAATTACGCCACAGAGGTGCAGGTGCAGACATTCGAGTACGAGACTGGAGACGTGTGCTTGCTGTTCTCGGACGGCGTGCACGACAACTTGTTCGTAGACGACATCGCATCGTGCGTCGGCTCGGCTGAGATCTCGTCGTCGGCTCGATCGAAGAGCGGCGCGGCCGAGGAGATGGCGCGCAGGACAGTACAACGCGCCAAGGATACTTTCACATGCAACACACAGTACATCCCGTTCGCCGTCTCCGCCGCGGGCTTCTGCCTCGAGGCGTTGTCGGAGCTCGAGGCCAACAAGACTGTGGATGCCGAGGAGTTCGAGCGATTCCGACGGAAGTGCGAGACCATCCCTTCTCTGGACGTGAAGCGCGCGACCTTTAGCAAGGAGCAACGTGTCCGCCAGTTAGCTTTCTACAGCGCGTCCAACCTGCTTGCCTTTGCGCACAAGAAGCAGGGCAAGCGCGACGACATTTCCGTGTGCGCAGCCATACTCGCGTGAGCATGTTCCATTGGCAGACATCCCAACACCACGCAGTCTGGTACCCACCGCACACATACAGACCAAACCACACCAGCTATAGTATGACTAAAATATATATTAGCCGTAGTAAATTCTTCTAAAAGAGCAAGCACTTGACAATGAGTTCTCAACGTCTCTGCCTTCAAGGCAACTTGACCATGTCGACCACCGCATAGAACAAATGGGTACGTTAGTCCCAAAAATGGTACCCATAAACCTACTTTTGCTCGTAGCCAGTGATACTCAGCATTCCTCTATCAGCAGCAGCAATGGGCAAGCGATCGCACAACGGACGAGGCGGTGGCCGCGGCAACAAGAAGCCGCGCGCCGTCGGCAAGACGGAGGACTGGCGTGCCGACAAGTTCGCGGATTGGGTGTACGAGAACGACAACTTCAATGCGTACTACAAGGCGCAGAACATCGTGCCGGACGCGGATTGGGACGCCTTCAAAAAGGCGCTGGCCACGCCGCTGCCCACGACCTTCCGCATCAACAGCTCCTGCCCGTTCGCTGACCGGTGAGTTGCCTGCCATCTGCAGCTGAAGTTGTTGTGAATTAGAGTTCTAACGAAGTTTTGGCGAATGTCTTGGCAGCATTCGCGAACATATTGAACAGGATTTCAAGTTCGATGGCCTCGTGGTAGACGACGAGCCCGTGGAGCCCATTAGTCCCATGCCCTGGTACCCTGACAGCCGCGGCTTCACGTGGTCGGTGGAGCGTCGGCGTGTGCGCAAGCTGCCGATCCTGAAGGAGTTCCAGTCGTGGCTCGTGGAGCTTTCGAACAGTGGCAGCATCACTCGCCAGGAGGCGGTGAGCATGATCCCGCCCCTTGTGCTGGGCGTGGAGCCGCACCACAAGGTGCTGGACATGTGCGCTGCCCCTGGCTCCAAGACGTCGCAGTTGCTCGAGTCGCTGCACTCGCAGGAGTTCGCAACAGGCAAGACCCCCACCGGTGTCGTAGTGGCCAATGACGTGGACCTCAAGCGTGCTTACATGCTCGTGCACCAGTCGAAGCGTATCAGCTCGCCTGCTCTGCTGGTCACGTGCCACGAAGCCCAAAACATCCCGTTCCTCGGCAAGGACGGAACAGAAAAAGAGGGGGTGTTCGACCGCGTTTTGTGCGATGCGCCGTGCAGTGGTGATGGTACCCTGCGCAAGAACCCGCTTATCTGGAAGAACTGGAGTGCGAAGAACGGAATTGCTTTGCACCCGCTGCAGCTGCAAATTGCCAAGCGCGGCGCGGCGTTGCTCAAGGTTGGCGGTAACATGTGCTACTCGACATGCACGTTCAACCCGCTGGAGAACGAGGCTGTGGTGGCCGACCTGCTGCGTTGGAGCAAAGGGTCGCTGGAACTTGTGGACGTGTCGAACACGCTACCGCTGCTAAAGCGCCGTCCTGGCATCAGTACTTGGAAGGTGCTGGACTCGACGCTGACAGAATACACGTCTTTCGATGACTACGTTGTGAAGAACACGGAGGAGAAGAAGAAGGACAAGATTCGGGCCACCATGTTCCCACCAACGGCGGAAGAGGCTGACACCCTTCACCTGGACAGATGCATGCGCTGCTTGCCCCAAGATGAGAACACGGGCGGGTTTTTTATCTGCTTGCTGAAGAAGGTGGCTCCGACTCCGGATGATAAGGAAGAAGTGGAGGCGACTGTCAAGGCTGAGTCCACGATTAAATCTGAAGAGCCAACGGTAAAAACCGAAAAGGAGGAATCGGCTCCAAAGGGAGATGCAGCACCTTCGAGTGATGCCACTGCTAGCGACATCAAGGTTGAACCTGTGGAGCAGAAGACTGCACCTGATGAGGCTAAGCCTCGGAGAAACCGCCGCGATGATCGTCGCAACAATAAGGGTGAGGTCTACGTGGCTTTCAGTGCCGACAACTGGTCCAACGTGCGCGAGTACTACGATGTGAGCCCTACCTTCTCGGCTGCGCAGCTTATCACACGATCAGAGGACGCAAAATCCGTCACTTTTGTGACTGAGAGCATCACGATGGCTCTGCTGGAAGAGATGAAGCGCAAGAAGCTCAAGGTCGTTTATGCTGGACTGAAGATGTTTGAGCGCAACGAGACCAAGGAGGGTGGCAAGGTTTACCGCGTGTGCCAGGCTGGTCTGCCGCATATCCTGCCTTTCATGAACCAACGCAAGGCCAAGGTGTCTACGAAGGACTTTCAGATGATGCTGGAGAGGCTTGGTGACCTACTGGATTTCGACGAGTTTGAGCTGGCTTCTCGCAAGTACTTTGAAGATGCTCCAATCGGTAGCATTGTCTGCTCTCTTAACCGTCCCGGACAGTCGGCTATCGAGTACGTATTGGCACCTGCATTAAAAGTTTCAACTTGAAACTCGCGTGTTGCTTGCCGAGGGTGTCGTTGCTTAACTAACAGTTTTTTTATTATTCACAGGACGAAGGTGATGAACGTGGTCGTGTGGCGAGGACGTAACTCTATTAACATGATGGCTGCCAAGGCGGATGTGGCCGTGCTGCTGGGAACGATGAAAGAGATGAAGATCTACAACCCGGCTGTGCACGAGGCTGTACTGGAGGCCAAGAAGGTGAAGGATGAGGAGCGAGCTGCCCGTGACGAGAAAAAGGAGGAGGAGGTTGAGAAGCCGGAGGAAAAGGAGGCTGAGGCTGATGCTACACCGGCCGTCTAAGACGGATAGGTCAAGGAACCACCCTCTCTTACTTCAAGCGGGTCGAAGTTCCCGGAGAGATAGATCGTGCTCCAACAACTTCATGGCTGAAATTCATGCGACCAACTAGCACATATGTCACATGTAAACTTTCTTTGATGAAGCTTTGATACTAACGGTTTGATATTACCAGCATTGTTCCCTGCTAATTTTGACAGCTCCTTTTGGTGCGAATGGTGAGCAGGAATAGCCATGGTGCTCACCCGCCGTCTTCCTTCCGCAGTTTATTTCTGCTCAAGTCTCACACGAGATCGATATCTCCATCTTGAGGGCGTTGGGTGCACTGAAGAAACAGAGCAAGTGCAGTCGGGCTGCTATCGACATGGAGCGGAACGCAACTTCATCAGCCGAGATGATCAGATTGCCCGATCACCTTGATACGCCGACGTTCACATGGTACGATGTTTACACTTCTGTACTTTTGATCAGCAATTCTAACTTCGTACGTGTCGGTTGATGCAGTGAGGTGTGTAAAATCTCGGTGCGCTCTGCGCAGAAGCTCATGGACCACGTGAACTTCTCGCCGCTTCATCAAGCTTCACTTGGCTTGGGCAAGAGCTCAAAAGCCGGTGATGGGGCAAAGTTTGCGGGACAAATGAGGCGACTGCTGTACGATGGTTCCAAACTGTTTTGGCGTGTGAATGAGACGCTGGATCTGTGCATCTACGAAGACGTTGCAGCGAACTGCGTCACCATTCGTGCTTTCACGCAGAAGCCGCCCCAGTCTTTGGAAAGCGACTCGAAAAAATGCTCAGAAGACGGGATCCAATCGTTGGAGTTAGATTTGCGCCGAGTGCGTCAGACGCTGGGCCTTGAAGCGGCGCCCAAGGCACCAGGCCTTCACGGAAGAATGGTGTATCCTCCGAGCAACACGATGGCAAGCACAAAGATGAAGTCGACAACGGAGCCAGCAACACCGGAACACGCAGGCGAGTTGATCACGAAATATTTGCTTGCGCGACTTCAGGCTCGTCGTGATTCGCACGACCGCGTGCATCTCATCCTGCAGCAGCTAAACGACGATGACGTGGATCCGGCCGACCTGGTGCTGATCTCTTCTGGAGGCTCGCAAGCAATGCCTACTGATCTCGCAATCCGACGCCGCCACACTATTGACGATGTCAAGGAGGCTCAAAAAGAGGTTTCTGTTGCAGCCGCGAGACTCAAGGACGCGCGCATGAAGGCTGAAGAGCTGTCCAACCTGGCTCGAATGACCCTAGATGCATTTTCGAGCAACCATGGATCCAATGACCCCCACGAGAAGCGGATGATCGCCCGCAACCAAGCCAATGTTGCTGCTTTGGCATCTACCGCGTCGAACACTATCCTGGGCATGAGCGGAAATGTCCGACGCTTTACTGTTATGGGGAGCAAGCCTGCATCTGCGTGGATGCGCGCGTACGATCGTGTCGCGCTCCAAAATGCCGTGGAGCGCAGCAAAGACGTGATTGAGCACCTGCCTCAGTACGATGACAGAATGGGCCCAATTGATGAGGCCAAGTAGGGGAGTTAACCTGGTAATTTGACAACATGCATGCTTGAGCCTTGAAGAAACAGCAGTGCGTAAACCTGGGCTGTTGGGTACTGCTAAGCTTAAGGATAAACTTAACCACTTGGAGCGTGATGGTTTTGAACGAAGTTAAACGAGTGAAATTGGAACGAGGTTATGATTGAAGATTCTTACGCGGGTCTTCCCAGGTTGTGACGCGGTTGATATGGTCAACAAAGAATAATCGGCCCTTGGCGTCCGTCTTCTCCTCCCAGCCGACTGGTAACGGGGCTGTACTTGCTGTATCTGCTTCTGGATTCATTGGAGACACATCCGTTGCAGCGTCCTCTTTCTGTTGGCAGATATACCGAAGGAGCGCTTCGCAATACAAGTCTCGAGCTTCTTGGTTGGAAAAGTCCAGTCTTGCTGTGGACTTCCACGGCATTGCATCATGCTCACTACGAGGTGTCTCCGAAGGCAGCCTTTTCGCCATGGTTAGGACGTTAGGAGGCTTGGGACTGGTTTCACGCAGCAAAGTACATTCAACAAGGAGTGTTAGTGTTTCCTCCTTCATCATGGAAATATGTGCTGCAAGCTTTGGAGAACACTTACTCACGAATCCGAATCGAGGTACCTGGCGAGATATTTTGGGTCCTCGGGTGCATTGCAGGAAAGTTAGTTGTCGCGGTAGTTGCGTGGAGTCGATCGCTTTCCTAGTGTGGCAGGCACCAAACAATGAGCTCGACGCATAGTCAAGAAGAGAGCACTGTTTCCAAACTTGACGCGTACTCGGTTGTGGTAGTCGGTGATCCGGCGATTCATATGCGCGATTCGGACTTCGTGGGCGGATCGCTCCTCGCGCATTCGTCTTGCAAACGTGCTTAGTGTTTCACTTCGCGTCTTCCTAGAAAAGGAGCCAACAAAACGTATCAGTTTCAATTTTCCTTCATGATAGACGGAATCACTTACGTTGGACTGCCATCCTGGAGCTCATCGACTGTGAATCGACGGGAATCAAAAGCGTCAGCGCTGGATCAATCACAATTCCAGCAACCGCCATACCTTTCTCGCCGCAGTCGACTCCTGCAGCCGTATACGCTACCACGTGCTTGAAGCGCCGAAGTTCTGCCTGCGTCTGGAATCTGCCTCCAGCATTGCGTTCATCGAAAGCGCAGAAGCCTGCGTGCGTGGCGCGGTTCATCACGGAAAATGTAGTGCACGCTCAAAATCTGAAACGAGCTGCTCGGGTCTGCTCTGTTGTATAAAGGATGTCGACGTGGATGTGAACGGCAGGATAAGACTTCTGCCGAGCTATTGTAAACCATCTCGCCATCGTCCCCGCTTGCCATATCCGGATCCCACTAAAAATACGAGCTCACGGCTGATGTCTGTTTGGCTTGCAAGATAACCACACAAAGTTGCCTAAAGGGAACGCTAACGCCGTCTTGAAAATGCCAACACGAAGCCAAGTGAGCCATCATGTTAACCACAGCCGCGGCAAAAGAAACGATCATGCAGTCGCGATGGGTCTGGAGAATCCATTCGATCTAGCGTTGTATACTCCCACGTACATGCGGCGAGACCCATCAGCTAAAATCTTTCAAGACGGCGACGATGCTTGGACTCGATTTCTTGCTGCTCGGCCCCTGATGTATCTGCCCGATCGATCTCCGGTCGCGGACGAAGATCCGATCAATCGCCACCGACGGATGTGGACACATCAAGAGCTCCAAGGCTTCGGGGATGTTGTAGAAGAGCGGACTCGAGTTCAACTGCTTGCACAAGAACGCACGCTGCGTCGTTGGCACCAGTCAGCAACGCATATCCAACGTTACTTCCGAGGTATGCACGACAGATTGTACGTGCTCCGACTTCGACGAGAACTGTTCGAGCACGCAGCCACATTAGAGAAAGCGATGGAGCTAGCGCGTGAACGACGGAGGCAGCGCAAATCTGCAGTCGCAATCCAGAGAGGTTATCGATGCCATCGCAAGCTCGTCAAACGACGCGAACGAGCTGCAATCATGCTGCAGGCCACAAGTAAGCGCTTCATGAATCGACTAAGGCGTTGGGAGGCTCGATTAACAATGCAACGCGCTGCTCGCTGCTTTCTCTGGAGACTGCGCTGGGGACGATACAGACAACACGTTAGAAAGATGCTCAATGCTGCAGCAAAACAGCAACAGCTCATCCTGACCACTGAAGCCTTTCGTCGGGTTAGACGAAATGTGCTGCTTCGACGCCAAGCAGATACGTGGGGTGCCCATCCGGAGCGTACTCAAATGTTGCTGCGGGCACGCAAACGGAAGCAACAAATACGAGCCTCCGCTGCTGTTGATGTTTTCCCTCTCCTTCGGGCCACTGCAAAATATCAAGACGTTATCGCAGCAAAAGATAAGCACAAGTCGTTAGAGCGTTCAAAACAACAGCTGCAGGCCTTACCTTCAATTTATCCTTGCAGTCGTGGCGAATAAACACAAATACGTGCAACACGTTCAGAACAATTCATTATCACGCACTCATAGGCTTAGTTAGATATCCTACGTTCACCACTCGTCACTTCCTGCGTCCAGACCAGTCAAACTCGGCAATTTATTCACCAGGCACGTAAGGTGCAATGCAGCTCGGTAAAATTCCCGACGCAGTTCCATCTCATGTGCCCGGTGGGCCAGAGCCCGATGCGCCTTCTTGGTATCGACAAACCTCGCTTGAACATGCGGGCTCGAGTAGAAAGCTTCATGGAAATCCCTCAGCTTACTCTCAGTCTCGCTAGGCGTACGGTCTTCTTGTTGGGCCTTCGTTCGACAGTGTGCTAAAATGTTCACCCACTCCTGTGCGATGTTCTCCTTCTCCCGATCGTTCATGGCCATGGCCTCATGTAGATCTTTAATATCGCGGGTGCAGTCGTTGCCCGTTGTCTCCAACCGCGATATAGTGGCGCTGATCGCGTTCTCTCTGTTCCCACCATCCGCCAATAGCTGAGCGATCCACGGTTCCATGAGCTGGCACACTCTCTGCATCGTCGTTGTCCGGTGACCCGCCATCTCCTCCTTAATCAAGAACGGCCCATGTCCCTGCATGGGAACAGTCTGTGCGAGGCTCAGTACCTTGCAGATGACAGCGACTAAGTCCTCACACGCACGAAGGCGCCGAGGATGGTCACGACAAAACGCCAGCAGCTTCGCTAGCTTGTTGCAGACGCCGTGTATCGCGAGCTTTACGCCCCTCGACTGTGGAATGCCCAGATCCTGCAGCAGTTTCGTTAGAATTGACCCATCTCTTCGCAGGTCGCGGTGCTCAGCCAGCAGCAGCAGTCGGTCGATCACCTCCGACCAGTGCAAAGGCCCCGAACGGTTGGTCCCTATCGTGTCCTCGTCCTCGTCACCGTCACTTTCGTCGTCGCTGCTTATGACAATAACCTCGTGGACAAGGAGAGGCTGCACTTCGTCTCCCCGAGAGCTTGCCGCCATCACTACAGCCTTCGCAGTAAGTGTCCGTATCCCGGAGTGGTGCCCGTTGACAATCACTTCAATGTCGCTATCGGTTTCAAGAGGGTTGAAGCGCCATCACTCTTCTCCATGTCGCATGTCACTCACGTGAGGTAACCGGACCGTGCGGCCGGTCCGTTGTGAACCGTCGAGCCAGTGGCCGCCTTCTTCCCCCTTTTTTCTGAGAGAAAACTTGCGAGAAACTCCCCATACATTCTCAAAGAAGAAGCCGCCCCAAGAAGCGCCCGGCCCTCTAAGTACAGCGAGCGAGTGGTTATTGCTCTTGTCGCTCCTGTCAGCCCGCGCCGCCTGTTTCCTTTGCATTCCGACTCGTCCCTCAGTCAGTCGACCGGCCGTCTGTCCGTCGCGTTACACGTCGTTCGCTGTCCGTCGCTGCGTGTCTCTGGCTTTCCGCTTCTCGGCGCAGTTTGCCCGTCGCTCTCAATTGCGACGACTCGCTGTCGGTTCCTGAACCCATTCACATCTGTCAGCACATTCGCTCAAGGTAAAGATCCCAGTCAATTGTAGTATAAGGTATAGAATGCTGCTGGTGTAGCATGAGGCACTCGCATTGCCGCCATTGCACATTTGCACCCACCACATGCACTCGCATCTCTTGGTCGCTGCCTCCCCCGCCCTCCCTGGGCTCCTCGAAATCGATGCGGCCCATGCTGCTTCAACTTGAGTGATAGAGAGGTCTTCCTCGTGACATTTGTGGTTGATTCACGCCCGAAGGTGGTGCAATGACTGAGGCTTCGTGCCTGTCGAGCTCACCCAAGGAGGGATAAGATCTTCTGATGGGAGGGGAGACGTCGAGTGATGTGGTGTTTGCCATCGGCAAGCAGCTCTGGAACGTGTTGGAACGAAATGACTCACTAGCACGTGTGTAAACTTATCTGGATGTAGAACATGAACGTCAACATGGAGCGAGCGAGCTTCACGAGCCTGCTGGACAACGCGCAGTTCGGTGGAGCGCTACCAGTCCCGCAGCAGACATTGATGCACGCACAAGCTCAGCCGGACTTCGGGCTGCAAAGCATGATGTCCCAGCCGATGTCCATGCCACCGCCGACCAATATGCAGTTTATCAAGCAGCAGCAAGTTCCGGCTCCAGCGCCCGTGAAGCTTCCAGCGGATCAATCGGTGAGTCTTTGATGTATGCACCGTGCGATCCTCCGTGAGATTTTAGCTCTAACGGTGTTGTATTGCTGTCTATTGTGTTACCAGGTACCGAACGTGCTTCAGAACATGGTGAGTCGCAGCAACAGCTCCAGACTGACGCCCTCAAGCGCCGAGGCATCACTGCTGTCTCTCGTAGATGGCGAGCTCCGCGTGTCGTCCATTTCAAACCTCACCACTTTTCTTAAGGTTTTGCCAAGCTGCAAGACTGAACCCGAACAAACACTAGGCCTTGTTGTGCTTCGTGCTACCTCCACGGCAAGTGACGCCAAGCTTGCTCACGCTTGCGCTGGTGCCTTTGAGAAGACCGGCGGGTTGCGCCTCGCTCGTGCTTGGGTCGATTCCGCAGTCACCTGGCAACACAACGACTTGTTGGTTCTACTGTTAGAAGTGCTGCAAACTCTACCGTTGCAATTAAGTAGTATTACGGAAGCACGTATCAATGAGCCTATCGTCAAGTTGCGCAAGAATGCTCGCGAAGAGCGTGTCAAGCGCGCAGCTCAGGATCTTCTCAAGTTTTGGCGTAGCAAGTTTACTGAAAAAGAAAAACCCTCAGCACAGCCGTCGGCAGCGAAAGACAAGATCCAGAGCTCGACTCCCAGCACAAGCAAGTCGCCTTCATCAACGACTGCTTCTCCAAAGCAAGCGGCTTCGACCGCGTCTAACGCGGGTGCTAGTACTTCAGTGCCTGCTAAGCAGTCGAAGGTTCTGAAGAAGCGCACGATCAAGCGGTTAGAACGGCTTCCTTTTGGCGGTGGCAGCGCAGTGTCAAAGTCTAGTGACTTGATTGGAAACTTAATGCAGCGCAAGTCAGTCAAGGACGCCGCTGCCGCTGCTGCTGTGGAGAAGAAGAAGAGTACTTCAGCCAGCAGCAAGGACACTGACGGTAGTGGCCAGAACGATTCGAAGATGGAGGACTCGCAGTCGACGGTGTCTAGCAGTGCAAGCGAGAGCTCTGTCTCGGCGACGAGCAGCGTGGACGATACGCTCTCGATGCCCCTTCCCACTATTCAGAGCTTCAAGGCTGTTTCGTCGAGTACGACCTCGAAAGAGCGCAAACGCATTCGCTGGGCAGATGAAAACGGCGACGAGCTTGTCAAGGTGAAGCTTATCGAGTCCTGGCGCGACCTTGTGCCGTACGACCCGCGTCACGATGACCAGTCCTTCAAGGATGCCAAGCTTCGCGAGCATGCCAACGAGCGACATGCGCTTCTTGCTCAGCATCACAAAGTGCCGCCTGCTGTGGCAGCTTCGAAGTCACGCGAGTGGACTACGCCAGCATTCGTTCGTCTTCCTGAAGCAGTGGCAACGCGTATAAACAACAACGCCGTGACGGACGAGATGCACGTTCAAGACAGTCGTCGACGTCATGTGGACGAGTATGAAGTGTTAGCTGGTGAGATGCCGATTCACAGTCCTAAGGAGTGGGAACGCGTCAACGAGCCTCACCGCGGACCACCGTTGGAGATTCCGTTGAGTGATGTGGTCGAAAGCGAGCCTAACAATCTTCCGCCATCTTCTGCTCCGATGATGGCCCCGCCAACTTCGACAGGCCCACCTGACTACTCTCGAGAGGGATATCCTTCTGGAGGGTACAACCAGGCTCCGGGCTACGATCAGTACAATAGTCGTCACGACCCTGAGGAAGACCGCAAGCTGCGGGAGGCGCTGGGTCCGCTTCAGGAGAACACGGTCTCGCTTTTGCTGGATAACCCTGACGTGGTGCCGCAGGTGCTCGATGAGGCGCAGCGCCACGGCAACCGTATTCCAGATGCTCGTGTGTTTGAAATTGTGGATCAGTATCGTCGCGGACGCTTTCAAGCGCCGCCTAATGCTGGTGGTCCTCCGCCATCGTATAGTCCTTACGGTAGTCAGCAGCAGCAGCAGTATGGCGATATGGGCCCTGGTGTGGGCTACGATCGCCAATACCCGCAGCAGTATCCGCCTCAGCAAGGCCCGGGAGGGCCCTTCATGCCTGGCAAGCGGAAAGCGGACGCTATGGGCGCTCCCCAGAACGGTGGAATGCCCGACGCACCGCAGTCAATGAAGCGGCCGCAAAAGAAGAACCGAGGCACGCTGCCCTGCAGGTATTTTGCCTCGCCAATGGGCTGCAAACACGGTGGCAACTGCCATTACGCTCATGTTCAGCCAGCGCCGGCCAACAGCCCTGGTCTTATTTATAACAATGGTCCCATGATGGGAGGCCGAGGTGGCGGTGTCCCCATGATGGGCGGCCGAGGAGGTGGCGCCATGGAGCGGTATGGCCCTGGCGGTATGCAGCACGGAGGCCCCGGCCACCACATGCGAGGAGGACGGTGATGACGATCTCGGGAATATATGAATCGTCCAAACGTCACCAGCCTACGGGTTGATCTCAATGTGGGCAGAGAAGAAGCCAGCCCAGCTCATGTTTGCTTGTGGCTCCTCTGTCGGTCCGTAAGAATACACAACGTCGGGAGACGCGTTCATTATTAAGCTCACCTGCACACCTTGGATGCCAAACTCCTCACGTCGAACGGTAGGTAGTGCTTTGCTTCAGTTCATAAGACCAGATGAGAAAATACACAAAACATGGTTGACCTCAAGCGTTTCCCTTCTTATATTCATTCACATGGTCTCAAACTTTCAAGGCAAAAGACTCGGCGAACATGCAGATTGAATGAAAGGACGAATAGAAGTGGTTTGTTTGCCAAATGGAGCATTGTATATTGCCTTTTGTCTTGTTCCGTTATTCGAACCCACGCCACATCAAAACGCTAGGCGTCCGACAGAGCGCAGGGAACAACACGTTTTGCAGAGGAGAGATGCCCCAGGACCGTTCACCTTTCAAAAGGTGAGGCGTGAGCCCAGGGCTCCCGAGCCGCTAGCGTGTTGCAGCTTACGCCTTGACCGACGAGGCCTTGCGGCTGCTGCGACGCTTGGCGATCTCGCTGGCACGACGGTCCTTCTGCTCCTTAACGCGCTGCAGTGCCATAAGGCGAAAAAGGAGCAGGATAGATCCAACATCCGCGCATTCATAAAGTCAGTTTCACGTACCAGAAACACCTCTCAACGAACACAAAACTGGTAAGGACAGGGACGCACCTGAGCGTGGAGACGGTTGTACTCGGCGGCCTCGCGCTGCACCTTCTCGCGCTGCTGCACCTTCTTGAGGGCAATCTGGCGCTTGTGGTGGAGCGTGCGGGGGGTCACAAGACGCTGGATCTTGGGGGCCTTGTCGTTCTTCTTGCCCGTCTTGGAGTCGAACTTGCGACGGATCACGTACTTACGCACGTCGTCCTCCTTGGTCAGGTTGAACAGCTTGCGGATGTTCGAGGCACGCTTGGGGCCAAGACGACGCGGGATCTGCACGTCGGTCAGGCCGGGGACGTCAGCCTCGCCGGCCTTGACGACCACCAGGTTGAGCACCGAAAGGTCCGGGCCGACGATGCAGCCGCGCACCGACTTGCGCTTGCGCTCACCCTTGCGGCGGGGACGGTAGCACGTCTTGCCCTTGGCGAGCAGAAGACGGGCACGGCCGTTGGACAGGACGCCCTGCTTCATGGGGAAACCCTGCTTGTCGTTACCGCCCGACACGCGGAAGATGAAGCCCTTGAACTCGTCGCCGAGCACCTCGCCCTCAACCTCCTGGGAGATACGCTTGTCGTAGAACGCGCGGAGCTTGTGCTCGTCATCGACTTCGAGCACCTTCTGGGCACCCGTCAGGGGGTTAGCAATGTTGAGCTTCATGGTGGAGAATCTGCACGAATCACGACTTCGTTAATTTCGCGTTACACCAAGTAATTGGGGGCTGTTTGCTGCTGGCAGAGTCATCGACGGGTAGCTACGCGTCCCCGCTACGCGATTGACACAACGGCAGCCTCCAATTTGACTGCCAGCAGCTACAGAAGAAAAGCGCGCGAACAGATCCGCTTTCGTACCTCACAAGACAATAAGGACAATGGTAGTAGCGACTGGATTGAAAGCCCCACCACCAACGCTCACAGGCAGCCTTCACGGCCAACCAAGTGCCTGCTCTTTGGAAAACGTCAGTTGAGCTATGCTACACACATTAATCAGACAAGTTTTTCCCGCATCTTCATAATTGTATAGATATATATTTTCGTCATTAATATCGGGATCCGAAACTAGTGCTAGTTTCGGTAGCAGATAATAGTGCTAGTTTCGGTACGCGTCGCCACCGCTCGTTTGGACACCTTTGCGAAGAGCTCACATTGCAATCCAAGCAACATGGGCAATCAAGTGAGCACTCCCGCTGCCGCGGACAAGACCAAGCAGGGCAGCTGTCCAGTGCAGCACGACTCCACGAAGACGGCGCCTGAAGGATGCCCCGTGCAGCATGACGGCCCTAAGATCGAGGACTGCCCCGTGCAGCACGACAAGAAGCCGGTGGTGGCCGACGCCATGGCTGGCGGTTGCCCCGTCGTGAAGGATGGCAAGGGAAGCGCGGAGGTCTACAACGTCTACGGTCAGCGCATTGACCCCACCAACATGATGCCGTACAATCCGAACCAGGACCCGAACGATGAGCAGCGCTACCCGTTGCCGCAGGAGCGCGTGCAGTCCACGATACCCAAGGGCGGCACCGAAGGCACGTGGCTGTACCCGTCAGAGCAAATGTTCTTCAACGCGCTCCGACGCAAGGGCAAGGGCGAAGATGTGCACGAGGGCGACGTGACGGCCATTGTCTCCATCCACAACAACATGAACGAGCGCGCCTGGGCGCAGGTGGAGCACTACGAGAAGGTGTGCCACCCGGACCTCGAGAGCTCCAAATTGCTCAAGTTCTGCGGCCGCCCAGACAAGCTCACGCCCATTGCGTGGGTTAAGAACGTGCTCGGATACGGCAAGCCCTTTGACCGTCACGACTGGACCGTGCAGCGTGGCGACAACACGCAGGTCCGCTATGTGATCGACTACTACTTCGACGACGACAGGTCTGCGGAGGATGAGGTACCGGAGCTTCACTCGGCCGACAAGGTCAAGAGTATCTCCATGTACGCGCGTCCCGCTGTGGACTCGGTTGGCGCTCTCGTGGATCGCATCAAATTCCCGGTTATGGGCTTCTTGAACGGACTGAAGGGCCCCGATATCACTGCTCGTTCCGCGTTGGTGGAGCGTACTCAGGAGGAAAAAGATGCTCCGGTGCCGTTGACCGTGGAGGAGGTTGAGCAGACGTTTGCTAAGATTAAGGACACGTGCAAGAGCTGCATGCAGGAGATCAGGACCTGCAGCAACGAAGTGCAGTGCTCGCAGGCGGCAATGGCTCTGCAGCTCTGCATGGGCCGCATCATCTGCCCACCACAGGCTTCTGCGTTTACCAAGGCGCTTGAGGGTGGCGATGAGACAGCAGTTGAGGCTGCCTTCGAGGCCATGAACAGCAGCTTGGAGCAGTTCCAGGAACGTGGTGCTAGCGCTATGCAGGAGCAGGCCGTGCGCGAGTCCCTGGCCAAGAAATAAGCATGCCATGGAGAACATAGGAAGCTAAATACCCACTCTAGACGATTTTTATGCCATTCCGTGTTGCCTCTATTTCTTAGTAGAAGTACTTGGTAGCTGCCACTCGTCCTCGTCCGTGCATACGATCACTTGCCCTCTGCAGTCAACGAATTGGTTCCGCAGATGACCAGAACGCTCCTGTTCGACCTTCAGCTTGGTGAAGAAGTCCTCCGCTGTTCATGCAACAGCAGCAAAGTAACGTCAACCGTATGTGGGATTGATTGCGAGCTGACACTTACGCGTTTTCGACCAAGTGGCCGCCAATGCTCCACGTTTTCGGTTAAGCAGAGCAGTTGTCTCGCGACATTCTTTCTCTTCGGCTCGTACTAGTTCAACGGTGTTGTAGTGCGAGAGCAATCGATGCAGATCCTTAAAGTCATTATCCTTTGCGTAGTGTACGGCCGATTTCCCCTTTCGATCACGAATAAAAGCATCGGCGCCGTGCAGTAAAAGTAACTTTGCGCAGTCTTGCAGACCATACCGAGCGCAAAACTGCAGCGCTGTTTCTCCAAATGCATTCTAGCAATGAGGCATTCAAATAACAACGTAAGTCGGTGATGTTGCGGTGGAACGTAAGGTTCGTGCGGTGGCTCTATACCTGGGCATTGACATCGGCTCCCTGTGCGATCAGGGCCACAAGAATATCTTGAACACGCTGAGTCCGTAGCATCAGCGCTGTAATCTCTCTCACCGTGGCTGTAGTACCCAGCGCCCAATCTCTCCACAGGAAATGAATTGCTGCGTCTCCATTAGCAGTAGCAAGCCACACGACTGCCCCATGTTCCAGCAGACACCGTACGAGGTCAACGCACAAGGACCGGCACGCAGCCATAAGTGGCGTAACCCCCAATGTTCTGTCTTCGCATACAGCAACGACGTCGTTACTGGGATTTGGAACAAGTCGCACGGGTATGTTCACATCCAGAAACGAGTGAAACTTCAGCCATGCAATCACTTCTCTACATGTACATACCGGTAGATGGAGTAGCAGAACAACCAGCACGTGTTAGTTCGTACCAAACGACCTCCAAGCCCTAAAGTGAACCTCACCGTTTAATAGGAGCAGTGCGCATCAGTCTCCAGAACTGCTCCATTCCCTCGCGATGTTTTACGGCACACAGCCGAATTTTTCGCTCCGCCTCCGACCGGCTCACCTGCTCCTGTTCGCCGTTCAACACAGTCGTGAGTTTCTCCACAAAATGGTCCAGTTTGGACGGTCCGAGTGTCCGTTCTAAGCCGCCACCTTTCCTCGTGGCACCAAAGGAGCTCCTTTCAACTAGTGACGATGCATCGGAGAGCAGCAACTTCTTCTTGGCTGCAACGTGCATCTCGTGCTCCTTCTCAAGCTTCAACTGTGAGCCAGCGATCGGGTACGCGTCCTTCATATACCGCGCATGGTACTTGCCCCGTGTATTGAACGGCCTCTGGCCGCCGTAGCGAGTCGCCAGCATCTGCAGCTCGTCCCCTCCAAGGTCATCGAACCGCGCGTAGATACCTGGCAGGCTGTGCGTCGCCTGAAATTCCCCATCACTCGGTGTCTTGCTCTTTGCAGCGCGGGCATCGTCCCGCCGGGCCTTCATGGCGGCAACATCGGTCACCAGCTCCTCTCCACGTCGCTCCTGCACCGCAATCGTCAGTGGAAACTCGGTCTATCAATGATGACGCTCCGTGCCTACCGCCTCCCGTCGGTAGCGCTGTTGGATCTGCTCCCGATGGTGCCGCAGATACACCAACCGCCGGCGTTCCTCCTCCTGCTCCTGCTCTGTCATTTGCTCAAAAAAGTTCAACTTGACTCATTTATTTTCGACCATCACTCTTGCCAAATTCCCCGAACCATTCCGCCACACAAATTAATCGACGCAGGAGCGACGATGCTGTCGTCGGCCAAGTCCCTGGACGACGAGGCGGCGCGTCTGGCTGTGCTGCGCGACCCGAAGCGCATGGCGGCGCTGCTGGTGCGCGCCTTCTCGTCCTCAATGGTGGAGGAGGCAGTGACCGGCGATGGTGTGCGGCGAAAGAGTCTGCCGCGCCAGGAGGAGGACGACGAGGAGGTGGAGGAGACGCAGGAGGAGTTCCAGGAGCTCGAAAGACGCGCCAGCGCCGGGGAAGCGACGCCTTTGCGTGTGGTGATTCGCCCCGTGGCGGCGGATGACGACGATGACGACGCGGAAGAAGAGGAGGAAGAAGAAGAAGAGGAAGAAGAAGAGGAAGAAGAGAACGCCGATCGACCGCTGGACGAAGAAGAGCTGGAGGCGGCAGCCACGGCGCTGCAGACGGCTACTCGCATCGTGGAGGAGCTGCAGCTCAAGATGCTGCTGAAGGCAGGGCAGCAGATGGACCGCCAGCAACAGGGCACTGACAACGAGCCGCCGTTCTCGTCTGCCGGCTCGGTGGTAATGACCCCACCACTTGTACCGCGCTCGGACAGCTGCCCTTTGACCAATGGAGGGCCGGGCGTACCGGTGCCTCGTGCAGATGTACGCTATAACTCTGCGTGTAGTGGATGCGGCAAGTCGTTCAACCCGTTCCATCGCAGCAAAAATTGTGCAGCGTGCGGGTATGCGTTCTGCCCCAAGTGCTCGTCGAAGAACGTGGTGCTGCCGACGAGTTTTGGATATCGAGATGAGGCTGTGCGGACATGTGATCCCTGTGCGCAGTGGTTTCAGAAGGCGTTGGACCGCTACTTCGATGCGATGGAGCTGGCAAAAGGTCAAGACCAAGACCTCTCGGTGCATCGCGGCAGTATGGGTGAAATTACGATCGAGGAGAAACCACGTACTTTATCCACTTACAGCAATAGTCCGGTGCCTGCGTCAAGCACGAGTGATGGAAATCTGTCGGTGATGACGCGCCCTCACTCGTCAATGTCATCCCCAGAACCCGTTCCAAGTGGCCCTGATGAAGAAGACGCCGATGGTGGTGACGAACAATACACTGCCTCGAGCTCAACGCCTTCCACTTCAAGGCGACGTCACCGGCATTCATCGATAACTTCTGCCCCATCTCCATCGATGAGTAAGAATAAGCCCTGGTTTAGTGGCCACTTGCGTGCGATGCATGTGAGTGACAGACTACCCCGAAAAAAGAAGACAAGAGGTGACAGCGAGGGTGACTCTGAAAACTACAGTCCGGACCTTCGATCATTCACCTCTCGGAGGGGTCGACTAAGTAGCGTGGCGTCAGCTCCTTCTAGGAGCAGGCACACAAACGAGGAAATTGACGAGGGACTTGATGGGCAGCAAGAGGGGAGTGCAGGAAATGGCCGGGCAGACATTGAAAATGGGGAAGCCTCGGCAGGAGTCGCACAGACTGGATCGTCATTGAGCATCTCCGTGTCAAAACCTACCGATAGCTCAAATGACAACGATTCGACTCGCCCACGAAGAAAAAAACGGCGCTCCAAGTTTTCGCGATCAGCCAGTTTCGATCTCACCAGCCTGCAGTCTGTTGCATCTCCTGATTCGTCATCGGGATCCCCGGATATGAAGCGCTGCAATACCTTTGGTCCGGATGAGGTCAGAATCGGTGTTGCGGACGCTGCAAGCAATGGCAGTGATCATTCGGGCAGCATGCGATCGAAAAAAGCCTTTGACGACAGTGATATCGTGGACGAGCGTGCTCAGCTTGAATCTGCAGAGGTGCAGATGAACAGCGAGGCGAAGCTATCTGCAGCTGTGTTGCGCTTCGCAGTATATGAGATGGGTGCAAAAGAGGGCACAGGCCTTCGCCGCACTTTTGGGTTTACTAAAGCAAACCCAGTGCTGGACAGGTATACTCTGGAGCTAGATTGTCGCCAACGCATCGTGCGAGCGAAGTCTGTTTTCATGCATCGCTTTTGGTCATTCCATTGCGACTCTGTACAATCCTTCGTGTTTGGATCGTCAGAAGGTATGGCACGTCTTATCGTGTTCAATGGCGGGCAGGGAAACCAATCGCTGGAGTTGAAATTCGCGAATGATGACGAACGAGAGCAGTTTAAACAGGCAATGGATAGTTGCCGATCCACAAACTTGGATCGTATGCGCGGGTTTGCTTCCCGTGGTGCCATGTCGCTCCCTGTGCGACCTGAACTGCCAATATCCCCTGTGCCGGACAACCTGTGTTCACCTACGCCTCAAGAGCCGAGCACTACCTTCTCTGCGGACACGGCCACATCTATTGAATCAGAGCTGGGTCTGACTCGTGATACTGGGGGAGGTAGTTCTATTGATTCTTCGATTCTTCAGTCGATTCATGTGCCGCTTCTTCCCCGAGAGGTGGTGGCAAAGGGAACGGAGCTTCAAGCGACACTACTTATTGGTCCGGCTAGCGAGACGTACGAGTCAACTCTGGTTTGGGGGCGTATTCGCGGTTCAGTGGCGGTGACAAATTTTCGGGTGATTTTTACACCATTCGATCGTGTTCAAGTGCAACCACGATGTGGAGGACAAGGTGGAATCGCGTATATTCCGCTGTTCACTATTACGCAGGTACAGCTTCTCTATCCTGGTGGCCGACGTACAAAATCTGGACGCACATACTACGCAGGGATGGCAGGTTCTGCTTCGATTATATCGATCAGTTGTAAGGATATCCGCGTGATGCGATTCCAACTGGATACTCATCCCTCTGTTTCAGATGACCATACGCATAAACTGCGTGCAACAATCGCAAAAATGGCAGATGCTTCCCAGCGATATACTATCGTTGAACGGGGCAGTCCGACACGGACGTCCTCTCCTGGACTTGGCCCGCTGCCGAGCGTAGTTAACGGCAGCGACACGCCACCTGATGGAGACGCCGGAGAGTCCACTTTACATGAAGGCAAGGAGCCAGCCTTCAATTCATCTCACGGTGTCTCACGGATTCCAGCTTATGCTGCGTCACCGGTTCTTCGTCCGGATCGGATTTTGGCGATCCCTCGTGAACTTAGTGGATCTTTTGCTTTTTCGTATTCGATTGGAAATGTCCCCTCTGATCAGAATGGATGGAATTTGTTCATCGACGAACGTGAGTTCAAACGACAAATTGGGGGTGATCATGCGGTTTCACCGTTCCTGAAGGTACAAGTGGTTTGATCTTGTGAACACAACTTTGGTGGTCTCGAAAGCTCATCCTCTAACTGTATTTCACTTGCTTTGTCGCTGTTATGCCCTACAGTTTTACAAGAACGACAGAGGCAACATTTGCAAGTCGTATCCATCGAAGTTGCTCCTTCCCGCCTCGATGAACTCCGCAACATTGGCCAAGGTAGCTGATTTCCGAGCGAAGAACAGACTGCCGGTGATAACGTACTATCATCGCCGTAACCGATGTGTCCTGACTCGCTCAAGCCAGCCTCTACTTGGCAATTTGCTCTCTGGTACCTCAAACGTCTCTGACCAGTTGCTTGTGGGGGTGTACCGTCGACTACCGGATATTATCAAGAACCAGTCCCAGTCATCAGTATCGTCTCGGCCTATCTACATATTTGATGCCCGTAAGCCGAAGGCATCCACTGGTAATCGGCTCATGGGTAAGGGTGGCGTTGAGACGCCGCAGGACTACCCAGGCGCCGTTGTCCACCATTTGAACATCGCGAACATGTATCGGATGCAATCTTCATTTATGGGACTGATGAAGCTGTTTCTTCCTGGCGGTATCGATGACACCGACCGTGCGTATCTATCGAACGTGGAGTCCACAAGGTGGTTGGATCATGTGCGTCTAGTGCTGGATGGTGCGCTGAAGATCGCGCGTGTGCTGGAGCTGGAGGGTGCGTCCGCACTTGTGCATTGCAGTGACGGCTGGGACCGAACGTCACAGTTGTGTGCTCTAGCGCAGCTGATGATCGATCCATACTACCGAACCATAGCCGGATTTTCGTGCCTTGTGGAGAAGGATTGGTGCGCGTTTGGTCACAAGTTCAGTGAGCGGACGTCAGGGGACCGTAATCGAGACCCACATCGCAACAAGGCCTCGCCCATCATGTTCCAATTTATCGACGCCGTGTGGCAGATGCAACGTCAATATCCCCGCTCATTTGAGTTCAACGAGCGCTTCCTATTACACTTGGCGAACACGATGACCTCAGGTCTTTACGGAACATTCATGTATGATTCACGACTCCAGCGAGACGTGAACGAGGTGAAGTACAACAGTGTATCCGTGTGGACACCTGTGCTGATGAAGCCGTCGCTGTACTCAAACGATAATTACGAGATGTACGACGGCCCTATCTGGCCCTGGGTGAGCTGCAAAATGATTCGTCTATGGGACAACTACTTCTTCCAGTGGCATCCGAAGTTTTACAAGTGCCAGTGGGCGTGTAGTTTGATCTACCACGGCCCGTCGAGCTCGCAAGGCAGCAGCAGTGACAACGCCAGCCAAGCTGACAACGACAACGAGGGCGGCCAACAACATCGAACCCCGCAGCAAACCCCTCGTCGTGAAGCCCAACGTATTAAAGATCCGCCAGCACTAGACCTCCTGGCGACGCCCATAACTTCCACTATCGCTGAGGATGGCAACGACCACGAAGTACCGACGATTAGTCTCTCTTCGGGAGAAGAAGACATCGAGAGCTCTAAGCGGACTCGGACCGCCAGTGGGTCGTACACACAGAGGGCATCAAAGCTGAGTATCTTTGGCCTCAGCCGAAGCAGTCGCCAGCGTGCACAAAGCGAAGAGAACGGTAGTTAAGGAGATGTGCCATCATCAACAACTCCTAGAGATCGGAGAAAGTAAATTGTACCAACGTAGGAATTGGACCACAACAGGGAGATTGAGGTTGGCCCTGTACCACGATGCAACTTGTTTTCAGAGTGATTGACTTATCCTGCTACCCGAAGCAGGAATCGCTGTCTGCTGTAGATCTCTCAGGGGTTGTGTCGAGAATGATAGTGCCTGGGCCTGCTGTTCCACACAAACGACTGCCGTAAATCTTGGACACCACGCCTCTGACGTTCGACTGTGGCCCGAGCCCATCAACTGCCTGGCCGACTGAGTACTTCGAGACTTCGCTGCTCCGCAGCTCAATATATCGATCAACGACCGCCGCTTGCTTCACGAATTCTGGATCGCTGCCCAACTTCTCGAATACTTCAACTGCGTCTTCGATAGTTTCCGTCACGAACGATGGCGGAGTTTCTCTGAAGAAGATGTACTCTTTTGTAGGGGTACTTCCTGGGTCTCCCAACTGCACGCGTTTTAAGCCAGTCTTGGAGGTGCGTTTTCGAAGGGCATATTGTGAAATATGGTCCGTACTTGCATTTTCAATATCTTCGTCACCTTTCGTTCCGTTCGTGAAAGCCGAATTAGGTGCTTTCTCGCCATCGTCGTCGAGAGCCTCGAATCCTAAGCGGCGCAAGTCCTTCGCGCGCGCCATTGGCGTCGATCCTGGCTCACCAATTACGGCCCCGTGAGTCTGATGGTGTGGTGTGGAGCCTGGATGGCCCAGACGATTGTAGTCGCAGACTGTTTGATCGCCGCCAAGCGGAGTAGTGTTGGCAGCTGTAACAGCAATTCTATCCAAGTTGCTAGTTATCACGTTCAGCACCGGCTTTTGTCTGCCACTTGGCGATGACTTGGTGCGTGATTTCTTCTCTGTTGTCGCAGATCGATCCTTATCAAGCAACAAACGAACGAGTCAATACACACTCATGTGATGACTCTATAATCTCGAACTCACTTTTGTGCCTCGCTTTGCTCTTGCCTTCAGCTTGGCTTCGTTCGAGCACACAAGGAATCGCTCCAACAGCGAAGTAGAGTCGACCCTACTTTCTTCTTTGCCGACCAAACGTCGACTCAGCTGCTTAATATCTGCGGCACCAAGCATCGGCATCGGCTGGGTAGACATGGCGATCGATGTCAGTAAACGCTCTGGATTAGTCAGCAACGTACTAGATGCATGCTCAACTTACGCGCTCATGGTCGAGTATCTTGACAACATCTTCGTGACTGTGCATGAGCAGAAATTCGCGAACGAGATGATGCACAGTGATATCTAGATTCGATTTCGCATGGGTCTGTTCCCTTGGAAGTTGTCGCTCTTGTTTGGAGCTCGACGTCGGAGCAAGTTCATGAGCGTCAACTGCACGGTCGACAATGTCAGCAGTGCTGATCTCATTGGTTTTCAGGCTTGTCGCTTTGGGAACACCCGAAAATCCTTTGCGGTGGTCGTCTTCGTCCTCATCATCATCGCTGGTCTGCTGATCTTCCACCAGGAACTCCACTTTTCCTTGTTGCTTTCTCCGCTGGGACAGCGTGTTGTCCCCCCAGCCAGACGTCGACACCACCTCCACTTCGTTGGCGAAGCACGTTTTCTTTCTTTGAGGCCGCGATGCTACGGGCTCGTTATCAAGAGCCCACACGTTCATGGTCGTCGCTCACCCGAAGGAGGTTGGAAAATGCCTCGCCTTCAAATCGCTCAGGGCACCATGCCGCGCAGTCCTAAGTTAGCCTTAGCGCGCTATCAATAGACAGCACTCGTGAAGCTTGTCAATCAAAATAGTATCTTATCGACCGAAGTGAAGCCATCATTACTGTAGTAGTATATTTTTAGTCATTTCGGTGCTCGACAGTCGAGTTCCACACGTCACAGATTAGAGCGCGAGATTGACAGCAGGACACAACACAAGCTTAGCGCAGCATAAAGGTGTCGAGGAGGCATGACCACAGGACACAACACAAGCTTAGTGCGGCATAAAGGTGCCGAGGAGTCATGGAGGCATTCTCACAAGCGAGCACGTTAAGCTCAGCTTTGCAACCAACCGCGACCCCCCGCTGCTTGATCGAACCGCACTGTCAGCAAAAAAACTGTAGCGGGGATGGGATTGTGGAGACACTTTTGAGAGGATTCACCTTGGGTGAAGCAGTTTGCTTGGAACTCGCATTGAGTGTGAATCTCGCTGTGGAGTGCTGCCGATCCTCGCGCTGGGGATCTGCTCCCGCGGCGTGTGCGGTGCAGTTTGTTTCGCGCCAGCTGCCCAAGCAGAAGGGCAAGACGATGTCCAGGAATTTTGAAAAGAGGTGTCCGCTCCATTGCAGCCTGCGGCACCGCTATTAATTCCTTCCAGCATGGCGCAGTACACTGTACTTTAAAGTATTTATTAACACGCAAATAACATTCGCAAGTACTGTATTCGAACCTGCACTTAACAATGCACTGCAATGCCTACTTGACAATACCATTGGTGTGGACTGGCAGGCTGCAACAAACGCCGACTCGCCGACCTGACGCGGGATTGTCATGCCTTTGCGCGCCGTATCTGTTGACGAGCAAGAAGGACAGGCACAGTGGCGATCTTCCGCTCCGTTTTGCCATGTGCACACACGCCCGGCTCCCAGCGCGACATGCCCAGCACCAGGAAAGCAGAGGGCGTTGGCTAGCACGCAATTGACGACTGCGGCGATTCTCTCATGCGTTTAATCTCGGAGAGGCAGGACCAGAGCGCTGTCTGCCGGAGAAAACCGCGGGTCGAGATAGCGAGAAGATGGTGCCGGCCCTGATCCACCCTAGCCGCCTGCGCTCTTGCTCGGCCCAGCAGATCTCCAGGAAGCGCTGCTCCGGCTGCAGCTGCGGAAATGATTTGGATCGACGCAGCTCAAGTGGCTTCGTCACGGTCATTGCAAGCAGTGTTCGCCGTGTTCCGGGATTGTTTTGTCAAAAGATTTGGCTCCAGTGATCGAAAGCGTTGCCAGATCGCGAGCTGTCTCGGGCGAGAGCTTTCCCGGCGGCGCCCAGAAAACCGGAGCATGCTGCATTGATGTGGTGAGAATCCCGGTTCATCCTCGCTGGCGGACTGCTGGCGGGCAGGCGCTGCTCGGCAAACAGTGCAAGCAAGGCCCTTAAACTTCGCTTCAAAGCTCTTGAAGAGCATTCCACACATCTTGATCCATTTTCGCCGGAAAACTGTAACCTCTACAAATATTGAGAGCATCCAGAGCACGACCGTGCTACATGTACGTGTAGCGGATCTCTTTGGTCACCTTGCGTGGGCCTTACTCGAGCCCGCCATTGCAAAGAGATTGTGATTATGGAGGGTTCGTTTTCCCGTCAAGTCGACGAACCGTTTGCCTTCAACGAAACAGCCGCGGCTCGAAGGTACATGCACTCGATTTCATCGTTCGAGCTGGAGCAGCAGCAGCAGCAGCAGCGCCTGAGCAGGAACCCTGCTCCAACGCATCGGGGATCACGAGCACTTCTCAGCTCGTATTTTTACCGCAGCACTGTCCAATCTCGGTGTTCACCACAGTCTGCAGCAGTGGTTGCCGCTGTGCCCCATTGCTGCGCACAGAGCCTGTAGCCAGGACTGGGGCAAGGGATGCGCTCTGGAGCAGATGGTGGTTGAGCTCGAGAGCCGAGCTCTCCCCGAGCGGAGCGCTACACGTACTATTAACCTCACTCTTGGATTTACCGTCTGTCGCTCAAGTGCCTCCATTACCCCACCCACCTTACGACCACCGCAATGGACGCGTGTCTGCAGAAGTTCGAGACCAGTATGGGCTCCACACCGACCTCGCCCACCTCGCCCGAGGAAGTGGCCACCTCCACGCCTCGCCGCCTCGCGCACTGGGACAGCAAGCGCGAGAAGTGCAACAACTGCGAGCTCATCTACCTCAAGACGCTGAGCCAGCACTCGGGCTTCTGCTCCGTGGACTGCAAGTCCAACATGGTGTATCTGCAGAAGGTCAACCACACCATCCGCGCCATGAAAGACGCGGTGGACGAGCGTCAGCGACTGCAAGAGCAAGAAATCCGCGAGGAGCCGGCGGCGCAGCAAGAGCCGCAGTCCGCCGAGGCGGAGCAGCAGCCAAGTACTAAGGTGCAGCCCAGTGAGGAATCCTCCAAAGCCGACACTACTGCGCACAGCTTGAAGCACGCGAAGTCGTTCGCCGAGTTCGGCCTCGAGTCCCGAGTGCTGGACGCGAGCAACGTCGAGTGGTCTTTCAGCGCCGTGTACTAGAGATCCTAGAGCCGACTGTAAAACTAAAGCCTCACGATAGAGAATTGCAACGTGAGATGTAGAGCTAAGCGTAAAGCGGCATATAATAGAGCACACCACAAACTATCCATTTCATTGAGCAGACTGCGCTTCCTTTTCGTTTGTACCGCATCGCTCTCACTGCAGCATCGGCGGCAGCATTTTACAGTAGTCTCCCACCAAACGATACGATCTAACCAAACATGATAGCCATGTGCATTGCATTGGCCAGCTAACGAGCTTTGTACGACATCGCTGGCTCGTAGATGAAGCGAGTAAGCCATTCTGCTGCACACCTGCCGATACATGTACACATTCAGACGAGCAGTTCATGAGCAGGGCGCCGCCGGAATACATAGATCACCGCCACGTGGTGCCTCAGGGTTGCAACTTAAGGCTGAAAGCCCGAGCTGCTCGACCAGCTTGCAGCTTGCCGCTCGGAATTGTCGACGTGGCGAAAGATGCATGTACACGTGTAACAGTCTGTTGTTACTAAACAGATACGGTGGGGTGTGAGCGAGTACACCACGCCCAGCATTGAGAGCGCAGTCCGAGTGCAGAAAAGCACCGAGAAGCTGCTGCAATCGAGGCTCCAAGCGAGAAAGAGAGAGGTGGCTCCGGGAACTCCGGGAAGCCGACGAAAGGCTGCAGGCGAGGCAATCCTGAGTTCCGCGCCGTCCACTTTCTGGTCTCGACACTGCGGATCTCTCGACACTCGAGCAGATCTCCGAGGAAGCGCGCTCGGTTTGTGCGCGGTCTGCAGGTAAGCAAGCCAGGGCGGTGGTGAGTGCGCGAAAAAGACGAAGGCGAGACAATCAAGATGAGATGGCCAGCGTCTGATCGTGCGCCGCCGAGCTCGTCTCGCGCACCCTGCCAGCGTTTAACTGCGCTGCAAACCAGTCGAGCGTGCCGCGCGGTAAGAGAGAGCGAGCGGGGACGGCGCGTCTTTCGTCGGTGCTCGACACGACTCGACAATGCCCACGCCCCGTCCGCAGCCCCGAAAAAATCGGTGTCAAGCTGAGGCGAGGCAAGAGAGGGGCTGCCGTCGTTGCAGTGCTCGCTTGCTGGCCAGTCCGTCTGAGTCGGCAGACGGGCTCCGCTTCCGCCCTCAAGCTTACGCTGAAGCAAAAGCTTGTCAAACATGGCAGACGAGGACGAAGGTCCCTCCCTGTTCGCCGCTCTTGCTTCCCGGCGCCGGCTGCGCTGCTCAGAGCAGCGGCGGACACGCAAGTCCAGTGTTGCGGCGCCGGCATCAGCCATGGCATCGCCATCATGGCATTGCCATGCCGCTGCCGCTGCTGGAGGGAACACGCGTCCCACACATGCCACCGGGATCTGCAAAGCGGTGGCACCGGTGCGCGGCGGCACCAACACCGGAGCCGCCGTGTCTGCCGTGGCGCTCCGTGGGAATGCAGCGTCGGGTGTCGATAGATGTATTATACATGTAACCCGCGCTCGCCCTCCTTTTGACTGGCAACCACCCAACCTGCGTGGTGCATGGCGGAAAGCTCTTGAGTCGGTCCACGTCCTCCAGCGACTGGTGCGTGGTTTTGTTGCGGTGCTGAGGGTGCACTATCCAAAGCTGAACTTGATGTCTGCTCCTCTTCCTCGCCACAGCTTCCTTGGGGAAATAAGGGAAGTTGGACTTCCTCCTCATGGAAGGTCGATCCATGACGAAGGTTTAGCGCCGCTCTAACGCTCAAGATGCCCTGAAACCCCGGCGTGCTATGACAGCAGTGCTGACTCAGGAATGCGAAAGCGCAACGTCACCGGCCGACACTTTATGTCGCCGCCGTTGTTTTTTTTGCCGTTCTGGTGCTGGGCCAAACGGGAAGGCGAGAGCTTCCAATGCCTTCGCTTGTTGTGATAGGATCTGTTGTCGACCTGCACACTCGCAGCTACATGTACATGTCCTCACAAGCCTGGAGCTGTCGTTGAAAGATTTTCGTCGGCAAAGGAGGCAGACACTGTAGACGCGCTGGCATACTGATGACCCTGGCTGGAAACTACGCGTGTCACCCTGCCACCAGGCACGAAGCGATTGCTGTGCGTAAGAGCACCACGCACTCAACGAACGAAACGGCTAATAGATCAGCGCTACGTGTAAAGAGCACGACTGCAGTGGTCTTTGCTGCCGACTCGTGACTGCCATGCCGCCTCGCGTTCATCGGCTGAGTGCGAGGCTAGCGCTCGATTCTCTCCAACCACCGAGCCCACCAGATTAGCTATAATAGTACTTGTATGCCAGCGTCGACACAGTAAGACTCCGAATAGAGGTAGCTAGCCCGCTTACTGTACCTTTGGAGGTGATTTCTAACACACACCAAGTATTTATGATGAAGATGAAGCTTTTCATGACAACCCTCGGGTCGTGGACATCGCTCCCGCGTCGAAGACATTGCAAGCCTAATGAATCACTTAGAGTGGTCTGGCAACAGCACCAGTCGTTGCTGTTGCTGACGTCGATTACTGAAGTCAGGCACTCGCATCTGTATTTCAGCCACTCATCTTCCCCCAAGAGATGATTAATCGACCAATCGCCTGGTAGCACTAAAAGCTTCGTGACACGGTTTTGAGAGCCTCTGACGTCGATCAAGCACAGCTCCTCGTGCCGCCCTCCAGAATCCTCCACGCACCATGAGTCGTGTCCGCCAAGTTATCGTCGATGACCAGGTCACCGAGTTCTGGGCCAGCAGGTCAAAGTCGGTCTTCGAATTGGGTCTCCTCGTGGGCCAAGTGAGCTCCTCGAACTGCGGCGATTTCGTGCTTTCAGCCGTGCCGGTTCCGTCCGAGATTGAAAGCGGAGAGGCCCCGACAGGACTCAGCGATGTGTCGGCTGACTGGGTGCAAGAAGTTGCTCAGCAGGTGGACCGCCTGCTGCCCGGGGGCATCAGCGTACTGGGACTTTACGTTGTTTCGGCACGGGACGTTTCGACGCAACTTGTGCCATACCTCCGAGCCACTGCAGAAGCAGTTGCGTTGAAGTCGAATGTGAATGTGGGGGATGATGTCAGCTACTTGGCATTCGTGCACCCGAATGGGGAGGTCACATTCCAGAGCTTTTACGACGTGGTGGATGTCAACAAGTCGCAGATGCTGCCGGCGGAACGGAAGACCCCAGCGACGGGTATCCAGTTCAAGCAGTACCGTACGCTGATCGACCTCGACGAGCCTACCCCGTTCGTGAATGTTTCGCCGAATGCAGCAATTACAGCAACCGAGGTGGCTGAGCGGCGTATGAACGAAGTCGAAACGCAGTTGCAGCCATTTTTCCGTCGCGTGGAAGACTCTGTTGCTGTCCTCAAACTGACGGGCGACTCCGTGGCCCAGCACATGAACCTGCTGACGTTGACACCTCCAGCGTCTCAGCAGTTTGTTGAGGATGTAAGTTGTGCTATTTATTCATATCTGCTGCGGACATCACTAACGTTTCTGCTATGTTTCGGTAGCCACTCGGGGGCATCCACGGCGCAATTAGCTGTGTCGCTTTCGTGTCGCAAAGTGAGCCCGAGGTGAACGAGGTGGCGGCGAACTACTTGAAGCGCGACTTTGTTAAGTCCTTACTGGTGCGTGTGGCGCTTGCTCGTGAGCGGTGGTCGGAGGACGACGAAGGTAAGCAGTAAACTATTTATCATGCTCATCCAAATCTCACTGGCAAAGAGCTATTTGCTGATCTCCTGTGTTGTGGATTTTGTGAGTACAGTCGAGCCGAATGCAGTGTTCAAAGAAGGTGGCGTGATTCGTCTTGCTCAGCGGGGCTTAGTGCCGTGGCGCTCTGCAGCCGCGTCGAGCTTGCACTTTTCAGCTACGATCCACGTCTTCCCGGATGAAGACATTGCAAAGGCTGTGAAGAACGCGCTTGAAATCCTCGGAGACGACGTGAACCACCCTATAGTCTGGACTGCGATGGAGATCGGCGGTCAACTTGGCTCTCCCATGGACTTGACGTTCGGCTTGACCGAGTCGGAGCATTTTAAGCACGCCTACTACCTGGTGCCGGTTTTCATTCTTCTGGTCCTCCTGTTAGCGCAGTACATAATGTGAGGCATAATGTGAGGAGGACGATGGCCTCGTGGTGAACGCTAAACTCCATGTGCGCTTCGTTACTGTATTGATCGTTTTATCCGAAAGGAACGTTTGATAACATTGGACAGTTTACTTCTACATGATCTTTTGTACAACTATCTACATCGATTCTATTCTCTATAGCGCGCACTTTCATCTACGAGCGCGACTTAATACATAGCGCTGAACGCCCACTCGACGTTGCTGGCCTCGAGGATACGGGACTCGAGACCGAACTCGGCGAACGTCTTGCATTCGGTCTCCACGACCTCCAGATCCTCGGCCTCGACCTCAGACGGTGATTGCTGTTCTTGCTGCACTGCAGACTGCTGCTCTTCCTGCTGCTGCTGCTGGCGCTGCTCCTGCACCGCATCCTTCATAGCGCGGATGGTGCGATTGACCTTCTCGAGGTAGACCATGTTGGACTTGCAGTCCACGGAGCAGAAGCCAGGGTGCTTGCTCAGGGTCTTGAGGTAGATGTGCTGGCAGTTGTTGCACTTCTCGCGCTTCTTGTCCCAGTGGGCGATGCGGCGGCGCGGCAGATCGCGCGGCTCCTCAACATGCACGCGCTGGGCGCTGTGGCGTGCCGACGCCGGGTGCGAGCGCGGGCTGGCTGAGGCTAGCAACACTGGCTTCTGCTGCTTGCTCTCCTGGACCGGGGCCGACTTGGCGAAGAGCATGCTGCTTGCGAGCTTCTGTAGGAAGGCGTCCATTTTTGTAGTGCGGGTGATGAAGCTCGTTAGAGGGGCACTTGAGCGCGGTGAAGCAAAAGCTGAAGTGAGCGACACTGTCGGCGATGGCTCGGGTGCCCTTTTTTGCTAGTAGGAGTGGCACCTCGCCACAGTTGATACCAAGTGTGGCAGGATTACCAACTCATCTCCCTCCGGCTCGTCTGCCCGGCTATCCCCTTCTAGGGTAAGAGGGGCAACGAGACCAAACAAGCGACGAGAAACTCGACAAGAGCAGGGGAAACCTGTCTTCCGCCCTAATCGCGCTGGCACAAGCACCGGCAAGCAGCTGAGACAACCAAGCTGCGTCGAGTGACTTTCGGAAGCGAGCGAGCAGCCAGCGCCTTTTTGAGCGCTGGTCTCGGTCTTTCACGGGCTCCGCTGCAGCGGTGCCGACTCGGCAAAGCGCCAGCGGCCTCAATGGGTCGATATTTGCCTGGGCTTTGGCAGCTCCCTGTGATGTTCACCTACACCACCTCCATTGCCTAGGTGACGTTATGAGATTTGCAGCCAAAGTTTTGATACTGTATCGGCCAAGCCCGTCAATACCGCCACCTTGCTGAATTCCAGCTGTCCCTGTATTATTTGGGCAAGTTCGTTTTCCGCTATAATTGCGGGCTTTTCAAGGATTTCCCAGCTGTGCATGTCAACAGTGTCATGCCAGCACGCCACCAGGTAGAGCCAACAGGTAATGTATCAGCCGAGGATCCAAAAGCGTTCGGAGCCGTGTTAACGCCTCATGCTCTGGGCGGCCGAAATAACCCGCATGGTACTCGAAGTTTTGGGATCAGCAAGGGCGATGTTTGCGGGCGATCCTCCATCCCGAGATACAAACCTGCTGCTGTGGAAAACACCAGCGCTTGCCCACATCTCCAGTTGGGATTTGGAATTGCTCAGTATACGGAACGTACACTATGGGCGGTTGGGTATCGACAGCTATCAATTTTGCAAACACCGACAGAGCTCCCACAACCGCAGGAGGACATGCGGCGAAGCAATGCAACGAATGCCATGCTGCTGAAATGCCCCCAGTGTCTCGTTGTCGTCATGAGACGAGATAAAGGTAAGTGCACAACCCCTCTTGATGCACAACCTCTCTTGAGAGTCCCGGAAGAACTATTATATTTGCAGGCTGGCTCTCCTGATACAGTACAGGGTCCAGCAACATGTAAAAGCAAGCGTTCAAACTTTCTCGAGGAGCTACGGGACCTCTTTTTCGCGCCGGGATGCGACGTTTGCCTTGCCGGTGCAATAATTTGAAGTGCAAAGTTGCCTCGGAGCGGTCGTCCCGTTGTGGTGCAACAGCAACTTCAGTTTTCAACACAGCGTGCACTCGTCTGGCAAAGCCGGCCTAAATTTGCTTTCGACTGGGAGTGTACCGCACTCGACTAGCTCAGCAAAATATACGGAGCCCGTGTAGGGTGTAAATTATGCTGTAATGCCTCGGGCTGGCTGGGCGTTGGGATTGGCTCCTCCAGGGTTTCTGGTTTGAGGACAAGTGTAAACAAGCCTCGTGACGCATCGAGAAAGCTTTGGCACCCAGGCATTCAGCCACTGGGACAGCCCTCACGAACGCTGGACGCCTGCATTGCGTTCGCGCTCAAAATGCATCTGCGGCGGTAACAGCGACAGAAGTTGGGCCTGTAACACGACTGGGGGTCTCTTTGACTCGAAATGCACAGTCGGCGTTGAATCCGCCGCCCTTCGCTCTCTCTGTTTCCATGCCATTATTTGCATATTCACCTCTTATGGCCCGGCGACAGAATAATGGTCGGAAGAGAGCTGTACAAGTGAAGAGACCGATGCTTGTCGATGTTGCTTCTTTTCGGGTGAGCCCCTTGTTTGGATGTTGGCTGGGACAGTTTCGTGCTTCCTATCACGAGGTTATCACATCATACCTGCCACGGCGCATTTTCGGGGATCGAGCGTTAAAAACTTCATTTTCACGACTCGCTTCGCATCGACCCCACGACGACAGGCGCCTGCCGAACATCTATCCTAAGGCTAGCAGCAATAAGGATGCACATACCGTATCTCTCGTAGATCAAGTCCCGATCTAGTGAAATCCTTTCGTGGTGACTCCGTGGAGAAATCCGTGCGATGGAGTTTACTTGACTGGGATGGCTGAACATGTATCCATTCTGGGCTGCGCCTCGTCACTTGCTGCCGATGACCATCGCGCAGGCGCCATCCATCCATGTGAGACACCACCAGTGCACCAGTGCACTGAGTGCAGTACTCAGAGGCTCCGAGTTGGAGCTGATGAGTGTGTGATCTCGTCGGGTCGGGACGATGAAGGACGGGGCGCCGCCATCTCGAAATGGTTGGTTCGGGGCGGGCATGCTCTCTTCGCTGGGTCACCTTGCTCGCACTGTCTGCAAGACAAGTGACGAGCTCTGCAATACCACGCTCTTTCTGAAGCTTGCTCCCTCCCGGCGGTCTGCCAACTTGGCCGCCAAGCGCGTAAGATACTTTTGTACTTTTGCTTCAACAGAAGCACTTGTTGAAGCGCGAGTCAAATCGCAGCCTGGACCCACAAAGAATAAAGATGTTGACGCGGAAGCGGCCCGGCAGGTCTTTGCTTTTACGAGGTCGGCTACGCCGTCTGCTTGCTAACGCTACGTATACACCAAGCGCCTACATTCTTCCCCTTCCTGGCTAAGGCTAAACGTCACCGGATATGCATTTCGGGAACACGAACGCAAGCAGATCGACTGCCTCTCCTCCTTGCTGGCTGAATAACTTGACTGCTGCCCGGCCCATTCCGCTGCACTCCACTTCTTCCTCTTTTTCTGATCTTTCTTGGTTTTCTCGTCTCTTTCGTCCAAACTCCGTCTTCCTTCACGCCAAGACCGTTGACGATCATGCTTCCTCCTCCGCCACAACCACACTGGACTCCCCACAGCCCGCCTCCACGCGATCGGGCTTGTTCTCCTTCGTCTTGTTTAATGTTCCTCCTCTTCGACCACCTCCTCCCTCAAACATGCCCCATAATATTGATAGCGTAGTGTGTCTTCCCTCGAGCGCTCTAGTTGCCAGTGGGCAGCGAGGTGGCAGTGTTGCCTTGGACAGCCATGTCGTTGGCGTTGTTATCAATGTGGCCAGGCATCTCGCCGAACATGGGGCCCTGGCTCTTCTCCTTCTTGTGTTGCACTTTAAGGCGCTTACGGCCAACCTGGAAGCCGTTCATACCCTTGATGGCGGCTTCTGCCGACGGAGCATTGTCGTAGCTCACGAAACCTATGCCCCCGAAGCAAATTCAATCGTATCACAATGTCAGACTGCTGGCCTAGGGAGGTGGTGTAAAACTACAACGTACCAAAGCCACGGCTCCTCCCCGTCTCCTTCTCCACCATGATACGAGCGCTAATCACGTTGCCGAACGTAGCGAAGTAGTTGAAGAGATCCTGGTTAGTCATGTCGTTCGGGATGTGAAAGACAAAGAGATTGCATCCAGGAGGTCCTGTATGCAGCAATACACAACACGCAATGTGTCCAATCATGCACACACATGATAGTGTGATGATTTTCAACATTTAGTTCATGCACGACACACACTTATGCAGGTAGGAATGAAAGACAAGCAAAGCGAGAGTCTCACCTTGGCCGCTCTCCGTCGTCTGGATGGGAGGGCCCGGACCCACAATCTGCGGCGGGTAGCCTGATCATGATGAGCAATAGCAAAACTGATCAGGAAATGTCCACATAATAAGCAACGAGCTCTCCCCTCTTCCATGAACGTACCGTAAGCCTGCGGGAACGGGTACATGTAGCCACTGCCACCGTACGGAGGCGGGTACTGCATAGGCTGCCCGTACTGCTGCGGGTAGCCACCGTACGCTGCGGCACCTGCATCAACAGTAACACCAATCGGCGAAATATGAACGTATGTCCCACCGACAGACACGGCTCGAGTCTACTCCTGGACGCACCTTGCGGGGCTTGGCCTCCAAGCTGCTGCTGCGGCTGCTGGAAGGTTCCCGCCGCCTGCGGTTGTTGCTGGGGTTGTTGTTGTTGCTGCTGCTGCTGCGGCTGCTGTTGAGGGGCACCACCACGAGGCAACTCCGCCTGCGGGGCCGCGAGCTCTGCCGGTCTGCGGTAGAATAGATACAGGACGTGAGTATGGACCGACAACCCGAGGAGCTACGGAAACGTACCGCTCCCAGGTGGACTCGCCCGTGACCGCGTTGTAGAAGTACTTGCGGCCGTTGGGCGCGTTGTGCTCCGACCACTGCGAGGACGCAGGCGCTTGGGCGTCGCCGCCAGCGTTGGGATCCACTTGGTCGGCCATTGGTGCGAGATGCAATACACACAAAATGAAAAAATGCAGCGCGGGGGGCTACGGGGATGAAGGGCTGGCTGACTGCTGGCTCAGTCTGCTTGCTGCGTGGCTGGTCGACGACGGACGAGGTGAGAGGCCCGATCCGCTGCTTTCCCCTGAGTTTCCTGCGAGCAGAATATGGTGGAGGGGAGCGAGAGGGGAAGATGTCATTGAACTGGCATACGCGCGAGGGACTGCCCCCTCTCTCTGCGAAGGTTTTCAACCAATCGAGATGGAACGGATATGATTCGCTGAAATGCGTAGCGGAAGATCGCATCACGTTGAAGCCGGCCGCACTGTTCGACTTACAAGTGCACGTGTACGAGAGAATAATTCATGCCTGTTGAGCAAATGCTGACAACAGAGCATACAGGAACTCGATCAGATTTACTGCCAATAACATCGACACGACTGCGAGCTGCAGCAACTGTGTTGGAGTAGCTGTGTGCGATAGAGCCCAGCACCGTAAACGAGAAGCGAAAGGCTGCGATCCGCGTTCCGAAATAGGCTCACATGAGTTTTGTAGCCAATGTTATCGCTGCCTTCGTGTGGGCCACACTGTGGCAGATGCGGGGGTATGACAATACGCAGAACGGTAAGAGGAAAACCAACATTGCCTGCAGATAGAAGCGCCTCAAATTGTGTTGTATGCGTGACAAGATTGTTATCAATGACGATTGCGACGCATGCCTAGCTGCATCCAGAGGAGGGCAGTCTTTTGCCAAAGGCAGCACCAACTGCCGTCATACTGGAGGTTGTGCTCCGCTTCAAGAGTAGTACGTAATGACGAACGCCACGCAGTTTAGGCTGCAGCTTGTTGATCACTGGATCTATCCACAACTATCCAGGCGATGACACAGCCATTGCTGGCCATGGAGGCAAACAGCACGCTAAGTTACCTTTTCTACTTGTATAAACAATCATGAACGTCAAAGCCAAAGCTTACACCACTCCGTGTCAAGGACTGTTGCTGTGACTGAGGACAAGCAGCTACTGCTCTAGAGAAATTGCGAAACATGGGGTACACGTGGCACGTTCAGCTTTGTAGTCGTTGGCAGGGATTGATAGTAGTGGAGATTTTGCCCCGTTAGTTCTAAGACGAACTATGCATGTCGCTTCTTTCAGGTGTTAGTTTAGCACTACTAATTGCGCAGCGATGGCTTAGTCCTAAGACTAAATATTGCGATTATTAGTACTAAACACAGTGCTAGCATCGACTCACGACTCCATCCGCTCAATCTCAGCACGATTATGGCGCAGCACGAGCTGCCGTTGTGCACCCTCGTTATCTGTACGCGTTCTCAGTGAACTCAGGACGAGTGACCCAGTTGAAAATACACTCTTGAAATGCTGTAGAAGAGCTCCGGCCCCACCAAACTCTCGCAAGTTTCGCGATCGACGGGAAGGATTTTACTCCGGACTCATCGAACCAGTTGCAAACGCCAATGTGTTGGCAGAGTTACTCTACGTCCCAAACGCTCTTCTTCTCTCGGTTGCGCATTGTTAACTTGGGCAAGTCTTCTTTGCGTTCGGTTTCATATGTGATCTGGAGCTTAGCGACTCCTGCCCATGGTTCAGCCAAGTTTTGTTTTTCTTCCAACAAACCGTTTCGATAGATTTATTTTACTGCAGAGGTCATTGCTACATAGGTGATGCACCTGCCGCTCGCAAATACAGCAGGGAGATGTCTTCAAAGCAGCAATCGATCTTGGCGAACTTTTGTGTGGGTTTACTGTTGCATTGTAATAGGACAAGCACCCAAGTGTCTAGCACCCCGAGCTGCAACGGAGGTGAGTGGGTGCGAGCGCACGTGAGCCCGTGAAGGAGAGCCGCGCGGTATTTGCGGAGGCAGGCCCAGCGGCGAGCTCACCAACAGGGGTGGTGGCGAATACCTAATAAAGAGGGATGATATGAGAGTTTGCTATCGCGACTGCCAATACTGGCAAGTCTGACCGCAATATGTGACGACATCTCTGACGTGCTGTTGGAAACGTCTGATCCTCTTGCGCAGTACACGGCGTGACTCCATGGAGTGACTATTGAAACGTGCGAAACCATGCACGCGGATGATCGAGCGCTGTTGGAGCGAGGCGCTAACACCGAAACCATTCAGGATGCCGCGGATACCGTCTCCAAGCCGTATTTAACAAGGAGCCTGGCTTCGGAGCAGGCGGTGTCAAAACTCACCACTCTAGCAATTAGCTACCGAGGGACCATGACGATCTCGATTCCAGGCACGTCTGCAGTCGCGACTGCAGCAATTTTTGCCCGACAGGCGGACTGACAGGCGTCGCTCCAGCCGGTGGCGCCACACAAACGATTGCAGTGGTGGACCACCACGGGTGCAGGAGTCTCGTTGGCGCAGCTCCAAAATGCTGCCGAACGAGGCAAGGAGGAGCTCCAGCACGACAGAGCATCACGAGGATTTTCGCTTGATCGAGGTGACTAATTTTTAGTCCGCAGAGGTCCATATGGCGTTAATTTGGCACTCATAAACGAGTCAGCTCATATTATGCCCAATCATAGCACGCGAAAAAGCGTCAGAACGCGAAGGTTGCAGTTCCGTTCCCGCTGTTCGAGAGCGATTGCGGTGGTGGGTCACAAAAATCTGTGGCGCTGTAATATGCGTCGAGGACAGGCTCTTGGTAGAGGGCAAGCACGCCATGCGTCCAGAGAGGCCCCAACTCCTCATCAAATCATTTCCAGTTTTGCGTCGCGTTCCCCAGCAGCCAAGCTACACCAGCCAGCAGAGACCTTTTCTCTCGCTGCTGTTACCTTGCAAGACCTGCTTGCAGCCCCACCCTGAAGCACAATGGTGGCAGCTCGTAAGGTTCTCATCATCGTCGGCGTGCTCGTGGTCATCGGTGTGGCCGTGGGCATCATCGTAGGCGTCACGAGCAGCGGCGGTGACGACGCCAACACCACCAGCGACGGCACCGGCACTTCCAGCAACTCCGGATCGGGCACCGCCGGAGCTTCGGGCACCACCTCTACCACTACGTCCAACGCGACCGAGTCGGACCTGCTCACCAATTCCACGGCCAGCGGCAGTGGATCTGCCACCAATGAACCAACAAGTGATCCAGAAGAAGCCAAGGCTGCGCTGACCATGCTCGCCATCGGTGACTGGGGCGCCACGACGGACAAACCCGGCTCGTGCTGCAACAAGTACCGCAAGGTGGCCAACGACTCACTCGAGATGAAGATCGACTACTGGGCGCAGATCAACATTGCCGAGATCCTCGCCAAGGCCGCCGGTGACATCAAGCCGTCCCGCATCATTGGCCACGGTGACAACATCTACTGGAACGGTGCCGGTCCTGATGACATTGACTACCGCATGGAAACCACGTTCGAGAGCGTGTACGACCAGCCGGAGCTCGAGGGCATCCCATGGATCAACGTCGTGGGCAACCACGATCTCGGTGGCTCCGAGTACATCTGCGGCGACAAGGACTACAACTTCCGCGAGTGCGAGAGCACTGACGAGATGCTCAAGTACCTCAACCTCAAGTTCTCGCTGCAGCAGGAGTACAAGAGTGCCAACAGCGACCGCTGGAAACTGTCGGACCACTACTACGTGGAGAGCGTGGAGGAGAACGGCGTATCGGTTGATATTTTCAACATCGACACCAACTTCGCCGACTCGCACGGTGTGATGCAGATTTGCTGTCAATGCTACGGCTACGTGAAGAAGAAAAACCTTAGCGCCGCTGAGGCCAAGGCCCTGGGCAACACGTGCAATGACCGCACCCCTGGTGACGAGCTGTGTGCTGGTGGCAGCACCGAGATGTACAACGCCTGCTCTGACACGATTAAGAAGTGGTGGGACGACTCGCTCGAGCAGGTGAAGAAGGACCTCGCAGCCTCGACGGCTACCTGGAAGGTGATCAACTCGCACTACTCGCCGCACTTCCACATGAGTGAGGACAAGATGAAGGAGTGGTTCATGATCACGAAGGAGGGCGGCGCCCACGTGTGGCTCAACGGCCACACGCACGGCTTCAACCACGACATCAGCAACTGGGGCACCCACTTCTACGAGAACGGAGGCGGCGGCGGTATCCAGAGTGAGACGTCGGGCATGCCTCCTGAGGTTGCTGAGAAGTACGTGGAGCACGCGTGGATTGCCGCGGGCAACCCGTACGGCTTCTTTATGCTGCACTTCTCCGAGGACTGGCTCAAGACGGAATTTGTGACGTTCGACGATTCGTGGACTTTCAGCGTCAAGAAGGACGAGATCGTCAAGGGCGGCTACCAGAAGGGCCACTGCTGGCACGTTCCGGTCACCATCGGCACGGGTAAGGAGTGCGCCACGAGCCAGAACAGAGTGTAGACCCGCCGACACGAGACACACTGCCAGTGTATGTAGACATTGTGGTTAGCGACATAGTCTTCGCTTCTGTTTTACCCGATAATACATCTATCAAAACTCAGTTTTGGAATTGGTCTGCTACGATAAATACTTGTCAATACTCAGGATCTCAAGGCTTCACATCGCCCAGTCTTCCTGTGCCAAACGTTATTCGCCTGCACCGGCAGGTGTATTGGGAGATTCTATCATCTGAAAGCGTTCTTGGTTAGACGCCAGCCCTGGATTCGACTGGGTTTCCCCAGCGGGCGAGCCTGCGCTGTTTGCCGGGCGTTGTTGTCGCTGGTAACATTGGGCTTTGTCCAGATCTGCATGTACTTCGTGATGAGGCGGCAGGTTGGTAGTTTTCGATGTACTGCAACGTTCGACCGGCCCACAAGGAGTTTGCTTGGGAGCTAGCAGCTGATCAAAGCCCCCTCGCTCGTCTACTTGGTACCCGTTCGTGTTGCGAGTTCCATTTGTCGGTTTGTTTTCCCCGTCCTCGTTAACCTCTCCGTTTCCTGGCTGCACTTGTCTTCGATGGTTTGGTGGTGAGTGCGTCTGCTGCAGGTGCTCGCTGTTCCTCTGCTGGTCTTCGTCATGCTGACGACTACCCTGTGTCTTCTCCAACTTTAACTCATCGACCTCCCTCTCCAATCCCTCAACCTGCTGCTCCAGGTCTTCCACCTGGTGACGCAGTGATTCATTATCCGCAGTCGTCTTGGCAACGAACTCCTCTGCCTCTGCACGCAGCGCCGCCCGCTCTTCCTCAAGCCGACTTGTCAGCTGTATCTCCATGTTGGCCACATACTGTTTGGCTTCTTGCACTATACTCCCATGCACGCGTCCAAACTCGGCGATTCTCTTTAGTTGTTCATCTGTTCACCAAAAAGCATTTACCAGTGTCAGCAGCGTCTAATAAACTAGCAACTGCAGTCTCCTGCATACTCGTAAAGTGATCTTCAACGTGGAAAATCACTCTCTGCTGCCACTTCTCGAGCTCCGACACGGGGATCGTCACTACCTCCTCCTCTTCCGCCTCCTCTTCTTCGCTGGAATCCGCTTCCCTCCGTCGACTGATCGCGTCATCATCTCCGCTATTTCGTCGACTCTTGCGGCCTCTGGGAGCCTCTCCACCAATGGGAAGCGTTGTATGCAGGCCCCGGAACGGAGGACTCGGCAGTTGGAAGCTGTCCGAGGACTCCGTGTCCATCGGATCCTGTTTATTGGCCGCCAACCCCCGCAGCGAGGACCGAGACACGTCGTCAAGAAGACTGGAGGCCTCTGACGCAGACGACGACGAGCTGTTGGCTGCTGGGTCCACGTAGCGCCGGCCGATGCGCTTCCGCGTGACTGGCGACTTCTTCCGGCCCATTTGTCTACTGCACTGGATTGGAAATGATTGTCCGGATGGAAGGGGATTGGTGGAAAATGGGATCTACATTTGTAGGTTGATATAGGATCCGACCTACACTTGGCGGAGCTTCTGAAGGATACGAGCTGGAGGACAGAGGAGGACAACATTAAGTTGAAGTGGTAAACTTACAAGTTGAATGGGCACGTACCTGCGAGAACGGCGGCGCCGAAGCCGTTGTCGATGTTGACGACGCCAACGCCAGGCGAGCAAGCATTGAGCATCGTCAGTAGCGGGGCCAGACCGCCGAACGCTGCGCCGTAGCCGACGCTTGTGGGCACTGCAATCACCGGGGCAGGTGTGAGACCTCCCTGTTTGGAGCATACAACAAGTCGATGAGAACACTAAGCGAGGAAGATCTTCAGGACGGAAATCAGCATACCACAACGCCAGGCAGGGCGCCGTCCATCCCAGCGACGCAAATGGCGACGTCAGCTGCTCGCAGGACGTGCTGGTTGCGCAGCAAACGGTGAATCCCAGCGACGCCAACGTCGTAGAGTCTGGTAACACGGTAGTCAGCCAGTTCTGTCGGATAAAAAATGCCCGGTTAGTTTGGTAAGTGAAGGAGGGTTGAGGCGCGATAAACGAAGATCCTCACCAAGAGTTACAGCGGCTTCTTCTGCGACGGGGAGATCCGATGTTCCGGCGCAAAGTACACACGCAGTGGGGGCCTCCTGGATCATCGAAACAGGGGAGAAAGGAGCTCGCGTTGATGAAATCCAAACAAAACATCTTCAGCACAGACAACCGCTCCTACCTTCTCTGATTCCTCAACTCCAGACTCGTTTTCCTCGTTCTTGGTAGCACCGTCTAAAGATTTCGACGCCAAAATGCGTGGCACCTCGTAGTACGCCAGCTGCTGGCTCTGTCAAGCTCGCAAAACAACGTCAGCAATAGTTCACTTACACTCTTCACTGCTTCCGTTCTTCCTCACAGGCATCAAGGCGCGTATCTCATCGGCAGCCTGCGGCGTGACACGCGAGGCCATCACATTGTCCTCCCCGCCGTCGATCATGACCTGCATAATAGCCGCCACCTGCTGCGGCGTCTTGCTCTCGGCATACACCACCTCCGGGAAACCTGTGCGCGCTTCTCGCTTCGTGTCGATCTTGGCAAAATTCCCCACTGCCTCGTACTCAGCTGCAGCGCCATAAAGCTCCGCGGCCGCTTGAGGCGAGACTTTCCCGTCCGCCACACGCTGCAGCAGCTCCAGAATCGACTTTTTGTCCGCCGACTGCGAATTCGACGAGGTGGACAATCTCGCACCGCGCAACTTGGGTGGAACGCCCTCACCACCCATTGCAGAGGCTGTGAAACGCAGCAAAGCGTGGCGACGCAAACGCAGAGCACTAACGAGCTTCATGGTCTCTGGATGACCTTTGCGCACTGCCACGTCAGATTCGCTATTGCAAAAATCGTATTTACTGTGAAAATCGGGCGGTAGCGAATGAGTTCCTCTGGGGTGACCTCCGTGTGCTCTCGGTGCTCGGTTCTGGAGAATGAATTGGCCGAACTCCGCGTGCAAAATACCCGACTTCAAGCACAGGTGAATTTGCTTCAGAAATCGGGTGCAGTGGACGCAAAGGTCCAAGAAAGTGAAGCTAAGGAGACTGCGACGTATTCGCCCTTTTCGAGAATGGAGATGCAACGCTATGGACGACAGATGCTGGTGAAGGAGTTTGGCGTCAAGGCGCAACTGAAGTTACGTGCTGCTAGTGTGCTGCTGATTGGTGTAGGGGGGCTGGGCTCACCCGTGGCAATGTACTTGGCTGCTATGGGCGTGGGGACGCTGGCTGTCGTCGATGCTGATCATGTCGACCGCAGCAATTTGCATCGACAGATTCTGCACGATGAACAAGGAGCGGAAGAGCGAGAGAAGAAAGTGGACTCTGCGAAGAGAAGACTGCGGGAGCTGAACCCGTTGGTGCAGTGTGTCGCCTACCCGACGCGCTTCACCGCTGCGAACGCGTTGGAACTTGTTGGGGAGTATCAAGTGGTCGTTGATGCCTCCGATAATGTTGGTACCCGGTATCTTGTTAATGAAGCGTGTGCTCGTCGACGTAAGCCATTGGTGTCAGGCAGTGCGCTGGGGCTGGAGGGACAAGTGACCGTGTTCACATATGCGGATGACGAGAATGCTACGGGGTGCTACCGATGCTTGTATCCGACACCGCCGCGAGTCGCCATGAGCTGTGCGGAGAACGGTGTAGTTGGTGTAGTGCCTGGTGTGATCGGTTGTCTTCAGGCTATGGAAACGGTGAAGATTATCACGGGGGTTGGAGAGCCTCTTGTTGGCGTGCAATGCTTTTATGACGCGTACGACGGACAGTTCCGGCGCCTGAAAATGGGCAAGAAGAAGAATCCTGACTGTCCAACTTGTGGACAGTGTGCTGTCAGTGCAGCAGACAACGGTATGGAACCTTTGGATAGTTCTTTGCTTGTTGAGGGTAGCTGTGCTGATGGAGCAGAATCCATTGACGATCTCAGATCAGAATTTCGTATCAGTGCCAAAGAATTTGCGCTGATGCGAAAATCTCCCTTTGCAGGACAGGAAGGCAATGAGCTAGATTCGATTCGAAAGGACTACGTGCTCCTCGACACGCGTGCGCGTGCTCAGTTCGAAATGGTGCACTTTCCCGAAGCGGTGAACATTCCCACTGCTGAGCTGATGAAACAGGACCCTGCACAAGTCATTGGATATTTGCAAGGCGTGACAACGGGTGCATCTGAGGAGCAAGCAACCAACAAAGCAAAGCGAGCATTTGTGATCTGCCGTCGAGGCGTGGATTCAGTTAAAGTGACACGATGGTTTGTCCGCAATGGAATTCAGGACGTATGCAACGTCGATGGAGGATACACCGCATACGCACAAGATGGTGGGGCAGACCCGAGCTTCCCGATGTATTAAATCCTTGGCATTACTCAGAACGAAAGATAACCCTGTATTTTCAAGCAGTCAATGATCGCGGTATCTAGGAAGTTTTGCTAGGTAAGCTTTCGGACTCGTCACAAAGCTCTCCACGCGAGCTTGCTTAAGTTCTAAGAAAACATACCTTCGTGCATGGCGAGGTAGTTGACAGGCGCACGGTTGCGATGACTGCGCATTTCGTTTACTTCGTTTTGCGACGCAGTCACGGTAGTGGGCGATGATTGATCCGACACACCCTCAGTCTTTTCATCCTCATCCTCTCCTTCGTCTTCTTCTCCGCCTTCATCGTCGTTTTCCCCCTCCTCGTCGGGTTCCTCCTCGTTACCTTCCTTAACCTCAAAGGTCTCGTCATTCTCGCTGTCTTCATCCTTCCCGGCAAACATGAGCTCATTAAGCTGGCGGTAGTCCACGTCGTTGCGCTTGCGCTTACCATGGACAATCAGAGTTGAATCGGAGTCATCACCACTCTGTTCATCACCACTATCCTCTACAGCAGCGCGATTAATCGCAGCTTCTGTCTTGCTGCGAGTAAGTAATTCGGAGCTGCCGTCGCGGTAGTCAATGCGCCAGCGTGAATATCTTCCTTTAGTCGGCGGCTCAAGGTCTGCCACGACACCAAGAATCACTTCACCAGTTTTATGGTCAATCTTGGCTGCGGGCTCACCCACAAGATTCGGTTTCTTATAGGTGGGCTTCGGTGGTTGGGCTGCACTCTTTGACCTCATTGACCGACTACAGATGAGCAGAGTTGTAACGAAAGCAAAGTCAGACACAACAAAGCAAATATGAGACCAAGCCATTTCCAGTACGCACTGATTGGGATCGATGACGTCGTCTTTCCGAAGATACAGCAAGTCTTGCGTACTCTCCGGCACCTCTTCAGCCATTTCCTCCTCGCCGGCGCCAGCTGCTTCAGGTGTTTTCTCATCTGAATCGCCTTCTTCCTCATCGTCACCATCATCTTCTTCGTCGTTGCAAACGAAATCCTCGTCGTCTTCTTCATCATCATCAACAGGAGCACTGCCGCTCTCTTCGCCTGACTGAGCGGTGCTGCTCGCATCCGTAATTGCTTGCTGCTCAGGCTGAGTCAGCTCCGGAAAAAGGTCGTCGACGCTCTCGTACGTTGCCCCGAACACAGAGTTGATGGATTTGAGGCACTCGAAGACGGCTAGACACACTTCGCAGAACCAAGGCTCAGCACCTGCCGGGATATTGGCTGTCAGCACAAATGGTGTCTGACACTGCTGGTGATAGGCTCGATGGCAACCGATACTGTCGCAGAGCAAGATGTCGTTGTCTGGCTCAATATCCGTGCTCCCGCAACGCGAGCAGTGAACCTCTTCAAACACGGCAAGGGGTGGCACCTGCGGGTCATTAGCGTTTAACGCCTTCAACTCACGCAGACCGTCGATAAGGGCACGTTGGCCTTTCATGATCTTGCGGTGTTCCACTTCAAGCTCCTTGTTGGGCTTGAGCTTGTCCCGACTCGATTTGCGCCAGCCTTCGGCTTCATAAGCTTCGATAAAAGCAAGTGGGTACCGCAGTCGGTGCGCCTGGACACGAATGTGCAGTATTCATCAGTGATGTCATCCACAACTCTTCATGTGCAAGAGTATCAATAGGGGCTTCTTGGATCCATTGAACGCACCTGGGACTTGATCTTGTTCTCCAGTCGCTTGTGCTCTGGGCGAACGGGGGTAGCCGGACGGGGGTTGCTGTCCGTCTCCGGGCTCGAATCCTTTGGCTTCCTGGTTTTCAGCAGCGGGGTATTGGCGGTCGGTGAGAACGCCGCGGGGGCACGTCTCTCACGTTGCTCCCGTGGTTTCACCTTACTGCAAAACATTGAAATTGATAGTGAGCACGTAGATCGGACCATAGTCACCCGTCGAAATGGGGATGCAGTCTCGACTCCCACTGGTATCAAGGGGGGATCGAGATAGAAAAAGTATCCAGCATGTTTCGTACATTGGCGGACGACGAGCGGAAGCCGGTGGCGCATAGGTGTCGTCACTGTCTAGCGACGAGCGAGCTTTCTTCCTAGTGCGAGGCATAGCTCCCAACTTTGAATCAAGGTTTGTCGAGTGGACGGTGTCGAGTGGTGGATTGGTCCGGCTGCCTGTCTGTCTAACAATAACAAGTTTTTAGTCCATTTCACGGACTAAGACTCACAGGACTGATCCATTGGTTTGATGCAAAGTTACCTTGCGATCAAAAATGAACTCGTTCAGTTGGTGGGTGGGGAGGAGGATGCACGTCACCAGTGACGTCGCTTGGTCCAGTAGTTGCCGTCGACCACCCGTGGACTTGAGTATTTAGTCCGCGAGTATCCCGAAAGTTGAAACTTGGGAAGATGCCAGCAGCGAGAGTGGGCGAAACGTGATTGATAGCAAGTCTTGCAGGTGTCTTGGGGAGGGGTGGAGGAGACTGACTGAGAGTAGAACAACACTATGGTGACAGCCCCGTGCTGCTAGTTGTTCGCTTGAAAAACTTGCTGATTCAGTGGGCCAAATTACTGACCCGTGGGTGTCGAGCTACCACTGGTGGAAAAGCAGCGGAATTCTCGTCTACAATTGGTCGAAAAGGATCATAGATTTTCGCCTTCAAGGGGTGCAGTGCACTTGCTGACTCGACGTCGATGGAGTCGCTGACGGACGAGCAGCGCTCGCTCTTCGCCGACGGGGGCCAGATGGATGACTACGAAGTGCTGAAACCCATCGGAAAGGGCAAGTTCTCAGTAGTATTCAAGGCCAAACGGCGGTGCGATGGCCAGGCGGTGGCACTCAAGAAGATCGCCATTTTCGACATGATGAACCTCAAAGCTCGCGAAAAAACGCTGAAAGAGGTGCGGCGTGCGGCGCTCAATTGAGAATTGTTGTATGCAATTGTTTGACAAATGTTGGTCATTGTTTCGTGCGATCTGGACTGCGAACAGGTGCGTCTGGTGCAGTCGGTTAGTCACCCGAATATCATTCAGTACCTGGATGCGTTCGTCCAGAATAACGAGCTCTACATTGCGTTTGAGTGGGCAGAAGCGGGCGATCTCAAGCGTCAGATCCGCAAGGCTAATGAGAAAGGTGTGAGGTTTGATGAACGCACGATATGGAGGTACTTCACGCAGCTCTGCGGTGCCATTCTGTACCTGCACCAGGGGCGCATCATGCATCGTGACCTGAAGCCGGCGAACATATTTTTGACATTGAAAGGTGTGGTGAAAGTTGGGGATCTTGGATTGGGGCGATACTTGAGTGAGAATACAGTGGAGGCACGCTCGAAAGTGGGGACGCCGCTTTATATGTCACCCGAGGTGCTACGAGGTGAAAGTTACGATTGGAAGAGCGACGTGTGGTCCATGGGGTGCATTTTGTACGAGCTCGCCATGCTTCGGTCACCGTTCAAGTCAGAAGGCTTGAACCTTGTCGGACTCTTTCAGAAAATTAATAAGGGTCACTATGAGGATATCCCAGAGGTGTACAGTGAGCATCTGCGTGGGCTCGTGAAAAGTATGATCTCACTCATGGCATCAGACCGTCCGAGTGTGCAGGAAGTGTGGGAATTCTGTCGAACACGACCACCTAGTGCTGCTTTGCAGGAGCGAATGCGACGGCACCAAACTGCTGCAGAGAATAATAATGACGCCTCGAGCACAGAACCGGAGTCACGCTCTGCACGAACGCGAAACACTAGTAACAAGAACACTCCAGAAAATGAAAAACCGTTGCGACCTTTGTCTTCCGACCAGCAGCAAGAAACTCCACCACAGTCGCGCCCCCCATCGTCACAGGGAGATGCTAGCAGTGGATCATCAGAAGAAACAATAAAAAAGAGGCACGCTGAGGCGCGGATGGAGATACTTTTCGAGAGACTCAGAATCTTGCAGTACGAAAAAGCTCTCAAAAAGCGCATATCACCAGCTTATTTTGTCTTTGATAGTCGAACACTTCCCAAGGTGACGCCGCAGACTCGCTTTGATGATATGCGTGCACTTTCCCAGTGGTTACTGTCGCTTCTAGGTGGCGATGCATTCAAACTTGATGTTCCGAGCGGGCACCCGCCAATTGTAGTCACTCAAAAAATTCTTCTGGCGGCTGAAAAGCTTGGAGTGCCTGGAGTTGCACAGATCAGCGCTCCAGCCTTAACAAGTGGGGCTGGCATCGAAGTGTGCGAGCTGTTGGATGCCCTTACTGCTGCTGTAGTAAGTGGCGAAGAGTATTGCACTATCCCGCCAGCTTACCCGACGGAACGTGTTGAAACGATAGAGTCGAGTGACGTATTAGATGCAACAGATGACGACGGACACCAGAATAATAGTGGTGATGGGTTTGGAGAATCAACAAACTCCCTCGTTTGTGAGGATGATGATGTCTTCTCGCGCTGGGTTGTGGTCAAAGAAGAGAACCAGCCCCATGGTTGTGGCGTTGACGAGGACAAAGAGAATGCCATGATTCATTCCGATATAGACCCAGTTGCGTGGGAACTCGAGCGTCGTCGTATGCTTCCAAAGTTGCAAGCAGTTTTACAGGGCAAGCTCCGACAGCGTCCTGCTGAAACTTCGTGGCGCGTGCGATTGGACCAAATGCAAACTCAAGCCGGCGCGATTGTAGTGGGCCAGGATGGCATGCAGCGTGAGATTGGTCTGATTCAAGCGGTAGGTTTTGATCCCGCTGTAGTGGTTGCAGCAACAGACAGTTCCCTGATTTTTAGATGGCTGTCATATTCAGAGTCGACAACACCAGTCAGATCAACTTGAACGGTACGAGAAGCAGCTGAACAAGCGCTATCTGCGTGCTCGGCGGCTGTACGACGAGGAAACTGCACGCTTGTCAAAGTCTCATGGCATCCTGGAGATTGCTCAGGTAGGATGCTCACTTAATGGATAATGCTGCATTGCATTGAGTATTTTCGCAATGAACTGACTATGGCTTTGATGACCTTTTCGCAGGGCAATGTCAATCGAGCGACGGTGGAGATTGCGAGGCTGCAGACAGCTCGGTCTGAGCAAGCAAATGCAGTGAATGCCACGGAGGCTCGACTCACCGACAATTCCACGCTTTTGGAACGAAAGCGCCAAGTTCGACACCTTATTGACGAAAACCGAGAGCTCGGCTTGAAGCTGCAAGTGCTGCATGACTACTGGACTCGCAAACAACAACAATGCAGCCATCGTAAATTCGTTTAACATTTCAGACCCCCATCACTTATCACGAATCACAGATTAATGCATTTCCAGCCAATCGGCTCTCATCTGAGTTGAGTTATCAGCCAATCCGCCATTTCGATGCGCGTGCGCCGCTCATTTTTGAGAGTTTTCCACGTGTATCAAGCAGCCCCTTCCGCCGACGTTCAATGGCCCCGCGCACGACGACACCAGCCCCCGATTCCTACCACTACGAAGCTGAAGCTGAGTCTAATTGCGAGTATGACGATATCGGGCTGGGACTGTCGCTGCTGGAGCAGACCGAGCCCTTCCTCACGTTTGAGAGCATCCAGTTGGATGCTGCATCGCGTCTCGCCACCTTCCAGTTCCATTTCTGCGGCGGGCGCCGCTTCCAGGCCACGATGAGCTTGGCGGGACCTTTGCAAGACATTGACGAGACGTCGCCCATTGTGCGCAATGCGTTGCTGCACATTGGACTTTGCATCTTGCCGTGGTTCTGGATGGGCTACAACTGCAAGTACATCCGCCTCGAAGCGGGATATCTTAATCCAGAGCAGGTAGGGAGGAGTGTTGAGAAAGTGGATGTAGTGGCAGAACCGATTGAGTGGTGGCGTTATCTGTAGGTGCAATTTTGGGAGGAGTTCTACCAGAACGTGCTGAGCGAGTTTCTGTATCTGCACGGGCTGGACCGTGACCGGCTGTATATTGTCGTGGATGGTCCGGAAAGTGAAGCTCTTCCCGTCATGCCGGACAGAAAGCTGGAGCAGCAGGGCAAGACCAAGGTCCTGGTTCCGTTGTAAGTGGATTGCCCTTGAAGCATCATTTTTGCGCGTGTATCTAATGATGCCTTGTTGAATTGATTGTCTGCATGCATTGTAGGGGAGGTGGCAAGGACTCACTTGTGGTATACCAACTGCTTGCCTCGAGCGATACGTCCTGTGCGTGGCTGCACGTGGGTGATCGCCCGCAGGAGTTCGAGCGTAGCTGGCGTTTCCAGGAAATCGTCGAGATGACGCAGAGCCGTACTGGGACCTCTGCGCTCCGCTTCGAGCACAACATGGATGATAAGACGTGGGAACACGAAGTAGGAGGCACACCATACCAGCCGGCGGGTCATCCGTGGGCAGCTCTCGTGGCTTTCGACAGCGTGCTTGCGGCCATTTTGGGTGATTTCACTCACGTGGCTGTGGGAAATGAGCGCAGCGCCAATTTCGGCAACAATATCGAGCATGAAGGCCGTCCTGTGAACCACCAGTACGACAAAAGCTTCGACTTTGAGACCCGCGCCCACGCCTACATCCGCAAGTATTTGGTGGAAGACTTGCACTACTTTTCGGCTCTGCAGCACCTGTGGGAAGTGCAAATCGCGCGTACATTTGCAAGCCGCTCCTTGGAGAGCTCCGACAATTTCCTGCCTGTGTTTTTGAGCTGCAACGAGGCTCCGGATGGCGACAAATGGTGCTGCAAGTGCGCCAAGTGTGCGTTTGTGTTTATCCTTATGAGCGCATGGTGCTCGAAAGCTCAACTCGAGGAGATTTTTGGCGAAAATCTGTTCGAGAAACCATTGATGTTCCCATTGTTCCTCTCTTTGCTAGATGACGAAGGAGTGAAGCCGATGGAGTGCGTTGGCACGGCTTGTGAGACTTGGCTGTCGCTGTACTTGGCACTGCAAGCTCACGGAGACAGCACCTTTTTGAGGTCCCACGAACACGAGATTCGTCAAAAGGGAGCCGAGCTGATGCATCTGCTGGACGACTACAACAGCGAGCACTTGCTGCCGCAGTTTCTGGAGCCCGCTCTACTCGAGTCCGTTATGATGCTGGGAGCTTAGAGCAATGAGAGAAATGGCCAAAAGGAGGTGTTCATCTGAAAAGACGTCTATGTAGTAACCAAGAGCAAACTGGTCTGAAAGAAGGAGAAGATAATACAGCTACAGCGTCTCCAAATACTCAGCCACCTCATCGTCTTCAAGTGCTTTCGCCATGGAAAGTGCTGTCTCACCATCCGCGTCCTTAACGTTGGGGTCCACTCCCTTCGCCACAAGCAACTTGACCAGCTCGACGCTAGAGCAGCCGAAGAGGCACGTTTGGCCGCTCTCGTTCAAGACGCTCAGATCAATCTTCTCACTTTCAACCAGAAGCTCTACGACGGCTTGCATCTCGAACATGACAGCCACGTGAAGAGCACGGTCACCCGTAGAGGGCACAGCGAAGTTGACATCCACACCCTGGGCAAGCATCTCCTTGAGCACGCTCAGGTGGCCAAAGCGGCAGGCCTGGAACAGTGCGCAGTCATCGTCCTCCGCATCCTCCTCCTCCTCATCTTCCGCGCCCACCGAGGCCGTCGTAACAAGCTTCGTCGCAGATGAAATAGCGCCGTTCTTGAGCAGCAGCAGAGCCACGTCCGTGTGCTCCGACTCGACGGCCAGGTAAAGCGGGTTGGAAGCGTCCTTGGCATTGCCACCAAAGTTCACGTCGGCACCACACGCCACCAGCTCCTGGGCCAGTTCAGTGAGTCCCGAGTTCGCCGCCTGCATGAGCAGCGTCCACCCGACGCGGTCCACGACAGTGTCCGGGTTTTTGACGCCCAGACGCTGCAGCAGAGCCGTCGCCACCTTGCCAAAGCCGTTCATGAGCTGATCCGCCTCCTTTTCCAGCTCGAGCAGATCCTTCTCCGTCTCGCTAGGCTCTTGGCCTTCATCGAACCCTTCCTGGACGCCCAGGACGTGCACAAAGGCCTCGTACTCCTGCTGCCAGGTGTGCAGCCAGTCCATGAGGAACACGAGCGGCGACTTGTCCCCGAGGTCACCTGCAGTCGCCAGAAACTGCTCCACGTCGCCCTTCATCACGCTCTCGCGCACCGCGTCTAACTGCTCGTCCACCTCGTAGCCCTCATCGCCCAGCACCAGCGTCTCCACCGAAAGCTCGTTCGCTGCGTCTCCTCCTGCCATGATTGTCAATTGCAAAGTGGTGTGGTGATTGGCTCACATGGCTTATTTTTTTTCGGAGGCTCTGATTGGCTGCTGGGGTACGTGGCCACGGTCGACCGCAACGTTGAAGTGCAAACTGATGAATTGCTAATATGGTAGTGCTATTGTGTGTTGTCGATGCAATGAGACTCTATCTGGCAAAACAGGCCGGGCAACGGCTCAGGAAAGATAAATGGTAAGTCGACTGACTTGAGCGAAGCAAACGCCTGTGGCGGAGCAGTCTTCAAAGCGAGCAACATGATTGAATCATACCGTTTTGTTTCGACTTCGCGTTCCGTGACGAAATCGATTTTCAATTCGTTCATATCCTCCAGCACCAAGCAAATGTGTCGCCGACACCACGGCGTTTCACAGACAACATCGCTAGGTATGCGTTGCTAGCGTTAATTGCTCGTGCTAACGAATCAGCCTACGTATCTCGCGTGCAGGGCGGCACGCGGGTGCAGCGGATCGTTTGACCTAGGGTTGTTTTCTATGATGTTCCTGGGTCGCAAGATTTGAGTACCTACTCCGTAGCCTTCTAGGCCGTGCTTTCTCCGAATGAAGCTGAATCGCCATAACAGCAGTATCTGCATACGAGTGCTCGGAGGTTGCGGACAACACGAACGATGTACTTCGAAGTAACTCGATACTTCAAGAGCCGAGTTGTGCGATTCTATTCGTTTGTGGTGGCATTGCACCGAGTTGAAGTGGTTGCAGTTGCGATTACCCCTACATTTCGCTAAAGTACGCTTGGTCTCAAAAAACGTCTTGGCCAATTTCTACCTTGAGCGCCTGCTCGTCGCAGCGCTATGAGTGCGGCCACTGTTTTCGACGCACCTTCGACGCCGGCGTCTCTGTCTCCAACGCGCGCTGCGCTGGCCAGCGCTTCCGAGAAGGCGGCGGCCAAGCCTGGACACGTGATCGTCGGACCGCTGCGTATTCGAGGTACGAATTAGCTCACAATTGCATTTTTGACAACATTATCGACACTTGACGTCATGCATTTTCGACAGTATTGCATGCGATCGATTTACCGACACCGAGGGCTGTCGACAATGGAGCGCTGACTACGTCATCATGGCTACACTTCCCCGGACGGCGGCCGTCCCAACAGCAGCAGAGCAAAGCGCAGGAGGCAGTGCCAGATATGATCTGCGTGCTACTACGGACAGCAAATAGCGGGATTTTTGCTACAGAAGCCCGACCCTGGGCCAGTGCAATCTGCTGGGACGAAGTGAGCTGTCAATTGGGTCGAAATACTGCACAACATGAGGTTTTGACGTGTTCAATTTTGCTTGTTTGTTTGGGTATAGGAATTTTATATGGAGCAAGTGAGTTCGAACGACGAGCTGGTGATTTTCTGTGTCGATCGAGCAAGAAGCGAAACACACGCGAGTTTGCCGCTGCAAGGCGAAGTTAGTGCGTGTCCAGGATTCATTGGGAAAGGTACGCCTGTTGTTCATGTTAACGCGGTGTGTTTCGTGGCTTACGGATCTGGAACTGTGTTGTGGTGGTTTTTGGGATAGTTATTTTGCCGCTTACACGTCTCCCTGAAGGACAGGAAGTTGAGCAGTGGTATCCCCTTGTTCCGAAGGAGTCTTCATCTACGTTGCGAACAGCTCTGAGGGTATCGCTATGTTTCGTTCCTGATGGGGTACCCACTCCTCGTTCGCAGAGTCCGGAGAGAAGGCGAGTGACGCCCACAACCGTTTTTCCACCGTCTCCGGCGACAGAAATCTCGTCGCCATCACCAGTATCGAAGTTGCAGCTTGACGGTCCTGATGGATTGAATGCGGCGGCAATTCCTGTGGAATCAGGGATTGTTGATTATGTGGTCGTAGTGGGGACTGCAGTTGGTAATGACGCGCCGACAAGCTTGGACGAGGCACAGGTACGCTTCCGGTATCCACCAGTCGATCGTCACGACTTCCCGCTGCCGACAAAAATCGAGTGGTTTTGCTTTCCAGGAGGGCCAGAGATCATTACTCAAGCCGACCGACCACGAAGTAAACTGTTCTCATTCGTCCTGGTGGGAGGTGATGATGGGCTGTGTAGATGTTACGTCGTGTGTCTTGTGGTATATCATCGCCGACCGAAAAGTACGGGTGCTGAAGAGAACGAATGGCATTCGACTTGCGTGGCGTTTTTGACGCGAATCCCGGTGATAGAAGCTGTCACCGATTGTTTACTTATTGTGGCACACACCTGGATGGCAGCAAATGGAAAGAGAAGCAGTAGTGCAGTAGATGCTGGCACAGCTCAACTAGCTGATACGCGGAGACAATTAGTTAGTCTGTGCCACGATATTACGCTCCCAGTTCGCGGTGTATTCGGCGTTACGTTCGCCATCAACAACCTGAAAGTGCGGCTCATGGTGCCTTCAATGACGTCAATCTACATGATGAAAGAGCCTTTACGACCTGAGCTTCGACGCTCGGCATCTGTTCAAGGAGGGCAGCCATCACCCGTTAAAGCAAGAAGCTTTATCGCTATTCAGCAAGGCTTCCAACCGCTTGTTTACTCCCTCGAGCCAATTTTTCAGCTCTTCGACGTCAAGACAATCATCCATCTCATGACACTTATTCTCTGCGAGTACCGGATACTTATTCACTCAACACAACAGTCTCTCTTGTGCCCTGTGGCAGAGGGGCTGTGTGCGCTCATCTATCCCTTTCGATGGCAGCATCCGTATGTGCCTATTTTGCCCCGCGTTCTTTCAGAGTATCTTCAAGCCCCGCTGCCATATATCCTGGGAATTCATACTAGTTGGCTGCAGAGTATGCTCGAAAGCGGTCGGCCAGAGCATCTCGTGGTTGTCGACATCGATCGCGGAACAATCCAGCTGCAGGAGTCTGGCGGGCCTGTGCTGCCTCATAAGCTGGCAAAGGCTCTGTACCTCCGTCTAAAAACTGTGCTGCATCCGTCATTAACCGGAGAGACTGAGCCAAGTCAACGAGGACAGCGCAACAGCATTGAAGAAGAAGGGATCTGCACGGGTGACGCTTTAGAGGGACTAAAGCAAGCAATTGGGGAAGAGCGACATACTGTCGTTGAGTGGGGGCCAGAGACAGAGAAGCAAGTTCGTATGGAGTTCGTGTGCTTCCTTGCTACACTCGTGAGGGGGTATCGCGAGTGCCTGTTTTTCGTGAACCAGAAACTCCCGGTATTTAACAAGCGCCGCTTTTTTGAGAGCGAATCCACAGACAGTGAAGTGGTTCCGCTAGTGACTCGGTTGTTCTGCACACAAGCTTTTCAGGCGTTTCTTGAGAGCCACAGCTCGGCTGAGCTAAGTGTGTTCCATTCTGTATACCTAACGCTTTGCCGGGGACCTATGAGTTTGCAATGGTCACAGTCCATCCGGGCTCTATCAACATCTAAAAGCCAACATTCGTTCCTGGACACAGGTGCAGCAAGAAGTGATGTACCAGTTCTGGTAATGGAAGAAACGATTGTCCGCAATGCCTCCGATAACGGTACTGATAAAAGCTGTACAGACGACGCAAGTGTACAGCAATCTCTGAGAACGACATCATTTTCGTTAAACGAAGAGGCCAGCCCTGGGGAAAGAGAGACTGCAAAATCGCTGGGCGAGCAGATCGAAGCTCTACTAAACGAAGAGAAGAATCGCCGGTGGGATCCATTTGCTTTGGATAGTAGTGATGTTGAAGCCCTGTCGACTACTCCATCCAAAATTGTGAAAATGAATCATGAATTTCTTGCTAAGAAGCTTGGAGTGGAACCAAAGCTACTGAAAACGAACGCACATTTGCTCCAGAATCCACACCAGGTGAACCAGTATCGACTACACCTTGATAGTAGTGTGGCGGTAGCTCTGGCGGGGTCAGCTGGCCCAGGCGGTCGATTTCTTTCGTCAGAAGACGAACGGATTGAGCAAATGCTTCACAAGTGCTTGACTGCAGTGTTCACATCCGATGACACGCTCAGTGAACAAGAGATCCGAGTACGTTTCTTGGGTTTCTTGGTCTTTGAAAGCCGATATTCATTTTACTGACTTGTACTTGCATTATCCAGGCTTGCGAGGCACATTTCAAGAGTGCACACGCCCGCGATTTGTTTGTTCTCATCCTAATGCAGCCTAGCAACCAGTACGTTGAGAGCGTAAATGGTTCCCCTAAGCCAGGCGGTGCAAAAAGCTCTTCTGCGTGGTACAACCCGAAAGGATCTGGGAGCTGCATTGGAGCGACAGGATTTCGGTTGCTCGCGAGATTGACATCAGCTCTAATGAACCAGTGTGGAATTCATGAGGACTACTCCACAGCTCGCGGCATTCTTCAGGTTGCGACTCAATACTATCACTACGTGGAGGACAAGCACAGCGGCATTGGTTTCGGTAAGGTGGTTCTACGGAATGATACTGTCGTTCTGATGTTCGTCTCACACGATGCTGCTTTTGTATGCTACAGCGAAGAAGGAGTATTTGGTGACGCCTTTGCGTTTGCTCTCAATTTGCAGGTCACTGGATTTGTGGCAGCAGGCCTTCATTTGTGAGATTGATGCAGCGAACCAGGCAGATCCAACCGAATCTGACGAAGAAGCCTCTGAGGCTGTGGGGGATGAGCTATTCTTTTCAGTCATTGGAAGTCTCATGTATGACATGCTCAACTTTGAAGTACCGCTCCAGAAGGTTTTGACATTCGTGACGGTCATGTGCTCTACGTACCAAAAAGGGCAAGACTTGTTGAACACGCTCAAGCAACTTGCGGAGAATGTATATCGCGCGCTCGACATGTCTAAAGACATCAAGCCTTCTCCGCCCAAGGGTGCTGAGCAGCCCAGGATCAACACAAAGTCAACAAGCCACCATGCAAATTCTACTCCAGCCAAAATGAATGGACCTTCAACAACATCGGGGATGGTATTTGCCGAGAGCCCGGTGCTATCTCGCGAGTACGACCTAAACACAGTGATCCGCCGTAAAATGTCTATCCGTGAGATGCCGCACCAGGGTCAACCAACTCCTCGCGCGAAGCTCGGGAACGTGGATGAGCATGACCACACAGGCAATGGTAATCAGCACGCGGCTGATTTCATGAGCAGAACACCACCGACGCGCCGACGAAGATCTAGTGCTGTCTTCCCAAGTGCAGTACTGGCAAGCTCCGGGTCGCCCGTACTGTGTCTTGCTACAGACGGTGGTCGTGCAGCTTGTGGTATGGCTGATGCCCATGTGAACGTGGTAGACATCGACCCGTCAGAAGATGAAAAGGGCGTGAGACTTGACGGCCATACTGATGCGGTAGCGACTGTGCAAATGCGGGGTAACGCGCTGATCTCTGGATCTCGAGATCATACGCTACGTGCTTGGGATCTGCGTGCAACACCCAAGAAGCGGCACATGTTTGCATTCTTCTCACTGCCTTACGCGAGCAGCAACACGCTGACCTCGACCGAAGACAGCGAGGTCGATGGTGCATTGGTATCGAAGCGGAGTGTGGTGATGCGAGGTCACCTGGATGCGATTACATGCATGGAGCTCGGGCAGCATCTGGGAGCTGGCCGCACCTTGTTGGCCTCCGGCTCCGATGATGGTACCGTTCGTATCTGGGATACAACACGCGAGAGTAGTGTCGCGCTCTTAAGCGGGCACAAAGCCACTGGCAAACCCGCTGATAACGGTGGGGTTAACTGTCTGCGACTGCTAGCAAGGGACGACGACTTAGCTTTGGGCTATCGCCGACGTACCATGCAGATTTGGGACCTCGCGGTATGCAAATTGAAAGTCAATGTGCAGGCTCACCATGCTAGTGTGCGCGACCTACAAGTATCAGGCACACGGCTCGTGACGGCAGGAAATGACCGTGTTGTGAAGGTGTGGGATTCTTCGTTTCGTGGCAATGGCGGGGTGTTGCAGCCTGTGCAGGAGCTGCGGGAGCACGGCGGTCCTGTACAGTGTGTGAGCCTTGGTGGGCCCGCAGATCCTAACATTTGTACTGGTGCCGCTGACGGCCAAGTTCGCGTTTGGGATCTTCGATACGTGCAACGCGGCCCACGGTTAACTCTTCGTGGGCATACCGGGCCGGTGACGCGTCTGCAACGCGATTTTACGAAGCTTGTGTCTGCAGGCGAGGACGGCTGGCTGCGAGTTTGGGATATGCATTCGGGCATGTGCCTCCGCGAGAAGCTGGCGCACGCATCTGGTGTGACGTGCCTCGAAATGGGTGACTCGCTTGTGTATTCCGGTTCGTGGGATGGCTCGGTGCGCGTCTGGGATATCGAAAATGTCAGCAGTTCTGGACAAGCAGCGGTATAGTTGCCTGCTCAATGCCCGGAACGAAGACTTGGCTCGAGAAGGGCATCCTAATTAGACAGCTCGGTCCAAGCGACTTTTAAGTACAATACAGCAGTTATAGCGACGGCACCAAGCGACACGCCCACTGGGTGACCATCGACAGCATGTCGAGAGCAGGCGAGATGCCCTCTTGCTTGCATCCGCCAACTTCATTGTCTCCCCCACTCTCGCCTGCATCCTCTTCATCAATCGAATATGCGTCGAGATCGATGGTGGCATCCCATGCGAAAATGATCAATGAACGAACGTCGCGGTATCCTACGCAAAAGCGAAGTAAGGATGTGAGGCCAATTCCTCAACGGGGTGTGGCGGGAACTCGTCGAGGCCAATTGCAAGATGAGCAAAGCAACGACAGAACTGGAGAAAAGTTTACCAAGGCGCTAAGTGCAGATGACAACAACGCTTGGCCAGTTCTCGTAGCCGTGCGATGTCGCCCACGGAAACGCCAGCGGGCTGAAAGGCGGTTTGGCGCGGAATCGAAAGCGTCTGGCTACAGTAATAGCAGCAGCAGCAGCAGCAGTGATGAAAAAGGAGGCAATTACCGGTCATCTTCGAGTAATGTTCAACGTGGCGTTTTCGAATACTCCGCATGCAGAGACTACGACTATGCAGCAGCCTACGACAAGAAACTACCACCACCGCGGGCGCGGCGTCCACGACGTTTGTACGTACAGGCCCCAACTCACACAGGAGGGAGCACGTCTGGTCGAAGAAGCTTTGACTTCGATTTCATTTTCCCGCCGTGGAAGAAGCAACGTGACGTTTATGAAACGTGCGCACTCGCTCAAATTCGTCACGTTTTGCAGTCACAGCAACAAGGGCAGCAAGAGCACACGACAATCGTAGCGTACGGTCAAACTGGCACGGGGAAGACGTACACAATGGGCATGTTGAGCGACTTTGCTGATGACAATGAACGGGGAATGATTCCTCGTGCGCTGTCACAAATTTTGGAGTTTGCTGCTACCACGAAGGATGAAGCCGACTCGAGTGAGACGGTGATAACCCTGTCGTTCTTACAGATATATCTTGAGACCATTCAAGATCTATTAGCCCTGCCTGGTGGGTCAACTTCTTATGCTACAAAACGTCGAAAACCTCGGGAAAGACACGATGAACGCCGAAGTTTTAACGAATCTTGCAGCGATCTTCCGGTGCGACAAGGACGCGATGGAGCATTTTGCGTGACAGGGTTGAACGAATACGAAATAGCGTCGATAGACGACGCACACGCGTTGCTGGAGCTTGCCATGCGCAACCGGGTGCTAGCTGCTACCACAAAAAACAAAACATCGTCGCGCAGCCATACGCTACTCACGATTTCTATTAAACGACGTCGCCGAGGTGCTACTAGAAGCAGAGGCTCTGCTAGCGAAGATGAAGATGAGGAGCTGGAAGAAAAAGATTTTGTGGACGAGGAAGAGGCTTCGACAATTTCATTTGTGGACTTGGCAGGCTCTGAAAGAGTTGATGGTGCTTTGCATTTCCTGCGAGCCACACGCGCGCGGCAGGAACAACGGATTCGTGAAGCAAAGTTCATCAACCGCTCACTGAGTGCTCTCGGAGGTGTGATCGCTGCACTGGCACAACCAAAGGTTGTTACAGAATCAACTTCGGCGCACGTTTTGGCCCGATTAAATCCTAGCGTGCGGGATGCTAAACTGCAAACCTCTGTTGGGAATGAGCACGGGCAGCCGCATATCCGGTTTCGAGACTCCCAACTCACAAAATTGCTGCAAGGACGTCTTATGGGTGGTCGCGGACGGCTGCTGTTGATCGCCACAGTAGATGATCAGCCAAAAAACCTTTCGGAGACGCTGTCGACGCTCAAATTTGCTGGGCAATGTCGCCGGGTTGAGCTTCAGCCTGGCTCGAGGCTCCAAGGGGATAGGAACACCCGAAACTTGCGGCGTCAGAAGTCTCTGCTGGATCAAGTTGTCAACGACATGAAGATAATGCACGAGAACCGGGAGGAAGCATTACACGTACGTTTGAGTTTGTATTGGCATGTCAATTAAACGTGATTGACACCCTTTGCTCTGTATGCAGAGCGAATACCAAGCGCGAATCGAAGTCTTGGAACGGGAATTAGCCGCTGTTCGAACTGCGGTGCAGTCGTCGTCGTTGCTCTCGTCGGTTAATGACGCAACATCCATTCACCTCGCATCCTACACGGCGCTATGCTCACTGGTGGACACTCTTGGCTCTGCTGGGGTCGACCCACCCAGAGAAATTACCAACCACCCTCGCTTCGTCGATTTTCACAGCGAGAAAGAAGTGCTCGAGTACGTTGCTGGGCTCTACAGTCAATTGAAAGTATCATTGACTGCACAGTACGAGCAGGGTGAAGATGAGCATCGTCTTTCCAGTTCAACTGCACCAGCGGATACAACAGAGCTGCCCAAGGCAAATCTTGACCAAACCCTGCAAGCAGCCACATGCGAAGACCAAGACGAGGGCAAGCTTGAGGAGCTGAAGTTTGGTGCGGACAAGCAACCAGCTTTTCGTCTTCCAGACACAACCGACTCCGGAGACACGAAACTTAGGCGGGCAAGCGCAATCATCCCGTTGTCGGCCGACCAGGAGGCTGAATTCCGTGCCGTCGCTCGACACCTGATCACCACCCACGCGCTGGATTCCATCGTTCTCAGCTCCTCTGACGAAGATGAGGACACTACCAGACCGTCCTAAGCTCACAAAAAAACACCTACACAGAGTCGTATCTTGTATTCAATCCCTGCACGAAGTTATTAGTATATTGGGCGAGACACGCCTTAAAGGGCCGCGTTTTGGTCGTGAGCAGCCACGCTACTGTGAGGTCACACGGACGAGCGCGACGCGATGAGCGTCAAGGCAGCGGCCCTTGGGATCTGCAGCGAGTTTTGCAGATTGGTAAGGCATTGCTCCTGGAAGTAGTCGCGCAGCAGCAACTTGAGCGAGCGGCAGGCGAACTGGTAGAGCTTCTGGTAGCTCTCGGGCCGCGTCGCGAGCTGCGCGGGTGACACGTGAAACTCTTCGAGGCACAGTTTGAGCCACAGCTGGTCGTCGTTGCTCAGGCGGTGCCACGAGCGACACACGCTGCGCGCTGCACAGAGCGACGGTCCGTCCAGGAAGCTCAGCACCGCGTGGATGTTCTCGTCGCATGTGAAGTCCAAGAGGCTCAGCGGGCGCTTGGGCTCCGCGTGCGAAGGTTCCAGTGAGCGCAGCCACTCAGTGAAAGCACGAGCTTCAAGCGACAGGGTGCCACCCACGGGGGCGACCAGTGGGTGAAGGATGAGTGCACGGGAGGAAGAAGGAGCCATTATTGGAGCTGCTCGAGGGGCGCGATGTCGAAGTTGCAGCGGCAGTGACTGAGGTAGTACCAAACAGTCCGGGTTTATAACGCATGTCACAAAATGAACACAAACCCGCGGGTTTGTTACGGTTTATGGAAATTTGAACTCGTCGGCCACGAGCTCCACAGTCTTATCACCAATGGCGCCAATGGAGGTGCTGTCGCCCCTGCCTCCCTCGCCCTCGCACTTCACGTCGCCGTCTCTCGGTGTGACCATGAAGAAGCGCTCGACTGCAACGATGAAGCCCCCAGCCACGTCCACGTCCGCTGCAACGCCCACCGTCGGCCGCAAGCGCAAGAGCGAGAGCACCCCCAGCACGCAGCCCAGCAGCGGCACCTCCACGCCCGCCTCCAATAAGAAGCGCACGCGGCTGTCCATTGGCACACCCGGCAAGGCGACGCCCCTGACTAGTCTCCGGGAGAAGGACGTGCAGCGGAAGTTCACGGAGCTCGAGGTGTCGGACGTCTACAAGGCCATCCGCAAGCAGACGGGCAGTCTGGGAGGCAACGCGGCCGGCGGAGCCATCTACGGGGAGATCACGCAGGCATCGTTTCAGCGGGTGGTCGACTACCTCAAGGAGCACTGCGAGCTATCGTCGGCGAGTCGATTCTTGGACGTGGGCTCCGGACTGGGCAAGCCCAACTTCCATGTGGCGGTGGACCCTGGCGTCCAGGTCTCGTACGGCATCGAGCTCGAAGAGCTGCGCTGGCATTTGTCGTTGCACAATCTGCGCAGCGTCTTATCACTGGACTCACAGCGCGACAAGCGTCTCGCGACGGTCTTCACAGCGGGAGACATTACCGACGCGCACACGCTGAACCCGTTCTCGCACGTTTACAGCTTTGACGTGGGCTTCCCGCCCGATGTGATGGACAAGATGGCCGAGATGTTCAACCGCAGCTCCGCCAAGTACTTTGCCAGCTTCCACGCGCCTCGCAAGGTCGTGGACAACTACGGATTCTCCGTGGAGAATATTGGACGAGTGGCCACGTCCATGGCGGGGTCGAGTGAAGGACACCAGTGTTACTTCTACCGACGTGTGGCGTCGACGGATGAGGGAGAATCCGAGTCGGAATCGGAGGAGGTTCCTGCGACCATGTCCCCGCTCGAAGGCGGAGAAGACGCGCCGCTGTCTGTGGACCCACTTTTCAGGCAAGGCCTTGAGCTTCTCAAGACTGGCCGCGAGGGCATGCTCGAGTGGATCGCCGACTTTTTCGGCCAGGAAGTGTACGCGGGGCGAACCCGCAGGCAAAAGCGCGAGTTGCGCCAGCGCCCCATCCAGACATACTACCAGGTCGTTGGCAAGGCGCACAGCGCGACAATGACTAAGGAGTCATCGCTGCGATCGAGCACGAGGAAGCCGAAGACAAGGGCGTCTCGCAAGATCCTGGACGCTTGAGCTGTCGTGTTGATGTTAAGGGTACAACAACCACTATGTAGGTCTTACATACGGGGAAACAAACATATCGATAGGAATACAAGCTGCATACATGCATATTACCTACGCTCTATAGCCTTTTAACGTTCCGTTCCTTCTCCCTGTGACTATTCCGATGCTCGGCTAGCGCCGACAGATTCAACGAAGAGCTTCTTCTGCAGCGGCGAGAAGATGTCGCCACCCGAATGGATGCAGGAGATTAAATAGGTCACATCCTTGCTCTCGAAGCGCTCCTCCTGGCGGAACTGGTCCAATTCATCTCCAAACGCTGTCGTGAACTCCTCCATATACAGGTCTCGGAACTCGTTCTGCACGGCGGCGTCCCCGGCCGTAGTTGACAAACTTCCCAGGTGCTCCTGCAAATGATACTCCGCCGACGCCAACAGCTCGTGACTAGCACGCGACGTCTTACGTACGACACCCAGGCGCGCGTATTTCTTGGCGGCGTCCTCCGCGTCGTCCCCAGCAGCCACCAGGTCCTGCAGCAGCAGCGTCGTAGCCTCGTCCTCCTGTTTGTCCTCCTCAGTGTTCATGCTCTCGTCCGCGTCCTCCTGACTGCGTTCATACGCGTCCTTCAGCGTCCTTTGCAGCTGTGACAGGGCCGCAGACGCCTCCAAACTCTTGGCAATGAGCTCCGCACAGCGCACGCTCTTGGCGGTGGCAGCAGTCAGCAGTTTCTGGCGCTGCTCGCCGCTCTCGGCCTCCTGTACAGCTGCAGAAGCGTCCTCCACTCGTGAACACACTCCAGAAGAAGCCTGGAAGGCGTCCTCGCCCAGCGCCGAGATCAAACGGTCGTAGCGCGACGTGAGCCGCGCCGCTTTATCGCCATCGACGTCCATGATGTTGAATGGAACTGTGAATGGCTGGCCGATAGGTGCGTGTCACTCGAACGAGGAAAATGACACTGTTGTAAAAGTATCGGAGTGAAAAATAAAAACGGCCACTTGTCAAGGATCATTAGCACTGCAACGCTGCCCAGCTCACCTGCACCTCTAGAACTCGCCACTGCATACGCGCTCGGCCTCACCAGCACCAGACCTCGCTTGCTCGCTCGCCAAGCAGGCGGCGAACAAGCGTGCTTGTCTCGACACTAACAGCTGAGACATGTAATATCTCTAAACTGTGTTGCTCCCTCCCTCCAGTGACACCATCGCCACTTTGAAGTTATTTTTCATTTTCGCAGTCCAACATTTGCTGTCTAGAGCGCAAGCGGCAGAAGAAGAATCGCATAGTTCATGGACTCGTCCGCTTGGAGCTCCACAAACGTGGCGACGGAGCTCTCGCGGCTCGCTACGCACGATCTGTGGGCTTGGCTGCGTCTGCGCGTCGCCTTCTTCGCGCACGTAGGCACCCAAGCGGCCCACAAGACGTCGCGCCTGGCCGCCGATGTGCGTGTCCACGCGGAGCAGAACCCGTACGCGGCGGGCGGTGCGGCCACGCTCCTAGCGGTGGCGCTCGTGCTGTGCGTGCTCTTCCTGTGGGTGGCGTCTCGCCAGGTGCGGCCGCGCAAGACGCCGCCCAAACTACAGAAGCGGCCGTCATCGCCCACGTCCAAGCGGCTGCGACACAACTCGAAGCACTCCAAGTCTTTCTCGGACCTGTTGGAGGCGGAGCGCGAGCGGATGCAGGAGAACCGCCAGCTAGAGTTGGAGGATCACATCACGTTCCCCAGAGAGCTGCGGCAGAACTGCGGCCCCGAGAACCTCAAGTTCATTTATGATACATTATCCAAGGTCTTCTCGTTCCTGCGCGGTGAGCTCGTGGAGCCCTTGGCGCGGGATCTGCGCATCCTGCGCTTTTCCAAGGGCCAATCGATCTTCGAGAAGGGTGCGCTGGACGGCTCTATCCTGATGATTGTGAATGGCTCGGCGTCGCTCACGATCCATGGAGAAGGAGAGCACCAACGCTTCTCCAAGCTGTTAGGGCGGGGTGATACGCTCACGTCATCGCTGCCGTTGCTGACGGTGCTTGTGAACGAGCTGCAGAATAGAGAATGCAGCGCTCAAGTGAAAAAGGTGTGTGGCAGTTTGTCGGCCAAAGCTGAAGAGAACGACACGCGGCTGTTTAAGATCCCGCCACACTCAATCCAGGAGGTGCTGAAGGCGTACCCCGAGGCCTTTTACCGACTGTCGCAGGCTGCGTTGAGTCAAGCAGAGAAGATCACGTCCAAGTCGCTCATCGACCACTTTGGGCTCACATCCAAGATTATTAACGTGAGTCCGCTGGTGCACCCGCTCTTGTTTGGGGGTGAAGATGGCATGAAGGCCGAAGATACACCAGTTAAGGAGATCGTGGACAGCGTGGCCGACGCGATCGGCTTATTTGACCAAGAGCTACGCTCAACGCTCGCGAGCTGCGTGAAAATTATTAAGCGTTCGAAGAAACAGACGATTCGTGAAGCTGAAGATTGCTCGAGTGCGTTGGGCGTTCACATTGTGCTGGAAGGATCTGTCAGCGTTCAAGTTGGCACGGCTCCACAAAAGTTTGCCGAGCTGTACCGAGCAACGACAGGCTGTGAAGTGGGCATTTCCTCTTGCTTTGTTGGTTCCCATTACTTTGCAACTCACAATGTGTGCCTCGAAGACACCACGCTGCTGTGGATCCCCGACGCGCTATTCTGCAGCCTGCTGCAGATTAACCCTGTTGCTGTGAAATGCACTCGCCACCTTCTTGACCAATACTCGGATTTGGTATGTGTGGCTGATACGTCGTTCGACTGGCTCCACCTTCACAGTGGCGAGAGTCTGTTCGACCGTGGCGATCTGTGTGATTCTGTCTTCACTGTTATCAGCGGTCGGCTTCGCGCCGTTCAGATGCACTGTTACCGAGGCAAGGAGGTGGAGACGACGAACGAGCTGGTGCGCGGAGCCACGCTGGGTGCGATGGACATGCTGGCTGCAGGAGCCAGCAACTCCTCAGTGTTCGCTATTCGTGACTCCCAGATCTCGCAGATGTCGAGAAATGTCTTTGACTATGTGGTGAGCAAGTATCCTTCAGTTCTAGTGCATTTCACCAAGAACCTCGCGCGTCGAATGCCTACTCCTCGCGTGGACTCGTTGAAGGCTGATGCAAGTGGTGTCAAATCTCGCAGTAACTATTTGCTATCACTCGGCTCGAGCTCGACCACTTCGGATGGACAGAAGACTGGGAGCAATCTTCCGATCGGCACTGTTGCCGTTCTTTCATTGACGAAGCTGACGAAGATCCAGACGTTCTGCTCTCACTTGGAGATGTCATTGAAGACTCTGGCCTCTGTTGAGACTGTTTCGTCGCAAAAGGCTAAAGCTTTCCTGGGGGAACAGTGGATTAGCAACTCGCGTGTCTCGCGAGCCAACCTCACGGCTTGGATGGGTGACATCGAGAGCTCTAACGAACTTGTCATTTATGAAGCCGATCCACAGTTAACGGCGTGGACGAAGCTCTGCATTCGCCAGGCGGATCATATCTTGCTCCTCTGCTCTGACACGCACCCGCAGCAAGCATTTGTGAGTGACATGGTGTCTATTCTGGAGGATGCCTGGGATAAGAGAGATGCCGAGATTAACGTCGTTCGTATCCGCGAGAAAGATTGGACGCTAACTGCGCTGGAGGCTGCTGCCAAGCAGGAAGCTAACGGCTCATCGCGCTCTTACGCACTAAAGAAAAAGCTGCGTCTAGAGATGGACAGCCCCTTGCTGCCGCGATTCATTCTTCCGATGGAGAAATACGAGTGGATCAGCGGGTTCCACAATGTTCAAGTTCCATTTGCGGAACATCGCTCAGATTTCATGCGCCTGGGCCGACGGATCACTGGTAATGCTGTCGGCCTCGTTCTTGGTGGTGGCGGCGCCAGAGGTCTTGCCCACCTTGGTGTGTTGCGTGCACTCCAGGAGTGCGGCATCCACGTTGATGTCGTCGGTGGCACCAGTATTGGCGCGTTTATTGGTGGTATCTACGCACTCCACCCGAACAACCTGAGCTTGGTCGAGTCGAAGGTAGTGCAACTATCTACGGGTCTCAGCAGTATTTTCGAGAAGCTGCGTGACTTGACGCTGCCCATTTCATCGTTTTTCAATGGCACGCGTTTCAACCAGAGTATCCGCGCGCACTTTTACGATTTGTCTATCGAGGACTTGATGCTCAACTATTTCTGCGTGTCGACGGACATCGCGAAGTCCCGTATGAGCGTGCACCGCAGCGGACCAGCTTGGAAATACGTGCGAGCGTCGATGAGTTTGCAAGGGTACTTCCCTCCGATTTCGGAAAATGGTTCTCTGCTGCTGGATGGCGGATACATGAACAACCTCCCTGCGGACGTGATGAAGGAGGAAGGCGGTATCAAGTACATTTTTGCTGTGGATGTGGGCAGTGAGGCGCGTACTGACTTCTACGACTACGGCAGCGCGCTGTCGGGGTGGTGGCTTCTCTGGAACAAGCTCAACCCATTCGCGAAGACTGTGGCAGTGCCTTCCATGGGCGATGTGTCGGCAGCTCTCGCGTACGTCTCGTCGGAGCAGCACAAGGTCCGCATTCGCGAGGAGTGCGTCGATCTGTACTTGCGCCCACCTGTCAACGACTACGGCACCCTGGAGTTCAACAAGATGGAAGAGATCATCGAAGTTGGTTACAAATATGCGTTGCCTCGTATCCAAGCGTGGGTGGCACGTGTGCTGGACGCCGAACCAGACGCCGATATCAAGCGAAAAACGCCACCTGCGACGCCAGCAGATACCCCATCGACGACGCCGAATAAGCTCAGCATCATTACGTGAACGAAGCCGCGCGGAGAAGTAGAAGTGCTTTTGCCGTACACATGAAGTAAATAAAGTGGCGCCTCGCACGCCACGATTTTGAGTTAGCCATGAGCAACTTCCGCTTCTACTAAAAGCTACAGCGTACAGTCTAATATCATTCTCCGCGTCACCTATGACGAGGAGAATGACCCCTCGGAGATACGCGGCATGTCGTCAATACTGTACGACTTGACCATGGAGACCACGTTTTCGTGTGCTTTGCGCAGGAACAGCATCCCAAGAAAAGAGAACTGTGTGAACAAAGTCGCGAACTTGGCTTCGTTCACCGACCACGACGAAGATGTCGATGCGGATGAATCGTCGCCTGAATCGCGCGCGCTCTGTTGCTTCTCCTCCTCCTCGTCAATGTATTTGAGAAATACTTCGACAAGGGGCTCCGGGCATTCCAGTTTCTTGAATGCCACCGCAAAGTGCTCTCGTGTAAGCGCATGTGTTTCAGCGATTTCTTCATCCGAATCGCTCTTCTCTTCCAGAGAATTCATCTTCAAGAGAGCCGAGAATACCATGGTAGCAAAGGAATGGTGGTGATCGCGCATTGCTCGGACACCATTACAGAAGTCGCTAGCGTCGATGAAGCCGTCTTGGTTCTGGTCCAGAAACCGCACGAAAGACTTCTCGTCAATATAAGGCGAGAGACCAAGACCCTTTGCGATCACGTGCGCACCCTGCAGGGGGATGCGGCTATGGCCATCTACGCATAGCTGCCGGATCATCATTTCAATGGTTTCTTCGTCGACAAGCGCTTGGAAATCGGCCTCGTTGTCGTCGAGCAGCATGGACGCCATGAACGATCCCATGTTTTGAGACTTGCGGTCGATGTTAAAGCACTGTAGCTTCGACATCATACTGGCGGTCAGGTCACGCTCCTCAGAACGGCCGCCGTCCTTGTCGGCCTCTTCCCGCACGATCCACGGGTGTGCCAGTATCTCCTCCACGGTGATGCGGTCCTGCGCGCGCACTTCCAGCATACGCGCTACCAGTTCCTTCGCCGAGCCCGAAACGTGGGCCCAGTCCTGCGGGTCGAACGTGAAATCTCCTCTAGCAATCTTGAGCAGGACCTCGACTTCCGAGTCGCCGAAGAACGGCGGATATCCCACCAACAAAATGAACAAAATCACACCGGCACTGAACACGTCAGCGGGCTCGCTGTACATGTGGGAGGAAATGACCTCCGGTGCCATGTACCCGATGGTCCCAGCCATGGATTTGCCTTGGTCCAGCGGGTTCTGTTTGCCGTTGATCATGCGTGCCAGGCCAAAATCTGTGAGCAATATCTTGGAGTCCGGGTCTTCCGACGAAAACAGGATATTCTCCGGTTTAATGTCCAGGTGGAGGATGTTGTGGGCATGCAGCGCCTGCAACGCCGACACGAGCTGACTCATGATGTTGGCCGCGTCTCTCTCCGAGTATTTCCCACGTTGCACCACTCGATCGTAGAGTTCACCTCCTGTGCACAATTCCTGGATAATATACACTTTCTGGTGCTCTTCGTAGACCTTGTGGATCGTCATGAGATTCGGGTGCTTGATGTTGTTGGTGATGTTGCGCAAGATCTCGACTTCCGCCACCACCTGCTCGCGATGTCTGAACTTGGCCACATCCAGCACCTTGACTGCAAACATTGTGCCATCTCGTTCGTCCTCGAGTTTTTGCACGACGCCATTGCCGCCTACGCCCAGCACGGCGCCGAGTTTGTAGTGTCGCAGCCACACCAAAATGTCGATGCAGTCCGAGAGCGCCACGAGCCACCGCTGCTTGGTGGCGGCATCTCTGGCGCGTAGCATCCACGGCTTCTCGTCCAGCGCCGGCGTGACGCTCACCGTCTTGTCGTCCACATCTTCGAGCGTTGCGTCGGCCGTGAGCATCACCTTTCGTTTAGGTTTGCAGCTCCTTTTCGTACCGTTGCACGAAGCGGTCGTTGCGCAAAACGCGCCCGTGTCCTCGTAGTACGCTAGCTGCCGCCCGTCCAGCTCCACGAAGCGCAACTTCCACTTTTTGCGCCAGCGGAAGCCGCGCTTCTCGAGCGAGCCGGAGACCACGGGCGCGCGCACCCATAGCTCCTGGCCGCCGTGTCTCTCGGTGATGGTGTGCGGCAGCGCCAACGGTCGGCCATTGGCCGTGGACGAAGTGCCGTGCAAGTGTCTCGTGGGTCGCTTGTCGTCGGGCGTCGCCGAGCGCCGGAAGAGGCTGCGCCGCGGACTGCCGCCGTGTTGCGGGGACTCGCCGAGCGTCAGGCCGCTGGAGGCGCTCAGCTCCTTCTCCATCGAGTCCTGCGCCTGTTGCTGCTGATGGTGCCGCGCGAACGTCATGGCCACTGATCGGTTGCAAGGCGAATTGCAGAATGACACCTTTTGGCGGGCGGAGACCGACGATTCGCGACAGGCCTGTTGATGCGCATGTGGATCACGGGCGTGATCGGATTATGTGAGTTTCCAGGGGTCTCATTTAAGCGGCGAAGTGACACGCTGCAATCGTTTAGTCCAGAATGCTTGTTGGAATGCCTCACATTATCTTCAAATAGCCTCATTTAAATCTGAAAAAGCCTCATACAAGGTCTGCCTGGTGCGCAGAAACAGAGGTTCAATTGCTGACGCGCGCTACTCGACTTTGCGAGTGAAAAGCAAACACACCCTACGAAAAGCGAGAAACACGCGCGCTGCGACGAAGCGTTGTTGCACTTTTGAAATGCCTGCATGTCTGCTGGCGAGCACGGCATCGCCTCACTCCAATCGATGTTGAGGCGGTCGAATTCCGGTACCATACAGGCGTAATCGAGTAATCCCACCCCAGGGATTGTAACCCTGCGCTGCAGACGATGGCGCTTGCAGACGCCTTGCAAGTTGCAGTGCGAGCTAATAGCGTCATGATGTCAACGCTGGGAGGCATAGACGATGTTGCAAGCCATTGCGCTGGAATGTGATATCTGTATCTGCAAACGGCAAGGTTCATTTGTCCCTGAGATGCCAGTATCCGCTTCAGTGAATAACTGGCGCCGGTGGATTCTAGCATCTCACTTTGCGAAGGATCTCTCAGATTGTTTATCCAGGTTGAAGTCAATACGTCGAGCAGCATTGCACGAATCGGCGGCGCCGACGGAGACACATCAACAATGACTCTATCTGCGAGTGCGACAGCCGCTGCTCCGTGCGGATCGGATTCAGCTTACGGCAGGCGTCGGCTGCCACAAACAACCGGGTAGGATATCCGGGCCCTGGAGGCAATTGAAGACCACCGCCAACGACAGCTGCAAGCTGCAGAGAAGCAAGTACATGCAAGCCGTTTTTAAAAGCCCGGTATTTGCCGATTAATAGTCGGTGTTGAACGTGATGGTGGGAATCGCGCTCGTGGTACCTCTCGCCGCCAACCATTTTCGTGCAAAACTGAAGTTGCCGAGCAGCGAGATTCGGGTGACACGCGCGTGTCCCGCAAGCGGTCGGACCCTCATCCAACCACGACGAGACACCGGGGTGCATAGAGACACACCGGCTGAGTGTCGCTTGGCGCGCAAAAGTACAGGCATCCGTTGGCAATCGCGCGTCTTGTTGACGCTCGTCACTCGCGTTGCACTTCAACTTCAATGTGCCTCCTGTCCTTGCGTTCGCTGTTCGCGCTTCTTGCTGCGGATTACACCGCTGCACGTCAAGCTTGGCGACACTCAGTCGTATGTGCGTTGAAATAGTACGCTTTGCCCGTCACCGGGTCGTAGAACTCGGCTTCGCTGCTGACGGCCGCATATATCGACGATATTCGGGGCGTCGAGAAGGCATCAGGTCGTTGCGCGCGGCTCTCGTTGGTCTGCGCGTTGTAGTAGTAGTAGCTACCGCTCGACGCATCAAAGTACTTGGCCCAGCCCACGTCCTCGCGCGCCGTCATGAAGCCCATGGGCCGAGCAAACACGCTCTCCAGGCTCAACCGGTTGTAGTAGTACGGATAGCCGCTCTGCGGGTCGACGTGCTTCTCCCAGCCGTCTGGAGCAGTGGTCAATGGCGCCGCGGCTGCAAATGGTGAGAGACGCGGGGTCGCGTAGGTTACTGGTCGAACGAACGTGCTCTCCTGCGTCCTAGTGTTGTAGTAGTAGTGCGCACTCTGCGTCTCGTCGTAGTACTTGATCCACTCAGCTGACTCGACAGCGAACCCTTCTGGTGCAACGTACGTGTTTTCCTCCGTCTCCCGGTTGTAGAACCATTCTCGCTTGGTGTCCGGGTCAACGTATCGCTCCCATGACCCCTGCACTTCGTCTGGGCTGCGGCGTGGGTGTGTCCGAAAGCCCCACCCGTCCACCTCGTCCTGCTCAATTTCTGACGGCCATCGAGACGGGAACTGCCAGTCGCCGTAGTCCACACGTCGGTTGTAGTAGTCGTACAGCGCTCGGAACTCGTGCAGCTTTCGTCGACCACCGGAATGAACGTTGGCCCAGCACTGCGTAGTGGAACTTCAGATTAGCAACGCAGCGTTTTCGTTGAGGCAATCGACACCAATTGCTGCAGTCACTTACCGTGCCACAAAACATTTCGCCGCAGTCCTTGCACTCCATCGCCGCCTCGCTTGCTGTCGGAGAGTCTACTGACAGACAGCTTCATTAGCACTTTGTCTCTCGGGTTTGCACTAACACGACCAATGTTCGATCGTACCGCAGTTCTCGCACAGAGGCTTTGGCAACAGATCCAAGACGTCTTGAGGTCGGCGGAGGCGCACCTCGCCTGTGACTCGGTTCTGCAACATAAAGTTGACACGGCACAAGTTCATACAAGTCGTCTTCGAACCAAGAGCAGCTTCCTCCAAAACGTACGTAGTAAAACGTTTCGCCGTTTTCAGGGCGAACGATCTCTTTCCACCGCCTCTTCTTGTTCAGCAGAGCTTCACGATATATGTCTCGCCCCTTTCGTCCGCGGTAGTGAGCTTGCACTAGCGTGACGGCGTCATTCTGGATCTTCATTAGCTGCGAGATTTTCTCCATGGTGGTTTGCTTGGTCGCTTGTGCCTCGAGACGGCCGTGGCGTCCGCGCCAGTTCCTCTGCACCTTCAACACTGCATCGACGAGTTTTTGTTGGTGCAAGTCTCTCGCCAAACGCATCAAGCTCAGATCTATCCGAGCTGTCCGCCGCTTCCAAGCAGCTTGGAGCTTCACCGCCGCATCGCTCTCGAGTTTCTTCTGCCGCACCATTACAATGATCTGGTTGGCCTGATACCTCTTTTTCGCGCGCCAGGCCTTCTGGATACGAGTCGCAGCACCATTTACCGCCGCTACATACGCGCGCATCGCTTTGAGCTCTTTTCGCGCTCTATGCCTTCGTATATGCGTCTGTAGTGTCGCGGCAGCTCGCTCTCGTTGCTTCTCCTCGTTCCTCAATTCTTCGCGTTTCAAGTTGGCCGCTCGACGTGCTGCACGAACACGATAGATGCCTTGCAATTGTCTAGCTGCTTCAAACTCTTCACGGTCCTTGGCCAACTTGGCGGCACGGAGTAAACTTGACCGCGCGCGATCTCTCTCCCCTCGCCAGTGCCGCTGAATTTGAATGGCACTCCGTCGCAACTTTTCCTCGTATGCTAGACGACGTAGAAGTTTACCTTGCAACTTCTCTCGCAGTCTCTTTTTGCGCCACGAAGCTTGAATCGTCCTAGCTGCATGAAGAACTTCTTCCTGGCGCCGGAGCTCGCGCAGTTGCTGTGTTTTTCGACGTGCCAAGAGGCGACGAAATGCCCGTTGAATTGTTGTGGCAGCCTCGGTCTCCTTGTTAAACTGAAAGCGCAAAAGGATCGCGTGCTTTCGAGCCTGGCGTCCGCGATAGACGCTCTGCAGGCGAGTTGCTACCCATAGAATTAAGCGCTCCTCTCGCTTCTGCCGCGCGATACGTCGAGCAACCCTCGCACGATACATGCATTGAATATGGATCGCCGCTCGCCAGCAATCGCCGTACTCCTCAATGAACTGCCAGTCTTCTGCGCGATGCCGAGGCGACATGCCTTTGAACTGGTCGTTGCACGTGTAGACCGCAAACTTCCAGGAGGAGGCGAGCGATTTGATCGAGAACGAGCGGATCTTGGGACAACCTGTCAGGTCTAACAGCATGAGCTTCGTGCACTTTTCAGCAAGCCACGACACGCCAGTCTCGGTGATGTCGGTCACTTTTCGAAGCCACAAACTGCGCAGAGTGGAAGCCATCGCTGATCCGGTGAGTGCTAGTAGCCCCAGGTCTGTGATCCTTGCACAGCCCGACACATCGAGCTCTCGAAGCAGCGGCGAATGTCTGCTGAGCCACTTCAGCGTCACGTCCGAGACTTGTGTGCCACGCAGACGGAGTACATGAAGCTGGTTTGAGCCATTTCCTGACGGCTCGGCTCTTGAAGAAGAACTCTGCTGAGGCCGCTGACTTCGTCGATGCCGCTGACTGTCGGTGAAGGCGTGATCTGTCACCTGATCGCACTCCGTGACATTGAGCGAGGACAGCTTGTTGCAGTGGGCCAATATGTCGCTCACGCCAACTGTCGTAACGCGAAAGCACCCTGAAAGGACCAGTGAAGTTAGCTCAAAGCACGCCGTAGCTATGCAGTGAAGTGTTCGATCAGAAATCGCAGCACAATTGGACAAGTCAAGGTGCCGAAGCTTGGGACACCCTGCTACCAGTGCGGCGATACCTTGTCGGTACACGTCGTCAATGGAGCCACCAGGAGCGCTGTGTAAGTCTGACAGCAACGGAAGGCCATCCGCATCCAGGTGTATCAGCTCGGGACAGCCCGTCGACAAGCGTCGAACACCCTGGTCCGACACTCTAGCGCAATGCCGGATGTTTAAATGTCGGAGCTGCAGCATGCTTTCACTGATCGCACGCATCGATAGATCAGTCAGAGCCGAGCAGCCTGAAACATCGAGGTGGGTTAGCGCAGTACAACCCGATGCCAACCAATCCATTCCAACATCGCTGAGCATTTCGCACCCTGAGAGGATCAGCGTTTGCAGCACCAGACAGTTTTCTGCTATTGCCAGTAACGAAATGTCGTTGAATTTGTACTGCAAATCGAATCGCGCCAAGTCCAGCAGCACAAGACTGTTAGCACCTCCCGAGTTTGCAAGCGCCACGACACCATTGTCAGAAATCTGGCGGCAGCCTCGAAGCTTCAATTGCCGAAGTTTGCGGCAGTTCTTGCCCAAGGAAAACAGGACGCTGTCCGTCACGCTCCCACAGAATGAGACGTCAAGCGACTCTAGAGTGGAGCACGCTTGGAAGACCCGCAGAAGCGAATAGTCTGGGACTCGAATGCAGCCAGCGATGGCAAGTGCTGTCCACAGCACGATCACACAAACGTTAGAACGAGACTTGAGTTCACATAATTTGTTTTCCTACTGCTCACACCGAAGAGGGATTCGCAGCTCCCCGATACAGCTGAGGGCAGGGCTCTGCAACGCTGTCACGTAGCTAAGGTTGAGAGATTCGAGACTACGACAGCAGCTTATGATGTGAAGTATCCCCGAATCGGTCAACTAAAAACATAGTTGCGTGTTAGTCATCGATTTTCACCCGCAGTATCTGCTCCAACCTCACCTTGAAAGCTCGCTCGAGGCTCAGAGATTTCAGATGTGGACATGCAATGGCAATCAGGTGCGCTGTCTTGTCTGTGATCTGCCAGTGCACACCATATGCCACTGGTAAATCAACAGCTTAACATCATTTACATTGCAGAGAGCAAGCGTACCTGGTCTGCGCCAGCAAGATTTAGTCGAACAATCGGTTGCTGCTTCGGTAGCACAATACTCGCTGCACCATTCATAGCCATCGCAGTTGCGGCGCTCACAGCGGACGGAAGCAACTCGGCAAGCTGATTTGATAGCCGTGCTGGACTTGACATTCGTAAACCTCCAGGATTGCAAGAAAGTTTCATCAAACACGAATCGTTTGCCACTACAGACCAGGTCTACCACAATACGAAGCACGATAAGTCCATCACGTACTCCAGCAAGTTATTCAGCGAAAGACTTACCGATAAATCGAGGTCGGTGCCAACGAGCACTTCATCCGGAATTTCCTTGTAGGCAAATACCGTTGCCAGTTCAGCCACTGTGTGGAGTTGGTCCCATGTCGCCCCAGGCACCCGCTTCTCGGGCGATAACGAGCTCAGACGTATCCCATCGTGCGCCTTCCGGGCACGAGCTTTCTTGGTGGCCATGGAGGCCACTACACAGACACGAGACGTCACTCCCCAAAATATGGTCGAAACTCCAAGCGCCAATCCAGAACATATCCACACAAGTGTTGATAATGCCTCTGCCGATTCCAACCATGCCCGATACCGCTCCAGTCACAAGACAAAGTATGGAAAACAAGTGTGGCGCTAAGAGCTGAGGTGATCAATCTTCGCTGTGGAGTGGTCGTCACGACAATGTCCGCTACGACAAATGATCACAACGAAGGCAGAGCTTCTCTCCGAGAGGTGAGACTTTCACGTGTCCGATGTCAACACTGTTGACTCTCTCTACCTCGAATTCGGGGGATTCGAGCACATATCGGGGCGACAACTCGCACACACCCATACGCTCATCCCTAGACTAAGTACATGGCACCAGCAAGCTTGTCACTCAAGCCACCAAGCGTGTACGTAGACCCCAAATTCGGCAGAAGCGTAGCAGACTGCAGCGCTCTTGGATTCCTGTTGCGTCGTCAACTAATAGTGGCAGCTTCGTCTGCTTGTGTGTGCAGTGGACGCTGAGGGTGAAGTGCACGTTGCTTTCGGACGCGTGACTTGCTGATGCTGTTGCATCACCACTTTCGCGGCACATATGATGATGTGTCCGTATACACACGCAACAGCTTCTTCTTGTCAATGGCTTGGGCCACTTTGGCAAAGGCATTGCGCACCACTTCGCGTCGGGTCCTTCACTCTATTTGGAACAAGCACTGGGTTCTGGCCACATCTTTTCAACGGCAGGCTGATCGCTGCTCTTGCGATGGCCACGATCTTCTGTGCCTTCTTGATCACCTTGACAAAGTCGGCAATTGAGTAGTACAGCATAGAGAGCTGTGCGAGTCCACCTTGGCTTCTTGTAGCAACTGGCCAGAATGAACGCCGACTGGAAAAGCTGGCCGCACTCGGCATCGTACCTGCATACACAGGACACCTCGAGCAACAACATACTTCAGCAAACGCTCCAGCACGCAAAAAAAAACTCGTTTATTCATCCTACCGCCATAATTATCGTATCGACAGATCACCGCCTTGAATCGGGCACGCGGTGAATTGAGCCGCACACTACCCTCGAGATAAGGAAATGCTCTCGAACGACGAGTGCCGCTGGATGCTGGTGATGTCCACTCCATGGCTGTCAAATACAGCGCCATCCAGCAGCTCGTCGTCAGCATCGAAGCGTACCATTCCAAACTCCATCCACTGCATAACCGTCACGTAGGCGACGATGTTGACTAAGCTAAGTGCACCCAGCGTCCAGTACATGTACTCGAAGTGGCCCTCGTTGAGGTTGTCCGTGATGTAGTGGTCGAATAGCAGCGTGAACGTCGACGTCAGATTACTCCCCATGGCAACCATGAACAAATTGATGGCTTGGCAGGTGCTCTTAAGATACACAGGCACCTCTGTGTAGAATAGCTCGTAGGCTGTCACGTTAATCAGGCATTCGGCCACAGCAACGAGCACATACATCGGGATCGCATACGCCCAGTACGTGTGGTTCATCGGCTCGCCAGAACCATTGTTCGGGATGGTCTGCAGCGTGCCGTTGACGTCCAGGTACACAATCTCTCCACTGTTTCGCCGGATGATCTCGAAGAACCCGGACCAAACCATCGTCAACATCGCTACGATGAGCCCCGTCAGCACCTTTCCGAAGGCACTTGGTGGCCGTCCAAACATTTTCCCCCACAGCGGGTACACGAACCCATCCAGCACGGGGATCAGCAGAATGATCGTGAGCGGGTCGAAAATGCCTAAACTGGCACCTGGGATCTGAACCGCGTCAACGTCAGTGATGTTGTCGGCGCCAACGCGAAGATCGCATTGCTGGGCGATGGACTGAAAGTTGGCATCGAGCTGGTCGTACGCGCACTCCCACATGATCATGAACGACGCGAACGGCAGCACGCGAATCACCATCTTGATCTCGTCCACCGTTTCGTCATTAAACTTGCCGCCGTTCGACGCCTTCGACTTGTCCATGTAGGCCGTGTTCATGCCGTAGCGGATCCATGCGTACATGCCAAACGCACAGCAGAGCACCACAAAGTACGACAAGTACTGACCCACCGACAACCAGTCCGACAAGAAGGACGCGAGCAGATTCAGCGGGAACGCCGCTCCGAACGCGACGAGTCCGTAGTAGAGCATCCTCGCCTCGTAGCTGAAAGCGCAGTTCCCCTTGACAATCGTGCACAGCTTGGTCAGCGCGCTGTCCTGCGGCGCAAAGTGCACGTACCTCGGGGACCCGAACAGGAACAGCACGTAGGCGAAGACCATGACTCCTCCACAGATGAAAAAGTTGGCAAAGTAGCCATACTCCTGGGAGATAGCTCCTGTGCCTTCCACGCACAGCACCGAGAGGTACCCGTACGAGAAAATGGCTCCTAGGTTGATGACAATGTAAAAGTAGCTGAAGAAATGCTCCTTCTGCGTGACCTCATTGGGGTCGTTGGGGTCGAACTGGTCAGCTCCAAAGGTGATGACGTTGGCTTTGATGGCGCCTGTGCCCACTGCTACTCCGGCGAACAGCCCCGTATGGCACAGGATGTTGGCCACCAAGTGGTTCCCGTGCTCGGGCTCCATGAACTTGGGGTGGGCCGAGACTGTGACGAGGAACGCGCCGAGCGTGTACCAGACGCCAAAGACCCAGAGCGTGCGGAAGCGGCCCCACTTCTCGTCGGCCACGTAGCCGCCCAGCAGCGGCGACAGGTAGCAGATGGACGTCCACGTGCTCTTGAGCGAGTTGGAGCCCACCTGGGACCAGCCGAGCTTGCCCATGAAGTTCTTGAGCCCCTGATTGATACCGTAGTAGCTCACGCGCTCGGCGAACTCGAGGATCAGGATGAAGCTGCACACGTGCAGCAGGACGTTCTGGAAGCGGCGGTTGCGCTGCTCCCACGGGCCTTCGATGAAGTACGAGGACGAGGCGCTGGGCGTGCTGCCCTGCTCGTCCAGGCTGGACGTGAGCGGCGAGCGGATGGCCGCCGACTTGGAGTGGGTGGACGAGTGCGAGTCCATGGCCGCCCGCGGGCCCCGGCGGCAGTCGAGACGAGAGTCAAGCGGAAGGAGGCGCCCTGCCTTCGTGCGCTTATTAGTGTGGAGCTGTTCGGCTGACTGCTTGGTTGACGCTCGGACTCTGGACGACCGGAGGGAGAAGCGAGAGAGGCGGAGCAGAAAAGGGAACCGGACAGAGAACGGACGAAAGCGAGAGGCTCAGTTGGTTGGCCGCTGCTAAAAGCGGATTGCGCTTGACGAGCGATGAATGTAGAGCGCTCGCAGCCGCGGATAAGCAGCTCGCTTCAGCAGCAAGGATCGCCGGACGTTTTTTCTTCTGTTTCGGAAGTTCGCCTACTCGACTTCTTGTCGCGATGTGGTAGCTAAGCTTAGACCGTTTCCACAGATGCTGGAATGCTCTTACGCTCTTCATCCGGTCGCGCTGTTAAAACCGGACTGCTCTGTGGATGGGCGCGTTTCATCCTATCATCGCGTCATTCGCGCAAAGTCGCCTTGGCAGCTCGACGACGCTGACGAGTTCGGCAGCGCAGCGCGTGCATGCATGCTTGGCGATGCTGTCCATACGTCTGCACCACACGTAGGCTGCTTTTAGGTCGCTCGGCGTGTTCTACTCGCGTCGATAGACTAGTTTTTCGTATGGAGCGCTGGTTAGGGGACGTCGGACCGGACCTCGAGCAGCTCAAAATGCTGCTTTACCCAACACGGCGCCACGAGGCAACGCAAATGAGCTGCGGGCGAGTGCAGTTCTGGCGAGAAGTGTCCTGGCGAGGTGAGGTGGAACCGCGTGCCAGCCGCAAGGGAGTGTGGCAGGTGGCAAATCTCGCGTGCGCTCGGGGACCTCGGCTCACCGTGAGCGTGCGGGCCCCACACTTCCGAGCGACAGCGATGGCAGCGGATGATTGCGGATGGTGATTCCTCGAGCGTGCTTGCCACAGTGTGCCGCGCCACCGCTCTGCCGACTGCGGCGCGACCAGCGAGAGCGACCAGCTGCAGCCTCTGATTTCAACCACCACCAGCTGCAGGCATTTACCAGCGCTCGGCATGTCCTCCTCCAGACAAGAAGGCCCAGACGAGATCGACATAGGAGTTCGTTGACACCGTGTCAAGCATAGTATTCGAGATGTTTAACTTGTCGGCACAATCGACACCGCTTTTGCCGGCACCAAGTTGCAGCCCTGCACTTTTTAGTCGATCGTCGCCACGTCAGACCCGTCATGCCTTCGCTTCAAAATTTGAACATAGAAACGCCCCCACTAGGTGCGCAACCGTAACGGATCTCATCCCTCACTCTAAGCGATGCCGGACGACAGCGAGTGCCTGGTCTCCGAGGCCTTCACGGAGAGCGAGACGGAGGCGGATGACGAGCAGCAGACAGTCGTGATCATGGAAGACCTGGACATCCCTCCGGACGCGCCGGAGCCCCAGCGGACTGTGTTACAGACGACTCTGGGCGTCGCTTCGTCCGCTGCCAACTTGGTGCTGTTCCCCTACGTCGTGGCGGGCAAAGCGGCCGTGCACGCCACGTCCTTGGCAGTGGCCGCCCCCATCCACCTCACGAACCACGTACGCGCCAGCCTCGCACAGTCCTGGACCAAAGCGAGCCACGAGCAGGAGGAAGACGCAGATCTCTTCGGAGAACGCTCGAGAACGAGCTCCACCAGCGACCTCAGCAGCAGCAGTGAACAGGCGACGGATTTATTGCCACTGGAAGTAGAAGCACCAGAAACGCAGCTCATACAGGAACGTGGACGGGTCTCACAGTTGCTGTTCCTGCCGGTGAGGCTGGTGCACAGCGGCGTGTCCACTGCCGTGGCGATCCCGACGAAGGTAGCGACTTACAGTGGCCGTAAGATCTCGGGCGCTGTCTCGACGTCCCATGCACTGGCCACGTCGGCGGTGGTGGCATCCACGGGTGTCGTGGCGAGGACGGGGATGCATGTGGCTAGAGGGATCACTCATGGAGCAGTGTCCACTGCATCCTTCACGGCGTCCACCATTTCGGGCGCGGTGGGGGTATCTATGAGGACGGTGAGCTATGTGATCCCGCCCTCCGTGTCTAATGCGGTGTGGCAGGGCATGGACATGACTGGCAACGCGACCGTGAACGTGCTGTCGCTCGCTATTGCGGTGCCATCGTACCGCATGCTCCGAGCGCTGGCTCCGACGGTGGACAAGTGCTTCTCTGAGGAAGACGCGGTGAATGAGACCCGTGCGGTCGTGAAGATGCTCGTGAAGCTGCTGGGCCCGCAAAACGCGATTTACTTGTTGAAGTTGATTTACGAGACGGTGAACAGTGAGGAAGCACACGACGCTTTTTTGCTGTGTCGTGACATTCTGCACGAATCGCTGGATGGAGACAACTACCGTCATGCAGGAGCGTCGGTGGGGGATGCTACGGGCATTACCAGGGCGGTTCATGTTATGAAGGAGGCATACAGCGTGCTTCCCTCTTTTGACGAGCTGCTTGATGCCGCAGCACTTGTTGCTGATGTTTCGGACGAGGTGGTTGATGGCGTTGCGCACGTTGTAACTGGGAAGAGGAATTCGAGGGTTCAAATGCGGGGCGAGTCGGATGAAGAAAAGGGGAGCGCCCCTCGCTTCGAGTACGTGGGTGACGAAGACGAGGAGTCTTTGGCGCATGGTCTAGTGCAGCTCACGGATGAGACGTTTGAACTCGAGGAAAGCAGTACATCTTCGGACGAGGACTTGAACTCCGTCCTCGAGTCGGGCATTTCACTGCTGACGCGAGTGTGCGACAGTGAAGAGGCCTCTTCGCTCTTCAACACCTTTGGTGACTTTCTGGACGTGCTGGTGGATTAGGCAAAAGAGGTGGCGCTCCAACTGTAAGACACAAATGCTATTTATCCAGCTGCTTGCACTGTAAGGAAACTTGAATGGGGGGCCGCTGGGAGTATTTGTTTGCTCAGTGAATTGGACTCGTGAAGAACAGCTCCATCTCAACAGCGCGTGCGAGCCAGGGGTGCTTAATCTGTCTGCGAAAACTTAGTGCTGTTGGCTTGGTACGCCATGTAAGAAAACCTGCTGGTAGTATTTGACTCCGTCATTGAACCATTTTGGCGGCACAACTCAACCTGAAGAGCAAATGAGCTGGAGCTTCGAGAGCTCACGATGCGGGGGTCAAGCGATGACCAGCATCGCCTTATTAACGCATGCGATCAAGCGTTATCCCAGTTGCCGCGGGAATCTCTGGCTTGTCCATCGGAAACGCTGATGGCTGGCGTTCATGCTCGGTTTGTCGGACACGAACGTGCTGATAACCACGCGATAACGTCTACAGTGGCGAGATTTCGCACGCTAATGAGCCGCTTCGAGCACGTGAAACGCTACCAGCCGCGGCGCCGTGACCAGCGACAGATTTCCCGAGCAAGTCGTAGATTTCACCTCGATGAGGAAGCGTATCGAGCGATAGCACATTTCATTGAACAATATCCATCACGGGTCGAGCAACCTATGCGGGTGTGTCGGGACCCTTGGAGACCAGAGGAGCTGGCACGGGTAGCCGTGCAGTGAAGATGATATTGTCTCAAGTTGCGGTGAAAACCATGAATAAACAACTATTGCGATCCGTTTAAGATTGAAGCGGGGCTACAGCTATTGATCCTCGTGAAGTGGAGCTCCTGTTGAAGTTGAAGCCTGGTGCGGATACTATGGAGCGCATGGAGTTGATGAAGACACAGCGCGAGGCAAACGAGCGGCTGTATGGGAGCATGCTTAGCCAGCAATCGCGTTCGCTTCGCAACTGAAATGAACGACCAAAGGGTGAAGGGCAAACGTGTCGGTGAACAACGAGCAAGCATCAAGAACCAGCGGGTTTGAGAACAACGTACGGGAAGCATGTATAATCGGAATTGTTGTATTGCAGTTGAAAAGGTCTGCATCAATTTCTTAACTACCTTTTTAAGCTGACGTAAAGTCACCCCAATCTTCATCGTCACAAGCAGTTGTGGATTCGGCCACCGCCGGTGGCGGTGCGATCGCCGGCACCTTCGCGGTCGGCGAGTCTCCCGGTGGGGGCGGAATAAGCGGCACCTTATTGGGGCTTACTGCACCTCCACTGCTGCTACGTTGACGTCTCTCTCCCTCGTCCACTCCGTTGGTCTTGAGGTTTATCCGGATTGTCGCTCCTTCCGGCAGACTCAAGTTCGACTTCTTGGGGGACTCTACTCCGACTGCTGTGTGCTCTTTAGCTGCGTCTTGCTGCACGTCCAATTGGCGCAGAGCGTACTTGGCGTAGTCCTGCACTGTAGCCTTGAAGTTGAAGGCGGCCGTGCGGTCCGGGAAGCCGATGCCCACGAAGGCGCGGCGGCCACTCTGCTCGTCCTCCACGCGCAGCATGAAGTAGCGCGACGAGTCCACGCAGTCGTGCACGTACACGTCCAGCGTCAGGTCACGCGTGATGTGCAGCGGACACTGCGCGAAGAGCGTGGCGGTTGCGCTCTCGTCCGAAGCCGCCACCGGCTCCAGGAGCTGCACACAGCACGCGTCACCTCGCTGTAACACGCGCACGGAGCCCGTGAGCAAGGGGTTCTCTGGGTCCCACGCGTCTGCACGTGGCGCGAGGCTCGTTACTTGGCCGGCGGGCACTTGGTAGAACCACACGCCGTTTTCGCTGAACAAGACGCGCTCCAAGACGAACGCGTCCGAGGAATCCACCATGGTCGCAGCTAGATTTCCAAAATGGCGAGGAGTTCAATTCGGAATGGCTACTGTCACGAGATACGAGTTGGGGATATAAGTAGGATTGTGACATTGACACAGTATGAAAATGTGTGGACTGTGGATAGGGAGATGGCGTAGGTGATGAGGATGCTGACACAAGCTGAGGACTCACTTTGTAAGACCAAATGCAAACTTTTATATACCTGACGGGCAACACAACGAGCTCCGTGCTTGACGCTGCCGGCCAGTGTGGAGTCTATCTACACCTCGTTGAAGAGTTCGCGACGGATCTCGGGCGTGATCTGGTGGTGGAAGTGCTGCTTGAGCAGCGCCTTCATGGCCTCCTTGGACTGCTTGGGGATGTCGTTCTTGTAACGCTGCGTGAATACCAGCAGCGACTGGTGCCACAGCACCGGCAGCTTGCGAGTGTCCGACGTGAATCGCAGGAAGTGCTGGCTGAGCTCCGAGATCACGCGCGTGGGCAGACTGTACTTCTTGTTGAGCAGCACGCGGATGAACATGCTGTTGCCGCCCGAGTACTCCATCGAGGCCAGTTTCATGAGCGTCGCGGCCGAGTGGATCACGGGCACCGACACCTTGGATAGCACACTGCCGATGATGGCAGCTTCGCGCTGCGTGCAGTTTCTGCTCTCGCAGAGCGGGATAATGATGCCCTTGAAGAACGCCTGGGGCTTGTACAGCGCTTTCTTCAGAGCCATGTACAGGTGGAAGTTCAGTCGCTTGTTTTCGTGGATGTCCTGCCGCACGTGCTCCAGCAGGAAGATGTTGAAAAACCGCTGCGCCATCTTCGGGTTCAAGTTGGACGCGAACAACCGCGTGGCCGCGCGCATAGCGTGCGGCGACCATTTCTCGGGGCTGGTCAGCCACAGAATGTCCTCCCAGTAGCTCAAGCTCGGGATGACCTTGAAGGCCTTGGGCAGCTTGCCAGACGTGTACCTCTTTAGGATCTTGCCCACGCCAGTGTACACCTCGACGATTTTGGGGTCGAACTTGCTGTTCTGCGGGGCGTCGTGCTCGTCGTCCATGTCGCCGCGCTCGCGGGCCTCCTTCTCGAAAATCTTGTCCATGATGATGTCCGCAAGGTTGCGACGCTCGGGGGCGCCCACCATGAAGTTGGCGAGCGCCTCCTCGTCGTCCTCGCAGATCTCCACCTCCTCCACGTATCCGTCGTTGATACGCACGAGGTCCTGACCGTCGTACTCGTCGGTGTCCATGCCGTCGTCCTCCTCGTCCGACTCGTCGCTGCTGTCGGCGGCCGGCGCCTGCGTCTGCGGGGCCGCCGGCTTGCTCTTATTCTGTCGGGCCTGCTCTTCCGCCTGCTGCTGTCGGGCCAACGCGAGCGTACGGCGGCTCAACTTCTCGGGCACCACATCCTCGGTCATGTCGTCGTCCGAGTCAGCATCACGGCGCGCACCCTTCTTGCCGCTCTGGTCATACCAGGGCTTGTTGTCGAAGGCCAGCTGCTTCTCCAGCGGACACGCGCGCTTGGGCTTCCCCTTCTCGGCCTTGGGCATCGTTGCAAGAGTTCTTGGCGACTGCGTCTGAAGTATGATAAATGGCTGCGCTGCGTCCACTCGGTGACCACCAACGTATATTGGGTCGTACCGGAAATAGTGTGGCACACATCGATAAGTTGCCATGTTGAAGCGATCTTCAGAAGAGCACGAAAACGATGAACGGCGCGGCTTCCAGAGCAGATGAGGCCTCGGTTGCGAGCGCGATCAGTAGTCGAGACAGCGAGGATGGCGCGTCTCCCTCGAATTACCGAGTAGGAGCTGCGCGTTATGCTGAAAAGTGTAGTTAAAATGAGCGAGTATTGATACTGACGTGGTTGTAATGCCAGATGAGCACCCAAGCCATCGAGTCGGTGGACGAGTTGCTGGCCAAAGATGCAGAGGATGAAAGTCTGCGGAAGTACAAGGAGCAGCTGCTGGGCTCAGCTGCTCATGGAGATCGAGGAGGTTCGGATGAGAGTGGAGCTGTTGACCGTTCAAAAGGCTTGGAGTTGAGTGACTGTGTGTTTCTGTTTTAGACGCTAATGACACGCGTCGTGTGGTGGTGGAGCAGTTCAAGGTGGAGTTTGAAGACGGACGAGAGGACATCGTGTACTATTTGGACACACTGCAGGGCGTCGAGCACATGCGCACGACGCCTTTTGTCATGGAGGAAGGCTCGCGCTACCGCTTTGTGATTTCGTTTCGCGTCAACCAGGCGATTGTGAGTGGGCTGCGCTTCCGCAATAAGGTCAAGAAGACTGTGCTGGCTACGCGCGAGGAGATCGTGCTGGGCTCGTATGCTCCGCGGTCCGAGAGCTACGTGTTCGTCTTTCCCAGGCACGAGTGGATGGAAGCTCCGTCGGGGCTGTTCTACCGCGGCAAATACATGGGCAGGTTCATATTTGACGACGACGACCATCACGAGCACCTCAAGCTGTTCTACACCTTCGGTACGTTTTCCTAAGCGAATTTTGGGAAATAATTGGAAGCTGATTTTGTGGTCGTACAACGCAGAGATCAAGAGAAGCTAGCAAAATCTGCTCGAGCTTGTTAATTATGCGTCGAACTTGAACAATGAGAACGTTTGCAGAATTAGTCTTTTTTCGTTTCCCATGATCGAAATGGATACTAATGTTGAATCTTGAGCTCCTCCATGAAGCGCTTCTGCTGGTCGATCATATACGTGATCTCCATGATGTCGTCGGCTTCAGTGGGGTTGAGAACTGGTGTCCGCAGGTTGTGCATGGCGCTGCCGCCCATGTGCAGAGGGATTAAATCGGTATCCATGTGCTTGGCTAGTTCGGCCGTGCAATCGTGCATGAGGGAAACCTTGCTGCGAAGGCGAACCGGTAGAAATGGCCAAAGCCATGACGTGACGTACTTGAGAAATCGCGTTAGCGGCCCAGCGTGAACGAGACCAATACGGTCAGGGAAGTTGGCAACGCACACGTCCAGCAACCCACGCATAAGACGGAGGTCTACCTGGGCCATGCCCAATCCAGCAGAGTCTGTCACGATTGTATAGGTGGTGACTCCCGGCGGCATAAAGAGACGGCACCCAAGTTCCAGCAGGTACACGTGCGCGCGGACTTCAACATCTCGTCGGCTTGACATCGCCGTCCAGTCTTTCAGCTTTGCTCGCACCCAGAGAATCGGGCGATTCTGAAAGTCGTAGCCATACCAGTACATACTCCCCGACGTCAACTGGGACTTCACGTCGTCCCAAGTGATGGCGTCCACCTCGTAAATTCGGCGCCACTTGATGATGCGCGCCATTTTGGTCACGGCGTACGCGAAAGAGCGATTCTTCACGCGCAGTACGCTGAAGATATATTCATCCGAGAACACATGAGTCGTCTCGACAGGGGCGCCTGCAGCCTGTGCAATTGCCAGTCGGAACGAGTGCACCTCAGCTTCTTCTGCGCGCGTCAGCACGATGACAGCACGACCAAGAGACTCTTGCCGCATAACTTGCGCTGATCCTCTTCTATTCGCAGAAGTGTAAGTGGACGCGATTTCGCTGGAGCCTCTGGCTTGCAGGATACTTCGAGGAGCTAAATGCAGATCAGATGCCTTTAGATCAGACCCACGTACGCCTTGAGAAAATCGGTTGAGTTCTTCCTCAAGGTTTCGTGGCTTAAAGTTGATGGATATTCTGGGTGTCAACCACAATAACAGTCCTGTCACAAGGCTCAGTTTCAGTGGACCCGGTAACATCACTGTAGTGACGAGCGCATCCAGAAGAGCCAATACGCAGCAGAAGCAGAAGAGATTGAAGAGACGCATGTACTCCTCTCTTGTCTTCTGTAGCTGTGCTTCCAAGCGACGACGGTCCTCTAGAAATCTTCCTGCTCGCTCAGTCAAGACAATTGCATGACGCTCGACATCAGCGGCATCACCAAGAATACCATCATCTGTGGTTCCAACTTTCTTATACCTGGCGGTTGTATTCATCTGAAACGAGATATCAAGACTTTCATCATCACTGGAATAGCCTTCCACGATCAGTTCGTGGTGCAGCAACTCATTCGCCAGCGCTAATGCTGTCGGGACGCTATACGCCCCGAACCGCAATAGTAATTGAACACCGTCCGTTCCGGACACCCCTTCTTCATCATCTTCGTGTCCGTCGAACTGCGCTAGCAGATCCTGAAACGCACTGTCGTGCAACCAAAGAAGGTGGCCACGACACCGTCCACTTCCATCCTCACGATCCACCTCCTCCACATATTCTTCATTCAATTGAGCTTCTTTTACCAAACGATGGTCTGCATTGATCTGATACACTCTGTCCACTCGATACCCAAAGCTGCAAGAGCAGCAAAACGGCAGCAGCACGTCCTCCTCAACGAGCTTCCTCGCAAGCTCTGCAGCTTCGCTCGCTGTAAAATCCGCTGCACTGCCCTCCCCAAGCAGAATATTCTCCACATCACAACCTCGAACAACCGCCGCTTCCGCGTCGCTCTCTGTCGCTGTCACCAGCATCTCAACCGCCTGCTGCACATCCAGCAGCGTCAGCGTTCTAATTGTCCGAGCTGTTTCCCCAGCATCCTCTGCATCTATATATGATCCCTCCCCACCCCAGTTACTGCTAATGTGCGCTCTGCTTCGAGCATTAGAGAACAGATCGATCCACATGTGCTTTTTCCCTTTTGTGGTAGCGTCCACAAGGAACTCGCGACCGGAACGCAAGTCCTGCAGCCGCACCGAGTGCATATGAGCCGAAGACACCACGATACCTTCACAGCTGAAAGATCCATCGAGTGGCAGCAGCTCCGCAGGCGGCGGCGCCTTTGGTTTGCTGCGTTGCTTGGGCAATAATTTCGGTTTGGGCTTTTGCTTTGGTTTCGCCTTCGTCTTCTTGGAGGACCGCGTCACGGCCGCGGCTGCCGCTTGCCAAGCCGAAGGTGGACACTGCAGTGCCACCGCGTCTTTCTCCAGGAGAGCCACGCGCTCGTGCCACACGTAGTGCGCATCTCGCAGGAGCACGCGCCCGATGTCCATTGTGTTTATATTAATACTTGTTGTACCGCAGATTCGTTCAATAGATTATGATTGGGCAAAATAAGCATTACACTGAAGGTGATGGGCGAATTGTTATCATGGCTACATGTAGCCATGTTCCATGTTATTGCTGCAAGATGTGCGCGCCTACTGCTCTTCAACGCTGGCTGTCGATAGGAGAGACTGCGTTTGTGGACGGAAGCTCTGTCGGACGGGAGGTGGACGGCTTCTTGGGCCGAATTACGCGCGCTTGCGGCGGGATGACGTTGAAGGGGCCACGAGGGGCAGCCCGCTCCTTGGGCATGAGGCTCATCTTGATGTCTTGGATCTTCTTGGTGGCTTCGGTGACCTGCTTGGACTCAAGAACCGATTGGACGTTGCGGTTGCGTTGCAGCAAGCGCTTCGAGTCCAGGTTTCGCTGCTTTAGGTGCTCTTTGCGACGACCATCGATGCGTTTCAGTAGCGCAGTGAGCTCTGCTTGTTGCTGCTGGCGCAGCTTGGCCTCCTTGCGCGCGAATACGGAGCGCAGCTCGTCGCCCATTTTCGCACGTTCGTCGGCCTCAACTTCGTCCGCAATCTGCTTGATCTTCTGCGCCTCGGTGTAACTTTTCTGTTGTGCCAAACGATGCTGTCTCCGACGCCACTCGATGAGCTCTTTAGAAAACTTGGGCGGGCGCTCGAGGATCTCCTGTTGCAACTTATCTTGGAACGCTGCGAGGTCTGCAGTGTGCTTCTCTGTCATTTGCTTCACATACGCTTGCGCCATGCGGTCGTACTCCTCCATGTATTGATCCCATGCTTGGTTGAAATCGTTAAACTGCATATTGTGCGCGATCTGCACGTCCTGGCGTTCGGCTATCTGGCGTGCCTTCAGCGACTTTGACTGCCTTTTGAATTCCTGTCGACGAAGCGCCGTTAACTGCGAGTCTGCCCGCTGTGCTTCCAGGTAGTTTCCGTCCTCTTCGCACTTGAGGCGGTACTCTTCTAGGATCGCAATAAACTCCATAACCTTGGGGTCTGGGCCAGGTCGCAGTCGATCCCCACCACCACCACCACCACCGCCTGCAAGCTCCTGTTCGAGCTGCTGTTGCCTTAGCACGTGATTCTGGATGAGCGACACAAAATCTTCAAAGTTGATAGAGCCGCTGTCGCCAGCACAGTCGTCCAGCTCGTTCAAAAGCTCTGCACAAGTACATACAGTTTTGGTTACTCCACGCACAAGATTTAACCACTTCGCCTACGTCTCACCTTCGGAGGCATCACGCCCGAGCTTATCCAGGATTTCTGGAATGTGTTCTGTGGCAATGCAACCCGAGCCGTCCTCATCGTACACATTGAACACAGCTACAATATGAAAGAAATGTCAGCGTGGGATCTCAGCAACGCAGCAATCGATCATGCATCGCAGTACAAACCTCGCAGTGCGCCGAGCTCCTCAGCTGAGAGGTCCACGGGACTCTCGTCGGACATGACGAGACGAAGGTTAGAACACAAGCAAGGTGCAACAGCGCGTCTTGTCAGGTCTAAGGCGCCTTGGAATGCTTCACGTGCTCCCACGAGCTCAGCTTATCTTCATCCGTCTTGCCGGCTTGCTATTCTTGTCGTACCATGCCATGTTACCCTACACATAGAGACTTCTGCGCTCGTGTGAGGTCAGTTTCCGGGCTCAAAATACCAAGCAGAGGAAATGCAGGTCTCTCACTCACGTGGGTCGCAGCTCGAACTCAAACAGCCAGCTTCTAGGCCCACAATGCCCATCAGGGTGATTTCATTCTCCAGAGTGAGTGTCGCCTTGACAGTCAATGCCAATGCCAAGCGGTTGCATCAGCCATCCCCGCCCGGCACCTCTATCTACAAAAACTATTCCTACTTGCGAGTGGACTTGAGTTCCTCCTCCACCACATCATCAACGTGGGCAAGCCACGGGTGCGCGAGACATTCTTCGGCCGTGGCGCGCTTCGACGGATCGTAACGCAGCATGGGCCCCAGGAACGATGCAAGACACTCGGCGTCGTGGCGCAAGAAGTGGTATTTCTCAACGAGTACTTGTTGTAGGCTCCAGAACTTGAGATTGCGAATTCGCTTCAAGTCGCCCTTGCGCGTGAAAAACTCGCGCAAGCCACGCTGAGATCCGGTGAAAGACTTCGGCATGCGACCAAGTAGCTCAATCATCTGAGCTAGGTGATCCTCGTCGCGGTTGAAGTTGCGTCCGCTCTTGGGGTCAAAAAGTAGGTCTCCGGTTAGCAGCTCGAACACGAAGCATGCCATCGACCAAATGTCCGCTGACGTGTCGTAATGCTTGCCCAGGATAACCTCAGGACACCGGTACTGACGCGTCTGGATATCATTCGTGAAGTGCTTCGTGGTCCAGCACGCATTACCCAGGTCACAGATCTTTGAATCCAGCTTCATGAGATCGAACATATCACTGTTGGCAAGCCTGTTAAAGCGCGAAGCCCAGCGGCCGAGTCGCTGCTCAAGCGGCCTCGTCTCTGGCATCATCGTTTCACCTGATCCAGCTAACGGTAAAAGGTTGATTCCCTGAATGACGACGTCATGCACATCTTCATCACCGATGCTCTCCTTGGCATTGGCCTTCGAAGCAATCTTCGTCGCTTCGTCGCTGGGTGGTGTAGGAAGAAAGAACCCTGGAAGCGCTACACCAGAAGACGTCGCAAGATTCAGGAAGCGGAGACCCTCAATACGGCGTTCCAAGTACCCTATCATTAAAACACAAAGGACAAATGTCAGCAACAGTTGGCATGTTCAGAGAGACCCATAGAGGGTAACGCACCCAATACAGCATTCGTATATCTGGCGTCAAACTCCAGTCTCCATAGTCGGTACTTCGTCTTGGTCGAAACTAGGGCTTTCCTGGGTGAACTACCATCACGCAGCCCGAATACCTGATCTTCAATCGAGCTCATAACATCGTCATCTACGTGGTCAAGGTACCTTAATACGAATGATGTCTCCACGCCATCATCTTCCTCGCCATCATCTTCCTCGCCATTACCACTTTCATCAAATGGCTGGACAAACTTTGGAGACACACTCAATGTGAATTCTCGCTCCTTCCGTTTCGATCCAGCCACACGACCCTCTGGGAGTAGCAACATTACCCGTGCCGCGAACTCAGGAGGCAAATGAATCCAGTCTTTGTCTTCTTCACCACCAAGCTGTCCAACCTGGTGATACCATGTCCGCGTCGCATCCGATGGTGCAACAGTTGCGTCAGTCAATGCATCAGCTTCTTGTCCAGCAAAATTCGACTTGAACACATGGTCGCCCGGCTCATTCATGTCGGCACTGGTAGAAATCTCGAACTGTGAAAGGTTGATGCTCAATTGCTCAACAACAGCGGAATTACTCGTTGCCAGCGTTGGGCGAGCTGTGCTATCCATCTTGCCATTTGCAGGAAAGCCGTCTACAGAGCTCTCCCGTTCAGCAGCCTCGGCTTGCTTTCTCTGTTTTTGCCGCTTCTTCTTCTGCCTGTTCTTGAGACGCTTCTTGTCTTCTTTGGATAGTTCAGCGCTGTCCCCAGCTGAGCTGGCCGCAGACTTGCCATTTTCCTTGTCTCCGTTTTGCGCGATTTTCGCTCCCTTTTGACGGCGTTCAAGCCGCATCGCGCGGAACGCCTCCCATTGCGACTTGCGAATTTTTGGTAGTTGCGGAATGCGATGTGAGAGCAGCACGTTCTCGGGTTTGAGGTCAGTGTGAATGATCTCGCACTTGCCGTGAAGGAAGGCCAGGCCTTCCATCATATCCCGCGTTAAACGCTGGACAAGCTGAAGCGGCACACCACGGTAATTGTAGTATTTGATGAGCGTAAGCAGGTTGTCTCCCATCATCTCAAACACCATGCACACATGCACGCCATTCTTTCCCTTGTGTTCGAACGAGTCCACGAGTCGAACCACCTTGATCGCCTCCTGTTCCTCCTTGGACTCATACCCAGTCTGAGCCGCATGCACCGTGCACTCCAGCAACTCGATCTCGTCCTTCGCAGCTTCAGTGTAATGCCGAGCGCTCTTCTGCACCTTCATGGCCACCATCTCCCCCGTCTGTCGGTCCAGGCACTTCCACACGGTCGAGAAGTGGCCCCACCCGAGCTTCTCCTGCACCTCAAACCTGGCGTTGTACACTTCGCCGACCTGCACGCGGTGGTAGCCGCCCGGTTTGTAGCTGGTCTCGCCCTCCTCCTCGCTCTCGGACGAGTAATCGTCATCCTCGTAGTCCTCGTCCTCCTCCTCTCCACTGCTACATCTCTGGCTGCTGCTGCCGCTGAGCGGCGAGAAGGAGCGACGCGTCGTCGACGTGGAGCCGTCCACGCTCTGAGACGAGCCGGACTCGACCCTCTCCAGAGCTTCCGAACTGGACGACGAGGTCGCGATGGGTGCGGAAGGCGCAGGGGCAGCTCCTCGTCCTTTTTTCTTGCGGTTGCGAGTCTTCTTAGAGGCGTGTGAAGGTCCTATCTTCGTCGCTAATGCAAGAAGCGGGCAATGGGAATCAGTTAGAAAACGGAGGAATAAGGGGAAGTAATGGCGTGGAAGGAGGCAAACGCTACATGGATGGAAGTACAAGACGGAGATCTACACGTACAGCCTGATTTTGCGGCGGAGCGCGCGGTGGGGGCGTCCATGGAACTGCGAGAAGAAGAGCTGCTGGCCTACGAGGAGTGTAAACTGAACTGCGACCAACAAGTGTACGGGCGCAAATATGGCCAATCAAAGATCCGTATCGCTGAAATATGGGCCAATCACGAACAGCGCAACTTTTAGACCAGAAATTTGCGATTTGAGTGTACTCTGAATTTGTAAAAAGTCATAATTTATCTGACGTCAGTGGTGGGACCGGATCAGACCGGTGCTTCATGCGTGTGCTGCTCCCTCTTCACTGCAAGATCTCACCATTTAGTATCGAATCTTCCGCGCCTCGTTCACTAGCTGTCAATGCCCAGGTGCTTGAGGTACTTGAAGCGAAGGTCGTGCGACGAACGCGCTCGGGGCGACACTAGCACCTGCTTCTGCGACAGCGTGAGCGTCGGCACAGACGACATGATGCTTGAGCTGCGGCTCAGCGGCGGCGAGAGACTGCGACGCGCTTCTGCTGCGGCGTGAGCCTCGTTTGCCTTCCGCTGCTGGGCTTCGACAGTTCTTTGCCGCGCCTCCTCGCGCGCCATGCCTTCGTTCTCCAGGTACTCGTTCTCCAGCTGGGCCTCGTACTCGCGCTCCATCTCGTCATACACGGCGTCCAGGTTGCGCTCCACCATCGCGACGAACTCGGAGCGCGTTGGCCACATGCAATCCCGTTGTCGCTTCGAGTAGTCACGATGCAGCGGGATGTAGAACAGCTCCGCCTCTTCACTGAAGCGCACGCCCTTCTTTGGGGTGGAGGCATCGCTGACCGATGAAGCAGCAGAAGCTCGAGATAGCGACGAGCGGAGTTGTCTTGCGCTGGTATGGCGACCCTTGACTTTCCGAGACTTGTCCTCGCCGCTCACGGCAGTCATAGGCGCGTACCAGCTCGTGATGAACTGGAGGAAGCCCTTGGCGCCCTGTTCGTGCTTGGAATCGGCGTCGTTCAGCCGCACTTTCAAGCCGTCGCGACGCTCCTTCTTGCGTCCTGTGCTCTTCTCCAAGTCGCTGCGCGACAGACTAAAGCCCAGTTGACTCCAGTACTGTCTTCGGATCGCTGCCGAGTCTTTTCGAAGTAAAGGGACGGTAGGTGCAAGAACAGTGTCGTTGGAGGGTCCTACGGCTGCTGGGGGTTGTGCCGCTGTGTGTCTCCTCTCTCTTGCACTGCTAGGGCGACTGCGATTCACGGACGATGCGCTGCTGGCTGAGCTATCTAACATGCAGAGCGTCGGGGAGCTGCCGCTGCGTCGGGTGCGCACCATGATCGGGCTGGGCATCGACGGTAGACTCTCTGCATCTCGACTGACGCCGTTGAGTGAGGCGTTCTTGCCGCTGGTCTTGTTCTTCAGGTTCCGACGCGATCGTCTCCGGCGTTTTTCATCCTCAACAGCTAGGTCGTCCACGGGACACACCTGCAGTCTCGAAGGCATGGGCTTGACCAAGAAGAGGCTGGTCGAGTCCTGCTGCGTGTCGTCGTCTCTCTGTTCGTCGTCATCTTCATCCTCGTCCGATGACGACAGAACGTGAGCACCGTAGTCGTCGTCCAGAGCGTCGGAGCTGGAGCAAGAGCTGCAACGGTCGCTACTGCTCATGGTGGTGTCGCTCACAGCGCTGGTCTCGATGGGGGTCGCCTGCGAGCCGCTGCCGCTCTTGTCCGGGACAGCCATGTCCTCAATGGCTGCCAACGCGTCGTCTGACAACGAGACGGTCGTCTGTGCCTCGCTTGCGCTTGCACGTGCACTTGTTACTGATGTGCTGCCACGCATCCGGACAAAATTTCTGACGCACTTGAGGGTGATGAATGCGAAAGTGCCTGTGGTAGCTGTTGAGCGCGCGTTAATCGACTGCCGCACACGAGCTCCTCACACGAGATGCGGCTCTCTCTGGAGACTTACCGGCAGCGAAGCGATTGCGCGAATGAACATAAGGGCTGCTGGCTTGCTTGGGTAGGACCGATTGGAGAGAGAAAATCATCCGAAGCGACGGTTACAGAGCCGGTGCTCTATTTTAGTGTGAGACACATAAGTATACACTCACAGTATACGCCAACGGAAAATGCATGTCGTACAGTGCTACCCTCGTTATCAGTGATATGAGCACCTTGATATCATAATACCTCGTAGCAGCGGATAGGTTGTGCAAGGGGTTTGTTGCCAAAATAGTGCTCAATCATTCATACCTTGGAAATCGCTTTGTTGAACCCACTGCGCATAACGAGGGGTAGCATTGTACTACATGTTCAATAATGCTGCTGCCTATGTCCCCGGCAGACGACGAGGTACGGATAGTGCGGGCGCAAATCTTCGAGGAGAAGCCCACGGCTTGCCAAGCACCGACAGTATCATGCACAGGTACACCGTATGAGTGTGCTTGGTCATCCAAGACCGAATTTGTATACACGAATTTTATCCGTACACGCTGGTGTATCGCATAGAACGCCCTTTCACCACTTTTGACTTGCTTTCACTATGCGAAATATGGCGTGTTCCGCAGATGGATACTTGAAGGTGCAACTGTGGGTGGATCCCTTAAGTACGATTTGATGACTTCTCCAAAATGAAACGTCGCACAGTCCACCGGAACCGTAGCAAGCGCTCATGCTCGCCTCCGCCTTTGTCAGGGCATGAATGGCGCCAATGTCAGAGCCTTGTGGCCGTACTTGCCGCGCCGCAATGCCTGCCTGTTCTCTCCCACCGCCACTGGGCATTGCCGGCTGACCGCTTCACCTCGTTTCTGGCTCGAAGGCGCGTTGTGAAGCGTCGTTGTGGATGCGCGTCAGCCGTCTGCTATCTGCGGCTCGCGCTCTGTGTACAACGATATTATCATGCTCGCAGTTTGCAGTCTGCACGACAGCAGCTCTGCAGTGCAGCGGCTTGCAGCAAATAGCCCTTCCATACCGCATAGAATCTATTCTAGGATCTGCTCTCGAGAAGGCAGGTTTTTAGAACCTCTTCTTGATTGGCTTCGGTTTGGCGCGTCACGCCCGACATGATTGGCTCTGCCGCTGCGTCACTTCAACGTCTTCAACTTGCAAGCGTTTTCCCATTGACGATCAAACCCATCCTCTCGTTACAATCCTCCACCCCCAGATCGGCTGGCACAAAGCGACTCGCAGTTGTCAAGACTCTTGATTGAAGAGAAGGCGTCGCCCGATGGTTGCAACATCCGTCTGCAAAATTCTCAAGGAGGTCCTCCAGACTGGAGGTTCCAGTGGCACTCGATGTAAAAGTCCAAGTTGAAGTTGTTTTCTATCAGCTCAGATTCTGCGAGATCGAGCAGTGCTACATGTAGCGCGCGGGGAGAAGACGTTGCCGAACGCGGACCATCAATTTTCATCAAGGAATGAGCACATTCTGAACGCGCGCATAGGTACACGGTTCGTGTACCAACCGAGACAAGGCGTTATCGAGAGCCGCGTACGACGGGATCACACGTCAAGCTCGACTTCTCCAATCCCGATTTGATAGCGAGATGATCACAAAATACCAACTCCAAGTCCCTCTCTGCGCAAGCCGCTTTTTGTGGTCTTCAAAGTTTCAACGGCTCGGCGAAGAAATGAAAATAGTAATTTTTTTTCCTTCCGATTTAGCAGTGGGGCGGAGTACACGAACGAGCTGATGGTTTACTCCGCAAGGCCGACTCGCCCAACTTCGCGAGGTGGCAGCGATCTCATCAAAGATTTCGTGCAAGAAGCTGAGCAGCGTCGCGTTATCTGTCGGTAGGATCGTAGTACGTTGTCTTGGATTCGGCGGTGTAGCTCACGGCTTTGTTTTTGCTGCTTGCAGCTTTGCTCGGACTGGGAGAAGATTGACGCCTCGGCCCCCAGGGCACCGACATACACAGGCTCCATCTCGACCGACTAGAAGATGTCCCGATGATGATCGGCTGGAAATTCGATCGGGGACGCCTGTGCATCATGCCGATAACCAAGAGGAGGAAGACACGGCAGCAGTGGTCGAGGGATTATTTACTACCAAGCATGTAGTACATCGCAACCGTCAGATATCGCTGACCCCTGCGATGCTGCCTGCTGCAGCGGCCGCGGCGGCAACCGGACTGGGTCTGAACAACAAGCCAATATTCACCTTTACCCGACGTAAGCTTCAGATGGAGAGTGTGAACACTCAAGCTGATAGCCCCCACCGAGCAATGTTGATTCCGACTCCAGCCGTTGCCATCGGTCATCGTCCAAGGACAAGCCATTTGGCCGCCAAGCTCGACGCCATTTTGCGCAGCTCCCCTTGGATGCGACGCAAGGTTGTGATCCAACCTCAAACGAACAGCCTCAGTCAGCGAGGGTTCACGAATGTGTCAGCACTTCGGTTACTACCAAATCATTCGACCTCGATGCCCCCACTTCACAGCCATCATGAGACAGTCGATGCCTCACCAGGCAGCAGATCTAGTCGAAAGCATGGTACCAACGGCAACGGTGAAGACAGAAGCGAGATGGAAAAGCGGGTTATGGTTACCTTCCAACGCTGTAGGTGCTCGATGTTGAGTATTTCCTGACGTGTGTACCCTAACTTTTGCCGTGGTGCACCATTGGCAGTTGTTCGAGTTTGGCGTGAACGAAAGCGGCGATCAGAGCAATCGGCTCTCAGCATTATGAACGGCAATGGCTCTAACCAGCTAAACACACCGTTAAGTCCTATCAATGCGAACGGCGCTATAGGCCGTCACGGTGGCAAGTTGCGACGCGAAGTTGAAGCACAGTCGTCTAATGTTGCGAGTATACTGAGTCGCCGGATGATTAGCGAGGTGCCGGCGTTGAAGTTCTTTGACGAAGGCGAGCCGACTATTGGTGAGCAAAAAATAGTTGACTCCATACCAGCTTCTGCTATCGCAATTCGCGAAATGCCATTTAGCGAAACCGGAGACGAGACATCTGGTATGATGAAGTTGAAATCCTCCAAGACCCAGCATCGGACGCTTGGTGATTTGATGGTGTCTTCATCCTTCAAGACTGGTGGATTAAGAACATCCCCACTCCGTCGAACAACTCCGAGAGGCGTCTGTTACACGCTTGATGCGTCGGGTTGCCGACGCATTAAAATGCAGTCCGATGTTTCCGTTCGTTCAAATAGAGCAGGCGTGCATGCATCGCAGAATCAACACAAGAGGACTGACGAAATCACAGTCGAGAGGGCTACGAGCAAGAGTCTTCGACGCAAGTACGTGATGGAACTTGTTCTAGCTTGGAAAGTGGCGGCTAAAATACAATCGTTATACTTGAACAGGATGATCCGGCGCGTGAAGGATAAACACCGGGCAATCGGGAGGCTTACTGAAGATTTTCAGAAATCCAAGAATGCATTGACAGCGAAGCTTGGATCTCAGCTAGGTATGCAGAACGATGGACAAATCTTGCGTTTTGCTGTTCTCAATTGTAGTTTATTGCCGATATGCTTGCAGCTCTTCGTCAAGCAGAAGGCGAGCGAATGTTCAGTAAACGGTTAACGCTGTTGAATACCAATGATGTCGAGTTGCCACCGCACATGGCTGCCAAGGAGTTGGCTCTGGCCAGACTGCGTTTCAAGAAAGCAAACCTACAGGCGAGTTGTCAAACCTTAGCTGTGCTGGGCGCTGCACTGCATCATATTGAGACTGCAGGCGAAGTCAGCGGGCTTGAGATTTCGTCGGGTGAGCAGCATTTTCTCGAGCTGTTGCGATGTGCAGTGGAAGGTGACCATGCGATGACATCGCTGCTAATCGAGGGTATACTCGGGCAATTCAACTCGGAGCAACGACAGAAGCCCCTTGTCGCGGTATGTTCTTGTTTCTTACAGCACAATGGATGGCGTACTAAAGTCGTGTGAATAATGCAGGGTCTACTTGCGTTGTTAGACAGAGCTCGAGACAATCCAAGCCAACTCGTGAAGACATAGCAGGCTTATCAAAAATCTTCCGTTGCTCGTTATCGTCTTGCCTCGTGTGTTTATTTACAATTTGGTCTTGGCTTCAGCCTCCACCTGCGTCACGCTAGCTGCAGTGGCGACACCTGATCCGCGCTGGCGTAGATCGGTGCCCACGATACCTCGGCCAGACGATGGCGACGTAGATCCTAGGCTTGCTGGGCTTACAGGCATTGCCGGACTCGAGCGCTGGGTCTTACGCTCGCGCAGGTCATCCAGCTCACAGAGCAGGCCCCCGTCTTCGTCCTCCTCGACAGGCGGTGACAGGTCCATGTGCTGGAAGCGGTAGACCACCACACCCATAATTACTATGGCCGCGACAGCCGCAGCAACGCTGCACACGACAGCGAGCCACGCATACCAGCTCAGCTCGGACATGACGTACTCGTCACTGTTGGCAAATTGCACACTCGCATCAAACTGCAAGTATACACCCTCGCATGTACCATTAGGTTGGTTGCGCGTCTGGAGCACGTAGCACGGATCAATTGCCGTGCTGTTGGCTTGCTTGGTCACCAACTCTACGGTCTCCGACGACCACGGCACAGAGTAGAGAAAAGTGCCAGCCTTCATGTCGCTCGCGCGCGAGCCGTCCGCCACGAAATGGTACGTCGTGTCTCCACCGTCTTCGGAGCTGGCAAAACCCACATTCTGGGAAGCATCGTAACTAGAGCTGTTGGTCTTCCACACCGCAAGCAAGTTGCCGCACTGCACTAGACCGCTCTGATGGAAGAGCCTCACCGCCAGACAGTCCGTGGATTGGCACTTGCTGCCCTGCTTAAAGTAGACCCAGTCGCTGGCCACATTCGACGCATTGAGTCTGGTGAGTCCCTGGTCCATTGCACACTGCTCGAAACGTCGCGAAAGCGTGGCGTTGCCCAGACAACGACGGCGGTTCCTCGCCTGGAAGAGGTTCGTGCAGCCCACGATGGTACTCACGCACGTGTGTCCGCCCGCACATTGACACTCGTCGTCGTTGCAGAAAACATCATCAATGCGAATACCTCCCGTGGCATCGCAGACGTCCACGCCGCCACCCGAAGCGGACGCGCTACAGTTCTTGGCCAAGTACCCGCAGGCGCTGCACTCGGACGCGTTCACGAAATCCCCCAGCGTTGAAAGCAGCACTAGCAGCGACGAGACCAACACCCAACGAAAGTGCAGCGTCTGGCGCATTGAACGATCCGTCGATCGCGCGAATCCGAGTCCTGTAGACGCCATGCCGAGCTGCTAATCACGACGTATCCCCTTGCACTTTTGAGTTCTGATGAACCGACTCGGAAATGAACTGGACAGGCGGAGTGTCAGACGCTAGACAGTACTGTATACATTTTATCCTAAGTGGGTATGTGGTGCACATTCATCTGGTGTAGCACACATAAGCCGTTTCGACGTCAAGCTCAGACTCAAAACCGACTGATGAGCGCGAATGTGGGCTACCGCCGCCGCGATGCGAACGCTTCGGACGCGATCGCCGCCATCTTACACCCGGACGAAGGCTTCCGGTGCGCTAACCATCTGACCCAACATTTCACAGCGATTGGCGTTTTTTTAACTGTTAAAATCTGCGTATTTTCTGTCTTTTGGATTGCAGAGAGAAACAGCAGCGCAAAGGGGTGACACCCAGGGACTTTGAGCGCGAGAACAAGCTGCGCGTTAAGAGACTGCAGGCAGAGAACCGCGATCATCGAAGTCGAGAGGTGCGAGGAGGTTTTTAAGGCGGAGATCTTACCTCCGATGGACTTGTTGAGGTCGGGCGCTAAGCTGTCGCGCGTGGCTCTGGTGAATACGTGACAGAAAGCCAAGCAGCCGCAAGAGTTCAAGCTGACGAGGTTCAAGAGCGTGCGTCCCCGGGTCTTCCAGGAAGAAGAGGTGCTGCTACAGGATCTGTCGAGGAAGAGCAGTTTGCTGGTTCTCTGACTGACATGTTGATGCATTTTGCGTCTGTTGCTGCGTTTAGTCTAGCAATGGCGAGCAGGTGAAGAAACACGATTTTTTGCGACGTGGTGGACGATCCTCTTCGCTCGCGTCGGCACCTGGATCGGTGTCTTCATCATCACGGACGCCGTCTGCACCTGGATCTGTGTCTTCATCATCACGGACGTCGTCTGCACCACGAAGCGAACCCGGTTCCATGTCTAGGTTGCAGTCTCCGTCGCACTCGATTAATAGTAGCGGTAGCAGACGCCATATCTATCGCAAGGCTCCAGTCCCATCGCGTACGGAGCTTGAGCGGAGAGAGGAGGAGCTGGAGAAAATGGTACGCATTCGTGTGCGGTGGTTGGGTTATCCGACCATTTTTATCTGATGATATGCTGCTGTGATCTATGCAGAACAAAAAGGAGCGCGTAGATTTCGTCAACGCCAACGCTTGGGAAGTTATCAAGAAGGCACCTTCCGTTCGCATCGACGAGGACCAGGAGCTTCGATCTGTGAATCGTAACTTTGGCCGTATCCCGAAGTATTTACTGGAGCGTAAGGAGCAATGGGCTCGAGAGGAAGACGAGCGTCGAAGAAATGCTCCAGACCCGGACTGCCCACCAGGTATGGTGCTGCTCGATGAGGATGAACGCGTTCGCACATTGAGCGTGCTGCATAAGTCGTTGACAGAGGCCCAGCTGCGTATGAACTCACTGCCACTCCGTATCGAAACTATGAACCAAATCCGGCGGAAGAACGAGCTGGAAACAAAACTACAGGAGATCGAGGATGCTATCAAGGTCTTCGATCGTGCGAAAGTGTACGTGGCTGCACCACTCACTAGTGCTTCAGAGAACAACCGAGAGCGCACGGGTAGTATCGCTGCCTAGTTACTCGGGTCCAGAACTAAGTGTATTAGCAACATGTTACTGATAAGGGACACACGAAGATTCTGCATCTTAGCTCATCGAGGAGAGGAAGGCTTCCACATCTTCTGTGTCAAGCTCAGTGAACTCCTCTTCGCTAATCACTGGTTGCTTCTTGGATTTGCGCTTGAGGTTGTAGCGGTGCCACTCGGAGCGGAAGTGCTCACGGTACTTGGTCATATCAGCGCTGAAGTCGCCGCCGCACGTGCTGCACGGCCGCGTCTTCTTTGCCTCACCACTGGCAGCCGCCGCTACCGCCACTGGCACGGGGGCAGCAGCAGGGGTACTTGACAGTCCCAGACGCTCCGTCTTCTGTGAGATCTCATCGTCAATCGTGTGCTCACCCTCCTGGTGGCTCTTTAGATCAATCACTTCTAGTGAGCCTTGGCCAGCTGTGTACTCCTGCACGAGCGAGTTGACGATGCGGTACGACCCCGGGGTAATAAGCACCACCATCCGCACGGTGTCGCTGCCTGTCTGCTCGACAATTTCTGCATCCTCCTTTAGCAGTCCTGTCTTGATTGCCTGGGCGCCCGACGCCGGCGTCGTCACCTGAATCTTCATCTTTGCACGTGCCAGCGGAATGTGCTCCGGCAGCTTCTTGATCAGCTCCAGCGCCTGCTGCTTGGCACTCCGGTTCGGGATGACAGCGTAGTGGATCTCCTTCATCACGCGCTCAATCACCGTGTACTGCACAACATCAGAAGTCAACGAGCGCAACTCCAAGCCAGCAAGGAAGAAGTTTGTGCAGCGTACCGGATACGGGCGGTTCGAATTGGGGTTCACGCACTTGTCCGCCACAATAGTGGCAATATCACGGTACATACTACAGACAAAAACAGCAAAACACAACATAATGCTCAGCTAACCCCTTCGCAATTGAAAAGCGGCCGTGGTGGACGCACTTTTCGACGAGCGCCTTGCGCTCTCCCTCGGAGACCTGCAGCTCGCCATGGTCGAGGATGGCGCGGCACGCCTGGTCCTCGCTCTGCACGCCGAAGGCCTTGGACCAGTCGCTCTTCTTGGCGAACTTGCCCTTGGACACGTTCTCGTAGACCTTGTCGATCTGCAGCACCTCGTCGATGTCCTCCTCCACGCCGTTGCGCCAGTTAAAGACCTTGTTCTTGTAGCACGCGATCTCGAAGCGCTTACCGCCCTTGCGCATGCGCACCACGGCCACGTTCGTGAGCACGATCTTGCCCACGGGCTGGCTGATGCGGCCGCCACTCATGGTTAGCTAGCTGACTTGGGTTGACGACTTGCTTTGGATGAACGGTCAGCGGCGGACAAAAACGTTAATGGGCGTAAGTTGTGTCACACGGACACACCAATGCGCCATGCGAGCTTGAAAAGGGGATGTAACTTGCCAAGTTTACGATAGAATGGCGCATACGCAGATCAATGCATCACAGCCCTAAAAACACATGTACGCGAGTACATGTACGAGCACAGCAAGCGGCGTGGGCATCGAAGAAAGAGAACGCCAGGTTGAAGTTGCTCGCACTGTGACTGACGTTGAACTCGGCCTTTCCCTGTTTCCACGGACGCTAAAGTTAGCCCAGCGTGAGAAATTACTGAGACGCGCGCCGACCACTTTCTGTTTCCCCACCAGAATGTACGTCGAGCAAAACAGAACAGCTCATGCACATGTATTACTGCGCATGCAATTAATACATGCGCTGCCCTTCCAGGTGCCATCACGCGCTGCTTACGCCGTCGGGGAGGGGCGAAACGCGGGTTCGGTCTTGCAGTTCTCCGCTTCCAGCCGGGGCCGGAACTTCACTCGCGGTTCCCCATCGAGAATTCGGTGCGCCGCCTGCGCGGTTGTCGTACCCTCCCCATCGGTTGATCGGGAAGAGCGCGTATGCGGGTCAGTATCACGGCGCTACGTTGCTTGGCGCCGACCCAAAACGCCGATGCGACGATCGGTGTTCTGGGTCTCAAATGGAACCGGAGTTGATGGAGCGTTGATACATCGCGAGGATCGGTGCTTGAATTATCAGACGGGGTTGGGGACAGGCGCGGTGCCGCGCGAGTTGCAAGCGCGCAAGCACACGGCGCTGCCAGTGGCAACAGGAAGCCCGAGCCGTGATCGATCGGGTGGCGGCGAACGCGAAGCGAGGCCGCCTGCGTCTCGTGCGGAGCAAGTTTTCGCCAGTATTAATACCATTTGCCATCGAAACGGTTCCCGTCGTCTACAGAGCAGGTAACCACTGCGTGTGAATAAGGTCGACTGGTTCGCAGCGCAAGCCGGGACTCGTCATGGTTTGCGCGTGTTTCGCGTGCTCGCTGCATGGTCCGCCGAGGGTGAACGGTTCAACTTGAACCACGTCAAGGTGAGGCCATCTGCCGACGGGGACGAGCGATTGGGGCTTGCATAGACCCTCGGAACCAACTCGGGTGTCACCAGCCAGCAGCTTTTTCCACGCGCCACCACAGGGATCCTCCTCCGTTTTGCTTGCCGCGGTATCTATGGGCGGGGGCGGACAGTCAACTGTGCTGGTCGAGTGCACGAGGACCAGCCAAAACATGTCTCGGCCGGGGCTCCGATTGGCTGCGCACGCACAGCCTTCGTCTCAAACGAGCGATCGCCTCCGACGGCGCCGGTTGGCGTGGACTGCGGTCGCCACCCGTTGCCGGAACGCGACTTGACCTGGCCGCAAAGAGGGCGGCGACGCACAAGTCACAGCTTCCCGCACTCCGGTCGCTGGCAAATCGGGCTGAGCAGCGGGGTTCAGCCACCGATCCGCTTCGCCGCTCCTGGTTGGCAGCATGCGGCGACGCGAATGCGCCGCCACTGGCTGAGCGCGCGTATGCCCGTCGTTGTATCGCCTCGAGCGCGAGCGTGAGAAATGCCGGCGACACGCCCGGGAGTGATGGTCAATACAAAGATCAAGATGTGCGGGCGTTTCGGTTTTTGTGTGGTTGTGGTGTGCGAGCGAACGTCCAATCGCTGCTGTAGCCAGCTTCCGCGTGCCGGGAACCACCGACTCAGCTTCATTACGCAACTTGCCGGCCACTCCACATCTTCAGCGGTAGCCCCGCTACCCCAGTACTATTCCGTTCTTCGGCACCGCCCCGAACGACATCGCCCCCCGATCTAGCGCCATGAGCTCCTCCTGCGTCGTGCCTGTCTCGCCCGTGGCCGCGCTCAAGCGCGCGCGCAATGCCGATGATGACCTGCGCCTCCTCAAGGTCAGCAAGCAGGCCAGCGACGCCTCGCCGCACTCGCCCCGCGCCGTAGCCGCCGCCGTCATGGCCCAGCGCCAGCAGCAGCTCCAGCTCCGCCACTTGCAGATGCAGCAGCAACAGCAGCAGCACGAGGCCGTGTCGCCATTTGTGTTGGCCTGCGGCAACATCCGCTACGCCATCACCTTCATCCAGAACTCGCGCCGCCACGCATTGGCGCTGTGCCTGCAGAACCAGTGGGAGCGTGCCCTCACCGTTCTCGAGAAGATCGAGCGCGCCAACGACAAGATCTCTCGTCAGCGCCGCACCAAGGTGCGCGAGCAGGCCAACGCCAACGCCGACCGCGTGTTCGACGCGCAGGCCATGCCCGCGCAACAGCCGCAGGTGCCCTCGCCCGTCAAGGCCAGCAAGCCCAAGAGGCGCGTTCGCTTCAGCGACGAAGTGCAAGTCGCCGAGGCCGGAGTGGTCGACCGCTCGCCCGCCCCCATGCCCTTGCTCATGCGAGACGAGATCCTGGTGCTGCGCGCGTCGCGTCCGATCCCGCTCCGCAACTTCTCCGAGTTCTGGAGCTCCTCGTTGTAGACTTATATCCGTAGCATGAGTGCATCACGTCTGTAGCATCACTATTTATTGCCATGACACAATACAACCAATATATCGTGGCATCTCCGCCGACAACAACCAACCCCATTTACGCAGACTTCTTTGCTATGTTTGGTCTCACCACCGACCTTATTCATGAAGCTAATTGAACTTGACGCTTGGGCGAAAATCAGTCCCGAACTTATTCGCGCTGCTCCATGCTGCCGAACACATCTCAGCAGCCAAGCACCGTTTTCTCCTGGAGCGATGGCGGCAGGCGCGTCCGGATGCATTCGGCCAGCTCGTCGGTGCTGTAGCGGGCGGAGAAGTGGACCAGCACGAGCGAACCCACCTGCTGAAACAAGCGCTCGTGGATGGCGAACTGTGGCGGCATGACGACCACGGCAAAAAGCACAGCCATCGATTCAGTTGAAGGCGAGATACTAGCGCGTCGTGCATTGCAGAGCTGAAACGTACCTGGTCGAGGTGCATGTGTCCGCGGTCGACGGCGTCTTGAACGGTCTTGCCGCCATCCGCGTAGGTGGCCTGTGAGTACCAGCACACCGCCCAGCACGCGTTAGTCAGCCTCACTGGCGCCTCTTATTCCGTACAGTACAGCGCTGCACCTCGGTGATGAGCACTTTCACGCGCAGCAAGTCGTTCGCGCGCTCGTCGCCATCTACTGCCGTTGTGAAGGTCTCGATGGTGGTGTCGCCCGTGTACGCGATCTCGGGCGTCAGTTCTGCACTCGTGATCTCTTGACCTGCACGTTTGAGTGCCGCAATCTCCTGGCCCGATAACTGCCTGTACTCTGGCTTGAGCCGGTTCCTCTTCTCGTAGAGGATGTAGCCGAGACTGGGCACGCGGTGCATCGTGGGCACGGCGCGCACCATATACTTGGGCGAGATGTGAACCTCGTCGAACGCCTGCAGCGGGACGAGCCGAGCGGGAAACGGCTTGTCGCCCTGCATGGCTGCCGTGCTCTGCAAAATGCTCTCCAGATGAGGGACCAGATGCGCTGGCACGAAATACTCCGCCGGCTTCTGCTTCTGCAGCGCTCGCCGTGCAGCATGCGCCACCAGCGCGCCGATGTGGTCGATGTGCCCGTGCGTGATGAAAACGTGCGATTTTCCGATCACTCGGCCGGCGAGGCATCCCAGGTCGAACGCTACATCAATGGAGTCCACATAGCAGCAAGATTCGATGCCAGCCACGCAGCGCACGTGCAGCGTGTAGCCCCCGGTCACCACCACCTTCGGCTCGCTCGTGTACATTTCGATGATGTACCGTGGCTGCCAGAAAACTGCCGCGTAATCATAAAGATATACCGTAGCTGACGTTAAGAAGGCTACTTCGAAGCTGAAAGCTGCCCCTGGTTGTATTGTATTGAGCGAGGTTGTTGGCAACAACCTCTTCGATCAGGACTTACCTCACGACATCAAGCTGGCAGCGTCGTCGCAACAACCAGGTCTTCGATTAGGGGCGGTCGCACCAACAACTTGTTGTACGCCGGCACAAATCTAAATCGGCAAAACTCCACACAATACTTGATCCTGTTGCCAGCGCCTCGCGTGTGGCGACGTCGCAAGGTCCTTCTCCATCACTGTTGGCGCAGACCTTGGGAGTCTATAATCAAGGCTCGCATATGGACAGCGAGCATCCACCCGCACGCGTTCAGAGGGAAGTTCGCGCAAGCACCAATCCTGCTCGAACGAAAGCTTGTACTTGCGCTCTTGCTGTTCACCACCCAGCAACACCAATGCACGCGAACCATGCTATTACAAGCTATTCCAGGCCTGTTGCGAACGCTTATTCCCATCGGCGCTGCCGACGTCGTCAATGCGATTCGCCTATTTTGACTTGACTACTTCAGCTTCCATGCCACCTACGGTCTCTTGTACCTTTGACTCGACTTCACTATGCATGTCTCGGTCATTGGCGTGGGATCCGCTGAATGTGAATAAGTGCTCGCCTTCCTCTGTCAGTCATTCCTCGACTTGCGCTGTGCACCAAACTGCAATGGTGTTGCCCTCTTCTTCGGCGATACGGCCGCGCCGCATCGCGCCCAGACGCATCGCGCTGGTGCTGGCCGTATGTGTGTCCGACCTGCTGCTCACGGGGCTTGTCTTTGGCTGGGCGCCGCTGCTGCTGCTGCTGCAGGAGGAAGGCCAGTACCACGAGCTCTGCTCGGACCCGATCGAGTCCACGTGCGTGGCTCAAGAGAATCGCCTCAACCTCGTCTTCGCAGTGGCCTCCGTGGCCATGAACGCCGGCGCGCTGCCTGTCGGTATGTTCCTGGACCGCGCAGGGCCCCGCGTGACCATCGCGATTGCTGCCATCATCGAAGTCTCGGGCCTGACAATGCTGGCGCTCGCAGACTCGCAGACTTTCGACCTGTTCGTGCCAGCCTACGTGCTCATCGCGTTCGGAGGCTGCATCACCATGATGGCGTCGTACCCGGCCAGCTTCCTCATCATGCGCTACCAGACTGCGATCCTCGCGGCTATCAGCTGTCTCTTCGACGGCAGCAGCGTCGTGTTTCTCGTGCTGTACACTGCTCATGAGCGCTTCGGCTGGTCTCGGAGGCAGTTGTTCCTGGGTCTTGCTGTAGTCTCGGGGGTGGTCTACCTGCTGCTCATTTTCCTCTGGGGACTCAACGAGAAGAGCTTGCGGCCGAAATGCAAAGCTGATGTCAATGACAATGGAGTGGTTGTGTCCACACCGCAGCACGAGCAATTGCTGGTGGGTGGGAAGGCCAATGACAGTGAGTACGGCAGTGTGGAGCTGGAGAAGATTGTACCCAGGCGGATTCCGTCCACGCCTACCATAACGAAGGACGATGCAGCGTTCCGACTCGTGGATGTTGCCATCACCAAGCAGATGAAGTCATTCGAGTTTGCGTACATTGTGGCGTATGCGGCTGTGCAAGTGCTGCGCGCGACTATCTACATCGGCACGGCGAACAAGCTGCTGGACAACTACGGTGACCGCGAGCACGGCTACCTCTACACCAAGGTGTTCAGCTTTGTGCTTCCGATGGGTTTTCTGTTTGTGCCGTCTATCGACTATCTTGTGGAGACCCGCGGGCTGTCGAAGGCGCTGCTGTTCACGAATGTCCTGGGCGTGCTTTACAACGTGCTGGAGCTGGTGCCGAGCCTCCCGGTGCAGTGCGTGGCCTTCTTCCTTTTCACAGCATTTCGCGCGTTCCTGTACGCGATTATCTCGGCATTCACTGCGAAGACGTTTGGACTCAAGAACATGGGCTCGCTAATGGGTATCATCTTCTCCATCGGCTCGATCATCAGTCTGGCCGAATACCCGGCGGTGTACATTTCCAACTCGCTGTTTGGCGGAGACCTGACAGCGCTGAACGCGGCTTCGCTGCTGTCCTGCGTACTAATGATCCCACTGACGATGTATCTGCGCAAGTACGAGCACGACCGCGAGAAGAAGCGCCGCGTGGAGATCGCGCTCGAGAACGGCGTCGTGCACAAACTTGGCGAGCGCGACACGTACTCCTCGCTCATGGATACTCCGGCGCTCGGCATGACCTTCCTGCGGTCCCCGGGCAACGCACCACACAACGACCCGTTCTCGCCCGAGTGAGTCGCGTAGTATAGCAATAGGGTTTTCCATCGCTTTAGAGACCAATATCAGCAGTATCAACCGTTTACGCGGCGCAGCTCGCGACGTGCATCCTCCCAATCGCTTCCCGATCCAGCCACAACATGCGGAGGCACCCCGAAAAAGGACTGAGGCTTGGTCTGAAGCGCCTTGATCTTTCCCTTCAACGCGAGTTCATCGTCCCAGTCCGTGATCGTGTGCAACGCCTCATGGACATGGTCTTCTAGCGGCACAAGCACGCGCTTCTGCACAAAGCCGCATACTGCATGCTTCACCTCGTCCAGGAACTCGTCGCAGTCTGGCGATTTGTACCGGTATTTTACCTGTGTGTTTACGCGAGCGCCCAAAATTAGGCAAAAGAGATCCCAAAACACCGCATAAAACCGGTAAATGGTTTCTGTCACAACCGGTACGGCGCACCGGTTTCGTCCCCGCATCGGTGGTCACGAGCGAGCCATCCCGTCATAACGCGGATACCGCCCCGCGAAACCCGAGAAAGCAGCAAAGCAAGCAGCCATGGCGAGCAGGTTCTGGGCCGGAAGCTCTTCTTCCGAGGAGGAGAGCGACGCCTCCGACGTGTCGGACGTCGAGACGTCGCAGCAGCAGCAGGCGCGCGCGGCCTCCCGCTGGGCAGTGCAGTCGGACTCGGATTCCGATGAGGAGGTGCGCGTGGTCAAGAGCGCCAAGGACAAGGCGCTGGAGAACATGGAGCGCAACTGCGCGGCCATCAGGAACCACATGAAGATCAACGACTGGACGCAGATCCAGAGCGAGTTCGACGAGCTTTGCAAGCAGCTCGAGCGCGCCAAGAAGACGATCTCGGGTCTACCCGCGTTCTACCTGCGCGCGATGGTGGCGCTTGAGGACTTTTTGAGCGAAAAGGTGAAGAACAAGGCCGAGCAGAAGAAGATGAGCAAGGAGAACAGCAAGGCGCTCATCCGTATGAAGGGCAAGATCAAGAAGCAGTTCGAACCCATGCGCAAGCAGATCGACGACTTCCGCGCCAACCCCGTGGACTCTAGCGAGGACGAGTCGTCGTCCTCCGAGTCGTCCGAGTCGAGCGAGTCCGAGTCGTCCTCTTCTGACTCGTCGGCGTCTTCGTCCAAGTCGGAGGCCAGCAGCGATGCGTCCGAGTCGGACGACGACAGCGACGACGACAAGTCCGGATCGGACGACGACTCCGATGACTCGGACAAGTCGTGGCCGAGCAACTCGTCGTCCTCGTCTTCGTCCTCTTCAGAGGAAGACGATGACAACATGCCCAAGGGCCGTGCCCGCTGGCTCAAGCAGACGCCTGTGGTCACCAAGGCCAAGCGTGTTAAGGCCGCCAAGCCTGCCAAGCGGCGTGAGGCCCCTCGTGAGTCGGACGCTGCTGAGAAGAAGGAGGTCGTGGAGGAGGAGCTCAAGCTCTCTCCCAGCCAGTTCGACCGCCGTGTGAAGGAGGTGGTTGCCATGCGTGGTAAGAAGGGCATGGACCTTTCGGAGCAGCTTGGCCAGATGCGCAAGCTGGCCAACTACGCTCGCCGCCTCGGCCCCGCCCGCCAGATTGTGGCTACCATGTACCTTGTGGGCACGTCGGTGTTCGACACGTCGTCCAAGATTGACCGCGTCATGTCGGCGCGGCACTGGAAGCAGGTGCAGGCCAACGTCTCCACGATCCTCTCCCTTCTGGAGAAGAACCCCGAGTTCTCGCTGGCTCCGTTGACGTCGGAGGACCAGGCTGACATCGTGCGTGCTGGTCGCGAGAAGGTGACCGCTGCTCAGATCGCGGCTGCTGCCGCCGAAGACGCCGAGGAGGACCTGAACTTCGTGGACACGCTGCCGCAGGCTGGCAAGAAGGGCACGATCAAGGTGTCTGGCGACCTTGCTGCCTTCGTGGAGCGCCTCTCGGAGGAATACACGAAGAGCCTGCAGCAGACGGACCCGCACACGAGCGAGTATGTCGCTCGTCTGTACGACGAGAACCTGCTGATCGAGGTTGCCGAGCGTGTGCAGGCGTTCTACGCGTCCAAGAAGGACTTCCAGCGTGCTGCTACCATGGCCCTTGTGCGTGCCGAGCTTATTTACTACAAGCACGACTCTGTTGCTTCTGCTCTGTACGAGGCCCAGGCCAAGCGTGCCAAGTTCGGTGACCCGGTGTTCCTCCACCCCGCCTGCTCGAGCACCAACGCGACCAAGACGAAGGAGTTTGACGTGTCGACGACGCACCCTGCTTCCGTCCTGGGACAGCCCAGCGTGGACGTGACCCCCGTGGACGCCGAGAAGCTGCTGCGCGATGTGTGCCGCTTCGTGTTCCAGCACGGTGACATTCGCGCCAAGACGCGTGCGATGCTGTGCCGCATTTACCACCATGCTCTCCACGACCGCTTCCACGAGGCTCGTGACCTGCTGCTGATGTCTCACATCCAGGACAATATCACTGACGCTGACATCCCTACTCAGATTCTGTTTAACCGCATGATGGCTCAGCTTGGTCTGTGCGCCTTCCGCTGCGGTCTCATCTGGGAGGCTCATGCGTGTCTGTCGGAGATCTGCACGGGCTCTCGTACCAAGGAGCTGCTCGCGCAGGGCCTTCAGTCGTTCCGCTACGGCGAGCGTGACCTTGAGCAGGAGCGCCTGGAGCGTCGTCGCCAGGTGCCGTACCACATGCACATTAATCTCGACTTGATGGAGACGTGCCACCTGGTGAGCGCGATGCTGCTGGAGGTGCCGAACATGGTGAACTCGCGCCTGTCGGACCGCAAGCGCATGGTGTCCAAGGCCTTCCGCAAGCTTCTCGAGTTCCACGAGCGCCTTGTGTTCGAGGGTCCCCCTGAAAACCCGCGTGACCACGTGGTCGCTGCCGCTAAGCTGTTGGCCCAGGGTTCGTGGCGTAAGAGCGCCGAGCTCCTCATTGGCCTGCCCGTTTGGGACCTGTTCCCGGGTGTCAACGTGAGCCAGCGCGTGAAGTCGATGGTGCAGCACAAGATCCAGGTTGAGGCTCTGCGGACGTACCTGCTGGCGTTCAGCGCCGAGTATGACTCGGTGGGCCTTGCGCGCCTCATGGAGATGTTCGAGCTCGACGACAAGACTGTGCACAGTGTGGTATCCAAGATGATGATCAACGAGGAGCTGCAGGGTGCGTGGGACCAGTCCTCACAGGCTATTATCCTCTACAAGACCGAGCGCTCGTCGCTACAGACCCTGGCGGTGCAGTACTCGGACAAGCTCTCGCAGATCGTGGAGAACAACGAGCGTATGATGGACCTTCGCTCGGGCACGGGCAAGGAAGAGTGGGGCAACCGCCGTGGTGGCGGCGACGGTCGTCGTGGCGCCGGCGGCCGTATTGGCTTCAGTGCTGGCGGCAGCCGTCGTGGTGACAACCAGGGTGGACGCGGTGGTTTCCGTCCTCGTCGTGGCGGCGGTGGCGGTGGTGGCCGCGGCCCCCGGCAGCAGCGCCAGTAGAAAATGGTCGCATGGTGAGAGAGCGTACACAAGGGATCATGTAAGTGGCACAACTCTGTGGTAGATCAAATCCTGGGGTTGTTCACTCCTTGTGTGGTTCGCACTTGGTAGACGGACGGAGAATGAATAGCACGTCGAGGTTTGGCTGTATTACGATAGTCCTTCAAGTTGGAAGTCAGCCTGCCGTTGCTGGTCGCTCCTTCGTTTAACACTTTTGCAGTCACCAACACAATGCACTGGCAGTCTAGGCTCAGAAATCCAAAATGTTAGTATTAGTGTGGTCTGGCTGGACCGCTGGTGCGATACAATACATGCTTCATGATCATTTTGACGACGGTGCGACCAATGTTCGTCACTGCCATTTTTGTTTGCTTTATCTTTCTTCTTCCGCTTCTGCTGATCGCATTTGCTACCCAACAGCACCACGCTTCGACTTCGACACGACTTGTCTCCAGCAACACGGAAATCGACATCAATTCCTTTCAGATGAACTGTACGAGACGGTTACTCGCTACTCAGCGACAGCATCCGTCGTACCCGCAGCAGTCGCAGCATTTCCGTCGCGTCCGTCACCCCTGCCTCCACGGCCGCGTCCTCGACCACGGCCTCGACCGCGACCGAAATGCCGGCCTCTACCACTCCGACCGTTCACGTGGCCATTCTCGTGAATATCTCCGCCGACTTCACCGCCTCCCGCCTGCTTCTCGTCGTCGCCGTTACTTGCCGTTCTCTTTCCTCCTTTCCTCTCACGCCCAGCATTTCGGTTTGACGTCGTGGGCGGCGCCTCACTCTCTACCTGCTGGTCGATTGCGCTGCTCGCTTCTGCGTCTGCCTCCTCGACAAGAGCTCTTCCACGTGACTTCCTGCCGCGTCCTCCATTGCTGCCACTGCGTCCACGTCCTCGCCCCTTGCCTCGCTTGCCACGCGTCGTGGGCGTCGAGCTCGTCGCTTCCTCCTCCGCTGGCGTCTGCTGGTCAGCCTCCGCTTCAACCTCTGCAGCAACCTCCTCCGCTTCCGCTACAGCCGGAGCTTCTGCATTGCCGCCATTGCGACCGGAGCGTTTGCTGTGTCCACGTGACTTCCTGAACTCCCGCGAGTCGTGGAACGACGGCGACCCCACCGTGACCTGCTCCACCGGGATGGGGCTCTGGTACCCGGGGTCGTCTCGGTCCAGTTCGTCCAGCGACAGCTGAATGGAGATGCCGGGGATGTGGCGTGTGGTCTCAATGCGGTCCAGTCCCTCCTCCAGCGGCTCGTACACGTCCACTGTCTCAATGGACGAGATGCGCGTCACCTGGTGCAGATTCGGCACTCGGTGCTTGAGGATCTCGGCCACCGTCACGGCCTTGCTAATTGCATTGCCCATGGCCTTCAACACCACGCGACGTTCACTCTTCTCCTGCGCAAATAAGAAACAAACGATTAGCCAATAACATCAAATATTATATAAGAAACACAAAACTTACTGCGAAGAGCCCGTTGGCGTAGGAAATGTAGCTGCGCACTTTTCCCTGCTGGGTGATGCGGATCTCGTTGGGCTCGACCTGCGTGGCCTGCTCCTCGCGCCGAGGTTTGTCCACACGGCGGTACTTGTCCATTGATTTGAGCTGGGTGGAGAACGGAAGGCCAATGAACAAAATCGAGCTTGGCGCGTAATGGAGTGATGGTTGCCGATGAAAGATCGTTAGTGTGGCACACATAATCCCAGTCTTTCAGGTTCATCTATTTCTTCTATAGGAAAAACACACTGATTCCATTTAGGTGCGACCCTCAATAGTTGGAGAGTTCCAGCAGCGCGTGCGTCAGACCGAAGATTCAAGAGACGTCGGCAGGACGCGCGAGTGGCTGGAAGAAGTAACGAGCACTCTGTTCAATTCCTGCAAGGAAGTCTTTAGGAACCAGACGGTAGTCGTAGACTACATCTTCGGAGGGAAGTATTGGCTCGGCGACAAGCGTGCCATCCGCATTTCCGACATCAAGTTCAACCGGAAGGAAATCTTACGTACGACCTAGACAGAGGACACTATCTACCAGAGCATCGTTTTGGGTAGTTAATGCTGGCTGCTGTTATAGTGTCAACACGTTTTTCGCAAGCAGGTGAACGAGGTATGCAGCGAGTATAAGCAACGAGATCGGGACTGCTTTTGCCTGATGATAGATCTGACAGCGAATAAGGCCCTAGAAGCGGGGACCGAACTACTACGGGCGTATTGCAGGTCTTGGCCTTTGGATACCTGCGTACTGCGGCAGTGGCAGGGAGCTCACCGGATTGGTTAGAGTTAGCCCCCGACAACTCTTGCTTATTCGAGAACAGCTACTCTGGACAGCAACCAAGTCTGAATACCAACGTACAGTTCACCAAGAGGGTGTGTCGATAGCTGCAGAGGACGCGGTCGAATTTATCTCCTTCTACGACTGGATTAACGGCGAAGATGGTTTCCGGGCGGGTCTATCATCAGCCTCGAGGTGTTCAAGGAGCCACTGTTCTTAACTATTGAACGATTGTTGAGAAAATGCTCGGGCCGAAATGAACATGACTCGCTGGTCCCGTGGTCGGGTGCTAAACGACAGAGGCCAGACGAAGTCGCAGTGATTGTAACTCAATTAGGCTAATGGAAATGATCCTTGCACGCGGGTTTTGGTGCTTGATCATGGTGGTGTTTGTATCGTTTCGCTGGGTCTAGTTCAAGTTGAAGTGACTGATTACGATGTTGGGGACGTTGGAGACGCTGGTCGGACGTTGTTGCTGTTGGGGGAGTTGAGCGCCTGATTGAGGAAGTTGGAAAGTTGGCGCAGTTTGTCGTCGGCGTCGCGCTTGCTGTCGGATGCAGCGGCGCATTCCTGCTGCAATCGCGCGACGCTTTGCTGTGCCGTGGTCAAGTTCTCCGTCATGGTGGCGATCTGAACGCGGAGCAGGAGCTCCTCGTGGATTAGCTCCTTGGTTTCGTCTGTGAGAAGTAAAATACGACTGCTAGTGAGGATTCCGGTGTGTGGAAGCATAGTTTCGCAGCTGAGAGAAGCTGCCTACCTTCCGTGTCCATGATCTCCAGCTTGGCCTTCTGCAGCGCCTTGCGCAGAATACGCACAACGCACTCGTAGCCGCCCACCTCCATGAGCTTCTTTTCTGCCAGCACCTTGTTCTGCACGGCGGTCGCCTCGGACTGTACTAGCGAGGCTTCATCTTTCTCCAGCTCTTCGCGTCGAAGTGCAAGCGCACAGGCGTCTACCGTGAGTTGCTCTGCCGCCTCCATCACCGTGAAAATGCCGCTTCTTGTCGCTTGCAGCTGCTGCTCCACATCGATCACCTCCTCTCGGACACTGTCAATGCACATGTAGAACGCATTGCTCTGCGCGGCATCCATGCCTCGCAAAATACAAGCGAAAGTGGCAAAAGCCTGTGCAGCCATTCCTGGACATGCCCAATCTATTTTACATCGCGCTATTTCTAGTCCACCTCGCACTTCTTGTATCATCGAATATCAAAGCAACTATCAATCATAGCGCCTACAGCGCTCTTATTAGCGACAACGACGCTGGTGTCCAATGTCCAAACATTCTTATGGTAATGCACTCAAGTTGAAGTTTGCGCAAGCATCTGATCCCGTATCTTGCCACGTACCCGTCGCACCCCTTCGAACAGTCACCACCAATGAAACGACCGAGAAACGTCGCATCGTTTCAACTGCCACCAGTTGCAGTGCCCCCACCAGGCTGATTCGGTTTCATTCGCGAATTCGCTTCCGCCGTTGCAAGTCTTCAGTGTTCGCGACTCGCCTCATTGATTCCAAACGGGATGTGGGGTGGACGCTTTGGATCCGTTTGCAAGGCGACGCTGCTGGCTGCGGTGCTCTCGGCGCTGCTGCTGCACCCTGTCGAGGCCGAGCAAGAGGGATGTCACTGCAAACGAACCATGAAAGGCCGTGAGCACTTGCACCCGAAGGTGCATTCGCTGCCGGCCTTGTCGCTCGATGAATCGCAGGAGATCGAGCACCTCCCCGCGCATTTGGACTGGTGCGAGCGCGGCTTCTGCGTGCCCAGTTGGAACCAGCACATTCCGCAGTACTGCGGCTCATGCTTCGCTCACGGTGCCATGTCGAGCGCCCAGGACCGCATCAAGATCCTCAACAAGCGTCGCAACTACACTGGGGCCGACGTGATGCTCGGCCGCCAGAGCTTTCTCAATTGTGCGCCAGGCCACGGCCTCTCCGATGGGTGTGACGGTGGAGAAGCTGTCGACGTGTACGAGTTCATGCGTCAGTATGGACTGCCGGACGAGTCCTGCCTGCCGTACAACGCGACGGACCACACCAAGTACAAGGAAACCAACGGCACTTGCCCACCGAGCGGATACTGCATGAAGTACGTGAGCTTGTTGCCTGAATTCTGGGTCATGAGCATCTCAAGTTACTAATTTGTTGTGCGGTGCAGCTGTATGTACACTCCGCAGAGCAAGGCGGTGCCTCAGTGCTTCCCGGTGACCAAGATGGTGCGTTACCGCGCCAAGAGCCACGGACACCTGTCGGGTGAGCTGGCTATGATGAAGGAAATCATGAAAGGCGGCCCCATCACTTGCGGCATCGCGTGCAGTGAAGAGTTCACGTACGAGTACAAGGCTGGTATACTGGAGGACAAGACGGGCTTCATGGACATTGACCACGACGTGGAGATCGTCGGCTGGGGCGAGGAAGACGGCGTCAAGTACTGGCACATCCGCAACTCGTGGGGCACGTACTGGGGCATGAACGGCTTTTTCAAGATCGTCCGCGGCAAGAACAACCTGGGCATCGAAGCTGATTGCGCTTTCATGGAGCCCGACATCAGCGACGAAGAGCTCGTGTGGGAGGAAAAGTCCGTGTATGGAGGCTCCATCTTCGGCATCGTCCCATTCAAGGAGACCGCGAAGGATCACCCGATCAAGGACACGACCGAAGACATAACGCGTCGCGACAAGGTTCCGACCGCCTACTACCTGCCTGAAATGGAGTCCTTCGCGACTGAAGCCGAGTCCCGCCGCGAAGACAGTTCGTTCGCAGCGCTCGCTGCCATGTTCTTCGTGTCGGGCTGCGTCTGCGCGGTGCTGGCGGCGGCGCTCATTCTGAAGTTCCGAGGACACCGATACGTCTACCGGACGATCCCATGAAGGCAGCCCGGAAGGACGGACCCCAGGCTGCTTGCATTTCTATCGCAGCCGATGCAATCGTAGACCCCAAGAGCGTAGAGAACGAACTTGCAGTTCTCAATCTAGCCACGCACAATACACGTACTTCGTCAACAGCAAGAAGCCTGGACACTATCCGAGTCTGCTCTCTCGCGTTCGTGCTTCCCGGGCGAATGCAGATCGCTACTCTTTTGTTCCGCCCGTAAAATGAGTGAGCATTGATTATCACGCTGATTACTTCAGCGGCTGCAAGCTGAAACCCCGAGGCTAATCAAGTGCAGCAAGATGGGGGCGCTCGTATTCGCGTAGCGCTCGGCTGGACGACGCAGTATCCCGTCACCCGTGCTCTCTTGAACGCGGACGGCGTAAACTCTCGGGCAATTGGCTGGTAGCAAACAGCTCAATCAGCATTGGCGACTAATGCCCGCGCCACGGCGGTGGAGTAAACGGAGGTCTCCCCCCATCAACAACAAGCATTCGTGAGCCATCTGCTGGAGCAGCGGACACCTGGGCGCTGTACTAACAGTAGGGGGCTTTGCGACAACCTGGACACACGAGCTCATGTAGGGGAGAGCTACAAAACCAGCGCAGAACTTCCGCACGTGAGCTTGGGTACAGCTCATGCTCAGAGCCACACGTCCGCTTGGCAAACTTCGCTGTCTTTGTGGTGAGCCAAACATGCCGCGCATGTATCCTGCGAGAATCAGCCAGGAGCGCCATGGCCCATGAGTCATGGCCCATTGCCTGCAACTTGAAGCGGAGGTCTCACAAAACCGGACTTGCGAAACGTATGGCGCGAAACACCAGGCTTTTTTCAGCACCGGGATACAACGCAGCAGTCCGACGAGCAGTCAATTCAGCTGTTGTCTGCAGCAATGCGGCGACGATGCCGCAGCCTGTACATGATTGCACGGTGTCGCGCCCTCCAGCCAGAGCACGAAAAATCCGGCGTGTGTTGATGCACGGACGGAACTGGAGCGCTGCAGCACCACTCCACAATCACGCTCGTGAGACTGCTTCTGTCAGGGGGAAGGGCGTCCGTCCAGCGGCAGCAGCCGGGAACGACGCACTCCGTCTCAACAACCCAGTGCTGCAGGTGGCACATCTCATTTCACCACGTAGAGCACACGTCGGACCATCCAGCCTTACCACCATGGGTCTATTGCGCGTACTCGGCGCCGTCGGCCGCAACACGGCGGACCTCGTGCGCTTCGGCAAGGGGTTCGAGGCGCGCACGGCCAGCGTGGACCAGTTCCAATGGAGCTACTTGATCCGATCGGCGGCCGTCCCCACAAGTCGGGAGGTCGTCGTGTTCCTGCACGGCTTGGGCTCGTCCAAAGAGGCCTGGGTGCGCGTCTCCAGCGGCCTCGGCAAAAACTACCACGTGGTGATCCCCGATCTGCCAGGGCATGGCAGGACGACGCCGCTCGACCCAAACATGAACTTCGCCGCCGACCGACAGGCGCGTCGACTGCACGAGTTCTTCGAGTCGGAGCTGTACCCGAACAACAAGGTGCATCTGGTGGGTACGTGCATGGGTGCCACCATAGCTGGCGTCTATGCTGCAATGCACCCGAACCGGGTCAAATCACTCACGCTCATGTGTCCCTGGGGGATCTCGATGCCCAACATGAGCGTCACACTCAGCGACGTCGAAGATCTCGGTAAACTCACACTGCAGAGCCCAACCGAGACGTCGACGAGTGAAGTGGGCGAGTGGCGCGACCGCGTGGCTTGTACTGCCAATTTAGTGCGCACGCCTCGCGTGTTCCGTGCTCTGGCAATTTCCAAGCACGGGCGGGCACGGGCGGTGGTACAGAAGGTGGTGCTGGACATGCTCGCACACCCGACGAGTCTGGAAGACGAACTGCACAACATCCGAGCAAGGACCATGGTGGTCTGGGGCGACCGGGATGAAGTGCTGGACGTGTCATGTCTGAAGATGATCGACGACAAACTCGACGTCGCACGCAAGCACGTGCTGGTACTTGACAAGTGCGGACATCTCGTCCCGAGCGACAAGCCTGTCGAGTGCGTTGACGTGCTCAACAAGTTCCTGGCCGACGAGGAGCTGAGCTTCACGTTCGCCCTCGCCGGACAAGCGGCCGTGATGGAGTTTTAGCTGCTAGTTCTTTTCGCCAGAGCGAATGGCGAGTGTATTTATCATTTATAAGCTGCTTTTGAGTGAATGCAATCGAGACATGCGTCATAGTGATTCAATCCGGAGCTTTTGGTGTTACATCTTCCCTCACTTGCAAACCTTTTGCTGTGGCGCTGCATTGGAGATCATTAGAAGAAGCGCAGAAATTGCTGCGGATAAGAATACGAGGTTTGCCGCCAAATGAAGCGCTTCAAGCAGACACCCAATCGTTACTGAAGACGACGACAGCATTAATCCATTGCACGTGGAGGGGGAGAATCAAGCGAACGTACCCAACATGCCAAGCGCGTTGTTCATATCTGTGATTGACGCAGTGCGCTTCATGTCGGGGTTCTCCGCCAAGTTTGCAAGCGTGGATAAATACAACTGGAGCTACATCGAGAGACCGGGCAAAGACAAGAAGGAGACGGACGTCGTGGTGTTCCTCCACGGCTTCAGCTCCGTGAAAGAGTCTTGGGTGAGAGTTGCTCGAGGTGTCGACAAGCGCTTTGAGGTCATCATCCCAGATTTACCCGGCCACGGTCGCACGACACCGATCGATACACTTGCAAATTATTCAATGCCAAACCAAGCTCAAAGGCTGCATGAGTTTTTGGAGAAGGAGGTCCCTGCGGCGAAGAGGATCCACCTCGTCGGTTGCTCCATGGGTGGCATGTTGGCGGGAGTCTACGCGGGACTGTATCCGGATCGTGTGAAGACGCTGACGCTGATCTGCCCCGCGGGGATCACGATGCCAACCAAGAGCGACCTACTAAAAATGCTCGAGGGATCAGGGCGAAACCTGCTGCTGGCACATACGCCTGAAGATATTCAAGAAATGAACCGTGCGCTCAGCTTCAAATCGATGAGACTTCCGCATGTTGTGGCATCGATCATTGCTTCGGAGCGTAAGAAGCAGCTGCCAGTGCTCGAGAAGATCAGCGGTGACGCGATGCAGAATCCCACCGCGCTGGAAGACTTGCTGCCGAATATCCGAGCAAAAACGTTGGTTATGTGGGGGGAACACGACCGCGTCTTGGATGTTTCGTCGGTGGAGATTCTTCAGAAGAAACTTGCACCCGAGGCGCAAGGGAAGTTTTTGTTGTTCGACGATTGCGGTCATATCGTGCAGCACGAAAAAGCTGCGGAGTGCACTGCTGCGATCAACAAGCATTTGATGGACGACGGTGTCTCGGATACTATCAATACGTCCAACCTACCGAGTTCAGATAAGCTACATACCAACGGGAAGTTCCAACTCCTTGCGCGCTCGGCACGTCTGGTCATCCCGAGCTTGAGATTGGCGGCGCCGCGTGCTTCCAAGACTTCGTACGTCGTGCAGTGAGATTAATAGAGCGTAGACACGTGCATTTGTTTTGCCGTCCCGTACAATGGTACTGTACCATTTTGCAATTTCAAGTTTGCGGTGCACTTGCCAACATAGGGATAGCCGTTGCTGTAGTCGATGTCGAAGTTGCAGAATGATGATCAATGGTAAAGCAAACACTAACATCCAATTGCTGGCCGTCCCAGCCCAAATATCCACCAATGCCATCGCAGCGCGCAATCATTCTGCGACATCGCGAGGAGCTCCGACGGATGCGAGCGTCAGGCATTGACACATTTGGCATCAAGTCCCAAGCTGCCAACGGCCATGATGAACTCCCTGCTCATGTCGGTGTTCGATGCCATCCGCTTCGTCTCGGGTTTCTCCGCCAAGAACGCGAGCGTGGACAAGTACAACTGGAGCTACATCGAGCGGCCGGGCAAGGACGAGAAGGACACGGACGTCGTGGTGTTCCTGCACGGCTTCAGCTCTATGAAGGAGTCGTGGGTGCGTGTGGCCCGCGGCGTGGACAAGCGCTACAAGATCATGATCCCGGACTTGCCGGGCCAAGGCCGCACCACACCTGTGGATGCTCTGGCCAACTATTCGATGCCCAGTCAGGCTGAGAGGCTGCACGAGTTCCTCGAGAAGGAGCTGCCTGCAGACAAGAAGATCCACTTGGTGGGCTGCTCCATGGGCGGCATGCTGGCCGGCGTGTACGCCGGAATGTACCCGGATCGGGTCAAGTCGCTGACGATGGTGTGCCCGGCAGGTATCACGATGCCCAGGAAGAGCACTCTTCTGAAAATGCTCGAAGACTCGGGACGTAACTTGCTGCTGGCACACACGCCCGAAGATGTCAACGAGATGAACGAGGCGCTGAGCTTCGAGTCCCGCAAGATCCCGCACGTTATCTCTTCTATCATCGCGTCGGAGCGAGAGAAACAACTACCGGTGCTGGAAAAGATCGTTGGCGACTCGCTGCAGAACCCGACCGTGTTGGAGGACCTGTTGCCCAACATCCGTGCGAAGACGCTAGTGATGTGGGGAAAACACGACCGCGTGCTGGATGTGTCGTCGGTGGAGGTACTGGAGAAGAAATTGACGCCGGAGGCTCAAGGACAGGTTCTGCTGTTTGACGACTGCGGTCACATTCTGCAGCACGAGAAGCACGCTGAGTGCACGGCCGCGATTAACAAGTTCCTGGCAGGCGAAGCGCTTTCGATGAAGAACCTCATGTAAGCAGATAGAAGTAAACTAAAGAACGAATACAAATACATGTCATTTTTCAAGTACCACTGAACGGATAGCGTTTTTGTTTTGCTCGTGCATGGTATTTTTTATTGTTTATTTTTGCTATGTCGTGAAAATGTCGTGAAAAATACGTATTACTCATTCATTGGGCTATGACGCTACTTGTTGTCTTGCGCTGCCCACTTCGCTTTTCGCCTTTGTGTGTCCTCGGACGACCAGGAGTAATGCTTGAGATGGCAAAGCTGCATACAAATAAATGCTCAGGTCGGTTCAAGGCCACGCACACGTCTTACTCCGACAGAAGTGCATTCACCGCACCGCCGACGTTCCCATCTGCCAGCTCAAGGGCGCGGACGTTTTTGTCCGTATCGGTAAATCCCATGGACGCCAGCAGCGTTAGCGCCTCCTCGTAGTCTGCCTTGTCCTCGGCCGCAACATTATCGTCATTGCCTGCTCCAGCTTCTTGCGCTTCCGCACTTTCAATGATCTCGATGTCTTCGTCGGACGTAGCCTCAGTGTGCTCAACAATAGCGTCCTCCTTTTCAACGTCCTCTGCGCTTTCAATCGTCCCGGCTTCCGACGGAGTGACATCCGGGGTGCTATCACCAGCCACGACAATGTCGATCCAGAAGCGGTGGCCGAAGCTTACGTCTGCTGGGTCATACACACGCCAGAAACTGGTGTAGCGTCCAGGCTCCTTTGGAGCCACAAGATCCACACCAGCAATAAATTTCTCATCTGGGGCGAGAGCTGGGAGATCAATGCGGCTCGAATTCCTGTCCTCCGGGAACATCGGGTTGTCGCGCTGAGTGATCATGTAGCAACCATCAGGCCAGGAACGCTCGCCGTCGTTTACAAGCTTCCACATCTTACGCAGCGGCTTTCCTGCCTCGACGACGGTGCCGTCTTCAATAGTCACGTCTTCAAGGAAGCGCGCCTCGAGGTTGGAGGCACTACGCCCCCAACGGCCGCGTCCACTGCAACCGTAGTGACGGCTAGGGTTCTCACGCACCTTGTCCTCGTCCATGGGGCGGCACTTGTTAAGTCCACGGAAACCACGGCAATCTCGAGTGTTGAACTCCGGGCGGAACTCAGGCGGGCCGTGCGGACCAGGAAATCCAAATGGAGGTGGTCCGAACCGACCAGGAAATCGAGGGGGGCCGCGGTGGTGCCAGCGACCATCAAACCCGGCTGGTGGAGAAGGAGGACCATCATGACCGTGGTGGTCACGAAAGTCCGGACGACCGTGTCCAAAAAACTCAGGGGGGCCCTCGCGGTGATGCGGTGGGCCGTGCCCGGGGAAACCAGGTGGGCCCTCGCGGTGATGCGGTGGGCCGTGCCCGGGGAAACCAGGTGGGCCCTCATGGTGGAGAGGCGGGCCGTGGCCGCGGAAACCTGGCGGACTTTGATGCGGCGGTGACGAAGTGAAATCAAAGAAGCCGTGATGGTGAGGGGGCGGGCCGTCGAATGGGAAACCAGGCGGACCGTGGTGCCCGTGGCGACCAAACTTGTCATGGTGTCCGTGGTGTCCGTGATTGAACTTACCATGGTGTCCATGACCAAACTTGCCGTGGTGATGCCCAAATTTGCCATGGTGGCCGAATTTTCCACCACGACGGCACGTGAACTTCAGCGCGTGCATCATTCCCGGTTCTTGGATCTTAGTGAATGGTCCATGCGACTTGAACCATTTGCCACTGGCTTCGCACGCCTCGCATAGATCAAAGTTCTCCGCCGTCTTGGACTTGAAGCGAATGCCCACAATGGGACTCATCTCACACCCATCGCACACCACAAACGGGTGCACAAGGTCCGCAGTGCGTTTGTGCTTGGGGGCGCGCGACGGGTCCGTGATCTTGATAAACGGCTCATGGCTCACCCACTGGCCGCTGGCCTCACACTCTTCGCACAGATCAAAGCCGGTCACTTCCAGCGACTTGTAGCGCACGCCAATGAGCGGCGCCTTCTCGCAGCCGTTGCACATAACACCAACGTGCACAGGCACTTCCTCAACAACAGCATCCATGTCCACCGTCTCCTGATCGTCGCTGCTGCTGGAGCTGCTGCTAGAGCTGGACGAACCTGAGTCATCCTCGGCCAATTGCTCGTCATTGATGCGAACCAGGCCTGCCATACACGACTTGGCCACATTCACCATCGCCGGCTTGAGCGACGGACAGCGCGACACCACGCGCTGGACCAACACCAGCAGTTCGTCGAAGTGAGCCGTGGCCGTCTCTTCAATAGCCTGCGCGTCTTCTTCGTAGATAGCAGCGGCCATAACATCGGCCAGCTCCTTGAACTCCTCCGAGGTGCTCAACTCCTCCACAGCCGTCTTGAACTCCTCGTCCTGCAGCACCATGAGCAACTCCTTCTTGACGGCGGCCAGCTCCTCCGAGTCTTCGGCCACGTCCATCGTCTGCAGACTGGCCACCAGCAGGTTCATGGCGTTGGCCGGCGTGGGCTTCTTGGGCTTAGCCGTCGTTAGCTTGGTCATGGCCGCCACCAGGCCACGCAGTTGCGTCTGCACGGCGGTGGTGGCGCGGCGGGTGGTCGCTGGCTCCTGAGGCGTCACCAGCACTGTGAGCCGCTCCAGTTGCTCGTCGGTCATGTAGTCGGCCAGCTCCTTCACGTCCCCGTCACGGGCGATCGTCACTTCATCGCCGTCCGAGTCCGTATAGCGCAGCGAGAAGCTCTTCTCATCGTCGGCCAGCAGCACGGCCGCAGCGGCCCGCAGTGTGGCCACTGTCAGTAGCTCGCCGTCGTCGGTGGCCAGCGGCAGTGACTGCAGGAGCGGCTCTCCGCCGCTCATGGTGAGCTCAATAACCTTCGCCATCTTCAACTGATTCTTGCTCTTCTTCTCGACTTGAGCCGGACGAGGAGAATTGAGATATGGTGAGAACTTGGAGAGGCGCACACCGTTGGACAGTTGAACTCGATTAAGTACGACTTACCATCATTCAACGCAACCTTCTCGAAGCTGCCTTGGAAGCTAGCTACACAAGCAGTGTGCTTTGATTGTCAGCGAAGGACAGGAACGCCTATTCTCTCGCTGGAAGTTGCAGGCCAGGAATGCTGGTGTTTCTGATACAAACACAGTTCTAGAAGACATCATTCACCTTCCTTTAACGAAACCTCTCTTCTGAGATAATCTATTCTTTCCACGAGGTTTTGGAAATTCCCGTTTTCTTCTTCTCTTTCTGAGAAAACGTCAATTCCAAACAGAGAACAAGCGAGCGACGCCTCAAGTCGAGCCCTACACTAGCCAACAGCCATGACGACGCTCAAGATCTTGTGGAGGGAGAAGCAGGACATGCGCCGCGTGCAGGTGTCGGCCGTGCACCAGGCGCTCTCGGTGCTGGACGGCCGCGCCATCGCCAACTGGAACGAGCTGAGCTTCCGCGACCTGCGCGACTACGTGCTGCTGGTGTTCCCGGAGCTGCAGGAGCCGCCTCGCGAACTGCTGCTGTACTACATGGACGACGACGACGAGCAGGTGCGCATCACCAACGATGCGGAGCTGGATGAGGCCTTCCGCCTCATGCGCGAGCTGGCCGTGGCCGCCGGCAAGGACGCGGACAACGCCGTGTGCAAGATTATTGTCGTGGCCAAGTCGCTGCAGGGCCCGGCCATGGACGCTAGCAGCAGCTCCATGGTGCACGTGTTGCCGAGGGACGCCGAGGAGATGCTGGCCAGCCAGCAGAAGAGAAAGATGTCGGACCTGTTCGTGGACCTGGGCAAGGTGGTGGATAAGTGGGACGCCAGTGCCGAGCATCAGACGCTGAAGAAGGACCTGGTGTCGTTGCTGCATGAGCCAGGGTGTCAGGAGGCATTGCTGGAGATCATGGCCAATGCCAAGGTGAGAGAAGACTGGGACTTGATACGTTGTTGTATTTGCTGACGTTGTGACTTGTTGTTTGTAGTTTGCGACGCTGTTCCAGACGGTGACGGAGGAGTTCCAGAAGAACGGCAATTTCATGGAGTGTTTGGTGGCGGTGGCCGGCACTGGAGACTTGGAGGAAGTGGCCAAGATCTTGCTGGCCAAATGCCCAAACGCCCGTGTGCAGGTGGAGCGCGTGCTGCAGCAAGTGCAGTACAGCCACAACGCCCAGCTCATGTCTACGAGTGATTACTTTGAGGCTATTAACATTGAGGAGGCCAAACAGGATTTGGGTCCGGTTGTTGCGGTATTTGAAGGCGACGTCACGTGCCCCGATGGCACGGTGCTGGCACCTGGCGACCCCTTCGACAAGGTGTGGAAACTCCGCAACGGTGGCCCGAACAAGTGGCCTATTGGAGCCGAGCTGTCGTGCGTCGGTGGTGACAAGATGCAAGCCCCCGAGAGCGTGCTGATTCCGTCGGTGCTGCCGGGAAAGTCGATCGATGTGTCGCTGCGCATGGTGGCGCCGTCAAAGGCTGGCCGCTACACTGGTTACTGGCGTCTGAGTACCCCTGATGGCAACCGCTTCGGCCAGCGTCTCTGGGTGGACATCAACGTGATGGAGCCGGAAGAGCCAGCCACTGTTGCTGTCGACACGAAGGAGATTCGTGTGAACGCTCCTGCAGCCGTCATCTCTACGGCGGGCGAATCGATTAACGTTCCGGCACCTGCTGCGGTCACGAATAACGAGCCCAAGGAAAGTGAAGAGGAACTCCGCTGGACAAACCAGCTCCAGGCTCTGGCGGACATGGGATTTACGGACAAGGCACGCAACGTGGCTCTGCTGATCCAGCACGTCGGTGACATGGATGCTGTTATCACGGGACTTCTGAGCTCCGTGTAAGCGACGAAAGCACAAGCAACACACGAGTCACAAATTATGCCTAGGATCACGAACTGCAGTGGCCTTAGCTTAAGCCGTTGATTCCCAGTAAATGCGTGTGAAAGACTTTCTCTCTCTTCGCACGCAGCGTACTTATATTACATTTGAATCTCCAAAACCACCACTTGCCTTCTTCACACTTCACGATGAAGCTGACTGAGCTATCGTCCTCTTCAGCAGTTCGCCCAGCTGCAGCACCAGCTCTTCAGCAGCATCGCTGCTTGCCCGCACTGTAACGACAATCGTCGCGGTTGCTATAGTAACATCTATGGTAGCCAAAAAGAACCACGAGCAATCTCGCTGCTTTGCGTAGAATACGTATTTCTCCACGCCGTCGACAGTTCCGCTAGCCATGCACGAGATTCCTTGCGCCTCCAACTTTTTCAACAGCTCATCGGATCCTGGTCGCTTGACCTCGGGCAATTCGGACTGGAACCTACAATTGTATCACAGGTAGCACGGATTAATACACTTGGACGTCCAAACAGGGGCGCTGCTCTCTAGTCTGAGCGTACTTGTCGACGTATTCGTCCCACATGCTTTCGAAGCGCTTAGGGTGAAGCTTTGCAGTGCGATCGATATCTAGGCGCAACTGCTTGGTTGCTGTCGTCTTAGGCACCGCTAACGATGTCTTTTTTGCAATAGGAACTGTTGCTCGGGAAGGAGTCGGGGGCGGCGCCTTCCACTTCATTGTGATCGCCGGCATCCTGTGATAGAAAATAACTCAGTTACAACGGGTTGCTTCCAGGTGATTTATCGCAGCCACTTACTTTGGGCGGGGTGGTTTTCCTGACGCGCTAGACTTACTGTCCGAAGGCTTCATGGTTGCAGGCTTCTTGATTAGACTGCATTGATACCACAAATTTGAGATGTCAGTGTAAATGTCGAATCCAAGCCGAGCCACAACACGAACTGTGCCCACATACGTTTCCATTTCGATGTGGTCTTCTCCTCTTTTTGAGATGGCAGCTCGACTGGAAGCTACGCGGTTGGAGACCGCCTTTGCCGACGTTATTCCGCCAGATCCATGTGCAGTTTGCTTACTTGGCGACCGTAGGCAGCTACTCACTACACGTCCCATAACGCGAATGCTGGGGCGCTTTCGTCGAATGTACAGGGTCACCACGAGCCCCACCGCCACCGCGACAGCCATGGATGCGACTATCGTGAACAAAGAGTGTCAGAGCAAAAGACGCCTCTACGTCAACAGCTTACAAATATGAGAGCGTACCTTGCCACGTTGCGTACGGGAATGAGGGAAACAGTGATTGTGCGCTGGCTGAATCCAACGAGAAGCGGTCGAAGAGACCGTCTTCACCCTGTGGCTGAACCGCTTCTTCTCTGGCAAGAAACTTCTTCCCGTCCAATACGCCTTCAAACACGTGCGATCGAAAGCCGCTGTGCGAAATGTACAGCGTATACCTCTTCGACGAATCCACCGCAGTGCCTGTAATCGCTTTAAACAAAACGACCTGGCTCGTATCAGGCAGCACCACCGCTGGCATCACCAGAGGGAGCACAAACCCCGTCGATTTGGGCTCCACCCCATGACCATCTCCTATCTCCACCAGCGTCAACCGATACAAATGCAGCGGCGTCTTCCCGTCGTTCTTGACATCCAATTGCACGTGCGTGAAGAACGTCTGCTGACTCGTGGGTTCCTCCACGCCCCCCTCTTCATCCCCATCGGACCAAATCTCCGTCACCCCCAGCACAAGCTGCGGCAATCCACTGCCGCTAATCGGCAGCTCGTACGCCGGGGAGACCGATACATGCCTCACCATGCCCGTGGTCTGGTCGAACGAGACCCGCTTCTCGTTCTCGAACAGCCTCTCCACCTGTCGCTTGGTCTCTCGTCCCCAGGTCTCCAGCTTCTCCTCGATCTCCATATTTGACCTGGAGCACACAGAGGCGATGCCCATGAGTGCGATCGTGGAGGACTCGACGTCCATCGGCTCCAACACGCAGTCCACCGCGTGCAGCGAAAACGTCCTCAAGGACGTTTTTAAGCGGCCAATCACCGCGTTCATGGGCGAGCTGCGTAGACACCCTTTGCCGGTGGACGCGCCCCCCATTGCATTCTCCACGTCGAGACTTGGGAATGCAATTTCAATGCCCACGTCCAGGCAGAACACGGGCGGCGCAGTATCGTCCTTGAGCTGGGGCTCCAGGCTGCGCAGAGACGGCGATACTTCGGCTGCAAAAGAGGCGGTTGTATACGCATGAAGCAGGAGGAGCAGCGACAGCATTCGCAGCAAGTCGCCCATGTTGACACGGAACTGACTGACCAGCTCTTTTCGATAGATTCGCTTTGTGCTATAATTTGGACCAATCAGAAGCTGGAAAGAGCTTTGACTAATTAGAAGATGGAAGACGCAGAGAGTATGGCGTCGGAGGAGAAGCGGAAGGTGGCGGACGTTATTGACCTTGTAGAGGATGACGACCACCAAGACGGTCGTGATGGCGGAGGACACGATGATGGTGATGAAGAGGTCGTCATTGAGGACACCGAGGAGGACGCCGTGAGTGCTGCGTAGTTGAATCAGATTACAATTTTTAGTGGATTCTTTTGGTACTAATCGATGTTTCCTTTTGCAGTGCTGTATCTGCCAGGACCTGGTGGACGTTTTAAAGCAGGGATTTCTGTCCAGTTGCGACCACCGCTTCCACTTCGACTGCATTGTCGCCTGGTCCAAAGTCACTAATTTGTGTCCGTTGTGCAAGACTAAGTTCAACTCCGTCACGCGCCAAGACGCCAATGGTGCAGTGGTGCATCGGGAGGTCATTAGCGACCATAAACAATTGTATCGACCGGATCCATCAGATCATGACGTTGCTGCCCAGTTGCGGCTTGTGAACCAAGCGACATGTGAACTCTGTGGCTCTGGGGAGGACGAGCACGTGCTGCTGCTGTGTGAAGCTCTGGGCTGCGGAGTGGCGAACCATACGTACTGTATTGGGCTCCGTTCCGTGCCTAATACGTCGTGGTACTGCTCGACGCATGCTACAACACAGCAACGGGCTAGTGACGCCGTTGAACGTCCGGCGACGACGGTGTCGACACGACGTCGGACGAGACGATTGGCGAGTTTGATGTCGAATGTACTAGGTGGGCGTGGCGGATCGACGGCGACGAGATCGCGTCGACGAGGAAACCCGAATTTCGTAGCTGTGGAAGAAGCGGAAAACCGACGACCCATACGCGGAATTGCGGCGGCGTATGCGATGCGGATGTCCAGAGAACTAATGCAGGTGCAATTGCGGGCAGATGCCATGTTTGCGCGCGGAGATTTGACCCAATCGTCGTTGTATGGACGGAGAACTGGTACTGTTGCTAATGCTACTCGTAATGGAACGCGATCCACTGTGGTGCCAGCTTCGTCATCGACCATCGATCAAATGTGGGAAGATCACAGTCGGAGCCGACAGGAGCTCGCAGCTGCAGCAATTGCCGCAAATGGCCACGACTTGGTAGGTGACAGCAGCAACAGTCAGCCGCCTCAACGTAGCAACATGGTCTCCAACACGTTTGCACCAGAGTATCGTGAGCTTGCAAAACTGATGGGTGATGCCGTTAGTAGCGATAATTACGCGTCATCGGTGACGTTGTTAATCCCGAAGACGGCCAAACTGAGGTTGGTATCACGGGTCAAAACTTTCTTCGGCCGTCTCAATCCAAAGGAAAGGGCTGCTGCAGTCGAGCTGGGCTGTTTATCCGTTCTGCACCAGTGGATTCGTGTGCCTGAACAGGACGGAGACATGACTGCATCATCACCAAATCCACAGGTGTTAGAAGCTGTGGTGGGAATCTTAGAGGCGCTCTCTATCCGAAAAGAAGACCTAGTGGAGGTGAGCTCATACGTGGTACTTTTTTGCGAATACTTGTTAACGAAACTATTTGATTATAGGAGGACGGCTTACAGGACACAATTGACACCCTGTCAGAACTTGAAGATGTCAGCATTGAAATTCGGCAACGCTTGATCGATCTTAGCGAAAAATGGCGCAAACTTAATCCTCCAGCTTCGACGGAGCTGCTACAGCCTCAGGTGGACCAACCCGTGTCATCTCCAGTCCATGCAAAGCAGAGTTTGCCTTTGATTACTGCATTCACTTCTCCAAAGCGACCCACACGATCCAACGGCAAACGGAAGCGAAAGCGTGAAGCGTACGTGATGCGATTCTTGCGTTGTGAGTCTGTTTCTTACATTGAAGTCTTTACGTCTGCAGGTGGTCAGATATTGTTGTCGAGTACGTGAAAGCAAAACTGTACCCTCTGTACAAGCAGAAGAACGGTGCTGGCAATTTGACTAAAGAACGGTTCAAGGCAATCGTCAAACAAGTAGCTGACCTGTTTTCGCAAGAAGCTGTTTCCATGCAGTCTGCACTGCTTTTACCATCCGGGGATCTGTCGAACCTTGCCAAGTCACGTATCAAAAAACTCATTGACAGAGTGTACAAGGCGTCTACAAGCAATGGCGTGAATGCTCCAGGTCCATTGCTCATGCGAGCAGCCGTGCCAGCGTCAACATATTCTGCAGTACCCTCCGTCAAGCATCAACGAAGACGATAAAGAGCTCTGTTCCAAGTACTAACGAAGCACAACCCTCGAAAGAAGGCACGGTGCTGGCATCGAATATTTGATTGAACTCAATGACACTTCCATAAGGAAGAAGGCAACTCGAAAAACTTGGTTACACATACATCAAAATAACAGCAAAGCACGGAACTGTTCAAAACAGCCCGCTCTCTTTCTCAAGACAGATACATCCCAAGCGTTGCTGTATCTTCCTGCGAGATCCCTGCATCATTAAGTCGCTTCTTCTGTATCAACTGCTCCACCATCCAGTCCGTTTTCATCTTCTGCGTAGTCATCTTGGCCTGCTTTAATTGTTCCTGAGCCAAGGCCAACTGCACCGCATGCAGTTCACTGCTCCGTTGCTCTCGCTTAGTTTCAAGCTCCAAGCGTCTGCCATCAATCTCCAGACGAGCTGCCTGAATGCCCAATTTCCGTCTCAAATACTCGGTCGATCCCTTCCCAGCATGCTGCTGTGTAGCAGTCGCTTTCGTCGCCACCTCCGTCGCAACATTTCCACTCTCATTTTCACTTCCCCTTCTCTCCTGTCGTGTCTCCTCCATTTTTTGTCGCTTTGCTACCTGAAAACTGTTTGGCGTGTCCACCTCCGACTCTTCAGCCACAGAAACAGGAGCAGCGATAGCTGCAACTGAAACTGGGGCCTGAACCTGGGTCTCAACCTGACCTTGGACTTGAGACTGAGACCGAGCTTGAGATTGAACTTGAGCCTGGATCTGAGCTTGAGCTACACGGGGCCGTGTAGATGCGGTGGGAGTCAAATTTGACGTCTGCATAGCCTCCATGTCCATCTCATTGGCAAATATTTGTTGTTGTTGCTGCTGCTGGTGGTGGTCAACATTGTAGATGTCCTGCTGCTGTTGCCCGGCGTAGAGGTTCTGCTGCTGCTGCTGGTCTCCGTTGTTCGCGTACATGTTCTGCAGCTCGGAGGTGGATGTGGGGGCGAACATGACTGCGTCCTCCAGCGTCTGCTGCTTGTGCGTCTGTGTCTGTTCCTGGTCGTTGCTGAGCAGAACCTTGACGAATGCGTCCTTGTTGCGTTTGCGCGGGTTCGTCTTGAGTTGCCGCTGCGTGATCTCACGCTTGAGTTGCATGAGCGACCAGTCCTTGTAGTCGTCGGAGCGAGGAGGAGAGCAGCGCTCGTCGCCCCGCGCGGACCACAGGCGCGAGGCCTTCGGGCCGCTCCACGACGGCGCGTTCATCTACCCCGGATTTTCGGCACAAATAATGAATCAAATCGGAAACTATGGAACTGCTTACGGAATATGCGGTGACGTAGGTTCAGTAAACTTTCCTCGTCCATAGTGTTGCGGAGTGCTGTGTACTGGTTCCCACCGTTGACGCTGTGGCAGTTAGTGTGCATGTGTGGGTTGTTTCTTCCGAGAAAGCACGGAGGTGCTGGAGGTTTTCCCACAGTTGTGGAATTTTCTCGAAGAGGTTGTCCGCAACAGTTAAAACAGTTAGTTGAGACCAGGCGAGAGGAGAAGACAGGTAGTGACCAGACAGAGAGAAACCAACCCGAGCTGCGAGCTCTTTCCACAACAAAATACCAAGTCTCTCACAGGAAGCGATTGCTACCTGGTCAACCGCTTGCAAGTTCGTTCCTTTACTCTGCGCACGCGACCGCCGTTCGCGTCTCATAGTACATGTGTCGTGGAAAGCCAAAGTTTGCGATGCTCTACCCTCCGCGTGCTGCGATAGTATGGCAAACTAGGCGACAGCTTGATACGAATGTAGTTAATTTGCTGAATAGTGCAGCGAGCTTTGATCAAGGATCTGCACTAATAACTTGCCAACGTCAAAGCCGCATTGCTTCCTCTTTTAGCACCGTCGGCTGGTTTCTTTCAGCTCTTCTCGGCCCGGGCTCCTCTTCGGGACCTTTCGTTCCGCGACCGAGGGAAATCGGGCGACAGGACCGTGGATTGTCACCTCGCTACAATCGCAATAGCTGTACACAAACAACGAACAGGAAATAGCACATAATATGCGGATGCCTTTTTCTTTCTTTCAGATTGTGGATACCGTAGTACATATTCGCACTCGGCAGCGCTCGACGCATGAAAGGTGGCGCGATTCGCTTGCTGCCGACGATGTGGATCGTACCAGAACGTTTGCAACTCGGAAACGAGAAAGATTAATAGCCCGCCGCGGATTGCACGCGTGTACTAAAATGATCCACATTCAAGTTCCCGCGTGGGCGTCGGGACAATTGATCTTTTCAAGCAGAACGAAGATTTATTTGCACAACGCGCATCTGCCCGGCTCATTACGTGCAAAGAAGTTTCAGGAAGACCACCTGTCGCTTTGCCGCGACGTTGCGCTGTCCGAGAAGTGTACATGTACAGAAGCAAGAGCCATCCTGTCAGCTTGTTCGAATATGTATGTGTTTTCCAAACTCCACTTTTAGAAGCTAGCGCAATGTGCTCACTATACGCGTTGAAGACTGTGGAGGCGCCTCCGATAACCAGCAAACATACGAAGCGCAAGTGACGGTACTTGGTTCCATCTCGTGATTTCAGGTTTAACATGTGCTTGAATCGTCACCACGGCTTCTGGCTGACCACGATATTTATACTCCAGAGATGCACTTGCCGACCTATCCAAGATTATGGTATAGTGCTGCTGAGCATGTATGTATTGACGCTGGTGAGCCGGGGGCTCTGCAACCGAGTCCGATCATTCTCGATTTTCCTCCGACGTGTGCGCGCTGTGCTGCTTCTGTATTCGTAGAGTTATCAGGGTGTATTGTGAAATTGACCATGGCTATGGTATTGCGGGCGTTGGCGTTCGCTGCTCTCGTCGCTCTTCCACACACAACTGCGGACGATGCTGTGCAACTGAGCGAGACTTTTGGCGGTCCTCACGGCAACGATTTCTCAGACCAGGCGTCGGTGGTGTCCGGACAAACTGTCAGCTTCATCACGATTCGCGCGGGTGACCGGGTCGACGGAATATCGCTGGGGATAACGGCACCCACCGCACAGACATTCACACATGGAGGGAGTGGCGGAACCGACAACACACTCACGCTTGGCACTGGCGAGTTCATTACGTCGATGGAGGCGCATTGGGGCGAAAAAGACGGCCACACCCGTGTCTTCTATCTCAACTTTGGCACCAGCGCCGGTAATTCTGTCTCTGGGGGAACGCAGACAGACTCGACAGGATCTGCGACCGCACCGTCAGGCTATCAACTCGGTGGGTTCTTTGGTCGTGACGGCGATGAAATCGATCTCCTTGGTGCGATTTGGTCGAGTGTCACCGCTGCGGACGACACGCCTGGAACGGTTGTTCCAGCCGATATCCCGGCATCAGGGTCCGCAGACGCAGGGGCATCAGCAGCTCAAGCTGCGGCTCCGCCAGACACGTCTGCATCCGTGGCCCAGGTCGCAACAACTTCCTCAAACTCAGCTCCGGTCGATACATCTGCAGCGTCTGCTGGCCCAACGACTTCATCAGGGTCCTCTGTATCGCCAAGCTCTGGGTCTGCGGCGTCGACAGGATCATCGACAGCAGCCTCATCGGGTTCAACAGCAATTGCAAACTCGGGCTCGGCAATTGCAAATTCAAACTCGGGTGGATCAATCGACGCGTCTGCAGCTTCGTCAGCCCCCACCAACTCGTCTGTAATTTCGGGCTCTACGGCGGACTCTGGTTCTGCAGCTTCGGTCGGCGACTCCACCGCAGGATCCTCAACAGCGCCAATCGATGGCTCGTTAGATACGTCCGAATCTCCAAGCACCGATGCACCATCAAGTGCAGCGGCACCGGCAGCGACCGGTCCAGCGGTCCAGCTAAGTGAAACCTTTGGAGGCCCCCACGGCAACGAGTTCTCGGATCAATCCGCGGCGACTTCGGGACAGACAATTACAACTCTCACTGTTCGCGGTGCTGACCGCATCGATGGGCTAATCCTCGAGGTTTCCGCGCCTACAGCGCAGACTTTCACCCACGGCGGCACTGGTGGGGATCCCTATACGCTTACGCTTGGCTCGGGCGAGTACTTTACTTCGATGGAGGCCCATTGGGGTCAAAAGGATGGCCACACCCGAATCTTCTATCTCAACTTCGGTACAAGTGCTGGCAACTCGGTCTCTGCAGGAACACAGACGGATGAGAAGGGCTCCGTCACAGCTCCTGATGGATATCAATTGGGCGGGTTCTTTGGCCGTGACGGTGATGAAATTGATTTACTGGGTGTGGTGTGGACGAGCATCGCGGTGGTGGAGGCCGCTCCCAGCCCGACAGGCTCAGGCAGCGCAGCAGCCGCGGATGTATCGGACCAAGATATTGTTCTGAGCGACCTTTATGGCGGACCTCACGGTAATGCGTTCTCCGATATCGACTCGATCAAGTTCGCTCAGTGGGCAAGCTCTATCACTGTCCGCTCGGGCGACAGAGTGGACGCTGTGACTCTGAATGTTGCAACACCAACAGAGGTGACGATGAATCACGGAGGTTCTGGTGGGACTGAGAACACCCTCACGCTTGGTGCTGGAGAGTACATCACGTCAATGGAGGCCCACTGGGGTAAGAAGGACGACCACACGCGAGTTTTCTACCTCAACTTCGTCACGAGCGCTGGGAACTCGATCTCTGGGGGGACTCAGACCGACGACAAAGCCACTGCAACGGCTCCCGATGGTTTTCAGCTTGGGGGATTTTACGGTCGTGCTGAGGATGAAGTTGACCAGCTTGGAGCGATCTGGACGAGAATGTCAGCCAAGGATTTATCACTTACCGACACGGAGGACAGCTCTGGGTCTGGTGTCATGTACGAAACCACGATCCGCAACTGGGTGGGTCCCACCATCGGCCAAGCAAGTGACACGGCGTGCTACCGGAAGTCGATGAATTTTGACAGCAACAACATTTGCCCACTCGGCTACGGCAAAGCGGATACCGACTGCCAAGCCCAGTGTCCGCTGTCTTATCCTGTTGAGTGTTCGCTTGAATGCATCCCTCAAAATGACGACTGCGTGCTTGAAGCGCTCTCTAAGATCGGCTCGGTCGTTACGGTCGCTCTCAATGCTGCCACAGGCGGTGTGTTCGGAGATATCCTTGCTGCGTACAAGACTGCAAAGTGGGCCATCACGTGCGCAGCGAACATTGTCACGGTAGTCCGAGGTCTCATTTTCTACCTTCGCTATCGTCAAACCACGGCGCCTCAGGGAGATACAGCGGAGCTGCTCACCGTAGCCTACCAAACGGACGTTGTGATATACGACCTTCCTGTGGCTGTATGTGCTTGTCTCGGCCTCCCAGTGCCGAAGGGCGCGCAATTTGCCGACACAGTCCTCGTGATCGTCGAAGGTATTGTAAAGCAAGCCATCACCAATGGTGAGGAAATCGTCTCGACTGGAGAAAATGTTCTGAAGTTGCTGACGGGCACCGGAGCGCTCAATGGCACGTCGGGCACGACAGTGGATGACCTCCAAGACCTGATCAGCACGAATTCAAGCTGCGGCTACGAGCTCAAGCGACTCACCGATCACGTCCTTCGCTCAGTCAACGATGCTCGAAATGCGACTCCCGATGCCTCTGCAGACGATGTCCGTGTGACGGTGTACAAATCCTCAATCGTGATGAACGACATCCCCGCTGTCACGAACTACTGCATGAAAGAACTCCTAGGCAACAAGACAATCACTGCCGCCTTTGAGACCCGCGATATGCTGCGGAAAACCTTCGGGGTCATCGTTGACGAGCTGGTGAACACAGGGACAACAGACATGGGGAAGGACGTGGCCAAAGACGACTATATGCTCAAGGTGGCCAACATGGGGCTTGTCGTGCTGTCTACGATCGACCCAACGGGAATCGCGTACATGGCGTCCCAGTTCGTTCAGCCCATCTGTGGGCCAACAGCGTACCTGGGTGAGATCGACGACGGCAGGCTCTCTGACGCTCTTGGTCTTAGGACGGTGGACGAAGCGTTTACTGGGAGCTACGGCACGTGGACCAAAACTGGTGACGGTGTCGTCCACCTCATCATGGAGAGCGTAGATATCTACGACGTGACCGTGACAATTCATTCGGGCGGAGACAAATACGCCGAAGTGAAAGTGGGCGCTGGTGAAACGGTGACGTGGGATGCTACGATACCCGAGCTGCAAGACAAGACTATGTACTTGGATCGCTGGCGTCCGGGGCTTTTTGGCTTGCCCGGTTCGGGCGGTGGTTCGCTGCTGCTCTGGGTTCCGCGGTCGTCGGAGGGAGGTCATCTCGAGTTGCACGTGCGGATCAACCCCAGCTAAGCAAGTGCAGGTATCAGTTAGTTGAGTCAAATAATATTTGTTGCGTGCATGGTATTCATGTGTGGGTTTTCAGCGATGACTCAGGGATATATTCACACAATTGAGGACACTGCTTTCCCTCCTTTGGTGCATGCAGCTCAGTCATAATGGAGAGATGATGCAAATATAGTACTATAATACTTGGAACTACACGTGACCTTGATGGTGCTGAATCGCTAAAGCAACCACCAGTAATGCAACTTTGTTGCTGGTGTTCAACGCACCCGAGCTCCAATCTCGCTAATCGAGCGAGCTCTCATTCCTGAGGTATCCCCAATCCCATGATCAATCGTGGAAGATGTTATTGAAGCTGCTCGGACTTGTCGGAGGACTCCTTCATATCGGCACGCTTTCGTCCACGACGCACGTCAATCGCAGCAAGTTGCACGGACCTACAAAGGGACGGTGTCACAGGAGCTCACCCCTGGAAATTCCAGTGGAATCTGCCGCGCCAACACTTGCACCTCCATCTGCTTCCGGCGCGACTCCACCACAATCCCCTGGTAGGACAGAGATCGGTCCGTTAGCGATTACCACGCGACGCTGTGCTGTCGAAAAACGATGTTAATCTTCAAACGCTTCCAGCTAGCTTTAATGCGTTTCGACCGCATTGCCCTGGTAGCCGACACCAAGGCAAACGCGGTGCATTGAGTGAAAGCAACCCCCGGGCCGAACCAAATCAATACGGAGAGCACTACTGTAGTAATTGCTCAGTAGGACATGTCATCGTTGTTATCCCTCGCAAATCGTGGTTGATTTCCTGGCGAAGCTGCCTTTCCATTGGCGTTGCATGAGGTATCACAGTCTCAACACTGCAACCTTGGCGTCTTGCGGTGAGGCTAGAGAGACTTTCGCCAGTTGGCATTCTCGATTTTGCAGCCTCTTTCGCACACAGCAAATGGTGCTTCGGGTTGTGCTCGTCGCCCTGCAGGCGTTGGCTTTCGTGGCCTTCGTGGCTGTGGCTCTGGCCGCCTCAGACGACACTGTGCAGCTCAGCGAGACATTCGGTGGCCCTCATGGCACCGAGTTCTCCGACCAAGCTTCTGTCGTGGCTGGGGAGACTGTCAGCTTTATCACGATTCGAACAGGTGAGCGCGTTGACGGCATCTCTCTAGGAGTATCGGCTCCGACTGCACAGACGTTCACCCACGGGGGAACTGGCGGGACAGACAACACGCTCACGCTTGGAACGGGTGAATACATCACGTCAGTGGTTGCTCATTGGGACAAGAAGGATGACCACACGCGCATCTTCTATCTAAGCTTCACTACGAGCGCCGGCAACTCAATCTCTGGAGGAACGCAGACTGACTCGACAGGGTCAGCAACCGCGCCCGATGGCTATCAACTGGCAGGGTTTTACGGTCGCGGCGGCGATGAAATTGACTTGCTGGGTGCGATCTGGGCAAGTATTGCCGGTACGATGGAGAGTCCGGCCACTGTCGCTCCAGCCAACATTTCGGCGTCAGCAGACGGAAAGACTGCATCGTCCGCGTCGGCAGCTCAAGCTACAACAGTCCCAACTACTACGTCGGCGTCTTCAGCTCAGGAGTCTCCAACTCAAGCAGAAATTTATGCATCAAGTGGCTCAGCGACGGCATCGTCAACTGGTTCCGTGGCAATTACAAGCTCAGGCTCAACGGCTGCAGTCAACTCTACCACAAGCTCAACTGGCTCAGCAACGGATGACGGAACGTTAACCACACCAGAATCACCGAGTACGACGGCACCGACAACTTCTGGGCCAGCTACGCAACTCAGCCAAACGTTCGGTGGGCCTCACGGCACCGAGTTTTCGGATCTGACTTTGGCTACTTCCGGGCAAACTATCACCTCTATCACCGTTCGTGCGGGTGACCGCATTGACGGACTCACCCTCGTCGTATCGGCACCCACCGCTCAGACGTTCACGCACGGCGGAACTGGTGGAACCGAAAACACCCTCACGCTAGGTGCAGGCGAGTACATCACGTCGATGGAAGCTCACTGGGGTCAAAAGGACGGTCATACCCGCATCTTCTATCTTAGCTTTGGCACAAGTGCAGGGAACTCAATTACTGGAGGAACTCAGACGGATGAAAGCGGCTCCGCGAGTGCACCTGACGGCTATCAATTAGGCGGATTCTTTGGTCGTGACGGCGACGAGATCGATCTACTGGGTGTGGTGTGGACGAGTATCGTTGTAGTGGACGACACTGCCACAAGTTCAGCTGCTGCCACCGTGTCCGATAGTGATATCGTACTTAGTGATCTCTACGGCGGACCTCACGGTGTTGCATTCTCGGATATCAATTCGATCTTGTTCGAGCAGACAGCTAGTTCCATCACTATTCGCTCAGGCGAACGCGTGGACGCTGTGACTCTGAATGTTGCAACACCAACAGAGGTGACGATGAATCACGGAGGTTCTGGTGGGACTGAGAACACCCTCACGCTTGGTGCTGGAGAGTACATCACGTCAATGGAGGCCCACTGGGGTAAGAAGGACGACCACACGCGAGTTTTCTACCTCAACTTCGTCACGAGCGCTGGGAACTCGATCTCTGGGGGGACTCAGACCGACGACAAAGCCACTGCAACGGCTCCCGATGGTTTTCAGCTTGGGGGATTTTACGGTCGTGCTGAGGATGAAGTTGACCAGCTTGGAGCGATCTGGACGAGAATGTCAGCCGTAGATTTGGTACTTACCGATGAGCAGGAAAGTTCTGGGTCCAGCCTCATGTATGGAACTACCATTCGCAACTGGGTTGGGTCCACCGTTGGCGTGGCTAGTGACACGGCGTGCTATCGGAAGTCGGTCGACTACAACAGTACCAACATTTGCCCACTGGGCTATGGAAAAGATGGCGACGACTGCATCGCACAATGTCCGATGGCGTACCCGGTTTCCTGTTCGTTGGAATGCATCCCTCAAAACGACGACTGCGCGCTCGAGACGCTCTCGAAAATTGGATCGGTTGTCGCGGTGGCTCTCAATGCTGCCTCCGGTGGTGTATTTGGTGAGATACTTGCTGTGTACAAGACTGCAAAGTGGGCCGTCACGTGTGTGGCGAACATCGTCACGGTTATCAGGGGGTTGATCTTCTACCTCCGCTATCGCCAAACCACAGCCCCAGAGGGAGATACAGCGGAGCTGCTCACCGTAGCCTACCAGACAGACGTGGTAGTTTACGACCTTCCTGTTGCGGTCTGCACTTGTCTCGGAATACAAGTTCCATCAGGCGCCAAGTTTGCCGACACGGTACTCAAGATTGTCGAAGGCATCGTAAAGCAAGCCATCACCAATGGTGACGAGATCATTTCCACCGGAGAGAATGTGCTCAACTTACTCACGGGTGCTGGCGCACTCAACTCGACCGACTCGACCGTGGACGAGCTCCAGGACCTCATTGATACGAACTCGAGCTGCGGCTACGAGCTCAAGCGACTCACTGATCACGTCGTTCGATCGGTGAATGAGATTCGCAACACAACACCCGATGCTCTGGTGGATGATATCCGGGTGACGGTGTACCAGTCTTCAATCGTGATGAACGATATCCCCGCTGTCACGAACTACTGCATGAAAGAACTCCTAGGCAACAAGACGATCACTGCCGCCTTTGAGACCCGCGATATGCTGCGGAAAACCTTCGGGGTCATTATTGATGAGCTCGTCGAGACAGGGACAACGGACATGGGGAAGGACGTCGCAGAAGACGAATACATGCTCAAGGTGGCCAACATGGGGCTTGTCGTGCTGTCTACGATCGACCCAACGGGAATCGCGTACATGGCGTCCCAGTTTGTTCAGCCCATCTGTGGACCAACAGCGTATCTGGGTGAGATCGACGACGGCAGACTTTATGACGCCCTTGGTCTTACGACGGTGGACGAAGCGTTTACTGGGAGCTACGGCACGTGGACCAAAACTGGTGACGGTGTCGTCCACCTCATCTTCGAGAGTGTTGATACGGAAGATGTGACGGTTGTTGTCCATTCGGGAGGAGACAAGTATGCTGAGGTTGACGTGGCTGCAGGTGATACCGTGACGTGGGACGCAACAGTTCCGGAGCTGCAAGACAAGAACATGTACCTGGATCGCTGGCGCCCCGGACTGTTGGGGTTACCAGGCTCGGGCGGTGGCTCCTTGTTGCTCTGGATCCCTAGGTCGTCAGAAGGAGGACATCTCGAGATGCACGTGCGGATCAACGTTAGTTAGAATTGCGGAGTCAGTGTTTTGTTCAAATTGTTTGTGAGGCAGTGCTATAACAAAGTAAATGTCGATAGCATCACGAAGTCTAGTTGTTGAGGTAAAATACAGTTTAGGAATTACACTTCGTAAGAAGTCTGCCACTGCACCCTTGTGCATTTCGCCGTTGAACGAGTGCGGGAAGAAGAAAAAAGCTGTGGCCGCAGCTGTTGCTTGAGGTGATCAGACTCTGGTACCGCTCTGAGGTGCGTCTCGCCGATTGCGAGACATCGGCTGGCAATTATTAATTCACTTTATAGTATGGAGCGAAAATTGGTAAATTTTTACCCCCACCAGCGGTGGCAGCCCCATCCCAATGTCTATCCTGCTGTCAATCGCGAGATTAAGGTGGTGCTTGACCCATACTAAAAGTTGGATAGTCTTCATCCAGCACATCGCAGTGCGATGAGGCGTGACTTTCAATGTTGCTAACATGTTTTCACCATTTTAGACTGTGCAGCCCCAACTCACAGCAGCAGCCTAGCGTTCTCGGTAACTGCGCCACTGGTGAATCCACTCGCGTGAGTATGACACCACGGGAGGTGACGATGGTCCTTCAAGCGTTGGTGTGTCTGCTCCTCGCTGTTGTGCCGGGGACTTTGTCGGACGACTCGGTGCAGTTAAGTGAGACTTTCGGAGGCCCTCACGGCACAGAATTTTCCGACCAGGCCTCGGTCGTCGCAGGAGGGACCGTGGGCTCCATTACGATTCGCGCAGGAGAACGCGTCGATGGTCTCACCTTGGAAGTTACAGGACCCACCGCCGCAACGTTTGCCCATGGCGGAGGTGGCGGCGACCCATACACACTCACTCTTGCGGCTGGCGAGTACATCACATCCATGGAGGCTCACTGGGGGAAGAAGAATGACCACACGCGTATTTTCTACCTGAACTTCGGCACAAGTGCCGGTAACACCGTTTCTGCTGGGTCCATGACGGAGGACAAGAGTACGGTGACTGCACCGGAGGGTTTCCAGCTTGGAGGCTTCTTCGGACAAGACGGCGACGAAATTGACTTGCTGGGAGCGATTTGGGCGCGCATTGCGGCGGACCCACCAGCTACAGAGCCTGCTCCGGCTGCTACAGAACCTGCTCCACTGGCGACGGAAATTCCAGCAACAGAGACGCCCGCTCCTGCTGCTTCTGAAGGTGGAGAGTCTGCTGCTGGCACAGAGGCGTCCGCTCCTGCTGCTTCTGAAGGTGGAGAGTCTGCTGCTGGCACAGAGGCACCTGCAGGTACCGATGCGCCGGGTTCAGCAGCAACAGACGCACCAGCTCCAGCAGCAACAGACGCACCAGCTCCAGCAGCAACAGAAGCACCAGCTCCAGCAGCAACAGAAGTACCATCCATTTCCGTCGAAGACTCTGTTCAGCTCAGTGAAAGTTTCGGTGGGCCTCACGGCACCGAGTTCTCCGACGAAGCCGCAGCAACTTCAGGGCAAGCAGTTGCGTCGATTACGATTCGTGCCGGTGAGCGTGTTGATGGTGTCGCACTCGAGATTACGGCTCCTACAGCTACCACGTTCAGCCACGGTGGAACTGGTGGAACCGAGAACAAGCTCACACTTGCTGCTGGAGAATACATTACGTCGATGGAAGCGCACTGGGGGAAGAAAGGTGATCACACACGCATTTTCTACTTGAGTTTTGGTACGAGTGCCGGCAATTCAGTTTCGGGGGGAGGGATGACAGAGGATAAAAACTCGGTGACTGCGCCGGAGGGCTTTCAACTTGGAGGGTTTTTCGGCCGTGATGGAGACGAGATTGACCTGTTGGGTGCAATTTGGACGAGTGTTGAGCTGGTTACGGCACCGCCGACACCTGCACCGACACCCGCTCCAGCCCCTGAGGAAGCACCTGGTACCGTAAAGCCAGGCGACGGAGGCACAACCACCACGGTGAAGCGAGCTATTCAGTTAAGTGAGTCGTTTGGAGGACCTCATGGAAACCAGTTCTCGGATCAACCTTCAGCTACATCGGGACAAACGATCACGTCGCTCACTGTTCGTGGTAATAAGCGAATTGATGGTCTTACTCTCGAAGTCTCTGCGCCAACGGCACAGACATTTACCCACGGCGGCACTGGTGGAGACCCTTTCACACTCACCCTCGGTGCTGGGGAGTATATCACGTCGATGGATGCGCATTGGGGTGAGAAAGGTGGGCACACGCGTATCTTCTATCTTAATTTCGTCACAAGTGCTGGCAACGCGGTCTCTGCAGGATCACAAACTGACATGAAAGCATCGATTACTGCGCCTGAAGGCTACCAGTTGGGGGGATTCTTTGGTCGCGATGGCGATGAGATCGATTTGCTTGGCGTGGTGTGGACAAGTATTGAGGTTGTCAAAGAGGTAGCTTCCACCGCAGCCTCTGCCGACGAAGACATTGTGCTCAGCGAGATTTTTGGTGGACCCCACGGCATTGCGTTTTCGGATATCAACGCGATCAAGTTTGGACAGAAGGCGAGCTCTCTTACAATCCGGTCTAGCAAGCGAGTTGACGCAGTGACGCTGCAGGTGGCAGCACCAGCAGAGGTGACAATGTCCCATGGTGGCAGTGGTGGATCGGAGCAGACGCTCACTCTCGGTGATGGCGAGTATATCACGTCGATGGAAGCAAACTGGGGCAAGAAGAACAGCCACACGCGCGTCTTCTACGTCAGCTTTACTACTAGTGCCGGAAACGTTCTCTCCGGCGGAACTCCGACCGACGACAAAGCCACCGTAACCGCCCCCGAAGGATTCCAGCTGAGTGGATTTCACGGACGCGCTGAGGACGAAGTCGACCAGCTCGGAGTCATCTGGACGAGAATTTCCGCCACGAACATCGAGCTTACTAACCCCGACGGGTTTGGCAATGGCACATTCGGCTCCACAATCCGGAACTGGGTTGGCCCGACAGTTGGTGTTTCAAGTGATACAGCGTGCTATCGCAAGACGGTTGCTTTCGACAGCGGAAATATTTGTCCGCTCGGCTACGGCAAGGATGACGATGACTGCATCGTGCAGTGTCCGTTAGCGTACCCTGTTGTTTGTGCGCTTGAGTGTATCCCTCAGAACGACGATTGTGCACTTGCTGTTCTCTCCAAGATCGGTTCGGTCGTGGCTGTGGCGCTGAATGCGGCTACTGGAGGAGTCTTTGGTGAGATCCTGGCTGCGTACAAAACTGCAAAATGGGCGATCACGTGCGCAGCGAATATTATCCAAGTGATCAGAGGATTGATCTTCTATATGCGCTATCAGCAAACTGCAGCTCCACAAGGCGACACAGAGCAACTTCTGACGGTGGCTTACCAGGCTGACGTCGTGCTATATGAACTCCCGGTCGCCGTTTGCACGTGCCTGAACATTCCCGTCCCGAAAAACGCCAAGTTCGCTAACACTGTTCTTGTCATCGTGGAAGGTATCGTGAAGCAGGCGATCACCAACGGCGACGAAATCATTTCGACCGGAGCGAATGTCTTGGATCTACTATCTGGCAACGAGATGGCTAACTCGTCGCAAACGACCGTGGATGAATTGCAGGAGCTCATAGATCGAAATTCTAGCTGTGGATGGCAACTTAAGAGTCTCACTGACCGCGTCACCCGGGCTGTTCTCGAATACCGCGGCGACGGCAGTTCCATCGATGATGTTCGAGTGAAGGTGTACAAGTCCTCCATTGTTCTGATCGATATCCCTACTGCCACGAACAATTGCATGGGCGAGCTGTTGGCCACTAAAACATTGGCGGCGGCCTACGAGACCCGTGACCTGCTTCGTAGGACGTTTGAAATCATCGTGAACCAACTTATAGACACAGGTGCCGACTTGGTTGTTGGTTGTTGGTGGGGTTGTTGGACGTTTGCTAACGTAATTTGGTGCTGTTATGCAGGCAAGACCGATTTGGGGAAGGACGTCGCTGAAGACGAATACATGCTCAAGGTGGCCAATATGGGACTGGTGGTGCTGTCAACAATCGACCCGACGGGTATCGCGTACATGGCGTCGCAGTTCGTGCAGCCCATTTGCGGGCCTACAGGTTATCTCGGCGAAATCGACGATGGAACGCTTTTTGACGCGCTCGGACTCAAGACTGTCGACGAAGCGTTCGAAGGCAGCCATGGCACATGGACCAAGTCTGGTGACGGGGTTGTCCACATCGCTTTTGAAAGTGTTGATACTGAAGACGTGACTGTGGTCATTCACTCGGGCGGCGATGACTACGCCGAGGTTGATGTTGGGGCGGGCGAGGTTGTTATGTGGGATGCTACAATTCCAGAGCTACAAGACAAGAATATGTACCTCGATCGCTGGCGTCCCGGCTTGTTGGGGTTGCCAGGTTCTGGTGGTGGTTCGCTCCTTCTTTGGATTCCTAGATCGTCGGAGGGCGGCCACATCACCATGCACGTGCGGATCAACGTGAGTTAATGTGCTATGTGCAGTGTTGTTTTTGTTTCGGCGTTCGTAGTGAAAGAACTCGTGTGGTTGATCTCAAACACCCAACTAGTATGTGCATCTGTAAGCAAAGTAAAAACGTCTTTGATGCTGCAGCTTGTCAACGTTTAGATGCTCAAATTATCCCTACAAATTGCGATGGTAGAAAGTCAAAAAGGAAGTCCCTATCTACCGGTCGTTCATGTTGTATCGCTTGAAGCTTGCTATGACAATGACAAGACTTACTGACCAAGCTCAGCTCCTATCGCTGCTCTGAGCGAAGGACACCGATAATATGAGGTTCAATTTCCCAAAGCCAGTACGCGAGATGGTCTCCGATCAACCGAATGCGCGCTTCACCCAAAACAGCCACCCAGGCCTCGTCAGAGTTATTACCAGCACGAGGCAATTAAATGCGAACTCATTGCGATCTTCTGCATGCAATACTAACCAGGTACTGGCTTTGGGATTGGTACTGGTCTCGGAATTAGATGACCAATATCGGTTGCTACGGACGTTATGACCATAAGTGGCGTCATTATCATACAGTAGTGGTGTCCATCGTTTGCCGCAGTGTTCCCCGTGCAGTCGACGACGACCGGTTCGGCGAATCGAGGACGACCATGCCCTCAGGTGACTGAATAGAGGTGCTGGTTTTGGGAAAAGCTCTCAAGCAAGATACGAGGCGAGACTATTTTGTTCGGCTCGATTGAAAACTTGACGCTTGTGATTGTTAGTGAGATTCTACATGTATTACTGTACGAGGTTGTTGTACGACCGACACAATATAGACACCGGCGGTGATAGTCAACACGGTCGAATTGGACTCTGCCAGCGTCGAATCCTGAATCTCTATCAAGATCTCGATAGCTGCCAGAATGCTCAAATCCAACTTGCTGATTGCAGTACCGGACGCAAAAGCAACGATGCAGTGAAAACTCGACTGAATTGGTTGTTTCTTCGATGCAAGTTTCCTATCCCCAAGAACTGCGAATTCAAATAGAGTTAATCGCACGAGAAATACTGAATGCCAGTGCATGTCGGACCAGTTGTCGCTTGCGTAGCTGGTCAGGCTCCGGCATGTACCTGCGTGGAAACTGAAGGACACGCAGAATCCCCTCCATGTCACTCTGCAAAAGTTGCTCCTTCAGTTCATCGAGGATTACAAGCGAAACGCTGAACATGATTCGCCACCCATCAATAACAAAGATATCCAGCAGGCGGGTCACCAGCGTCGGTGCTAACGTCTCGAACGATGAAAAGAACGTCAAGAACCATCTTGTGCAGAAGGTAGCAACATGCACACCCTCAGCTTGGAGATGTGTGTATAGCTCTGGCATGTGCGTCGAAAACAAAAGCTCGAACTTCGACAGATACGGCTGCAGCACGGCCATTCCCGGCTCATAGAGATTGCGGTCATTCTCCGGCTCAGAGAACCCCACGAACAGCCAGAAAATATCTGCTTCATCGTTAGCGACTTCAGCCAGCAAGCGCACTAAAAAGCCCATCCCTTGGCAATAGCCCACACGAGGGTTATAAAGGACGTATGCACGGAGTACGCGACGAATCTTCGCTTCCAGTTCTGAGTTTTCCGTGCTGTCGAAACTCGATTCACTGCCTTCATTTCTGACAATGCAGTCAATCAACTCCATCATGACGGACTCAACCGAGTCTTTATCATTGCTCATCTCAGTACTTGATATTGGTGGAGATAGACTCGAAACCGTTTCCACATTGCCGTCATGTATGCTTCGGTGGCAAGTTCGCACGACATCAACGTCAATTTCCCGGAACCAAACTGCAAGCTGGGAATCGTCATCACTCAGAGGCAACCCTTCTGCAATTAGCCCGTCCGCTAACTTTACCTCCACTTTCGTCAGAAGCTGATCATACATGCTGTGGCGCCTGTCTGGAGAAAGGTAGTGGGATGCAATTCCACTTGAGCGCCATGGCGTTGACTCATAGAACACTGAGAGCCAAAGTGAGCTGCGAATGGCTGGAGATAGTCCGCCCGACCGGATGCACTTTTTCCAAATAGGGGCGCTATCCAGTAGATGGGAACGCAGCCGAAAGTTGACCTGAATGTGTTGGGATCGCCATGATCAGTTTAAAGAAAGAAGCGGAAAGCAAATAGATACTCACCTTGGACAGTCGCGCAAGGTCTTCGACACGAAGGTACGACAGGCATTCGAAGTACAGCGCATCGTGCTACAAAGCCACAAGCATGTTGTGAGAGGATTACACATTATACACAAGCTAGCAGGCCTATGCTAATCAAACCTTTTGAAGTAATCCAGAAAGAAGAACATCTGCGGTGGAGCTGATTGAATCTGCCGTCAGTAGCGATTTCCCGGGTGATTTAGCCTCCCTCAAATCAATTTCCCACAAACATTCTTCGATGGCTAGCCATTCTGTAGCAGACTGCGGAATGATATGAAGCTGCTCGCCATTCTGCAAACACGTCAAAAGTTAGGTGCGCACACTTTGGTTTCAGTAGCGAAATCAGAGTATACCTTGGCGAGAGAGTTTGCGCCGTCCTCGCTGGCAACTCCAGAAGTATCAATTACAGGTGCTGAGCTCTGTCGTATCATTCTTGTTTCTCCGGTTGCATAACTGAGTTTGCCACGAATAGTCTTGCGGATTGACCAAAACATGCTAGCGGTCCTTCGCGGCGTAATCGGTTTAAAACTCGCTGTTCGTGGCGATGGGGAAGTCGAACGGCGAACTCTGCTAGACTGTTCTTCTTCGACTCGTTTTTCTTGGACGTCTCCATCGTCGTCGTGTGTGACAACTGGATATGAAGCCAGGGTTACTATCTCTGTATTACCACCGGAGCTGTCTGCTGTTTGCGCTTTTGCGCCACCTTTTGGTGCGTTACAGACTTGAGGCACCCTTCCAGCCTCGAAGTCCTCGATAGTGATCGGTAGGGTATTCAATTCATCGTCTTCGTCGCTTCCAGAAATCGTATCGACTCCGTCTGGTGCGGTAGACGAATTTGATCCATCTACCTCGGTCCACCCGTCGGACGTCAAACTGGACGCCTTGCTCAACTTTGAAGCACTTGCTGACAGTGATACACTACACGGCGTGTGCTTCACAATCGCTAGTACTTTGAGCGGCTGATTCGCTTCTGAAATTAGTTCATGTTCTGCCGGCGAAAGACTTGATCTCAGCGCTTGGTTGGCATTACGGAAGAAAATTGCTGTTTGAAGACGCTGTGAAGGTAAACGAAAAATATCAGCTTCCGCGAGTCAACATCTTTTTTCTCGTTCCCACTGCAGAACAAGCACGTAACTGACCGTTGCGTTGAATAGTGCCACGATGCTAGCAGCCCCCGACTGGATTGTGTCCTCTGGATGATGCGGCAACGCAAGTGTTAGTGTCATCACCTTTATCTAACATAACAACCGCTCGCAAAGTATCATACCCAACTGCGGCAGCAACTGTGCCTCTGCTTGTTGGAGTGCCGCAGCCACGCGGTGCAGATCCAACTCCGTCTGTGCTCGTCTATCGTCATCCTCCAGACCCGACGACTGCATCCGCAGAGTCACGCCACGCAGCATCTTCGACTCTACTTCCAGTTTATCCCTCGCGTTAATGTCTTCTCGTATCTGGCCGTGCAGTTCCAATCTCGCCTGTAGCGGATCCAGCACCGTAAACCGAATGGACTGCTCCATCCTCTCGGCTTCTTCGCGCTCAATCTGCTTCATAGCTGATTTATACTCTCCACCAATACACCCACCCACTGCTTCATCGCCACCACTATAATCATCGAAAATAATATAGATAAGCCCCCAACAACAAAAAACAAACCCATCCAAGTAGTTCACCAAACCTGCAGAAAATGTCCGCCACTGTAGCCATCGTTGCACAAGCAACCTGCACCCGCCCATTAGTTAATAAAATAAAATAGCTCACTAAAAAATAGAAGAAAAAACTACCTGGATCTGGTCAATCATCAGCGTCGTCTCTGTCTCGAGCCTCCTGAGGACCCGGTCCTGTCGGCTAAAGTGCCAGGCCGCGGTCTCAAAGGGCGTGGCGTTCTCCTTGAGCTGGACCTGCTCCTCCTCCTCCGGCTCCTTTGCGCCGCCTGCTCGAGGCGCATAGCGGCCGATTTTCCTCCTCAGTCCCTGTAACATCTCCGTCTTGTGAATAAAATCAGGCGATTTCTTCTGGGTGAGCACCAAACGGCAGCTTTGCGCACTTTCGTGGCATCGTTTCCAGCGAAACGGCTGGATTTTAGACCAATAGTTGCAATCATTGTTGAACTGCAAGCGTAACTTCATTATGGGTCTCTTCCGACGCAAGAAGCAGTCGCCAGCTGAGAGGAAGGAGCCGACGGGTGAGAAGGCAGACGCGGACATCCCCGCGCCGCTGCTCATGGTGCTCAAATCAGTGCAAGAAATGGACCGGAAGCCGCCCGTGACGCTCGTGCTCATTGGTGTAGATTGTAGTTAAGTAAATGTGCTACCATAATCATGCATCTGACTGTGGGCGGTGGGGGTTGCAGGCTTCATGTATATACTGAATATGAAGGCGACGCGGACACCGTCGATGCTGGTTCCTTTTGCCTTGTGGGTAAATTTATATTAAATTTCTTCGGAAAGTTGTGGTACTAACAACAAGTTTTGTCGGTAGGTGCCAGGGGAAAGTGGTGGCGAATAAGGAAATTGGAGCGGTGTTCATAGCACCATTTATTCATTCCGAGGAGCTGTATTTGTACCAAAGCACGTGAGTGGAGTGGATGAAAATTGTTGTGCGTGAGGGCGGACTAACCTAAATGTGGTGATAGGTTATCTTTTCTTTGGAAAGGATACAAGCTTGAAGGACGACTGGGTAGTATTGGATTCTGTGTACTTCTGGTCTACCTGATCGTGTTGACTCAGGCGCTGATCGTATTTGGAGCACACTTAATATCGTGGGTTCGTTATCTGCGTGACACCTACTGCTCTGGCAGTGTGTGCACATTAGGCTAATGGATGTGGTTGTACTACATGTACATACCGTTCCAGGGGGCTACGCGAGAATGCTTTACAGGATTTTCCGGGGTGCTTACTGCGATGAAGGTATGGTTGTATCCTTCGTTGCTTCGAAAGTGCTACAGGAATCTAACTAAAACTGTCATGAATAGGTCATTCTGAACGTTAACTCCCCAGCATTCACGAAGCTCTACAGTTTCAGAGTACCCACCAAATACGCAGCATGGCTCGAGCTGCTTATTACGTACCTTCTAGTTCCAAAGCTGCCGCTGCTGGCTCAAGCCGCCGGACTAATTGCAGGTACTTCAGAGATGTTACCAGTAAGTACTGGTATTGACTTGTTTCTCACACGTGAAATGCGACCCGCAGGGTACGTCTACGTGACGACTCCGAATGCTCAAGGGATGATCGACTGTGCTGCAAAGCAAATTCATTTGACCTTCATTCGAGTTGGGCTCGTAAAAAAACCTTTGCACTGGTGGCAGTTGTGGTCACGATTCACCGACTCAATCCAGCGAAGAAAGTAAAGCCGAGCGGCAGGCATAGAAAAATAACAAGACTGCATGGATACGTGTTAGACGTTATCCGTGCAGCTTGAATTGAAGACCACAACTTTCGAGTCCAATCACTCAAAACTTTTTAAAACGAGTAGCACGAGGTTGCTCCGATAAAAAGATGCACCCGCGCCTCAGCCTAGACGAGGTGCTGGAAGCTTTCGGGCTGAATACTATACTGCGCGGCCTCGCCTCCGCCGTTGCTGTGCTCTTCCAGCACGAAAGTCACCACGCCGCAATTGCTCATCTTGGCCGACTTGGCCTCGTGGTGCACGTCGCTCGGAAAGAACTCGCGGCAGAACGCGCGGAACCACAGCGAGTGGCCGTACACGACGACCACGTCCGTCTGCTGCTTGAAGACCCAGTGCGCGAACGTGAGCAGGCGGTCTCGCCCGCAGCCCAGCACCGCCTTGTTGCCGTGACTCTCGGCCACGTTGAACAGTTCGTCGTGGCGCTTCTCTCCGCGCGGGGCCTGCGCCAGCACCTCTTGCGGTTGAACCGCGTGGGCCTCACTGATAGCCAGAGTGTCCACGTTGCGGCCGATCTCCTGCAGACACGAGAGCACGTGGATCCTCTGCCCGGGAGCCTCCAGTCTCGACGCCGATGCGATGCGCGCCGTGTCGATGGAGCGGCGCAGATTGGACGTGGCCACGACGCTGCCGGACAGCGGACAGCACAGAAACCGCAGCAGCGCGCGCTCCTCCGTCTGATGCGACGAGTGGCTGTGCGTGTGGCGGCTCTGCTGCTGCTGCGGCGGCGGCTGAGCTGCTAGTGGCGGGGACTGCGTGGCCTGGCCGCCGCAGCGGAGCGTCGCCTCGCACACAAGGTCCTGCAGACTCTGCGCCTGGAAGCGACCACGCCCGCTCAGGGGCGAGTCCAGGAAGACCGAGTCGCCCGTGGGCAGCAGCACCCACTCGCGCACCACCGCGCGCATGAGACTCACCAGCAGACGCAGGTTCAAGCCTCGGTTGAAGACGACGTTCCACTCGGACTCGGCGTGGCGCACGAACAGGATGCGCTTGCGTTTGGTCACGACGGAGGAAGAGGCTGCAGAGGGTACGAGAAGGACCGTGGCGGGGTCTGCTGCGGTGGGTGGGGAGGAAGGAGCGGATCCAAGCCACTGCTTGTCGCTGGAGAAGAGCAGGTGCAGCAGCGCCACGCCGAAGAGCTGCAGCTTCCAGGCGACGTGGTCCAAGGCGTCCAGCAGCGAGGGCCACAGCCCCAGGGACACCAGGCGGCGACGCACGCCGCGGTTCATGGGCGCCGGAAGTGAAGATGATGGGAATGGACTGTGCGCACAGGCTGGTGAAATGTGATGTTCGTAGCGAGATTTGTAACAAACTTAGATGCGTATTTTCATTGTGGTCAATTTTGATCCAAGCAGGTCACTCCACTCAAGACAGCGCTAGGGCCGCCATTTTGAAGCGTGTTGCGATCCAATTTACCTCCGCTCATTGCCGAGTCTAGCCAGGCGCCGGCGCCGAAGTTCGGTTGGACTGATTCGCTCGGATACAGGTTGATCTGGCTGCGGTCGTGGAGCTTGTTGAGATCGGTATTCTTCCTCCTGAAGACGCCTAGCCAACTGTTCATCCGTTTCGAAGGATGGAGCTGGCGACCTGGACGAATCCTGCGGAGGACGCGGCGACGAGGGGCGTGCGCTGGTGTCATGTCGGCCAGAAGATAGTCCAGCCGCAAGCTCTACAAATTGGCTGATCCGGCGAGCTGCTGTTGTCATTGCCGACTGCACCAACGGAGAATACACAAATATGTACCCTATTCAACCAGTAATGTCAGTCAATACGACCATCGTGGCAAGCTAAAAGCGTTGTTTCGACGAACCAGCTAATATGCCACACATGTGGCCCATGAAGGAGCTGCGAGGAACGAGGAAGTGGATCACCACCAGTTCCAGCCACGCCGCGTATTTTGTAGGCACTTGGAACCCGTAGACAGATGAAAATGCGGGCGAGTTGTGATTCAAGAGCACCTTTGTTGAATAGCAGTCAGCACATGTATTGATAAAAGAAAAAGGAAATAAAATATTTACCTTCAATGCAAACAGCACACCTGAAAACCCTACGCTGCACTGGTGCAGCGGTTCCTGTCGCAACACAAACGACCGTCAGTCAGCCGGTATGAAACATACTAGCATGTTCCTCCACACATACCGGCATCTGAAAGCCCACAGCAAGAGCAAGAGCTATCACAACAACAAGGACGTGGCACAGTACGAGCAGATAGCCCACAGTGAGCAGGAAGCGCATGCTCCCCAACTTGTACTCCAGATTGTATCCTTTCCACAGAAATGAGACCCTGAAAAATAAAATAAAACACACACCAAAACGACTCGGCATTTCATTTTCATCAGCGAAATCGCCACAGAAAGCTTACATGTTGTGATACAAGTGCCAGTCGTCCACGTGGATCAGTGCCGACGCCACAATTCGCGTCAGGTCCCAGTTGTTGAGCACTCGGTCCGGGCATCTGTAATCAGTCGAGTTTAGTGTCCTTCGGTCAATTGTAATACTTACAGCCTTGCACTTGCAGTGAGTATGGCGCAAAGAGCTCGGGCGTGTGGCTCTTCTGGAAGTGGAGGCCGTACATCAGAGCTGCAAATGCAATCGGTTATTAGTCGCTTTGGGGGAGTAGAAAAGATGTGCAGTGCTGCGTACCCATGAGTGCGAGCGTGACGGGTGGCTTCCGCTCCAGCTGCTGGATCTGCCGCACCAGCATCAGCATGAGGGCGAGGCCCTGGCCGTTGCGCCCCACGTCGCCGCGCCCGCGCCGGCCGAGATTCGGCCCAAACATGTTAACACACTCCGATTAGTCTTCGTCTGGAGAACCCTCAATAACAGGTCCATATATAAAACAGGGTTGCACCGTCAACATGCCGTACCGTCAACAAAGCGCTTTTATCCTCAAGAGCTCACTTTGCAATCCTTCTCCACACCCAGAAACTTCTCTGACTCCAGCAATGCCGCCTTCCTTCGCGGACCTCCTGCCCATAGCGGAGGAGCGTCTGTCCGCCTACGCCGTGGCCGTCTTGGTGCTGTACCTGTCGCTGCGTCCGCTCTTCAACGTGGACCGCTTACTCGCCAAGCTCTGGCCGTCGCTGCTGCTGCTCTTCGCCTA